>NC_064634.1:505236689-505866881 GCF_023864275.1 Schistocerca cancellata | reverse complement strand
TGTGTCCTGAACTCAAGTTGGAATACATGGTCCGTTCTTTTTGCGGAACACTATTGAGGAAATTGATAGTAGCGGAATTTGAAGGTGGACGCAAGACGATTCTGTTTCATGTTCCAAGGCAAAAACATAAAACGCAGTGGCTAGCCATCTATGCTATTCTATTGCCCTTCATCCATTGGCTCGCGAACAACACCGACCATTCCTATCCTGTATCATTACCGGTGTGGTGTACTGGGAGTGCTTGTCCGAGGTGTAACCGCCACTGTTGACATATATTGTCAGCAACTGAGACGTCTTGCAGACGCAATACGAGAGCAACGGCCAGCACGATTGTGTAAAGTGATACTACTACACGATAATGCCCTCCCGCATTTTTCTAGACTGTCGTACGCACCTGATCTCGTGCACCCAGATTTTCACCTTCTGCGCTCTCTATGGAAAAATCGTGAAGGAACTTGTTTGCTGGATGAACATGCGCTCGGAATTTGACTCAACGAGTTCTTAGAGTCAACTCCACGAAATCGAAAAGTTGCTCCAGTGTTGGCAGACTGTCGTACATACTGAAGGAGAACAGGTTAGTGATGACAAAAGCCTGTGTTATGTTGTGTTTAATTAACATATGGAAAAAGGCTACGAAATTATTCACCAACACAATAGAAGAGAGAATGGAAGTTTGAGCCAGGCGTGGTCGTTTGTTGAGGAGAGCAAGAGACGCATTCCAAGACCAGCAGGGAGTAGTCTCCGAAAAGTGACTTAAACCTACATATACAAAATCTAAACACTCCATATCCTTATTCTGCTGCATTTTATTTTTGTTTGCTTTTTCCTGCTTGCGATTCCTTCAACATTTCTGTTTCAGTATCACCAAAGAATTGCATTCTAAATTATTTATTGGCATAAAATGGAAGTGTATAGTAGTTTCAGTGCATCAGCAGCTTCTGTCTCACCTATTTGCTAAACGATTCATTATCAGAGAGCCATCACCGATAGAAGAAATTGCATCCAATGCATCAGTATATTCAGTACCTATGGAAAAGGATTTTGTTTTATTACATCTTTCCCTTATAACTGCAGTGAATGATATCTTGAGTCCTAAACTAAATACAACTCATTCTGTGAACCCAGAGGGGGATGTAAGGAATCCCTTTCATCCAAGCCTGCTCGCCACCAGAATTTATAAAAGGAATAAATTCTCTCGATAACTATAGCCTCTGTGCTACCAAATATGCACTACAGCGTTATTCAATTTCCTTGCACCCAACCCTTGGTTGATGCCCCCACAGTCGCAGTGTGTAGTGTGTAGTGGCGGAACTCACCGCAGGCGAGAGACGGCAGAGTCATCTGGCGGAGGAGCGGTGCGGCTGGCCGTGGGCGGCGCAGCAGTGGCAGGGGTGTGGCCGCGGTCTCCCTGCGGCCCACTGCCGTCTGCAGAGGCCGGCGCGCTGCAAAGAGAGACAGGCAGGGTATGGTGAACTCTGTGCACTTGGAGGCCAGAGGGCAGGTTACTACATGCATCGCTGCCGGGGGATCGTCTTCACACAAACAACAGAACACACACTGCCAATGTCAATAGTAGGTCTGCTACGATGATTACCTTACCCCCGATCTAACCAGTTTACACACTGCATTTCCTGAGTTCCTCAGACCTGTAGCTTAGCGTAACAAACAGCAAAAGAGAGTACATAGATACAAAGACTTCAGTTTTGCTAGAGTATACGAAAATAGAATACACAACAAGAATCACATGGAAATTGCAACAGCAATAACCCTTGAATGTACTTATCGTCGTATTGTTTTAATCAAATGTTTCTGGTAGCTCGTGTGTTACGGACCAGGCTGTAGGAGGCCCACATGATAGTGAGGCGACAAGCACCCTCCGAACAGAGTGATGAAGGCAACTGAGGTAAACAAAGTGAACAGAATTTACCAAACCATTGTCTCCCATTCGTGTAATCAAGAAATATCAAGTGCGCCTGCTTTTTCACTCAAGATCGATGTATTTGATTCTATGTTTGGTTTTGTAACGATTGATATTAATGTTCACTCGTTACAACATCGTTGCAAATGTGTTGTACAAAACAAATGTTACGGTTAGACATTGACGTATCTGACAAATAATCTACCTGTATGGTAAAAGCTATATAATTTAAATTTCCTGTGGGGGTTGACTGTGGTGACTCACCAAACCATCGGAAAGTTTGATTTCGGTCGCCACCCAGGAATCCCGCTATTAAGATGGGCCATTTCGGTTTGTGTTCCCACCCAACTGCTGTAAATCTCGCACTGACCACTACATGGCAACCAGCAGAATGCAAACCACAACCACTGTAATAAGGTATAATGTCCATGACGAGATAGTGGCAGGTGCTCATGCCACAAATGCTCACCAAAATCGAGCACCCCAGTGGTGAGAGGCCAGGAGACTCACTGAAATGAAGCATCCTGATGGGAACACAAAGCTATTACATCCTCGTCATTGTCCCACGATCATGCTACACATAGTTTACAGCCAGACACAGAAACGGCTAACCACACTGCTGTGTACAGTCAAATTTGCAGCTCTAAATTTCGAACATGAATATTGACCTTTAAGACACAAAAATTTACATTTACGTCTTCTATGAAATCTAGAATGAAATATGTCGGTTCTTAATAGCACAGACTGGAACTCTTCGAATTCAACTATTACAGCGCCAATTACCATGTATGGAAATCAATGGTTTGATTAATGGGCAATTCCATGTCAAATCAAGTGCTACAACCTGACCCCCTCAGATTTTTTTGAAATTAAGTATGCATATATTACTCATAAATCATGACGCAAATTGATTTTTTCTTATTTTTCTGACGAAACGTTACCGAGTAATGGACCTTTAAAAATTGAAAAGATGACAAATTTTTTACTCGCAGAACAATGTTGTTTTCTTTATAGCTCGTGTTCTAATTAAGCTAGAAAAATAAAATTTACTTCATTGGAAAGCTCTTTTAAACAGCTTTTATATGATACCAAACATCATCAGTTTAATATACACTCCTGGAAATTGAAATAAGAACACCGTGAATTCATTGTCCCAGGAAGGGGAAACTTTATTGACACATTCCTGGGGTCAGATACATCACATGATCACACTGACAGAACCACAGGCACATAGACACAGGCAACAGAGCATGCACAATGTCGGCACTAGTACAGTGTATATCCACCTTTCGCAGCAATGCAGGCTGCTTTCTCCCATGGAGACGATCGTAGAGATGCTGGATGTAGTCCTGTGGAACGGCTTGCCATGCCATTTCCACCTGGCGCCTCAGTTGGACCAGCGTTCGTGCTGGACGTGCAGACCGCGTGAGACGACGCTTCATCCAGTCCCAAACATGCTCAATGGGGGACAGATCCGGAGATCTTGCTGGCCAGGGTAGTTGACTTACACCTTCTAGAGCACGTTGGGTGGCACGGGATACATGCGAACGTGCATTGTCCTGTTGGAACAGCAAGTTCCCTTGCCGGTCTAGGAATGGTAGAACGATGGGTTCGATGACGGTTTGGATGTACCGTGCACTATTCAGTGTCCCCTCGACGATCACCAGTGGTGTACGGCCAGTGTAGGAGATCGCTCTCCACACCATGATGCCGGGTGTTGGCCCTGTGTGCCTCGGTCGTATGCAGTCCTGATTGTGGCGCTCACCTGCACGGCGCCAAACACGCATACGACCATCATTGGCACCAAGGCAGAAGCGACTCTCATCGCTGAAGACGACACGTCTCCATTCGTCCCTCCATTCACGCCTGTCGCGACACCACTGGAGGCGGGCTGCACGATGTTGGGGCGTGAGCGGAAGACGGCCTAACGGTGTGCGGGACCGTAGCCCAGCTTCATGGAGACGGTTGCGAATGGTCCTCGCCGATACCCCAGGAGCAACAGTGTCCCTAATTTGCTGGGAAGTGGCGGTGCGGTCCCCTACGGCACTGCGTAGGATCCTACGGTCTTGGCGTGCATCCGTGCGTCGCTGCGGTCCGGTCCCAGGTCGACGGGCACGTGCACCTTCCGCCGACCAATGGCGACAACATCGATGTACTGTGGAGACCTCACGCCCCACGTGTTGAGCAATTCGGCGGTACGTCCACCCGGCCTCCCGCATGCCCACTATACGCCCTCGCTCAAAGTCCGTCAACTGCACATACGGTTCACGTCCACGCTGTCGCGGCATGCTACCAGTGTTAAAGACTGCGATGGAGCTCCGTATGCCACGGCAAACTGGCTGACACTGAAGGCGGCGGTGCACAAATGCTGCGCAGCTAGCGCCATTCGACGGCCAACACCGCGGTTCCTGGTGTGTCCGCTGTGCCGTGCGTGTGATCATTGCTTGTACAGCCCTCTCGCAGTGTCCGGGGCAAGTATGGTGGGTCTGACACACCCGTGTCAATGTGTTCTTTTTTCCATTAACAGGAGTGTATATACACAATTTGTTAAAAATCATTGTTGAATTTACTGAATTTTGAAAATCTATATTTTTAAAATTCGCAAAAAAATATATATGTGAAAGATGCACTTTACATTGATGCCCCCACAGTCGCAGTGTGCAGTGCATACCGCACTTTACAGTGATTCTAAAAGTTTCAACTTCGGATGAACATGGGATCACTATCAAAAGCAATTTTAGATTAACGGTGGTGATTTAAAAATTCGTAAAAAACTAATTTATTTTAGATATTAGGCCGACTTCTCACCAGCTGTATGTTGTTGTAATATTTGGAAATTAAAAATAACTTATAATTGCAAAAGAACACATGTTTTATGCTTCTGTAATTAATAAATACAAAATGCAAACTTAAAACATAAATAAATAAGTAAAACACAGAAAGATGAATACCTGAAATCACACCTAAATTCAGTTAGTAATTACTATTATTTACAAATAGGCACCCTATTGGTGCACTTCTTCATACTTCGAACTAATCAGTCTGTTGCACATCAACATTTCTGCACTGGATAACTTATACGTTGGCCCTGTAGCAGTTTGAGGGTTCACGATTGCCACTGCTTCCCTACTGTTTATGGAATGAATGACTCGGGAATGTAAAAGATGGTGACGGTCCATGTGGATGTAAGAAACTGTGATTTCATCCTTCTCCTGATTTTTTCACGTACACAGGTTAACCACCAGTGTCCATTATAAGCACAAGCAAAAGATCCTGTTATCTCTTGGAACGGTATTGTATCACTGTCAGAAACGGTCACCATTTCAATTTTACTATCATCAGAGTTTGAATACACTTTTGTTATTATTTTGTCCTTGCTAAAAGGAATTAAAGTGTGAAGTTTTTGTGTCCCTACAATTTTGCAGCATTTCTCAAATCTCTCCATAACTTTCATTTCTTCATTTTTGTTATCTTTAGTAGCATACTTGAAGTTCATTCCTTCTATGTTATCCTTGGCAAAAATACAAGGTTGTTTTGGTGTCATTATTTGATCACTGTATGGCCGTTGCAGACTTGCTCGAGCTTTAAGTCGTTTAAATGTTCCATCAACACCATCACTAGCTCCCTTCCCACGCGAGGTGGCTGAAAAATGCCATTCAGCTTCAGTCTGGAAATGATGGCCTATTTTTATAGTGAGCTTCTGCTCCATTGGAGAAATATATTTTTCTTGGTTTTCTACTGAATTTAACAGTCAGGAAGTCCAAGTATGATTGGAACAAATGCACAGCAACATTGTCATGTGTTAGGCATTTTGATATCATTACAAGACTTGTGAGCTCGAGTTTGTTCCCATTCTTGTAATAAGCAACAATGGGATGAATCGTTGCTTGCATGTTTGTCCAGTGATAGCCTTGAACTTCGTCCTGGATGACAAAGGAGTAATTCTCAGTAAAGACACAGATTGCTACTACCTCGCCTTCTTTAAGTTCATTTCTCAGTTTCTTTTGGAAGGTTCATTGTTGACTAGCTGCAAATGAATGTCGTGTAAGCGATTTTACGTTACCAAAAAAACAATGAATAAAGTTGTCAGATTATTTTATGATTGTTTCTAGACATGTGTGATCAACGGAAACCCATTGCTCATAAGTTATATT
This sequence comes from Schistocerca cancellata, assembly GCF_023864275.1. Lineage (NCBI taxonomy): Eukaryota > Metazoa > Arthropoda > Insecta > Orthoptera > Acrididae > Schistocerca > Schistocerca cancellata. The sequence goes on along the minus strand of NC_064634.1, from coordinate 505,860,809 downwards.
ATCAATATCATTAGTATTCAACAAATCTTGTTAATATGTCTTAAATGTTTCTGGGCCAGGGCATAATTCACATTCACCAAAATGACAAGCAGGTAATGACAGATCACATACAATTCTTGCAATGCAGTCTATGTAAGTTTTTATTGGATTATCTTCATCCTTTGTCAGCTGAGGGATGTTACATCCAGTTAGCATGATTGGTAGTACACCCACACACACACACACACACACACACACACACACACACACACACACACACAGACAGACACTATGTGTACCACTACTTCCAGCTAAAACACAATTTTTAGGACGTAGGTCTGCAAACTATCCAATGTGGAGCTCTGGATGGTTGTCTGTAAAGCTCGCGTAAATTTCTTTCAAATTACTTAAAACTAGCCGTATTTGTACTTGCTGTTTTTCTCCGTTATCTCTCACAAGCACAAAATCTTTTTTCCAGGCATTGCCCTGCTTATCTCATCTGAACAATAAAAGTTTGTAACAAAATCAGTAGTTATTTGATCAAGAGACTTGCCAGGTTTTGGGTTTGGTGAAGACAAAATTCCCTTGGCCTTCACCAAATCTTTTACTCTTCGAGCCATGTAATTTCTTACGTTAAATTCATCTTGAAGATTCTTAACACTACAGCTTTTAGGTAAAATGCTTAGAATTTCCATCTGTTTACTTCTAGATGTACATGTACGAAATTTATCTTTTAGCTGACTGATTATCTCAGATTCTGCATTATCATGTTCCTCCTTTTTTGGAAGGAAGCAATAATACCTTTGTTTGAATTGTTGAAGTTAATTAGTTTTTGCTTACAGTCGTTTCTTCTTAATTAGTGATTCACCAATGGACTGTAAAGAAGCAATCAATCTTTCTAAGGCCTCACTTGCTGCAATGTCTTCTATGTCACTATCACATAAAACCTTTTCACTTCCTTGTTTCACAACAGAATACCGTAGATCATCATCATTTTATGTGCTAGACGTATCACAAATTTCTACTCATGCAATTTTTTTACGGCAGTTGTCTCACACTTTTTTATTTAAAGTTAAGAAAAAAGGTTTTCTTGCTATCATCCATTGTGAAACAGGCCATAAGTTTTTCTTGTTGTTATTGTGGCCCTTTTCATTAAATGGATTACAGCACAAAGCTGAAACTCTAGGTATTTTATATTTCTCAAGGGAACAAACTAATTTAAAAAAATTGTTTTTGAAGTTGAATGCCCCAGCTTTCTATATTCAATACTACACAATATTACTTCTCTATTCTTTCACTTCCTGTAAAAAAATTCCATTATGGTAATAGTATGCAAACATTAACTGGTTGTAGGCATACAAACTTACAGACTATTTTGAGGTTTGTACAAAAGTACCTTTAAGCTAGATTCAAAACACATTTTAGAGTTAATCACATAATTTCACTACAGCTGCCTCACAACTAAAGAATGTGTGGGTCACTTTCAACAAAAGGTGAAAATTGCTGATAATATTATCCAGAGATAAAATACTGAATAGATTGCAGATAGTAACACCAAAGAATCATTTTATATATATAATCTTTAAAATGAGAGAGCTTCCTTTTTCTCTTTTTTTCGTGGTTTTACACCTATTAATAAATAGTTAGCATTCAAGTTTAATGAGCGGTTATTCGTTTCAAAAGTACAATTTGTGGACCATGTAACAAAATCTATCACTAATATTTTCATGTGTAGCAAAATAATAGAAATTCACCAATCTGACTGTGATTTAGGAGAATCGTGGTACACATAAAATTGCTTTTGATAGTGAGCCAATACTCATTCCAAGTTGAAACATTCAGAATATGTAGACATAAAGTGTATATTTCACATTTATTTTTTGAGAATTTTAAAAATATAGTTTTTCAAATTTCGATAAATTTAACAATGTTGTTTTAATAAAGAGGAATATATATATATATATATATATATATATATATATATATAAAGAGTACTATATATATTAAACTAATGATGTTTAGAATCATATAGAAGCTCTTTAAAAGAGCTTTCGAATGAAGTACATGTTATTGTTCTAGCTTAATTAGAACACATGTTATAAAGAAATCAACATTGTTCTGTGTCAAAAATTTGTCATTTTTATCAATTTTTGAAAGTTCATTACGCGGTAAATTTTTATCAGAAAAATGTGAAAAAATTAATTTGTGGTACTATTAATGTGAAGTATAGGCATACGTAATTTCATTTAAATCCAAGAGGGTAAGGTTGAAAACGATGGTTTCATTTGTTGATTTGACGTGGAATGACCATAACTATACATATTTTTTTGGCATAGATTCGGTATATGCAATAAAAATGGGGGATTCCTGTTTCAAAATGATACTTGAGGCCACTCATGCAGTCGGCGTATACACAAATAATGTTGTACCATATTATGTACACACACCAGAGTGTCTTTAAACTAACACTTTGCAAACCTTACGACTTCACGATTTTCTGCACATTTGCGCAATTGTAGCTACGCCACTCAGTGGACTATGCCTATCAGTATAGACTGTTAGTTTTGTGGCCATACTTCCACACTTAGTCACCCAGCCTACTGCAGCCCAGGGGAAAATAAGCATTAATGACCTGCTCTTGGCACACATAGTTTGAGGTACAAACAAACCTATAATAATTAGTCTATGAATGAAGAAGAGTAAATGTTCGTTATTTCTTATTATCAGATCTAAAACAATGTGAAATTAATTCACCGTTTACACATCATGAAGCCCATTGGGGACATGCTAGTTTCATAACTATGAAGTTGTGTGGGAGATTGATGTCATCATAAGCAAGTGGACAAATAAGATGCAGTTGTGCATTTCACCTGAAGCAATAAAGAAGATTTTGGCTAGTAATTACAACATTGCTCCTATTTCAGTTATCAAGACTATTTCAAAACTTTACTTTGAATAACGCAGACAGAACTAGAGTTAAAGCTAATAAGTTAGTGTTACCATACTTTTTAAAGTATTTAACAGGTGAGTTTGAGTCTGAAATATTTCTCATTCAATTGAGTTTTGTAAACCAGTCAGGCTGCTTAGGCGACATTATATCAAATACAAAAGTTTCAGTTTATTGAGCAGCTCATTAACTATGGTATAAATATTTATACCATTTGAGAATTACGTGGTCCTAGGTTTGTACGGAGTATTTGTAATATGAGACAGTATGTAGCAAATAATATCTGCATCTGAACATTTCATCAGTGCTGAATTTGTTTGGATACAGTTCAGTAGAACAACAGATGACTGACATAGGGAAGATCGCAGTAGAAGGAAACACAGAAGAATTCTTTATGTGACATTTAGTAACACTAAGAAGTTCAAGCAACACGCGAACATTCGAGCAGAGATCTGTTGACTACTCCTCAAAGAAGCAACACAGTATTTTGAACAATAGCACCTCCTCCCAGTGTGTGTAGTAGACGGGAGTGTACTTAGCTACTGCATGTATCCTCGGGAAAAACTAAACAGAAACATGAGGGAAACGTGAATAAGGGATACGATGCTGCTGTTTTGGTCTTAGGACTGGCTTCTTGTAGCGTGAGGAGGGTCCGGAATATAGAGGGAGTAAGCCCTCCACCACATCTGCTTATGTAAACTTCTTTACTCGAGTAGTCTCTTCGTGCTTTGAATGGGAACCACACACTTCTTAGGGCCTAGAATACTGCCGAAAATTTATACCTAACTGAAGTACTTCGACTGGGGAAAGTAAGGGAACTGTGTTATGGAAACTACGGTTGTATTACATACATCTACCAAGGAAGCTAATGAGGAATAAGCAACATGCAAATGTGTAGTAGTGATGTGGGAGTAGTGGTTACTGTGACAATTTGCTTTACTACATCTAACTTACTGTGTCGTAACATCAGAAATGATAACGTAGTTGCTTGCCTGCTTGAGCCATGCTACAGCCTGCTACGGAGTAGCCAGTATTGGGCGACATACTTGCTGCTCATCTTCATCTTCTGTGTATGTAGCATGACACTATCTATATTTACCCCCTTGCCCGCATCAGCAGACACAAACAACAATGAAGACTCTTTTGCATCAACAGGTTAACAGTGACCCTGTACAGGAGACAGAAAAAGGCCAGCACACTTCCATGACCTGGCTGCAAACTGTAAACATCAATGTGTCTTCTTGTGCCTTGATCAACACATGGTTGTATTCATGACTACAATGGTTCCTGCTCTGCCCACAGACAATGTACCTTTTATTTAGAGCATTGATACCGGAATCTAAATGCCTGGTTGATCCATACATTAATGTAATGGAACTGATGACTGCAGGTAATGTCAAAGCAGTTTATAAAGCTACCAAATTATTTATCTATTCTTTGATTTTAATTAGCTAGCTTACCTGTAATTAAACGAAGTTCAGTTATAGTACTAAATGAAGCTGATACACGAAGTTTAGGAAAACTTTAAGACATGTACCCTTATAGACAGGAAATTACAGCACCAAGAAGTGTGGCATAAACGAAAGCTTGACCTGAAAGATCGTGTCAGTTCAGATTTCAGGCCAGTCCAATAAGAATGGCGCTAGTAGCGCCACTATAAGGATGAAAATCAGGTTTGCTTTATATGCGTACTGTAACGATCGTCAGCGTTAGTTACCTTCAAGATTGGACAGAGCATTCAACATTTTGGCGGTTACACTGCTTATTAATGAGCCAGCATGTCGCATTTCCAATGGAAAATCTGACTCTTACATTAGCCTGTCCTCTTAATCAGTTACGTATGTTACATAGACAAATGTGTTCCCAAAATTTCATTGCTCTATTTTAATTGGTTTTTGGTGTTGTGATTTTTTTTCCTGTATGGTGTGTCTATGCTCTAAAATACTCGTATACTAAGTATAATTATTAGCTCGCAAACACAAAAATATATGGAAATGTGCAACACAGGTAAGTGATTCGTTACATGCTTACCTGGTTTCTGCTGGAGGATCCGCGAGCAGCTGACCCAGTGTAACGATGTCTTCAGGCTGAGTGCGCACTGCGTCAGCCCAGCCCTGTGTAGTCATAACCTGGACGGCGTTGGCCTTGATGAAGTTAACGGCGGCCTGCCTGAGGCTGGTGCAGGAGTGCCTGATCGCCAGAACAGCTGCGGCCGCCGCAGTCTCGACGGACAGCTGAGCGGCCACGAGCTGCTCGCACCGAGCCTTCAGGGCCGACACGCCGTATTTATCAGCGGCTGCCAGCAGGTGGGGGGCCAGGCTGGACAGCTGAGGGGCCTGGAGGGTGTAGAGGTAGGCGACCAGCTGGCGCAGCACCGGGCCCTCCACGTCCGGGACTGCGACCTCGCTGGAGTTGGCTTCCAGTGTGTCGTGGCGAAACATGGCGCCAAACACGGGACTTCTATCGGCCAACACGGCCCTGTGCGCCACGAGACGGGTGCCGCCCGCCACCAGTGTGACGACTGCGCCGTCCCCTGCGTCCAGAAGGGCGCCCAGGTCCACGGCTGTGGTCTCCATAACCTCCTGGGTGGGTGCCATTGCGGATGACTCTGGAACATGGCGACACTCAGCAGCCATTTCTCCTCACACAGAAGTCTCTATTCTTGTACGAGCCACAGGCAGATGTGTCAAGCGAAATTGGGTAAATGTTTTGACATCTGCACACTTGGCCTTCATGTCTTGAATAGGCCTCCCAACTCTCTGCCTTTCGAAATTCGCGCATGAGCAGAACCAAATATAAATATTAGCCTTGCAAACTAAACACGCAGAGACCATACTGCAGAGTGGAAGTTCTGGCCATTATCTCAATTAGTTTTGAATAACAGATGCAGTTAGTGTCTCAGACGTTAACACACAGCCCAAGCGAGTATACAATCCACGTAAAGCGAACTGGGATCATTGAAACAGAGCACTCAATGTACAGCCACTGCAAAAAAGCAGAACTGATCTTGACGCCACAGACAACAAGTTTATCCAAATGTCGCAGACAACGCTCGACAAGGCGATCCCAATATTTGTGTGGTAGACAATGGTTTTCAAAATTCTCTGATTTTCACCCCATAGAGATAGACAGCACAACAGATGGCAAGGCACTACCATAGAACCTCAGGGGAAACAGAATGACAAGGCTGAGTTTCCATCGTAACACTCAAATGAAAATATAAAGAACTCTTATACTAAACAAGAGCAGAAAAATGCGAGGTTAATTTCAATGACCAAATGGTAGCAGAAGACATCTAGTGTTTCACATACAAACTTTCAACAAACACAGTTCCATTACCCACTCTATTCTCGACTTTGAGACGATCTAAAGGTATGATGACGATGGACTGGAAGACATTAGGACTCTGTTTTGCCAGAATACATGACAGTATCTTCACTCTGAACTACTCCAGCTGCACATGAATAATGATGTTTTCATTAGATTTGGCCAGAAGCACATACGCCTGGGCAGTAATAAAATTCAAACAAAGAAAGAAGCAATATAGGTTGATATAGTTACAGCACAAGTGTTGCATCAGCTAGTGGACCAGATTTTACCGTATCTAACAGCGTCATTCCACAATTTCCTTTGTAAGTATGAGCAGACATGATCTGCAATGTGTCAAGTAAAATTAGGGAGAACACAAAGATCCAAAACAACTCAGACCTAATAATATCGAGGTATTTTAGTTAACTTCCATTACGAAAGAGGGGGGTTACTTCGTGCCCTTGATAAAAAAAATAAAAATTATGGTAACTACACGCTTTTGAAGAGGTAATTATGTGTAATTAGCGTCCAGAACGTGAAAATACCTTTTAAGAGATTCTTAGCAATATTAAAGCACCTTCGAAATTGTGTACTACTGACGTCATAACCAACACAAGCAATATAAGAAATGCACATTTCTTTCAATGTTGTTGTATTTTACTCTAAGCGTAATTTTTAAAGAGGTACTGATGAGTAAGTATGGCCCATAACTTGGATATACTGACTACGAGTTTCACTGGGGAGAGTGAAATCTACTACTATTACTTACATTTTTACGTTAACTGAACTGAATTATTTAAAACATATATTAAATATGATAGAATTCATTAACAACAACACATACTTTTTCGAAATTTTAAAATATAAACTGACTAGATTACAATATGTGCTACAGACGGGCATAACGTACCCCTATCCTTGCCCACCTCAGTATTGTGAGGTTTTAAGTCTTACAGCACAATTCGTTTGGTAAAAGCCCCGCCAAAGTACAGTGAAACGCCCCGTGCGTCCATCTGAGCCATCTTAGAGTCATGAGAGGCGTGAGCTCCTGTATTATGGTGTCACGAATGGGAAATACACCGAGGGTGCTATAAATCACGCAATGCATATTGAGAATACCTCAGACAAGTACGTTATAGTCATAATGACTGATAAAGCTGGGGATATCGACAATTAATGGTTGCCTACCCACTTCAAAGACTGACGCAGATAGGCTGTCCCAATAGTCTCTACAACATCCTAAGAGATTACTTCGCAGACAGACAGGTGAAACTGGAATACGTCGAATGTAAATTGTGAAAACGTCACCAAAAGCTGCCCGCAGGTTTCTACTTGTTGTCATTAATGAGCACACTTTAAAGCATAACAAATACCAGGGGCTGGATCTCCTTTGCAGACGAGCTACTAAATACTAGCATAGAATCTGCCAGTGAATGAGCTAAATTAGAGGAAATTAGTAGGGAAGTTCTTGCAAGACTAAGTAATTGGTGCATAGGAAACAAACTTACAATAGCAGCACACTAAAAGGTAATCGTAAACTACAGGAGCGTCTAGAGAAACGTCCCAGAACTGCTCTCATTAATAAACGGTCACAATGCGCACATAGTACTAGGGACGGAAAGTTGGCTGAAACCAGATGTAAACAGTAATGAAATTCTAAACTCAGATTAGAATGTATACCGCAGAGACAGGCTGGACAGTCAAGGGGGAGGCGTGTTTATAGTGATAAAAAGTGCAATAGTATCGAAGGAAATTGAAGGACATCCGAAATGTGAAATAATCCGGGTGAAGGTCACGGTTGAAGCAGGCTCAGACATGGTAATTGGATGTCTCTATAGGCCCCCTAGCTCAGCAACTGTTGTGGCAGAGCACCTGAAGGAAAATTTGGAAAATATTTCGAGTAGATTTCCCCACCATGTTATAGTTCTGGGTGGAGATTTTAATTTGCCGGATATAGACTGGGAGACTCCAAAGTTTATAACGAGTGGCAGGGACAAAGAATCCAGTGAACATTTTTTTAAAGTGCGTTATCTGAAAGCTACCTTGAGCAATTAAACAGAGAACCGACTCGTGGCTATAACGTATTGGACCTTCTAATGACAAACAAACCCGAACTATTTGAAAAAATTACCACAGAACAGGGAATCAGCGATCATAAAGCGGTGTTCGACTAAAATGACTTTTCTGGAGACTAGAAATCTGTAGGAATCAGCTTCGGTTTCGAAAAAGACGGTCGTGTGAAATCCAGCTCGCGCTATTCGTCCACGAGACTCAGAGGGCCATAGACACGGGTTCCCAGGTACATGCCGTGTTTCTTGACTTCCGCAAGGCGTTCGATACAGTTCCTCACAGTCGTTTAATGAACAAAGTAAGAGCATATGGACTATCAGACCAATTGTGTGATTGGATTGAAGAGTTCCTAGATAACAGAACGCAGCATGTCATTCTCAATGTAGAGAAGTCTTCCGAAGTGAGAGTGATTTCACGTGTGTCGCAGGGGAGTGTCGTAGGACCGTTGCTATTCACAATATACATAAATGAACTTGTGGATAACATTGGAAGTTTACTGAGGCTTTTTGCGGATGATGCTGTGGTATATCGAGAGCTTGTAACAATGGAAAATTGTACTGAAATTCAGGAGTTTCTGCAACGAATTGACGCATGGTGCAGGGAATGGCAATTTAATCTCAATGTAGAAAAGTGTAATGTGTTGCGAATACATAGAAAGAAAGATTCTTTATCATTTAGCTACAATATAGCAGGTCAGCAACTGGAAGCAGTTAATTCTGTGAATTATCTGGGAGTAGGCATTAGGAGTGATTTAAAATGGAATGATCATATAAAGTTGATCGTCGGTAAGGCCGGCCGCTGTGGCCGAGCGGTTCTAGGCGCGTCAGTCTGGAACCGTGAGACCGCTACGGTCTCAGGTTCGAATCCTGCCTCGGGCATGGCTGTGTGTGATGTCGTTAGGTTAGTTAGGTTTAAGTAGTTCTAAGTTCTAAGGGACTGATGACCTCAGATGTTAAGTCCCATAGTGCTCAGAGCCATTTGAACCATTTTTTAATCGTCGGTAAAGCGGATGCCAGACTGAGATTCATTGGAAGAATCCTAAGGAAATGCAATCCGAAAACAAAGGAAGTAGGTTGCAGTACACTTGTTCGCCCACTGCTTGAATATTGCTCAACCAGATAGGGTTGATAGAAGAGATAGAGAAGATCGAACGGAGACCAGTGCGCTTCGTTACAGGATCATTTAGTAATCGCGAGAGCGTTACGGAGATGATAGATAAACTCCAGTGGAAGACTCTGCAGGAGAGACGCTCAGTAGCTCGGTACGGGCTATTGTTGAAGTTTCGAGAACATACCTTCACCGAGGAGTCAAACAGTATATTGCTCCCTCCTACGTATATCTCGCGAAGAGACCATGAAGATAAAATCAGTGAGATTAGAGCCCACATAGAGGCATGCCTACAATCTTTCTTTCCACGAACAATACGAGACTGGAATAGAAGGGAGAAACGATACAGGTACTCAAAGTACCCTCCGTCACACACCGTCAGGAGGCTTGCGGAGTATAGATGTAGATGTAGATTAGTGAGTCTTATCAAGACTCTAAAAGCCAACAATCAGAATAAATTACCATTAAGTGAGAAGAGATGAATCGTAAACATACATAGGTATAAATATCAAGCATGACACCTAGTAATCGTGTACCTGAGAGGCATTAATATACTCAGCAAAACAGCAGTGCAACAAGCTCATATCACTAGCAAAATTCTGGCTGCTTCCGTGTGACTATCCAAGCTTACAGTTGTAAAGATGTAATACACAGAGGCAATATAAGTGCAGATGTAAATACGGACTTGGTAGTCATTTCATGAGTGTTAGTGGCAATAAATAGTCCACAGAACCTTAAACATTTTGCTACATGAAGGTAGAACCCGGACGACTAGTGCGTACGGGATGGATGGTAATTTCATTAACTGTGCTTTGCACCACCTAGACAGTACCCGCTGCGACAGATTGAAGGAACATAGAGCAGACAAAAAGCCTATCGAGGTAGGTGCATTGAACTGTGAGAATGTGATGACAATAAGAAGGAAAAGCGAACCCCAGCCATCCGCACAACGTAACACCATGGATGCCGATCAGATAGAAGCCAGGTGGCACACTTTAGCTGTAATTAGCGTTGGATTCAAATGGTTCAAATGGCTGCGAGCACTATGGGACTTAACAGCTGAGATCATCAGTCCCCTAGAACTTAGAACTGCTTAAACGTAACTAACATAAGGACATCAGACACATCCATGGCCGAGGCAGGATTCGAGCCAGCGACCGTAGCGGTCGCGCGGTTCCAAATTAGCGATGGACTGTGTTCATTTGATAAATGGGTTCGATTTAGTCTGTATTTCATACCGTTGCAAAGTTGGAAGAGGAATTACCTACTCGAAGTACAATGGGGCACTCAGTATACGAAGAAACCGTAAGGGTGAACAGGACTTACCGTAGAGTGAGGGAGGGGTGTCTCCAGGCAAGTGATGCTCGTCGCCGCGGCCAACACACGGAGCGTCCCGGCAGCTGCTGGAGTCGCAGTGAGCTCAGGGACACAGCCCACACTTCCTTATATGCCTGAAGGCAGCTGCGTGACGTCACCGAGCCTCGCATTACTGTAACGATGTGGCGATATCAGAGCGTGTTTTATCTCGAGCGTCTGTCACCAGGTGCGACAACCTCCACTTTAGTAGACTTACACAATCAGTCCATCTAGTGTCACGTAGACATCTGATTCCTCTGAAGTCAAAATATCGGACCGTATTGTGATGCTAGTAATACCTCGAAGCTGTATGCCGGAAAACATTGTCTCAATCTCAGTTTGAACAACATCAAACTTTTAATTGCTTTCCGTTCTGTCACTGCTGCCGAATGAGCGTGGCTCTGTTTCGTATGTTCTTGTTCAGTTCTTTTTGGCTCGAGTGCATAGTCATATGTGAGAACTTTACTTCCATACTTTAAAACACATATTTCCTGCTGCAAGGTCTTTCTTTCCATAATTTTGGAGGAGGTAGTACAGAGCAAAACATGAAAAACATCCGCTGTATATTGGAAGTGAAATGCATACTTTAAGAACATGTTCAGTAGACGCGATGTGTCTCACATTATTGAAGATGATCAAGTGCTCGTAACTATGAAGGTATGCATTCTAGAGCCAATGTTTACTAGATGTTTTTGTTCTTTTGGTCTTTAGAATCAAGTTTGAAAGTTTCTTGCTCTGCCACCTAAGCTCCGAAAGATCTGGAACGTGTATTCCACTGACAGGGGAGTCAGCAACATTTTCGCTTACCGCTGCCGGCTTGTTCATTTCCCGACCGGGGTCCTTCATCTCAGAGTGATGTATTTTCCCTTCCCCATCACTTCTGAATGTCCTTAAAATCATCGCGCAGTCATCCTGCACAGCATAATGAAAACTACAGTCTGGCAATATCTATTCTCCTTGGCATAAACACACATCCATTGTGTTTCTCTACGAATAACAGTGACTCTTCCAATACGATAACATGGCGCTACAGTTATGGGCTGTGCTGTTGTTGGTGTACGATTGTCATTGTGCCTGTCTCTATTGTTTTGTCAATGAAAGTTGAAACAACGGTCGGCGTAATGACAGTGCTCAGCGCTGCAGACGACTTCTTGTTGTCCGTGTGGGTACTTGCCCTGCTGTTATCAAAGCGATTTCTCGACTCACCATACGTGAGATGGGTGTACAATACTTCATTGTCAAGCGAACACTGACTCCTCTCACGGGGTGAGGCTACTGAGGTCCTGAACAACACTGAGTACGCACATCGTGAACCTACTGCTTCCGTATTCGCATGACAGTCGTGGGATCCTGTGTCAGACCTGCAACTGTGGATGGGGCAGTAATGGTGGCCACAACTGCTCGCCGCAGCCACAGATCACGACTGCCAGTGACTGGAGCCCCGCACACACGGCAGACACTGCAGGCGATGCAGCATACCAGGAGGCAGCCATTCTGGGAGGCGGGGGAAGGGGGCGATACCAGCTCACTGTCCTGCCTCAAGGTGGACTGAGTGGGAGTTGTGTGTTCCTGCTGCCCGTCCACGCGTTGCAGAGTGGTCAGCACAAGCTTTACTGACATTCACTGCACGATGCTGCAACACAAAACCGATTTACAAACACTCGTAACAGCCTGTGGCTTGCGAACAGTAGATGTTGCTGGAAGGCAAATATTTTTCAATGGAAACAGGCTGATGCATAGTGGATGAAGCTTCATGTCAAAGGTCTTGTCGTACTGAATTCATGTCGAGGAAGAGAAGATTTTCTGTGCAGAATAGTACACTTGTTCTGATGATCCTGTGAGAGGCACATACTGAAGACAGTAAAGCCGTTGCAAAGCCTACAATGTGTAGTGGCTTAATGAAATAAATGACATTGTATTACAAGAACAACATCTTGTTCCTTCCATATCTCGCCTGCCTAAATTCATCAGTCATTTGTGATACAGTTTTGAATGAGCTCCAGCTACATGTTAGGATCCCAACTGTGGGCCTCTGAACCCCTTCAGCGACTGCCGTACCCCCCAAATACTAGAATAGGCCTCCAGAACAGGGCTTACTGCAGTGCCGTGCGTAACGTCACAAATATATGCTATACATTTTGCAGACCCTTCCAAGAAACGTAATTCCTTTACTGCTTTCCCCAACTTACTCTCTTCCTAAGCTTTTAACTTCGTGTCACATTCATAGCGATTCATATTATTTTTACAATTAAAGTATCTTCAAATATACTATACCTTCTCATGCAAACATCACCTGCTCCTGAAATTTAGCAACCGGATAACACGAGATTTTTCTGTTAGTAGTACATATTGTGTGTGTGAACTCTTAAGGGACCAAACTTCTGAGGTCATCGGTCCCTAGACTTACACGCTACTTAAACTAACTTAAGCTGACTTACGCTAAGAACAACACACTCACACACGTGCCCGAGGGAGGACTCGAACCTCCGGCGGGAGGGACCGCGCAGTCAGTGACATGGCGCCTCAAACCGTGCGGCCACTCCACGCCGCTAGCTATTATGATTGCCTTGCTACATATATACATAGAGCAAACCAAGAGAAAAGTAAAGAACAATGTTATTCTGCATCTGCTCGAAGTCATAACAACGTTACTCGTTCCTGTACACCGTGAATTGGTCTCAGAATGCAATTTACCCTTTCTTTTAAACCGTTTAGCGTCCTCAGAATATTAGTGTTCTACAGTCCTACGGAGCTTATGCAACGATTTTCGTTTCTATAGATTTTTCTCTTTCAGTATGCTATAACTGGTTCATAATTTCGGAAAATCTCTTGGCTATCCACATGTCTGAGAAGGCAGATGTTATGACTCTCTCGTAACAGCCGCTCCACAGTGAGGTACATACAGTACGCAATAATTTTTCGTACTGTGAGAAAATCTACTGTATCTGTTAATCTGTGTCTGATATTTGCGACATATCTTGAGTGATGCAAGGCGATGGTTTTTGATTCGAGTGATACGTCGAGAATGGAGTCAGAGTGTCAGGCAGGGATTTATTTCCGTCGACGAATTTCTTTTCCTTTGAATTCAGAATTCCGCGGGTCTCGGCCTTAACTTCTCCACCACCTCTCCCAGTTCGTTGTCCAGTTGCGGCCTCGACTCTTGCAGGCTCTCACCCTCCAGCTGCTCGGTCCATCAGACTGTGCGAGACGGCGTCCATTCTCGTCAGTTCAGCCCCGACTGATCCTGATGCACGCAGAGAGAAATAGTGATATCCTACTTCACCGCGTGGAGAATTCCGACAACAGGTGTTGGCGTATCAGCTTATCTCGGCGCGCTGATTGCCAGGTGCGCCGTTTGTAGATAAATGCCACCAAACATGAGAGCAGAATCAGCGCTACTTGCACAAAATGTGTTTCACTTTTTGTATAGACAATGAAAATTTTTATCTTTTTGAGATTTACATTTTTCAATATTGTGTAAGAACCTATCCGTCTATCTTAGCCCTAAGACATGTCTTGTTGTCAGAAATGCGAAACCTCAGAATTCTTTCAGTGACCTTTTTGAACTGGCTGCAGCGAGACTGCACAGTTCAGCAGCCTCTCACCGTGAACACATCAGTCAGCCAGTTGGGGCGTCCTCTCTATGACTGGTGTTGCTCTGTCCCTGACGAAGAGATGAACTCCCTTCACGTGACCAAATGACTGGTATCAAACCGAAAAGACATGAGACACATTTTTCTGTAAATAATGTAACTGTTTTTAATACACTCGGTGCTTTTGTAGCACTCAGCAACAAAATTAAACTTTTTCTGTGTTCAGTGGAAACTGCAAGGTGATTCATATGTTGTTTTGTCTGCTAATTTCAAATCTTTTCACGGTTTTTTCCTCACAGACATAAATTTTTTTTAAACACAAACATTTAAATTCTATGAAATTTTATATTTATTTAGAGCCGAGAAAAGCTACATTTTTCTGTATAGTGCCTAGAATTTACATTTTTGTGAACCAAGTTTATTACTTATACGCCAACGCTGGAGGGAAGAAGTCTAAACGCGAGCCCAAGAAAAAGAGTGTTAGAGCAATATTAGAACCAAGTTTCCCATAACTCTCAATAATCAGACTAACGACTTCTCCATAGTTATAAGCACTATGGTTTCCCAGGAAGTTTTTTTACAGCGGTCTGGAGGGATCTCCATGCAGCTGCCTCAGCTTCTTTCACACTTTCTTCGAATGCAGGATCATTCGTTATTTCCCTCATTTGTGGACCAATAAAAATGTCCCCTTTGATCTTGGCGTCACCGATCCTAGGGAATTAAGTTCTGAGGAACTCAAAACCTTTGGCAAAATTCTTTATCAAGCCCAGCTTGATGTGTACTGGTGGAGGATAAATATTCTCTGATTTCACAAATGGTTGATTAACTGCAATTTTCGTCCCAGCATTGGGAGTTTCTCTATGGCCAATGTACCATTGTTCCCGAAGGTAGTGGTTTCTTTCTGTCCCTGCTGTCACAGTCACAAAAGAAACGACAGAACTTCGTACATCCCGGTTGTAACCCAAGAAGCAGGACTATCGCCTTCAGGTCGCCACTTGAATGCCATTCATAGGTATCATATTTTATACTGTTCAGTACAAGCTTCATGTTGTCGTATGATTCCTTCAGATATGCAGCATATCTAAGAGGGATCGAAGGACAACGGTTGCCAACGTGCAGAACGACTTCTTTGAAACAAATTTTTAGAAGAATCAATGAAAATCTGCCATTTATTGGGATTGTGCGGATTTCCAATGACTTCAAATAAACTCACCACGTTGTTAAAGTACATCAAGTTAGCTTTCTTGAAGGAAAGATATTCAAACTGTTGTTGTGATTTACGAAAAAACATATCCTTGCTTTTTTTATCCAGAACATTCTATCCTTTCATCCTTTAAACAACACTCGCAGATTGCTTTATATATATATATATATGTCAGCATCACGAACCAAATCGTTAAATTCAGACTGTGTAATCAATGAAGCACAACATATGCAAGGGACCCAGGATGTACCCTGACCTATTTTACTGCCAAAATAAAATCGGCATTTTCTCTAATCAGTGTGGTTATATTTCTCGTTTGAGAATCCACCTATATAACGAAAAGTGTTAGGGTGGTTAACAAACATACAGGACATTGTTAGTATTCAAACACAATATACAGAATCAAGAAGCAACAAAAAAATTACGAAGATCTAAATTACATTTGTGAACAAAGTAGAAGGTTTATGATTTCACTGATTTACGACTCTGGTTAAATATTTTTCTAAGAGGAAGATATTATTTTAGTATAGTATTACCTGCAAATAACAGAAACAAATGTAAGTATGCAATAGTAAATAATTCAGCTTCAAGTAACAGAATCAAACGTTATTGTGCAATAATAAATAATGTAGCTTAAATTATATACACATTATGATAGTAGTTGGAGCCCAACAGTGCGATTCTAGCTTCATATTCAGAATTAACAGACTAAAAGAGTTACAAAAAATTGCAGCCCAAAAGAGCAATTCCAATATTACATTAAGAATCAGCACACCAAAATACACAATAATTAATGATCATTTCTCATTTAACAGCACAGGTGTTTCACGAAGCAATGGGTTCCTTCCGGTAACACGCCTTACAACTTTAATTTGTTTCCTTGAAATGTTCGACAGATAAAATTCAAAATACCAAGTGGCAGAAATTGCTAAACTTTAACATATATATAAATTCCTTTATAAGGACAGAAACGCAGGATATGACGTACAGTTACGAACTAGGTGTGCCACGGGGCTCCACCTCGCAAAGGTGGGAACCAGAGATCGTTTAATCTGAACACTCTCTACAGTCAGCCATTAAGTTCAGTCTTCCACGTGCTCCTCAGTTACGCTGAGTGCTGGGCAGTTTGCGGTATATAAGCCGCTCCTGACACTGAAAAGTATGCATAATGAAGTCCAAGATGAGTTTGTTTTTGGACTAATTTAGTGAGTACGACGCAAACAGTGTAAAGTTTTCGAAAAGGTGTGCTCAAGTACACAAAGTATTTTCGTAGGACACTGAAAACCTTTAGACGTCACTGAAATTTGTTACATAAACAATTTTATTTTTTGACGTTAACCAGTTACTTATAACAAACATATTATCTTTAAAGGCTGGTACTGAAAACTTAACCATTTAATTATTTCCTCATTTAATGACAAAACACTTCTTTTTTGTTAGATACTCATTTGATTTAAAACTATTCTCATTCAGCCTTTTTCGGTCTCACGTAGTAAACTCAAGAGCTTAGGACCAAAAAACCTTTCAGAAGTACAAATTTTATCGCGAGTGCAGGGTATGGCTAATCAGCACTCGTATTCGTGTCTTTTTGACGCGGGAAAAATTCTTGGACATGCTGCAGATACGTGATGGATTGCCTGATAAAGACAATGGGCGCCTCCTAGAGGGTTATGTTTACTGTTGTCTTATCACACTTGTGAAGTGGTGACGTACACTATGTGATCAAAAGTATCCGGACATCCCCAAAAACATACGTTTTTCAAATTAGGAGCATTTTGCTGCCAGGTATTCCATATCAGCTTCCTCAGTAGCCATTAGACACGGTGAGAGAGCAGAATGGAGCGCTCCGCGGAACTCACGGACTTCGATTGTGGTCAGGTGATTGAGTGTCACTTGTGTCATACATCTGTATTCGAGATTTCCACACTCCTAAATATCCCTAGGTTCACTGTTTCCGATGTGATAGTGAAGTGGAAGCGTGATGGGACACGTACAGCACAAAAGCGGGCAGGCGACCTCGTCTGTTGACTGTCAGAAACCGCCGACAGTCGAAGAGCGTCGTAATGTGTAATAGGCAGACATCTATCCAGACCATCCCACAGGAATTCCAAACTGCTTCAGGATCCACTGCAAGAACTACGACAGTTTGGCGGGAGGTGAGCAAAAATTTCACTGTCGAGCTGCTGTTCATAAGCCACACGTCACGCCAGTAGATGTCAAACGACGCCTCGTAGGAGCGTAAACATTGGACGACTGAACAGTGGATAAACGCTGTGTGGAGTGACGAATCACGGAACACAATGTGGTGATCAGATGGCAAGGTGTGAAGGTGTATGAAACCAATTATAGTGGCTAACGGGCAAAACTTCTAACAGTCGAGGAAGTAAGGAGCCACTAGGATCGGGCGAGGAGGCAGGGCCAAGTGCTGGTAGAAGTAACACAACACTTTACTTCTAATGCATTTATTAAAACTAGCTAAAATACAATATCCACTCTGCCAAGATAATGAATATAGGGAGAATTAAACCTTAAGAAACTAGTTCATCAAGAATTTAACGTTGTACCACGCAACATAGTACTGCGTATGCCTCATGGGCTGCAATCGCAAAGAAAGCCTGAAGGGCCAAATTAACAAGATAAGAAAATCTTAAAAATATCAGCTGGAAAATAAGTGCTTACTAACAACTCGACCTTAAGGGCCAGGTAATAAATGAAATTAGTCAAACAAATTCTGCAATAAGTAAGTAATGGCCAGGAATTTATCTATAAGCCGGCCTTAATGCCCTAGTACACTAACAAGGGAAGTTAAGCATTAAAACTGGATTTCAAAGCCTTAAGGGCTGTAGAGCTTCCAAAAGAGGGGGGGTGGGGCTGAATGGCCAATTCATCAAGGTACTTAATAAACAGCTCAGCCCGATGGTTAAGATTAGGCAAGTTCTCAAAAATAGGAGGTAAATTAACAAATTTTTCAGTAATCGAGTCTTAATGGCCACAGTACATTTAGAATCCATATTAAGCATTAAGAACTATCTTACAGCGAAGCAATTCCCAAAAACTTTGCAACCTTAAATAAATCAATTGATACTATCCAGCTTAAAACCTAGGGACAACAATACATGCGTATACTTCTAAAAGGTAAACTCGCATAAAATCTAAACTTAAAATGCAAACAATCGCACACCAACATGGCCAGCAAATTTACAAAAGTATAACCACAGTTGCTGAGTATGAAATACAAGCAGCTGCAAGGCTACCAATCAGTCATCGTGCCCCAATATCATGATTTACAATCTTCAGGTAGCACAAAACAGGAAAAATACAAGGCGAGCCAAAAGAGGAATTAAATGATGCCCTTCAATTACAAATCATTAAACTGCAGCGTAAAGCTGCCCCGTTTCACAAACTGGCGTAAAAGCCACCAGCTCAATCGACACTGTTCATATAGGCAAACATACAAATAAAATTCTGTACCCTTGTAAAATTTTCAGTCTAAAAGGGGGCTGATAATAACATACGGTATTAAAACAATCTTTAAGATTGGTGCCGCCGTTGGATTAGCAGCTGCAGCAGCAAGTCGTATACTCCTAGCTCACTCATTTGTTACATAGTTTAATTCTTAATTTCTTTGCGTGTTTTTGGTACTTGCATTGTTTAATTCATAAATTTGGGGCGTATTATAGTATTTGAGAGTTGTAGTATCGCGCTTTAGTACCTGAATAGTGTAAATTCGCGTAGTCGTCTGTCTTCTGTTTTTGTTTTGAACGGCCAGTGTTGGTTGGTCACAGTCAGTGTGCTCCTTGCCGCCGTTGGATAAGCAGCTGCAGCAGCAAGTCGTATACTCCTAGCTCACTCATTTGTTACATAGTTTAATTCTTAATTTCTTTGCGTGTTTTTGGTACTTGCATTGTTTAATTCATAAATTTGGGGCGTATTATAGTATTTGAGAGTTGTAGCATCGCGCTTTAGTACCTGAATAGTGTAAATTCGCGTAGTCGTCTGTCTTCTGTTTTTGTTTTGAACGGCCAGTGTTGGTTGGTCACAGTCAGTGTGCTCCTTGCCGCCGTTGGATAAGCAGCTGCAGCAGCAAGTCGTATACTCCTAGCTCACTCATTTGTTACATAGTTTAATTCTTAATTTCTTTGCGTGTTTTTGGTACTTGCATTGTTTAATTCATAAATTTGGGGCGTATTATAGTATTTGAGAGTTGTAGTATCGCGCTTTAGTACCTGAATAGTGTAAATTCGCGTAGTCGTCTGTCTTCTGTTTTTGTTTTGAACGGCCAGTGTTGGTTGGTCACAGTCAGTGTGCTCCTTGCCGCCGTTGGATAAGCAGCTGCAGCAGCAAGTCGTATACTCCTAGTTCACTCATTTGTTACATAGTTTAATTTTTAATTTCTTTGCGTGTTTTTGGTACTTGCATTGTTTAATTCATAAATTTCGGGCGTATTATAGTATTTGAGAGTTGCAGCATCGCGTTTTAGTACCTGAATAGTGTAAAATCGCGTAGTCTCCTTCCGCCGCCGAGCAGTGTGTCAGCAGTGCACAAGTGGCACCTTTACTGCATTTACTAGGCAATCTTGTATTTTAATAACCGTTTAAATTTTGTGTCGATTGTTTGCGCTCTCTGTAGATTAGTTCAGACGTTCTTTGCACAACAGTTTTTAGCATGGATAGGGACTGCAACTGCTATGTTCGG
The DNA here is from genome assembly GCF_023864275.1 of Schistocerca cancellata. Taxonomy (NCBI): domain Eukaryota; kingdom Metazoa; phylum Arthropoda; class Insecta; order Orthoptera; family Acrididae; genus Schistocerca; species Schistocerca cancellata. Next base: position 505,840,549 of record NC_064634.1, on the reverse strand, counting down.
ATGCAGGCTGAGATGGCATCCCTTCGCTTCCAGCTTCAGGCAGTGTTGGCTTTGGTCACACAGCTTGAGGCTGTTGCCAATGGGCATCACTGTGGCGGTCCGGATGGGGGTTTGTCGGGGACGGCCAGCTCGTCCCGCGCATCCCCCGATCGGACTACGACTGTGGTTGCCCGGGATACTGCCCGCATTGAGGCTGATCCCTCACCTGTGGTAGAGTGGGAGGTCGTCTCAAGGTGTGGCAGGGGGCGAAAGACATTCCGGAGGGCTGAACGGAAGGCCTCTCCAGTTTGTCTGACGAACCGGTTTCAGGCTCTGTCTCAGGCTGATACTGATCTTCGGCCTGACATGGCTGCTTGTTCTGTTCCAGAGGTTGTCCCTCAGTCTGCAAGATCCGGGCGGTCGCAGAGGGTGGGATTTCTGGTAGTTGGGAGATCCAACGTCAGGCGCGTAATGGGGCCCCTTAGGGATATGGCAGCAAGGGAGGGGAAGAAAACCAAAGTGCACTCCTTGTGCATACCAGGGGGAGTCATTCCAGATGTGGAAAGGGTCCTTCCGGATGCCATGAAGGGTGCACCCATCTGCAGGTGGTCGCTCATGTCGGCACCAATGATGTGTGTCGCTATGGATCGGAGGAAATCCTCTCTGGCTTCCGGCGGCTATCTGATTTGGTGAAGACTGTCAGTCTCGCTAGCGGGATGAAAGCAGAGCTCACCATCTGCAGCATCGTCGACTGGACTGACTGCGGACCTTTGGTGCAGAGCCGAGTGGAGGGTCTGAATCAGAGGCTGAGACGGTTCTGCGACCGTGTGGGCTGCAGATTCCTCGACTTGCGCCATAGGGTGGTGGGGTTTCGGGTTCTGCTGGATATGTCAGGAGTCCACTACACGGAACAAGCGGCTACACGGGTAGCAGGGGTTGTGTGGCGTGGGCTGGGCGGTTTTTTAGGTTAGATGGCCTCGGGCAAGTACACAAAGGGCAACAGCCTCAACGGGTGCGGGGCAAAGTCAGGACATGCGGGGACCAAGTAGCAATCGGTATTGTAATTGTAAACTGTCGAAGCTGCGTTGGTAAAGTACCGGAACTTCAAGCGCTGATAGAGAGCACCGAAGCTGAAATCGTTATAGGTACAGAAAGCTGGCTGAAGCCAGAGATAAATTCTGCCGAAATTTTTACAAAGGTACAGACGGTGTTTAGAAAGGATAGATTGCATGCCACCGGTTGAGGAGTGTTCGTCGCTGTTAGTAGTAGTTTATCCTGTAGTGAAGTAGAAGTGGAAAGTTCCTGTGAATTATTATGGAGGTTACACTGAACAACCGAGCTAGGTTAATAATGGGCTCCTTTTACCGACCCCCTGACTCAGCAGCATTAGTGGCAGAACAACTGAGAGCAAATTTGGAAAACATTTCACATACATTTTCTCAGCATGTTATAGTCTTAGATGGAGATTTCAATTTACCAGATATAGACTGGGACACTCAGATGTTTAGGACGGGTGGTAGGGACAGATCATCGAGTGACATTATACTGAGTGCACTATCCGAAAATTACCTCGAGCAATTAAAGAGAGAACCGACTCGTGGAGATAACATCTTGGACCTACTGATAACAAACAGACCCAAACTTTTCGACTCTGTAAGTGCAGAACAGGGAATCAGTGATCATAAGGCCGTTGCAGCATCCCTGAATATGGAAGTTAATAGGAATATAAAAAAAGGGAGGAAGGTTTATCTGTTTAGCAAGAGTAATAGAAGACAGATTTCAGACTACCTAACAGATCAAAACGAAAATTTCTGTTCCGACACTGACAATGTTGAGTGTTTATGGAAAAAGTTCAAGGCAATCGTAAAATGCGTTTTAGACAGGTACGTGCCGAGTAAAAGTGTGAGGGACGGGAAAACCCCACCGTGGTACAACAACAAAGTTAGGAAACTACTGCGAAAGCAAAGAGAGCTTTACTCCAAGTTTAAACGCAGCCAAAACGTCTCAGACAAACAGAAACTAAACGATGTCAAAGTTAGCGTAAGGAAGGCTATGCGTGAAGCGTTCAGTGAATCCGAAAGTAAAATACTAGGTACCGACTTGACAGAAAATCCTAGGAAGTTCTGGTCTTACGTTAAATCAGTAAGTGGCTCGAAACAGCGTGTCCAGACACTCGGGAATGATGATGGCATTGAAACAGAGGATGACAAGCGTAAAGCTGAAATACTAAACACCTTTTTCCAAAGCTGTTTCACAGAGGAAGACCGCACTGCAGTTCCTTCTCTAAATCCTCGCACAAACGAAAAAATGGCTGACATCGAAATAAGTGTCCAAGGAATAGAAAAGCAACTGGAATCACTCAACAGAGGAAAGTCCACTGGACCTGACGGGATACCAATTCGATTCTACACAGAGTACGCGAAAGAACTTGCCCCCCTTCTAACAGCCGTGTACCGCAAGTCTCTAGAGGAACGGAAGGTTCCAAATGATTGGAAAAGAGCACAGGTAGTCCCAGTCTTCAAGAAGGGTCGTCGAGCTGATGCGCAAAACTATAGACCTATATCTCTGACGTCGATCTGTTGTAGAATTTTAGAACATGTTTTTTGCTCGAGTATCATGTCGTTTTTGGAAACTCAGAATCTACTATGTAGGAATCAACATGGATTCCGGAAACAGCGATCGTGTGAAACCCAACTCGCTTTATTTGTTCATGAGACCCAGAAAATATTAGATACAGGCTCCCAGGTAGATGCTATTTTTCTTGACTTCCGGAAGGCGTTCGATACAGTTCCGCACTGTCGCCTGATAAACAAAGTAAGAGCCTACGGAATATCAGACCAGCTGTGTGGCTGGATTGAAGAGTTTTTAGCAAACAGAACACAGCATGTTGTTATCAACGGAGAGACGTCTACAGACGTTAAAGTAACCTCTGGCGTGCCACAGGGGAGTGTTATGGGACCATTGCTTTTCACAATATATATAAATGACCTAGTAGATAGTGTCGGAAGTTCCATGCGGCTTTTCGCGGATGATGCTGTAGTATACAGAGAAGTTGCAGCATTAGAAAATTGTAGCGAAATGCAGAAAGATCTGCAGCGGATAGGCACTTGGTGCAGAGAGTGGCAACTGACCCTTAACATAGACAAATGTAATGTATTGCGAATACATAGAAAGAAGGATCCTTTATTGTATGATTATATGATAGCGGAACAAACACTGGTAGCAGTTACTTCTGTAAAATATCTGGGAGTATGCGTGCGGAACGATTTGAAGTGGAATGATCATATAAAATGTATTGTTGGTAAGGCGGGTACCAGGCTGAGATTCATTGGGAGAGTCCTTAGAAAATGTAGTTCTTCAACAAAGGAGGTGGCTTACAAAACACTCGTTCGACCTATACTTGAGTATTGCTCATCAGTGTGGGATCCGTACCAGATCGGGTTGACGGAAGAGATAGAGAAGATCCAAAGAAGAGCGGCGCTTTTCGTCACAGGGTTATTTGGTAACCGTGATAGCGTTACGGAGATGTTTAACAAACTCAAGTGGCAGACTCTGCAAGAGAGGCGCTCTGCATCGCGGTGTAGCTTGCTCGCCAGGTTTCGAGAGGGTGCGTTTCTGGATGAGGTATCGAATATATTGCTTCCCCCTACTTATACCTCCCGAGGAGATCACGAATGTAAAATTAGAGAGATTAGAGCGCGCACAGAGGCTTTCAGACAGTCGTTCTTCCCGCGAACCATACGCGACTGGAACAGGAAAGGGAGGTAATGACAGTGGCACGTAAAGTGCCCTCCGCCACACACCGTTGGGTGGCTTGCGGAGTATAAATGTAGATGTAGAACACATGCACCGGTGGGGTCAGGGATTTTCTCTGCCTCGTGATGACTGTGTGTTGTGTGCTGTCGTTAGGTTAGTTAGGTTTAAGTAGTTCTAAGTTCTAGGGGACTGATGACCACAGATGTTAAGTCCCATTGTGCTCAGAGCCATTTGAACCAAACACTTGCACCAACAACTTTTAAGGTGTCCACAGCCACGTACTTCACAAATTTCTTTTCTTTCTCTGACATACATAGAACATACATGGAACTGACTACCACATTGGTCACAAGAATCAACAGATAACCACCAGTACATCAGTACCTAATTAGACAGTCTCCTACTGTGACAATACAGAGCAACAGTTCACATTCACAGCCTTTGATTCAACACGTTCTACTACCCTCGCTGTACAGCATCGACCATGCCCGGAGAGCCTACTGCAAATTTTAACCAATCAGTTCACGCTCACGTCGACGGCTAACCGAGGAACCAGCCCAGCAGTACAAGAACGACCTACACACTCGAAGTCGAACTCCGCAACGCAGTGCAGAACTAACATTCAACCTTTCACTTCATAGGTTCAGCACCGGCGAGCTAAACCGGTGGACGGAACAGACACAATGTGGGACACACATAAAGGAAGTCGCAAACACCACCCTAATACAAGGCAATAGCAAGTCAAAGCACAACGGCAATAGCGAAATACACTCAACTTCAGTCCCGGAGGAAAACCTGCCGCCCTCAGTGCTCAAACATTCCCGGAGCAACCGTCCTCGGCAACTCCCACTATTCTTCGGAACAGTAACATCACAGCTCCTTATTTCAGTTCTCTTCCGACAAGAACAAGCATAATCGGAGCTAACGGCTTCTCCACGTCAGACACGCTGTGCCGTAGAACCTCACGGTGGAATCAGCCGGCCGACACCACACCAACCACAGCCAGTAAGACAAACACGCACTCCCGGAGTCGATGGCTTACCGCCACGCTTCACCACTCACTCCACCGACCTAGAGGGCGGGGCATCAGACGAGGAGAACAGACGGCGCCGCCACGCGGAAAAGCGCCGGCGGGAAGCCAAGGCGTAACTAGGGCGTATGTTTAAACGAGGCGGACAGAAGCACGTCTCAGTGTGGTTATGGCGAATGCCCGGTGAACGTTATCTGCCAGCGTGTGTAGTGCCAACAGTAAAATTCGGAGGCGGTGGTGTTATGATGTGGTCGTGTTCTTCATGTGGGGGACTTTCACACCTTGTCGTTCTGCGTGGCACTATCACAGCACAGGCCTACTGATGTTTTAAACGCCTTCTCGATTTCCACTGAAGAGCAATTCCGGGATGGCGATTGCATCTTTCAACACGATCGAGCACTTGTTCGCAATGCACGGCCTGGGGCATAGTGGCTACACGACAATAACATCCCTGTAATGGACTGGCCTGCACAGAGTCCTGACCTGTATCCTATAGTACACCTTTGGAATGTTTTGGAACACCGACTTCGTGCCAGACCTCAACGACCGACATCGATACCTCCCCTCAGTGCAGCACTCCGTGAAGAATGGGCTGCCATTCCCCAAGAAACCTTCCAGCATCTAACGGAACGTATGCCTGCGAGAGTAGAAGCCGTCGACAAGACTAAGCGTGGACTAACACCATACTGAATTCCATCATTACCGATGGAAGGCGCCTCGAACTTGTAACTCACTTTCAGCCAAGTGTCTGGATACTTTGATGACATACTGTATGAGTTACAGTGTGTGCAGGTCCTCGAAGCCCAAGCCCAATGGGTTACGCCAGTTGGCAAATGGATTTTGTGTAGCTACTATTGAAGCAAGGCATCAGGTTCGTCTTAGTGTGAATACGTTGGAAGGAATTGTGGGTGAAACGCTTATACGGTCATTTTCATAAAGCGGGAAACAAACAAGTAGTAATTATCATCCTTTCTAGTCGACAAACTGCACGTTTTTTGGTAACGCTACACTCCCAGATTGACAAACCTACTGCCGTCGTAGCACAAGGCGTTACGTGATTGACGGATTCTTTGGGGAAGTGCAGTAGCAGCTCTCCCATCTGTCCTTCATCTCCTGTGTTTCTGGCTACCGTTGAATACGTACGCGGCTTCCACAGCTGTCGACGGCAGGCACACGTTACAAGAGCCTGTTTCCGAAGCACGTGACCAAAGACGGTAGTAGGCAGGTGTGTTGTCACGAGTTAGTCATTCTTTGACAATGAAGGCTACGGGATATGTAACAACGAGTGGTGACAACATTGAACAGCTATTGTACTGTTTACAGAAAGATGGCTCCATAGGACCGAATCACTTGTATCTGTACATGTGTTTGCTTGCGAACATCTATTTGCATTAGTTTTCTGGACTTGAGGTGCGGTACCTACTCTAGCAGTGTGGGACATCTTGTCTGCTCCTCGAGACAGAGGACGGTCCGTGGCGGAGGCAGCTCTACATCACTGTTATCCAGGCCCCGTCTTGCTCAACCCGCGTACCGATCGAGGGAGAAATGGCTGTCTGCACACATCGGTTCGCATCCCATGCTGTCTCACGTCCTGTAGGACACGCGCGATGGAGGCAGCTAAGTTCCACAGCCTACAGTGTACACGTTACGGAAATTGAACCAGGCATACCCCTTCCTACCAAACAACACGATTTCAGTTACCTGAACATCTCTTTGACGTTTTCATTACAGCTCCGTGAGTGGCGGAGAGGGGGAGAGGAGATTTACACAGCTCGCCAAGACTTTGTCCCTAGTGGAAACCTCAGCATATGAAAATATGTCTTACACCTAACAACGTCAGTTATTTGTTGAAAAAATTCCAATCTCCGTCTCTCTAGCTGGCCTTGTCCTTCAATGCACCGTCCGTCGTCTGACGTTAAATGTCCCAAACTGCACTGTTCTCACGACAAGAAGTCCGCTGTCTCGTTTTAAAATCGCGGGAGAATCTGTAATTCGCGTATGCTGTCGAGTTCTGCAGCTGTCGTTTAAAAAATTGTTTGTAGATTTTTCCTGTCATAAAAACAAACTGATTACATCATATTCTGAAAACTATTAGGCACCCGAAAATACTTTTTTTTCGTCGATTTCCAAAATATCAGCTTCGCAACAGATGTTTCCAAAGTTGCGCGTCGCACTGCGTTTGCTACATAAAATCTTCGCAAGATGGTTTTTTCTAACGCTCTGGCAGCATTTAGTTGGTAACTTGTTTTGTATTAGCTTCCTGCATAACTTCGTAGCATTTTTTGAATTGCATGTTGGTATTCCAGTTGCTACGCGTTTATTTATTTATTGACATTTTTGTTTGTAGTTCAGTGTTGTTATTTGGGGTTACATATTGAAATGTTGTCATTTGGAGTCAGTGGAGGTGTGGGCGCTCAGTGGAGGTGTGGGCGCTAGAAAATGGAATGCCAAGTAGATAAATAGGAGCATTTCCGACACCTTCTTCTGTTTCCGTTGAGTAGAGGGGTGATACCAGCGGAGGAAGCCAGCAACATTTCGGTCGAATATGGGGATAATGCCATTGGTCAGAGCACGGCAATATAATAGTTTTCTCGTTTTTAAGAGGAATGCTTTGACATTAGTGACCATCCACAGTCAGGAAGACTTTTGTGTTCTGATGAAGATCGTTTAAACGCATTAATCCACGATTATCCACTAGCACATGTTATGAACTGTGATCATTCCAACATCGAGCGACATTTGCATGCAATGGGGAAGGGTCAGAAATCGAGTGTCTGGGTATCACTTGCTCGAAGGCAAAAACACAAAAAATCAGAGGGTGGCCATGTGAGTATCTCTGCTTGCTCGTCATCAAATTGTTCGTGTACAACACCGACTAATCCTATCCTGTATCGGTATTGCTGACGATAAATGTTGTCTTTATGTCAACATACGGAAAAGGGAAGAAAGGTTGAACCGAAACAAAGCTGCAACTCCCCCTGCAAAGACTTTCTCTCATACACAAAACGTAAAGTTATGCAACTGGTGGTGTATTACGAATTGCTTTCCGGATGAGTAACCATCACTATTGACATTTACTGTCAAAAATTGAAATGGCTTGCGGACGCAGTCCAAGAACAACTACCAGAAGAGTGCGGTAACGCCTGCCCGCATTCTGCTAGAGTGACGAAAATCGCTACACCCACATTACTCAGCTGATCTCGTGCCCCAATATTTCCACTTGTCCCACTCACTATCTGCCAAACTCCAACCCACTTCCATTCCGGTTGGAAATACGCTCCGCAGATGAGTCGAAGATTTCTTTGCCTAAAAACGAAGTGATTTTTGCTGTCATGAAATCAAAAAGTTAGCCAGCGTTGGCAGACTGTTGTAAATAGTGGAGGAGAACACCCTATTGATGACGAAAGTCGTGGTTGTGTGTATATGTTGTGTTTGTTAAACTTACGGAAAAACATTATGAACTTATGCACCAATCCAATATTTAAGTCCTACATCTCCTACAACATGTTCAAATGTTTGTGAAATCCAATGGGAACTGGTAAGGTCATCAGTCCCTAAACTTACACACTATTTAACCTAAATTATCCTAAGGACGAACACACACACCCATGCCCGAGGGAGGACTCGAAGCTCAGCCGGGACCAGCCGCACAGTTCATGACTGCAGCGCCAAAGACCGCTCGGCTAATCCCGCGCGCCTCCTACAAAATTCACCGTGGTATATACAGTACGTCCTCAGTGTCTCCCTTAGTACGAGTACGCCCATCACACATCGCAAGACTCGCGAAGCTGAACGCTACACTGGACCTCCTGCTGAGACGGTTCACTGAGGTCTGGCAGACGAAACGAAGAAGTGGCAGCCGGCAGCGACAGCACAGGGCACCGCTGGTGTCGTGTAGGCCAGCCCGCCACCTGCCACAGCACTGCTGTTCTACATCAGACTGCAGTACCGTGGGAGCTGCCCTCTGATATCGTAACACACGTCCTGTCGTCCTTCCCTTCTCCTAGTTTGCCTCTCCCAAATGTTCGTCTCACTGTCGATTATGTGGGGAACCTCATCTTTTCTTACCTCATCAGAACACTTAATTTTCAACATCCCTACATAACACGACATCACAAATTCTACGATTCACTGATTTTCTGGTTTTCCTGCAATCCGTTATTATTTTCCATGCAGTGCTATGTACCAGATGTCGTACCCAGTTTTTATATTAAGTTTATCGTTAACCTAATTTCTACTCGTCTTCATTACGTTAGTCTTTCCTTGCTCTCTTATCCTTCAAAGAATCCTGTACATCACTATGTTCATTCGATACAGCAGCTACGGCTGCTGTTCCTCGCTACCACTAGAGAAAAAAAAATCTCATTAGCGAATCTTGTAATCGATACCATTTTGCCCTGGAATTTAAACACACTGCTGATTCCCTATTTTATTTCCGTAATTGCTTCTTCGACATGTATGTTGAACATTTGGGGAGAAGGTCTACACACTTGGCTTACCCTCTTCGTTCTTGGTTTTCCATTTCTGCAGTCGAGAGACAAAGAAACTGGTACACCTGCCTACTAACGCGTAGGTCTCACGCGAGCACGACGTGGCATGGACTCGACTAATCCCTGAAGTAGTGCTGGAGGGAAATGACACCATGAATGCTGCGGGGCTGTCTATAAATTCGTAACAATACGAGAGGTCGGGAATCTCCTCCGAACAGCACGTTGTAAGGCATCCCAGATATGCCCAATAATGTTCATGTATGTGGAGTTTGGTGGCCAGCTGAAGTGTTTAAAACACACAACAGTATTCCTGGAGCCACTCTGTAGCAATTCTGGACTTTCGGAATATCGCATTACCTTGCTGGAATTGTCGAGGTCGTCGGAATGCACAATGGACATGAATGGATGCAGGTGATCACAGACAATGGTACGTCTCACCTATCAGAGTCGTATCTAGACGTATCAGGGGTCCCATATCACTCCAACTGCACACGCCCCACATCATTACAGAGTCTCCACCAGCTTGAACATTCCCCAGCTAACATGCAGGGTCCATGGATTCATGAGGGTTGTCTCCATACCCGTACACGTCCATCCGCTCGATACAATTTGGAACGAGCTCGTCCGACCAAGCAACTTGTTTCCAGTCGTGGATAGTCCAACGTCGGTGTTCACTGGTCCAGGCGATGCGTAAAGTTTTATGTCATGCAGTCATCAAGGCTGCACGAGCGGGCCTTCGGCTCCAAAAGCCCGTATCGATGCCATTTCATTGAATGGTTCGCACGCTAAAACTTGATGGCCCATTACTGGAATCTGCAGCAGTTTGCGGAAGGGTTGTATTTCTGTTATGTTGAACGATTTTCTTCAGTCGTCGTTGGTCCCGTTCTTGCAGGACCTTTTTCCACCCGCAGCGATGTCGGAGGTTTGATGTTTAACCTGATTCCTAATATTCACGGTACTCTCCTGAAATCGTCGCCACGTGAAAATCTCCACTTCATCGCTACCTCGGAGATGCCCTGTCGCATCGCTCGTGCGCCGACTGTAACACCACGTTCAGACTCACTTAAATCTTGATAATCTGTCACTCTAGTAGCAGTAAAGGATCAACAACTGCGACAGACACTTGTTGCCTCATGCAGGCGTTGCCGATCGCAGCGCCGTATTCTGCCTGTTTACATGTAACTGTATTTGAATATGGATGCCTATGCCAGTTTCTTTGCCGCTTCAATGTATTATTTCCTATTGGTTCTTCTACATACCGCATTCTATCCTCTTGAGCTAGGGATGACTGCTCTTCTTGTGAGAAGTGCACTATTTTCCAATGTTGAAGGCCTTTTCTGGATCGACAAATGGTAGGAATGGATGGTGCTTAGTCTTGCCTCCGCTACTATTTGCAACGTCGTAACTGCCTCTCTGCCAATTCAGATTTCCCCACCGCCTTATTACGTTCCTAAAGACGAGTTTCCGAATTCATGTGACACCTGCTGGCAAACTCCAAAAGCTTGCCACTGAAGTTGTAGTCGCTACACTTGATAGGTGCAAGTTAGCGTCTCGTAGCAAAATACCAGCGAAGTCATTCTGTTATACCTTTTACTTTTCAACATCGACTCTCAGCAGTAGACCACGTGGTCGTCTGACAATGTAGCTGATACTTTCTTACAAAACGTGTATGTAAGTCGAGACAACCGGGTCCTATTATACTGTATTGTGAGACACACTTGATGGGACTTGGGTGTGGTGGGAAATTCAAGTCAGTGTCATTGCTGCCCCGCCTCAATCCTTCTCGTCCAGACGCACTCTCTGTCACTGGCTCACTCCACTACTACATCAGCTCCAACGGTCAATTGGTCTAAACGGGGCGATGGCAGTCTGTGCTGCCGTGGTCCGCTCAGGTGGCTTTGGCTATACCTGCTCTCCCTCCCTCCCTCCCTCCCTCCCTCCCTCGCTTCATCGAGGCTTCTGGCCGCGTCCGGGTCATTTCGAAGCTTTGAGTTGTATTCTGCGTTGCTTATTACCTTACTACATCCTCGTGGCCATTATGTAAATAATTCATTACGTTCCCCTCATGAAAATTTGGAAATTTATTATACTGTCATTAATTTATGCAAGCGTCCATTAAAAATCGACGTCTTGCACTTCATGTAGTCATTTAATATATTGTTTTCATTTGTTTTTTCTTACACTTTGTGCATGATTTATTTTGATAATTAGCGGATAAGATCTCCTGTGACATGTGATCAGTGAGTTAGGCGTTTGTAGTTTCCTGTACGGCATTTACACTTTGATCATTTACAGCAAATTTGCATGTTTCACGGAATGCACATTGTAATCTACGAAATAATTTTCTGATTTCTCGACGGAAAAGTCTTAGGTTTAAAATACAACTGGTTTGTCAAACACTTGAGCATTTCTATAATAGTAGCTTGTCACGCCACAGCAAAAGTCCGTCTTGGAACAGGGTGAAGTTTGCATTTTTGGTTCAGAAATAATTTCACAAACCCTGGAGACACAATTATTCTCAGAATTCATCTTGGAATGTAGTAATGGTTTGGTTTCTTCCGTTGATATTGTGTCCATTGCCAGTGGGGCGAATACACAGTCTGTTCCACCATTCGTAGGGACGGAGCGATATTGGTGCCACATAAGTTGATTTGTGATCCGCTTGTGGATCTTGGCGAGATTTTTATCATGCCCTGAAACCGATAGGGAGTATCTTGCGAGCTGAACATAGGTCATTCACGCTAAAGGCGTATTGACGTTCAAGTATGTTTTTTTCCCGCTGTGGCTCGATTCGAGATATCGTCAATGGAGCGATATGTTCTCACTATTGGGTTGGACTTTGGTTATCGCCAGTAGTGCGATGATGTTTGCCTTGTGGTGTTAAGATATGGCGAATGGGACTTCATTAAAAAAGATGCGCGGCCACCCCCGCCAGGGGTTCGAGTCTTCCCTGGGGTATGTGTTTGTGTGATGTTCTTAGTGCAGGTTACTTCATGTTAGTTTAAGTAGTGTGTAAGTACAGGGACCGATGACCTAAGTAGTGTGGTCCCTTAGGGATTCACACACATTCGCACATTTTTTTCAGATAATTAAGCCAGATTTCTTTTTTATTTTAGATTGCGATGTTTGTAGAAAACGTTCGTCACCTGACGATGTGAGTGATCAATATCGTTCAAAAATGGTTCAAATGACTCTGAGCACTATGGGTCACAGCTTCTGATGTCATCAGTCTCCTAGAACCTAGAACTACTTAAAACTAACTAAACTAAGGACATCACACACATCCATGCCCGAGGCAGCATTCAAACCTGCGACCGTAGCAGTCCCGCGGTTCCGGACTGCAGCGCCAGAACAGCTAGACCACCGCGGCCGGCAAACAATATCGTTCAGTTGTTAAACGACATGGAAAAGTATTTACGTAATAATTAATGCAAGTGAGTCAGGCGGGAACGGCACAATAACACTGACTCGAGCTCAGGGTCAAACTCACAGAAAGCGACACGAAATAAATCTCATCGTGAAATCAGTAAAGCAAATTGCGCCAAGCACATGCACTTGGCTGCTAATTGTTTGGGGCTCAGTTTGCGTAATAAATAGTTTCGCACAGCCTACCATAATGTTACTGTCAATATTTTTACTATTGTAATTGTTCTTAAATAAATTTTTTCTGTTAAGCAACTAAGCCATAACTTTCATTAAATAACTACTAATTAACTTTTGCATAACACTGTACATAGTTTGGTAGTGAACTGGAAATTATTTATTACACAAAGAAATTTAACATTCTGATCTACAATTATCTATAAGAACTCACTAAAATCACTTTAAAAACCTGTAATAACATTTAATGATTATTAAAAAGTAAATAGTTCACTGAGTAACAATGTCCATTATCTTTAAATATTAGTCTCAATTATTTTCTAAATTTTGATAACTTTCACTTTCAGAAACACACTAAAATTCATGAGCTAATTTAATATTGATAATCTTTTTAATACCAACATTTATGCCCTTGTGGCACACTGTTAACGATATGTTGCTAATTATTCACAAGATGAAATTGATACGCCGGCTAGCCTTGATACAGTTCTAAATATTATTGTTGGACTGAGCTTGTTTCAGTGAGTGGCTGCTGCAGCTGCGAAAGGTAATAATCGTGGCAACAGGCTCTTTTTAACGTCACTTTGCAATAAACAGTATTATGTGTTGTCGTCCATTTCTGGGTACGAGAACTCTCAAAACTGAAATTAGTCTGACACCTGAATGTCACACATGCTATTTAGAGGTGAGACCGATGTCAACTTTGACAGTTCCCGTACCCAGCAACAACTGGAAAACTTATTTTTTTCATTTCAGAATTAGCCTTTTTTTTTTTCAAGAATGTCTTCAACTGCGAGCCCAAAGTGTTCCTCTTTCATATTAATTCCTCTTGGTGATGTTTACACTGTGCCTAGTTAACGCAGCAATTATGCCTGGCCATAACGTGCAGTTCTTCCAGTTCCTCGCGCTACATACCGCTAGCAACTACTACGCCTGTGAGTTCCTGTTAGACTCCACTGCACAACAGCCCACGCCAGACGCAACTGCACTGTGCGCGACAACGTTCCCTAATTCAGGTATACTCTTTGACTGTCCACAATATCAATTTGCCGTGACTAGACCAGCGTTTTTACAACATGATATTACAAATTCATTTTTAGACACTGTGTTGAACTTAATTAATCATATTCATTCATAAGACAATAATTGCAAAATAGTGACAAAATATATTACATAGAAAGAAATACTCTATTACTGACTGATGACCATAGATGTTAAGCCCCATAGTGCTCAGAGCCACTCTATTACTTGCAGTTTTTTTTAACACATGCACTTCACCTTAATGTACCCGCTGTTTTTTCCACGGTTGATTGTGAGTCACCATTCGAAAGAAATACCATATCATTGTAACACCGGAGGTCTCCATTTTTATTAACTGTAACAACCCCGCACATTTTTATGTTTTCATTTACGATTCTGCCACAATCTTTCGTAGCAGTGAAAGAACGCATGTCCTAACTCAATAGCAATTTTATGCATTACATCGTTACCAGTACTGCACGATCGATTTGATTGTTCATTCACTCTACTGCGAACAGCAGTGTAGATGTCGTAAAAACACAGGGGAAGCAAATAAAAGTGGCGGGGGAACAGAGTCTCGGGGTACAAAGAAACACAACAAAGGAAATGAAATGCAGTACTAACATGACTATAGCAGATGTTGAAAGTGACAACCATTCATCTCTTGGCACTTCTGAGGACTCGCCAGCAAGATGCTGAAGGCGGATGGAGGCTGGAGTTCTGGAATTGTTGCAGTCTCGTCCGAGATGTTCTTCTGCAGCTCATGAAGACAGTGAGGATTGTTGCGGTACATCTACGACTTAAGGCCACCCCACACAAAGTAATCGCGCACTGACAGATCAGGTGACCTAAATGGCCAGCTAAGGCCGCAATCAGACGGCGCTGCGGCCCGCGAAGGCAAAGGTCCCGAGTTCGAGTCTCGGTCCGGCACACAGTTGTAATCTGCCAGGAAGTTTCATGAATGGATGTAGGTGATCAGACAGGATGGTTACGTACGTGTCACCTGTCAGACTCGTATCCAGACGTATCAGGGGTCCCATATCACTCCAACTGCACACCACCCACATCATTACAGACCCTCCACCAGCCTGAACAGTCCTCTGTTGACATGCAAGGTCCAGGGATTCATGAGATTGTCTCAATACCCGTGCACGTTCATCCGTTTACATTTGAAACGAGACTCGTTCGACTAGGCAACGTATTTCCAGTCATCAACAGTCCAAAGTCCGTTTTGACGGGCCTATACGAGCCATAAAGCTATGTGTCGTGCTTTCGGCTCCGAAAGCTCATATCGATGGTGTTTCGTTGAATGGTTCACACACTGACAATTGGTGATGGCCAAGCATTGAAATCTTCAGCAATTTGCAGAAGGGTTACATTTCTGTCACGTTGAACGATTCTGTGTGCCATCGCTCGTGCTCCGACTATAGCACCACGTTAAAACTCACTTAAATGTTGGTAACTTGCCATCGTAGCACCAGCAGCCGATCAAACAACTGGACCAGACACTTGTTGTCTTTTATAGGCTTTGCCGGCCGCAGCGCCGTATTCTTCATGTTTACATATCTCTGTATTTGAATACGCAAGCCTATACAAGTTTCTTTGGAACTTCAGTGTAAAAAGCCCGCGCTGTTTGGCATCAAAGAGCATCAGAAATTTCAGTCACACTGCCTGGAGCGTCACATAAGCCAGCCTAATTAATGCGACGTATTGTGATCACTTAGGTCCACATTAAGTGTAAACAACAAGTCGTTTTAGCTCCCTATCTGCAACGAAGTGATGTTTTATGGATGCAGTTGGCGTAATTTGCTATGCGAATAAATGTTGCCACTATATTCTATGGTTACTCAGTTTGTCTCGTGGTTTCTGGCTTCATCCACTTGTTTATCTGTGGCATAAGTATAGGGTGTTCGGAAATTCCCGTTATGAGTGACTAGACAGTAATTTGAATAGGAACTCATGTCCGGAAAGATACTATTTCCGTGTTACAACGATTTGAATACATGTGGGCAACAGGACCACTTTTACAAGTAACTGATTGGGCGTGATCCAGTACGTCACTTGTTCTACAATCACTAATAGCCAAAGAAATTGCTCGTGTAGTTGGTGACGCGTTCTCTTCACCGTGATGCAGCACGATCTCTTCCCATTCGTCTCGTTGGAGCACCATGGTTACGCCTGCTGACGGTAAAGGTACCCTTTCTCGAAGCCGTCGCGTAATGGTGGTGAAAAGGGTATGCGATGGAGTCGGACGTTGTGAAGAACGATCTTGATAAAGGCTATTCAGAAGAAGCATGTCGGTGTATTCAGCAAACGTGTACTCAACCCTGTTGCTCTGACACCCACAGATACGTGAATGACATTCGAACCAAGTGAGAGAGGTGGGATAGAGGTCAAACGACATTAGCCGATCCGACGTAACCAACCCCCTTCCTTCTCTCACCGTGACTATCCTGCTGCAAACCTACCTAGCAAACTTGTTTTCAAGCGGCTATAGCACGGAAACGGTACGTTCCCTAACATGGGTTCCTATTCAAACTAGGAGGGTCATTCAGTAATGAAAGAGACGAATTGTTCTGGGGAAGAAACTATTATTACGGCAAGTATGATACTTTTATGGCTTTAAGTTAGCATCACTAGTATGAGCTCTGATCAGCTAGTGTATCGACATTGTTTTGTTTAGAACCTCAAAAATACGTTTCAAGATGGCGAGTCCGCTTGAAACCACATTAGTTGAACAACACTCTGTTATTCGATTTTTTACTTGCTGAAGGCGAAAAACCAGTGAATATACTCGTATACTGTAGAATGTCTAAAGTTTATGGTGAAGGTTGTATGAATCGTGAAAATTTTTGCAATTGGGTAGTGCAGTTCTAAAATGGTCGTGACTCAGTGACTGACGAACACCTTTCCGGCCGACCAGTTGCAGTTTCAACTCCCTCGCTCGAAAGTCGAATTGATCACATTTTCGTGCCGACCGCCGTGTGACTGTGGAAATGACAGTCGATAAGGTTCATGTTAGCACTGGTACAGTTCATAACATTATCTGTAACAAGCTGAAGTACCGCAAAACATGTGCAAGATGGGTCCCAAACGAGTTGACGCGTCTGCACAAGGAAACAAGGTTGAGAGTGTGCACAGAGCTAAAGGAGCGTTATGAAAGAGAAGGTGAGCACTTCCCCAATAAAAGTTTAGCTTGTGATGGACTTGGTTTCTTTATTATGAGCCAGTATTAAAAAGACAAAGCATAGAGTGAAAGCACACCAACGCACCAGTCAAGAAAAAATTCAGTACCCAAACATCAGCAGGAAAATTCTTGTTGACAGTGTTTAAGATGCCGAAAGTCCAGTCGAGCGTTCTGGATTCCTGCATGGGAGAAAACGCCTACAATTTCTTTTCATTTGGTTTATTGTCTTTAAAACACAGAAAATGGCCATCAAGTCCGTATTTAACATCCCGACATGGATTATGCAGTGTTACTGACTGCCTCTGTTACAAGTTCACACGCAAAAGCAGCCAGGAGGTATTTAGATCGATCCGATATTTTGAACGTCCTAAGCAGCCACTGACCTACGACTATCTGGGAGTTGACACAGTCGTTCAGTAGGCTTCTTGTAAAGAAGTGGCCGCCGTAATGTCTCGTAATCTGTACGAAACACGCCGCGCAAAGTTTATGTACGACATGAAATGCTCACATGCGAATATCTCCCAAAATAAACCACTCACAAACTTCAAACTTTCACAAAATACTCAGTAGTGTAGTCGCTCTTCGTCAACGACACGAGAACCAAGCAAATGCGCAAATTTTTTTCGTGTCGGTAGAAATTTGATCAGCGCGATTAAACATAGGTGTTTACCAGAAAATGGCTGCCGAGCGACTATATCGACTCATAGATGTGAGGCACAAGTCGCTACTCAAGCGCGCGGGAAATGCTGAATTCCTACTGTCTGGTACGTTAAGCAGCCAATGAGATAATCTCGAGCACTTGTACACTCGAGGTATTTCTAATGTTAGCCAATCAGATCACCGCAAGTAACTTAGACCAGAAATCTCGTAGTTCCGAAACTGAATAAAATTTGATGAAAACAAAATTCGATTCCTTTCCACAACATAAATTATGAATAAATTTAATACTCAACGCCGCTTGTGGCTGCCTTTTACAAAATGACTAAATGACTTTCATAGGAGTGACATTATCGGCAATGTGCTCTTATAGTGACAGAGGGGAGTATTGTACTTGTGATTATGCATAAGACGAGCGTCAATGACCGGCAGTGTTACGCACTTGGGCAGAGATTCCTTTGCCACTGTGGAGCGTGACCTGCTGGCGACACGGCCGCCACATCCTGGCCCCCGGCTGCATCTGGGGGCGTGGGGAGTGTGGGGGGCGTGGGAGTCTGGGGGGCGTGGGTGCGTGGCGGGCGTGGGGTGCGAGGGAACCGTGGGGGGCGAAGGGGGTGTCGGGGTGCGGGGCCGTGGGGGCGAGGGGGCCATGGGGGCGAGGGGGCGTGGGGGCGTGGGGCCGTGGGTCGTGGAGGCCGTGGGGGCGTGGGGTGTGGGGGTGCGTGGGGGCGTGGGGGTGAGGGGGCGTGGGGGCGTGGGGCTCGAGGGGGCATGGGGGCCTTTGGGTCGTGGGGCTTGAGGGCGGGGGGCAGGGGCATGGGGGTGAGGGGGGGTGAGGGCGTGGGGGGCGTGGGGTGTGAGGGGGTGTGGGGGCGTTGGGTGCGTGGGGGACATGGGGGTGAGGGGGGCACGGGGGCGTGGGGGGCGTGGGGGCGTAGGGCGCGTGGGGGACGTGGGGGGCGCCGCCCCTGGGTCTGACCCCCATCCTGCTGCCTTCCTCCTGGATTTTGTCGCGACACTGAAATTAACGAGACTGGCTAAAGATTGCAGAAACTTAAGCACATTCCTGTTCTGAACAAGATATAAACTTTCTTTTTGGATCTTATAATTGAAAGGCCCCCAAAGAATGCCCACACAGTGTCTATCCTGTCTAACTCCCTTCTGCATCCATTCAGTAAACTGAATTAACTTCATCCTTATTCTGAAGTAGCACTGAATTACTGCATACATGCTACTCATTCAAGTGTCGTTCGTACATCTTTGTGACACGACCTTTCAAATGGGCAATGCTTCTCAGTTTCTTACCACTCTCCAAGATGTCCCTCAGCTCTTACAGTTGTGATGTACAAGACCAAGATATGTCTTTACCATGTTATGGTAAATGTCAGAGCGTGCATGGTACACTCAAGCCATTTCGGTATTGTTCTGACGACATTATCAGAACATATCTTCCAGCAGGACAACGCTCTGTTACTGCGCCATTAACTCCTCTCCTCCTTTTCTTTTACAGTGGCGCAATAGAACAGCTTCAGTTATGGTATGGTGGCGAACTGAATTGTAAAATAAGCACTGTGTGTGCCGAGTGGGTGGTTATGGCAGACTCGTGGCTGCAGGGAACGCGTTCCCCGTTCTGCAGCCGACCCGTCGTAAGGGCGGGATTTTTTTGGAACGGACATCGCCTCACTCGTCACTACAGCACTGCTTCCTGTGGCGCTCGCGCAGAAACTCTGCGTCTGCTGGACAGGGTAACCGTGCTGAGCTGCCACAGCAGTGTCCAGGGGTCGTCCAACACGGTCTGCCACTCGTGTACAGCACGACAGATGTTTGACCTCAGGGTGCAGGCAGAGTGTCGATACTCACGACGAGTGTTACACAGTTCCATCCCTCCATGAGGAGCCCGGCCTCGTTATCAGCAGCATACTGTACGTTACCCATTTTGTCGTTCTTGTTTAGGGGAGTTATGACCTAAATTAATCGTTTTCGTTTGTTGAGGATAAACTGAAATGTGGAGTAGGAACCCAGCCCAGTCTTCTATTGCCTCTGCAACTCTGTAACTACGTTACGTACCAGCGAGACCACGTGCATCACGCACACTGCCTTATACAGCTCCACCACCGCTGACGTACCTCACCTCGCCTCACCTGGCCATGACACACAGGGGCACACTGCTATGTCATGTTGTGTCAAACTGCAGCCCAAGATACCCTCACCTGTTCCGTAATGGAGCAATAAAACTTTCTAGATAATTCACCTGGAAAGTGCCTGGCAGAGGGTTCATTGAACCACATTCACACTAATCCTCTATTACTCGACTCTCGAACATAGCGCCGAAAAAACTATCACTTATATCTCTCCATGCGATCTCTGATTTCCCTTATTTTATTGTGATGATCGTTTCTCCCTAAGTAGGTTGGCGTCAACAGAATATTTTCGTATTCGGTGTAGAAAGTTGGCGAATGAAATTTAGTGCGAAGGGCTCGCGGCAACGAGAAACATTTTCGTATTCGGCGTAGAAAGTTGACGAATGAAATTTCGTGCGAAGGGCTCGCCACAACGAGAAACGCCCTTTGTTTCAATGACGCCCACCCCAAATCCTGTATCACACGCACGACACTCTTTGCCCTGTTTCTCGGCAGTACAAAACGTGGTTCTCTTCTTTGAACTTTCTCTACGTCCTCCGTTAATCCTACCTGGTAACGGTCCCACACTGCGCAGCAGTACTCCAAAAGAGGACGCACAAGCGTAGTGTGGGCAATCTCTTTAGTAGATCTGTTGCATCTTCCAAGTATTCTGCCAATAAAACACACTCTTTGGTGTACCTTCCCCGCAACATTTTTTTGTGTCTTCTTTCCAATTTCAGTTGTTCGTAATTGTAAGTCCTAAGTATTTAGTTGAATTTACGGGCTTCACATATTACACTGAAGTCCGTGCTAAATTTCGAGCTTCTGCAAAAGATCGCCAATCTGGGTAATTTTGCGTTCGTTTACAGTTGGTCAGCATTTTTCGTTGTTTCTGCGACAGTCTTCCGAATTCTTTTGCGTACCTTGGGCGATCCCAGTTCCGCGTTTTGTTAATTTGGATGGTATAAATGTCTTAATTTCTGCCGACACTATTTCTTTGAATCAAGTCACATCTGGTCTACACTTGCAATATTAATTTGGAACAATGGAGATTGTCTCTCGGGAAGCCGTCAAGCATAATAGATATGTCTTCCGTTTATTTTGGGGGATTACGGAGCTACGATATTCAGTTTCGCTACGACAAGCTTCTGTTACCTAATCCCTGTATCTGTTTTGATGCTCATTAATAGCTCGAGACTATTTGTTGCTAAGAGGTGAAATGTGTTTTCACAAATGTTTACCATTAGAGTGGGCGTATGAACTAATTGTTCGAATTAATTTTAAGAGAATGCGTTTAGCACAATATCGGGTGATGCTCTGTGTTTACCTTCGGATTTAAACATGTAATTTCGTCAACATATCTAGGATAAATTGAAGTCACTACCAACTATAGTCTTGTGAGTCGGGTACGTGTTTTCCAGTAGAACACTGCTCCTTTATTCAGTTTCCTCGTTAAACATCATTAAGTGCACAGACGTTGCTCAGCTTGCAGGGCAGTAGCAGCACGCACGTACAGTTTTAACCTATATGTTACTGCCTTCAGGGAACTGTACAGTGAGTAGAATACACCCACTTCTTCTGAGGCCGCCAGCACTACATGAACTTGGCGTGTTATCTCAGGTGGACAACGCCTACTTAGTCTCTGGCCGGGTTATACAGCGCCACACTCTTACCTACGCCCCAGTCCTCCTGTGCAGTGACAAGCATCACCAGTTGGGTACCATGTTTCGGCGAAACGTAAGCTGTGGAAACATCTAGTGTTTGACGAGGCAACGGTGAACCGTGGAAAACTAATCCTGTTGTTTCTGCAGCGCTTCTTAGAAGTTCAATGGGACATTTTCTTCTGTTCTTCCAGCACGGCAATGCACCTTAATTCATTACTGTGTCACACAGATGCAGAAACCCAGAAGGACTTCAGCGGCATAATCTGCCGATATAGGATATCACGTCGTGGGGAACCGTACACTCTGGTTTTCATTGTTAGCACCCCCTTGGCAGTCCCTCTCAGAGGAAATATTTGCCGACGCAGATATCGGCATGACGCTTTTTCAATTATTCGTTCTTTCTTCGGAGGGCGCCAGTGTCTTACTCATCTCTGCTGAGAGTAAAATCGGTAAGCGGTGCGACATTTGCTGTTTAAAGGCTCGCACTGTTTTCTTGCTCACCACTGGACCGCCTCTACTGTTCTCGTGCCTCTGTTGGGGTGTCGGGTCGTGTTTTGTACGCAGCATCTTCGTGTTTCAGAAGACTACCTCCTCAAGATCGCTTCTGAAGTCGCCATACCCTGCGTTCACGTCATCGTCCTGAAGTGTGTTTTGGGTTAAGATATCTGCCATATTTCTGTTGTTTGTGAACAAGTAAACAAGATATAAAATCGATCAGTATGAAAATCCATAGCGATTAACACTTTGATCTCGGGTCTGACATGTTATCGTTTACTACTCGAGGTACAAGATTAAACTGAAACACAGTTGGGTAATCAGTTAGGCGTGTCATACCTTACGGCGGAGCGGTGCAGGAGCGAGGGTGCTGTTGACACGGCCACGTTACAGTAACAGCGTCAATTCATTTGTTCTCATTTCGTGTAAAAATTCCCTCGACACCAGAGCGGCAGAGTGTCTTCGTCACCGCGAGGTGCTGGATGCTTGTCTGGACACAGCCACAGGGGCAGAGGAGCGCAGCTTAGGTGGGCACGTACACTGAACCACGTACACTGTCTTCAGCTCCAACGAAAAGGCGTTGCTTCCCGTTTTCTCCGATAACGTTCATCATTTAAATTCTGCAACTAGCATCACTCCATAAACTCCAAAACGTGAGCGACTAATTGTTTTCATCTTACTTTAGTACTGAGTGTTGTCATGGGATACCATTTAAAGCACAAAAAAAAGTGAAAATCGTGTTAATGCTGGAAAACATGGAAAATACTCAGGCCAATGTCACGGTAAGGTCAGTAAGCCCCTGGACACAATAGTTTGGTTTCTGCAGCTCTCAGAAGGAGGCGTCAGCACTAAATGTGAAGGCCTTGTCATGCAGCAGACAGGACATTCACGTCACGGGGTGGCAGTCTGACGTCAAGAGTGGCCTTCACGTCCTTCGTGGATGTCACGCTCTCGACAGCACACTTCTGAAAGCGATTTAGGTCACTTCATGGAGCTGGCGGCATGTCGACCAGAATGATTCCCGTCAAACCAGTAAGGAGACATTCCTCATTGCTGTTTAGGCCGTGCTCTCCGAAACAATTTTATTTAATGCCGAATAGCATTATCATTTGTTAAGCCACCTTCAAATGTCACAACAAGTGCCACCACGTAAAATTATTTGATAGACATAAACAGTCTTAGAAATAAACCTCGACAACACAATTTATTCTTTGGGCTATTGAAATCTTCTATTAATAAAGATGGCGACGCTTTCGTCTGAAGTTTACATAAATGCTCATATTTCCAGACATATCCTACGACGATTTTTACTGCGGATTTGTTCATACAAAATAGCAGTTTCAGTGGCGGGAGCGTTTGGTACTGTTTCCTCCTGTCTTCCATGCAATTGTCAAAATTGTTTCAAATGGCTCTGAGCACTATGGGACTTAACATCTGAGGTAATCACTCCCCTAGAACTTAGAACTAAAACCTAACTAACCTAAGGACATCACACACATCCATGCCAGAGGCAAGATTCGAACCTGCGACCGTAGCGGTCACGCGGTTCCAGACTGAAGCGCCTGGAACCTCTCGGCCACAATGCAACTGTCAAAGTCTCATAATGCTTACACTCGTACGGTACTGGTCAGATGACACGTGGCCACTGCAGACTATCCACAAAACGCGAGTGCCATGTTTGGCCAGCCCTACCGTCCAGTCTCGAACTCTCTCTCAGTAGATGTCGGTCACCTCCCACCAGACTTCAGAGTACCCGTGGTACATCAGCACAGCTGTGCAGCAATCTGTCGCCACAGTTCTCCGTTTGCCCATTCAGCACGTACTCAAACCGCCTGCTCTGGTTCGCAATCTTTAATCCCTCCTACATCTCCTCTCTCCACCTGTTACGTCCCACCCTTGAATCTGTCAATGCTTTTTTCGATGGCTCAGAAAGGACAGCCTGTTGTGTATGTGTGTTTAGTGACGTATAACTTGTCACAGTTACAGAGTTCCTTGAAGCTTGTCGTGCATGTTCTAAAAGGTTCACCTAGGCCTTGGAACGTACTCAGCATCGAAGTTTAATATTACTGGCATTTAACAAAGAATGCAATATTAAATTTATTGCTTTTACTGGTGGCAAGCTTCTAAAATGATAATATGATGCACAGAAAATTTTTACTTGTGGATAACGAAATTATACATTCCGCCAACCAGCATCAGACCGACGAGAACGTAGGCCGTCGACGTTGTTTAGAGGCCAGTGATCGATCTAAAAATTACGCAGTTTGCGTAATTACACTGCTCGGATACTGATAGGAAAGACCGGTAAAAGAGATCTCAGGGACGCTGAAATAAAAATTTTCTAAAGTAGTAGCCGACAGAACACAGATTTCTAAAATGTGGCATAATAATTTGATAAGTGGAATTAATGATAAAGGAAAGTACAGTCTTAATTAAAACACGGCTTTTGAAATTAAATTAGCTTAATTATTTGCCAAATGCTACAGAGCGACACTTACACTTTCGAAACAGCCGTCGAAAACAAAGGAGAGAGAGAGAGAGTGAGAGAGAGGGGGGGGGCACACAGATACCTGTTTTTATGTTCAAATGTGTGTGAAATCTTATGGGACTTAACTGCTAAGGTCATCAGTCCCTAAGCTGACACACAACCTAATTTATCCTAAGGGCAAACACACACACCCATGCCTGGGAGAGGAGTCGAACCTCCGCCGGGACCAGCCGCACAGTCCACGACTGCAGCGCCCTAGACCGGTCGGCTAATCCCGCGCGGCCCTGCTTTTATATAATCCAAAAACAAATTACGTCGAGTGACTTCAACCTGCTTTACAGTTTCGATAGATACACATTTCTCTGGAACTTTGTCTACCAGAACAGCAAAAAAATACATTCCTTACATTAAATCGTGACCTTTTTTTACTTTACACATTTACTTACACAGAAAAAATAAATTTTTAGTGTATTTTAGCCTTAATTAAAAAATTGGGGCATAGTTAATAATATTCCAAAAAGCAACAGTTCAGGAAGCTTAACATCAAGTCTGGTATACCCGTGATTTATTAAAGTTGTTCCTTCTGTAAGATATTCGATCCAAAGGCCACCTTAACCATACATGACTTAAGATTATCAGCAGTGTTCGGCGATATGTTTTTTCCGAATCCCGGATTCGAAAGAAGATTAACTTCGTGACATGAATGACGCTCCCTTCCCTTCTCTGCCCTCACTGCACGTCGCTCGCAGTGTGGTGTACCTCCTGCAGCCGCTGCCCCTCGCCGCCATCCAGGTTACACTCACCCCCATCTTCCTTTGCTCGTCGTTCACGGCTATACTGTCATCCCAGCACTAAAGGCACTAAAAATTGTCTCCCTGTGACAGAATTCTTTATGCTTCACTACATTCACTACAGTTCTCGATTTTCTCCAGACACTGAAGCTATGGCCACTATCTTGCTCTCCAGCGTTTAGATCAACACACCCAGCGATATTACTAATCTCATCCTCAACTGGAAATTCTCTCTCCAGTGCGATGCGCCACATTACTTAACGACATTATGTTGTCATCGGCCGCATGTAATAACAACGTATTTTCGTCCACGTAACTAATTTATTCATTAGGCTGAATGTAAGTGCAAATAACTTTCCTCCATCCCATAAACTCAGATCTGTATAACGCTCAATATATTGGACCACATGGACAATCCCCTCATTTAAATGTAGAATCAGCTATTAAAAGCAATTCATTAAAATCTATAACCACCTCTAGTACGTCGACAAATTTTGTGGTTTCATGCATCGATTTATTTTCAAGCATCCACTGTTAAAAAAGATTCTCAGGGTTGGAACGTAAAACTTGTAAGTCGCTAACATGAGATCAAGAAATGCCTTACTGTTATTCCCACACAATCATCGCAATGCAACCTCACTTAGTGGTGCACAGACGGTTATACGGTAATGAGGTCTTCTTTACTGCATGACGCACTGCAGTTACCAGAGTATTAGCTCTGCATTGCTGCATAATGACTTACAGAACACATTTATATCATTCTTTTTGTCTTGTTGGTCATCACATCCTGGGCTGGAAGGACCTGGGTAATTCCCCGCAAGCCTGGGATAAGGGTAGGTGCGATACTATCGATACTATTGTCTTGTGACAGCCAGAGCGAGAGGACCAGCAGCAGCGAGTACTGTTCGTATAAAGCGTTTATTTTGCATTTTGTTTACGACCTTCCACTAAGGAAGGGATTCTATTTGTGTTTATCTGCTCTATATAGTAACTAACAGTTCTTGATAAAACTTTACGTAGTTTTCGTGTTAGATTTCTTAGTGTTTTCTTGATCGTTTAGAACAGAAAGCGCCCTAAAACCGTCTTTTGTTTGTTTCGCGGCCGTTAGCCACTAGTCACTTGAATCAGCAGTTGTCTTGTGACGGCCAGAGCGAGAGCACCAGCAGCAGCGAGTACTGTTTGTATAAAGCGTTTATTTTGCATTTTGTTTACGACCTTCCACTAAGGAAGGGATTCTATTTGTGTTTATCTGCTCTGCATAGTAACTAACAGTTCTTGATAAAACTTTACGTAGTTTTCGTGTTAGATTTCTTAGTGTTTTCTTGATCGTTTAGAACAGAAAGCGCCCTAAAACCATCTTTTGTTTGTTTCGCGGCCGTTAGCCACTAGTCACTTGAATCAGCAGTTGTCTTGTGACAGCCAGAGCGAGAGCACCAGCAGCAGCGAGTACTGTTTGTATAAAGCGTTTATTTTGCATTTTGTTTACGACCTTCCACTAAGGAAGGGATTCTATTTGTGTTTATCTGCTCTGCATAGTAACTAACAGTTCTTGATAAAACTTTACGTAGTTTTCGTGTTAGATTTCTTAGTGTTTTCTTGATCGTTTAGAACAGAAAGCGCCCTAAAACCGTCTTTTGTTTGTTTCGCGGCCGTTAGCCACTAGTCACTTGAATCAGCAGTTGTCTTGTGACAGCCAGAGCGAGAGCACCAGCAGCAGCGAGTACTGTTTGTATAAAGCGTTTTTGTACTTATTTGCTGCGCTTAGCTTTTAAATAGTTTTTCTGGGAAAACCTAGCGTAGTTTTCGCGTCTCGTATTTCAGTGAGTGTTTCTTGATCATCAGAGTAGCTCATCAGAAGATTATCTTGGGAATTTGTCACCGTATAGAGTAGGGTAAACATAGTCATGTGTAGGGACTGTGGTTGTTGTGAGCGGACGCAAGGAGAATTGGCCACTCTTCGGGGGCAGGTGGAGGCTTTGTCTGTTAGGCTCATCGAGCTCGAGGCGCAGGCGTCGGCTCGTAGTGGCGTTGGGGCAACTGTGGTGAGACCTATGCCTACTTCGGTGGCCTTGGAATCACATGGAACCCCTGATGTCGCTGCGTCTTCCGGCAGTGAGCATCTTACCGGTCAGCCATCACTCCAGGGTGAATGGCGGACAGTGGTGGGCTCGCGCGTGCCTGGCCGAAAGGCGAAGGTGGGATCTGGCCGCGTGGCAACTGCCTTACCCCTTTCCAACAGGTACGGGGTGCTTCCTAGTGGTGATGACATCGTTTCCGAGCCACCACAGGATGCCTCGCCTGTTGGGCCAGTGGCCGATTCTCCGGCAAGGTCCCGACAGTCACAGAGGGCGGGCCTATTAGTTATAGGGAGCTCCAACGTTAGGCGGGTTATGGAGCCCCTCAGGAAAATAGCGGGTAGGTCGGGGAAGAATGCCAGTGTGCACTCGGTGTGCTTGCCGGGGGGTCTCGTCCGTAATGTGGAGGAGGCCCTTCCGGCAGCTATTGAACGCACTGGGTGTGACCGGCTGCAGATAGTAGCACATGTCGGAACGAATGACGCCTGCCGCTTGGGTTCTGAGGCCATCCTTGGTTCCTTCCGGCGGCTGGCTGATTTGGTGAAGACAACCAGCATCGCACGCGGAGTGCAAGCTGAGCCTAATATCTGCAGCATAGTGCCCAGAGTCGATCGCGGTCCTCTGGTTTGGAGCCGTGTGGAGGGTCTAAACCAGAGGCTCAGACGACTCTGCGACTATAATGGTTGCAAATTCATCGACCTCCGTTATTGGGTGGAGAACTGTAGGGCCCCCCTAGACAGGTCAGGCGTGCACTACACACCGGAAGCAGCTACTAGGGTAGCAGAGTACGTGTGGCGTGCACACGGGGGTTTTTTAGGTTAGAGGGACCCCCCCTTGGGCGAAACGATAAAATACCTGACGGCTTACCAGAGAGGACATTATCATCGTTGATAAAGAACGTCCGTCCTCAGAGACCAAAAACAGGAAAAGTTAACGTAATATTGGTAAACTGCAGGAGTATCCAGGGCAAGGTTCCTGAATTAGTATCTCTTATTGAAGGAAATAGTGCGCATATAGTATTAGGAACGGAAAGTTGGTTAAAACCGGAAGTGAACAGTAACGAAATCCTAGACACAGAATGGAATATATACCGCAAGGATAGGATAAACGCCAATGGTGGAGGAGTATTTATAGCAGTAAAGAATTCAATAATATCCAGTGAAGTTATTAGCGAATGCGAATGTGAAATAATCTGGGTTAAGCTAAGTATCAAAGGTGGGTCAGATATGATAGTCGGATGCTTCTATAGACCACCTGCATCAGCAACCGTAGTAGTTGAGCGCCTCAGAGAGAACCTGCAGAACGTCGTGAAGAAGTTTCGTGATCATACTATTGTAATAGGGGGAGACTTCAATCTACCAGGTATAGAATGGGATAGTCACACAATCAGAACTGGAGCCAGGGACAGAGACTCTTGTGACATTATCCTGACTGCCTTGTCCGAGAATTACTTCGAGCAGATAGTTCGAGAACCAACTCGTGAAGCTAACGTTTTAGACCTCATAGCAACAAATAGACCGGAACTTTTCGACTCCGTGAATGTAGAAGAGGGTATCAGTGATCATAAGTCAGTGGTTGCATCAATGACTACAAGTGTAATAAGAAATGCCAAGAAAGGAAGGAAAATATATTTGCTTAACAAGAGTGATAGGGCACAAATCGCAGAATATCTGAGTGACCACCATCAAACGTTCATTTCTGAGGAAGAGGATGTGGAACAAAAATGGAAAAAATTCAAAAACATCGTCCAGTACGCCTTAGATAAGTTCGTACCGACTAAGGTCCAAAGCGAGGGGAAAGATCCACCGTGGTATAACAATCATGTACGAAAGGTACTACGGAAACAAAGAAAGCTTCATCATAGGTTTAAGAGTAGTCGAATCATAGCTGATAAGGAAAAGCTGAACGAAGCGAAAAAGAGCGTAAAGAGAGCAATGAGAGAAGCATTCAACGAATTCGAACATAAAACATTGGCAAACAATCTAAACAAGAACCCTAAAAAGTTTTGGTCATATGTAAAATCGGTAAGCGGATCTAAATCCCCTATTCAGTCACTCGTTGACCACGATGGCACCGAAACAGAGGACGATCGAAGAAAGGCAGAAATACTGAATTCAGTGTTCCGAAACTGTTTCACTGCGGAAAATCGTAACACGGTCCCTGACTTCAGCCGTCGCACGGACGCCAAAATGGAAAATATTGAAATAAACGATATCGGAATTGAAAAACAACTGCTATCACTTAGTAGCGGAAAAGCATCCGGACCAGACGAGATACCCTTAAGATTCTACAGTGATTATGCTAAAGAACTTGCCCCCTTTCTATCAGCAATTTATCGTAGATCGCTGGAAGAACGTAAAGTACCTAGCGACTGGAAGAAAGCGCAGGTCGTTCCCATTTTCAAGAAGGGTCATAAATCAGATGCGAATAATTATAGGCCTATTTCGCTTACGTCAATCTGTTGTAGAATAATGGAACATGTTTTGTGTTCTCGTATTATGACGTTCTTAGATAATACAAATATCCTTCATCATAACCAACATGGATTCCGCAAACAGAGATCATGTGAAACTCAGCTCGCCCTATTTGCCCAAGAAATTCACAGTGCCGTAGACACTGGCGAGCAGATTGATGCCGTATTCCTGGACTTCAGGAAGGCATTTGATACGGTTCCGCACTTACGTTTAGTGAAAAAAATACGAGCTTACGGAATATCGGACCAGGTTTGTGATTGGATTCAGGATTTCCTAGAAGAAAGAACACAACATGTCATTCTTAACGGTTCGAAATCTGCAGATGTAGAGGTAATTTCGGGAGTACCGCAAGGAAGCGTGATAGGACCTTTATTGTTTACAATATACATAAATGACTTAGTTGACAACATCGGTAGCTCCGTGAGGCTATTTGCAGATGACACGGTTGTCTACAAGAAAGTAGCAACATCAGAAGACTCGTACGTACTCCAGGAAGACCTGCAGAGGATTAATGCATGGTGCGACAGCTGGCAGCTTTCCCTAAACGTAGATAAATGTAATATAATGCGCATACATAGGGGCAGAAATCCATTCCAGTACGATTATGCCATAGGTGGTAAATCATTGGAAGCGGTAACGACCGTAAAATACTTAGGAGTTACTATCCGGAGCGATCTGAAGTGGAATGATCACATAAAACAAATAGTGGGAAAAGCAGGCGCCAGGTTGAGATTCATAGGAAGAATTCTAAGAAAATGTGACTCATTGACGAAAGAAGTAGCTTACAAAACGCTTGTTCGTCCGATTCTTGAGTATTGCTCATCAGTATGGGACCCTTACCAGGTTGGATTAATAGAAGAGATAGACATGATCCAGCGAAAAGCAGCGCGATTCGTCATGGGGACATTTAGTCAGCGCGAGAGCGTTACGGAGATGCTGAACAAGCTCCAGTGGCGGACACTTCAAGAAAGGCGTTACGCAATACGGAGAGGTTTATTATCGAAATTACGAGAGAGCACATTCCGAGAAGAGATGGGCAACATATTACTACCACCCACATATATCTCGCGTAATGATCACAACGAAAAGATCCGAGAAATTAGAGCAAATACGGAGACTTACAAGCAGTCGTTCTTCCCACGCACAATTCGTGAATGGAACAGGGAAGGGGGGATCAGATAGTGGTACAATAAGTACCCTCCGCCACACACCGTAAGGTGGCTCGCGGAGTATAGATGTAGATGTAGATAATAATATGTGCAAAATATTAACTTTCAGTGGTTTATATGTATTATTAGGTAAATATAGCTCCAACTACTTGTATCAACTCAAAACTAGCCAATGAAAAATAATTTCTTTAAAAGAGCAGAAGTTTCAGCTAAGCTGT
Organism: Schistocerca cancellata; assembly: GCF_023864275.1. NCBI lineage: Eukaryota > Metazoa > Arthropoda > Insecta > Orthoptera > Acrididae > Schistocerca > Schistocerca cancellata. The sequence goes on along the minus strand of NC_064634.1, from coordinate 505,809,336 downwards.
CAACAACTCGATCCTGAAAGATTCGATTCCCATTATCCTTGATCAGATCTAATTCTGTGTTTCAAATAATCAACGAATCCAACACTTCTCGCCCCAGTAAAGACCTAAATCTCGTCTTAAAGCGCTTCAGTGCACTGAAAATCGTGTTTCAGAAGTCACTTGCGTCAACGAAATTGTCAGTATTACACAGTAAAGCAACGTACAGGTTGGCGAAGGTACCGCTGTGCTGTGTCATACTGTGACAAAAGTTGACATGCACGTCGTACGCAACTTCGCCAGGCGTCAGAATCGCTTCGGGATAAACAAATGACGTCCTTTGCAATTTGGTCCAAGCCGTTTTCGATCGGCGTCTTGTTCCTCTGAGAATATGAACCGTTCACGTCTTGTTTCCTAGGTGGAACGTGTTGATCCCAAAGAGTTTCAGACGGTTCATTAAAACTTTTGGTGAAATATTGTAATTCTTTTCACAGAAATTCTCGATCGGCATTTGCAGCTGATGCGAGAGACTTTAATGCGGCATTAGGAAACCCATTTTTGTTAATTTCGTCGAAGTTTTTCGGGTACAAAAACGCGAGCGTCTTCATTAAATGTTAGTTGCAACTGAACTTTGCATCTGATTTAACTAAATCTGCGTTAGTAATGACTCTGTAGACGGAAACGGAATAGAATCTCTTCGGGTCCGCAGACAGTAATGCCACTTCGTCCTGGCATAACACACCGTGGTTTTTGATTTTTTAAGATATTCTTCGTAATGGCAGCGTGCACCGTTTGACGATATGAATATTTTTAGCTTGCATTAATCCTTGTACGTGGGATCTAAACACAGTTGCAGTTCTGGAAACGTCGTCAAAATTACCTGATTGGCTTCTTTAAACTTATCTCCAAACATTTGATAAGACCCCAAGCTTTACGATAGTCTACTGTTGCGGTTTGGGGATACTGGCTTACCGCAGTTAGTATGTCAAAAATTTTGTTGAATGTAAAGGTTGTCAGGATGATTTCCGATTTCAAAAATGAATCCATCAGTGCCTACGCTTGCAACGAAATCTGTAACTCGAACTCCATTCTCGAAGATATGACAGTTAAAACTTTTTTTATCAACGCGACGTGTCGAGTGTTCTCCGCAATAGTTGTCAAGGCTCTGTATTGGGCCGACAATCCCGTTTTCCGATGCTCTGTAATCGTCTCAGTTTGCCTTAACCAGTTGTTAATTCCAAAATTTTGTCCACCCATACAGATGTGCGCTCAAATAATTCGTGCATAAATACACTGGTAGACTCCAAGGAGCCAAACACACTCTTTGCTTCAGCGTAGCTTGGAGTCACGCCTCCCAGCACTGAATTTAAAACATGCGCGTAACAAGGCGCGAAAATTAATTCTGGCACTTCTTCCTTCGGTGCCGCTGAAGACCAGTATACTTGCTGTCATCTTTCGACCGCCATCAAAAGATACGCTAATTAGATCTGGAAAATTTAAGCCTCACTGGGCTAATTCGTAAGTTACAAGAGCTCGGTAAGCTTCTGCTATCGATTTCTGAACAGGAACCACACTGATCGCCAGTTCTTGTGCGACTGAATTATTAACATAGCGCACGCAGGTTAGAGACTGATCAAAAACGCCAACGTCTTGGCGAGAACCCGCATTGAAGCTGAAAGATTACGCTGTCTGAATTTCCTTCACGATCTATTCTTTAACTTGAATTGGATATATATTTATTAATTTATTTGTAATGAATTTTGACCAAATGGTAATAAGACAATCTCTACCCTTACCTTTTGCTGACTTTTTTTAACTTTCGATCATTGCGTCGAATATGTGGCCTTTAGCCACTGGATCTTAGTTCAATAACACGACGACTACATTTAGAAAGTCACAAAGAAATTGCAGATATTGTCTGCGAGTGGGCATTGATGAACATCAATGTGGAATATTGTAAATTTGTGCCTGACCGAGATTCGAATCCAAGTCTCCTGCTTACCAGGACATATCGACCATAAGAACAGACACCAACTGTACGCAGTTAAGGCGAAAACGGCCAGTGATCATTTCGAATGCCCACCCGGCTCGAAATCTGCAAAATGTGTAGCTCCTCTCGCAATTTCCGTCAGTTGTAGGTGACATTTTTTTAATCTGCCTTCATTGTTTTTTTTTGTAATTGAATTAAACATTTATGTTCAATATTATTTAAACACAAAATGATCTCTAAGAGTAGCAAGCAAAGGAATAAAATAATGTTGTGCTGTAGATTGTTTCGGTCTATACAGTCTACTACACCACATTGATAGCTCTCTTTTGTTTCTCGCTTGCTGATTGCTGCAATTGTTGCTAATTTAAGGTTACTGATTGCATTTCTGGCGTTTTCACTAAAACTGCAGTTAAAGTTTTATTTATTTGTGCTGTGTAAAGAAAGTATTAAACATACAACGAAGTTGATTTTAAACAGTGTACGTCTTTCGCGAAAGGCAAAGGTCCCGAGTTCGTGTCTCGGTCGGGCTCACAGTTTTAATCTGCCAGGAAGCTACTATTTGACGTTCACAGAAACAGACTGAGTACCAGATACGCTTCCCTACGTCATTATTTTACTGACAAAACGGAGATTCGAATACTAGATAACAATTCTATCATCGCAAATGTCCCGCAGATGGGTTTCTCTCATATTGGGCAAAGACTTTGAGATAGTCTCGTAGATATACAAATCGCGCCGATTTTTGGTACAACTTTGCCATGTCAACTGGTGAAACGCGACGGATAGCACGTTTAATAAGAGGAAATAAAAATGACAAATTTGTTTTCTTGGTCATCAAAAAAATTGCGAGTTTGTTTTAACATATAGCAAGAATGTGAAACCGTCTACGGCAGAAGTTCGAGATGTGAGACGCTGCAACAGAGAGCACGTGATCCCTTTGTCGAGGCGAACACAAAGCCACGAGGAGCGTAAAATCTTGCGCTTGTAGGCCGGTGAGTTAAAACACGATCGGACATATCTACCATTTACACGCTTTCAAAGTGTGTTTATATCTATACTAACAAAAAGAGTCGTATTAAATGGGGAAAAAAATAATCTGTCCATAAAAGCGTGATCTTTTTAGTGTACTTAATGCATTATTCTAGTAAGCTAAAAGGCCCTGCTCACTTGATTCCAGGGATAGGATATGTGGCAGTGCAGAACTGTTCGTAATGAATGAGACGCGAGTCTGGATGTTAGGACGTCACCATAGGGCATCAGAAACAGACGCCTGCCGTTCCTTTAGTTAATGAAGTCCTATCCAATAAAATAAAAATAAAAATAAACTGCACAGATACTCACTAAACTCTTGATAGTACGAGATAAAAATAATAAAAACTTTTTCTTTTCGCGTCGGAATGGAAAATGCCATAATAAGGACAACATATCAAGCAGTCAGCTCCTAGAAAACGAGCAAGGCCAGAGTAATTACATGTAGGCGACAGAATTGGAAACGGTTACATACAGCCGGCCGCGGTGGTCTAGCGGTTCTAGGCGCTCAGTCCGGAGCCGCGCGACTGCTTCGGTCGCAGGTTCGAATCCTGCCTCGGGCATGGATGTGTGTGATGTCCTTAGGTTAGTTAGGTTTAAGTAGTTCTAAGTTCTAGGGGACTGATGACCATAGATGTTAGGTCCCATAGTGCTCAGAGCCATTTGAACCATTTTTTTGGTTACATACAAACGGCTGAGATGTTTTTAGAGTGTATCGAAGCTAGAGCCAGACGAAAAGTAAGCCCTCGAAATTCCTTAACTTCCTACAACGACGGAGCTGCTCGGGTGCTAAATGTATTGTCTTAGTGTGGCCAATAATAGACCAAGCTCTGTCGCTTCCAGAATACTTGCAAACTATAATAACCAGTTTTCTAGGCTAGCAAATTCGTCTCAGATGCTGGTTTGACGGCGGTGAGTTTTCTGCACTGCTAATGGTGCATTTGTTTGCCGAGGGCCAAAAAAACACATGGGAAAACGGTGAAGATATTACGAAACCTGAATATATTTAGGACGACAATGCGAGAAAACAGTAATAAATGTAAATATTCGCTGCAGTGTTTTAGGCAAAATGAATTACGTTATTTATACTGAGGTACAACCAAGGGACATCAGTTCCGTGAAAAGACAGGCCGCAGAGACGACAATGTGCGGCAGCGACTTCTACCGCCACGCCGGCTGTTGTCTTAGCGTCGAGAAGCTACAAAGGATCTCCGAGACCTGATAACGTGTCAAGCATGGTGGAAGCAGCGTCGCAGACATCGTCACCTTGTTTACCCTTTTAGTTAGTTTGATGGGGGAGGGAACCAAACTGCCAGGTCATCGGATTAGGGAAGGATGGGGAAGGAAGTCGGCAGTGCCCTTTCAAAGAAACCATCTCGGCATTGACCTGAAGCGATTCAGGGAAATACGGAAAACCTAAATGAGGATGGCCGCATTCGGGTTTTAACTGTGGTCCTCCCGAGTGCGAGTCCAGTGTGCTAACCGGTGCACCACCTCGTTCGGTCTACATAAGCACATTCATTTTATCGAGGAATGAGTGCTTAACTTTACGTTTATCGAAGTTGTGAGCGAGTAAACTTTTAAACTGTAAACTACCTTGGTGGGGCATGCCTAACTGTATGTAGTCTATATAAACTAGCATTTAGAGTTAGGTCTTCTACACACAAACTCGGAAAGGTATCGTTCTGTCCAATCGAAATTACGCGTCGTATCCTTCAATGAAAAATGATACTGACTTCTACTAATGACTTGTGGTGTCTTGCTTGCGTAACACTTCCACGTTTCGACAGCAAACGATTGTGTACTACTTTACACATTCTGTCCGCACATAAAAGCACATCAATATTTCCCAGTAGTAATGGGCGAACTATAAAGATTTATCCCTTCTTAATTATCATGGCGGCATTCTCATACGTAATGTGAGCTTCGAGCACCGGTTTGTTAAGATGCAGTGATAACGGTTTATTGCTGTGCAATAGCGGTTAAAATTCGATTGCAGACGTGGAAAGCGAATCGCAAAAGTCGTCGTTCGTTCCAACAGAAACTACCTACCGTATTCATCACTACAAAATGATATTAACTGATATAAGCCACAATAATCTACATAATCGTTCTCTTTCCAAAGATAATTGGTTTGTTGGCTCATCATCGTAGAATGAGGAAAGACAGGAACTGATGAATAAGTACCCGACCAAAATTGAACGTAAAATTGTTAATAATCATTCTGGTCTTAACAAAGTATTATAAAGATCGTTTAAATTTATTATATTTGTGGTGTCACCGCCAGACACCACACTTGCTAGGTGGTAGCCTTTAAATCGGCCGCGGTCCGTTAGTATACGACGGACCGCGTGTCGCCACTGTCAGTGATTGCAGAGCGTGCGCCGCCACACGGCAGGTCTAGAGACACTTCCTAGCACTCGCCCCAGTTGTACAGCCGACTTTGCTAGCGAAGTTACACTGACAAATACGGTCTCCTTTGCCGAGACTATAGTTGGCATAGCCTTCAGCTACGTCATTTGCTACGACCTAGCAAGGCGCCATTACCAGTTTATATTGAGATTGTAATTATGTACCATCAAGAGCGATGTTCTCCAATTATGGATTAAATTTAAGTATTCCAGAAACTATGTACTATTTTTGGCTACTATAATTCCTTGTGATTTTCCAGACCTCATGCCAGCCTGCGTGACCTAAAACGCATGCCTTTCGGCTTCCTCCAAACTCCGTGAATTGGCTCCTGCCAATTCACAACACATGGCGACGAGTATAGAAACGGTCTTCTTCTTTATATTGCACTAATTTACTTGTGTCATGGCTTCGCCACAATCTCCAGATGTACTGTCCGAATTTTATCGCTTGCAGAATCAGCAGACGCAGGCCTTATTGGATGCCCTTGGACAGCTCTTCCAGGGTCAACATGCAATGCAAAACGATGCGGCCGCCGCCGTTTCACCGCTACCGCAGCGACAACATGCTGTTTCACCACCTTTTCGTCCTTTTGATGCGGCCGTGGGAAGTTGGACGGAGTGGTCACGCAAATTTGGATTCCATCTCGCCGCCTACAGAATTCAAGGTAATGAGCGGCAGCCTTTTCTCCTTTCCGCTGTAGGCGTCCACACGTACCGTGTGATAGTGAAATTATTTCCCCGAGGCGACGTAGCAACTCTGTCCTAAGACATTTTGTCTGCATTAGATGCATATTTCAAAGAATCAGTCAATGTAGTTGCAAAAAGGTATGCCTTCTTTCGTACAAACCGTACGGCAGGTCAGACTAATAGGGAGTGGGTTGCAACTTTGCAAGGCCTTACTAGGGATTGTGCTTTTGAGTGTGAATGTGGACTCCCTTATTCAGATACCATGGTACATGATGCAATTGCACAGAACGTTTCTGATGTTCGTATACGGGAACAAATTTTGAAACTAGTCAATCCCTCCCTTCAACAAGTGATGGACATATTGGATCGGCAGGACACACTTGACTTTGCTCAGGAATCATTTGAAACTTCGCCACCTGTGTGTCAGGTTCACCGGCCCGCCAGGCGAGCTGCACGGAACGGTAAACAGTCCTCGCGCCCGGTCGCGCCAAATCCGCTTGGCCCTCAGCCGCGAGTCCCGCGCCAGCAAGCACATGCAGTGAAATCATGCCCACGGTGTGCTACTAGACATTCGCGTGAGAATTGCCCTTCCCGCCAAGCTATTTGCTTTTTCTGTAATAAGAAAGGACATGTTCAAAGTGTTTGCCGGAAAAAGCTCAGGTCGGACACTCACAACCATTCCAGGCCCTTTGCTTCGCGCTGGAATCGAACCAAGAATACTCGGGCTCGTCAACCTTCGCCCATGGAAATTCATGTAGTTCATTCCACTCCGCCCAGTGCTACTCTCTCTAACAGTGACTGTGTTCGTCCCACAAATAGTGTGCGTCGACGTCGACGGAAATCCCGTCAAGTCGCAAGTGATTCTGTACCAGCGTCAGTTCACGTTGCACGAGACAGTCGCTCTTGTCGTCAGCAGGACAATAAACTTTTTGTGGACTTGGACATTAACGGTACAGTAATACCATTCCAGATCGATACCGGAGCTGCAGTTTCACTACTCAGTCACGACACGTATAAACAGCTGGGCACACCTCCGTTGTGTGCCGCAAATGTTAAGTTAACTAGTTATTCAGGACAAGCTATCCCTGTGTGAGGACAGTGCAGCCTTCTTGCAACATACAAAGGACAAACAAAACTTGTGTCTTTTTACGTCCTTCGTTCTTCTTCTGCAGTGAACTTGTTTGGTTTGGATTTATTTCAGTTGTTTAACTTGTCTATAGTAAATCAGGTCCTCTCAGTGAACCAGACTGCCTTCAGCCAGTGTTTCTCGTCTATGTGAAGAGTTTGCAGACATTTTTGCACCGGGCCTTGGTTGCGCTAAGAACTATAAAGCACATTTGGAACTGAATGTAAACGCTTAACCGAAATTTTTCAGAGCGCAATGTTCCCCACGCATTGCATGATGAGGTCGCAAAAACGTTACACGATTTGGAATCACAAGGTGTAATTGAACGTGTGCAGGCTTCTCTCTGGGCATCACCTTTAGTAATTTTCCAAAAACCTTCCGGAAAATTGAGACTTTGTGTGGACTTCAAGGCAACAGTGAATCCACAACTAGTGACTGCAACTTTTCCTTTACGCCGTCCGGAAGATCTTTTTGACACACTGTGCCCGGGTAAATATTTTTCGAAGTTGGACCTAGCAGATGCGTGCTTGCAAATACCGGTGGACGAAGAATCCCAGCGCGTCTTGGTGGTTAACACACATCTTGGTTTGTATCGATTCAAACGACTGCCATTCGGGTGTGCATCCGCCCCTGCATTGTTTCAGCAATATCTACAAATTGTTTGTGCGTCGGTCCCTACTGCAGCAAACTATCTGGACGATATTGTGATCTCCAGAAAGACGGAAACAGAACATTTAGCCAACCTCCGAACATAATTTCAGGTCTTGCGACAAAATGGTCTTTGCTTGCGAAAGGGCAAATGTGTGTTTTTTGCTCGTGAATTGCCATATCTGGGACATGTACTCAATGCCCAAGGCATACATCCCAGTCCAGAGCACCTCTGTGCCATACAGGACTTGCCTTTGCCTCAGAATTTGAAGCAGCTACAGAGTGTGCTGGGAAAAATCAATTACTATAACAGATATGTGCGCCACGCCTCTTCCATTTCAGCTCCGCTTCATCGCTTACGCCGTAAAGGTGTTCCGTTCGTCTGGACGACGGAATGCGAAGGCGCTTTTCGCCAGTTGAAATCGGAGTTGCTTTCCACTACTTGCCTTACGCCATTCGATCCCCAGAAACCCCTTTTGTTCATGGTAGATCCATCGGATTTCGGGATCGGTGCTGTGCTTGCGCACAACGATGGATCGCATGATCGCCCTATTGCCTTTGCGTCCAGATTGCTCTCGTCTGCGCAAAGAAATTATTCACAGATAGAGAAAGAAGCTTTAGCTCTCGTATTTGGTGTTACAAAGTTTCATGATTTCTTGTATGGTCGTCACTTTACCATCATCAAACCTTTGACATCGCTTTTTCCGAACAAGCCTGTACCTCCACGTACAGCGCAGAAATTCATTCGCTGGTCAATTTTCCTCTCGCAGTACCCCTACGATATCTTGTATCGGTCCACTGCTAAGCACGGAAACGCCGATGCGTTGTCCCGTTTGCCTGATGCTGAGGATAGAGCATTCGATTCCTCTGCACTTGCTTGCATGTTCATTGATGCGGAAACCGATGACGTGGTTGAATCGTTTCCGATTGATTTTCGTCGTGTAGCTACAGTCACAGCTGCTGACCCTGTCCTTGCTACCGTTCTGCGTTTTGTTGCTAAGCAATTGCGCTTGTCAAAGTCACGGATCGATGATCCGTTGGTTCGCCGATTTTTTTCTCACAAGGAGACTTTTTGTACGACGTGGTGTTTTGCTGTTGCGTTCTGATAATGATCAGTCCAGGGTCGTGGTCCCACGTTCGTTACAGTCCTCTGTCTTACGGCTTCTCCACCAAGGACATTGGGGTATAGTGAGAACGAAACAACTTGCTCGTCAGCACTGTATTTGGTTCGGAATCGATGCTGCGATTACGAATATGTGCTCTTCTTGCATGGCGTGTGCCGAACAACAATCCGCACCACCGCGGCAATTCTTTGCGTGGCCAAAAGCCACTTCCCCTTGGCAACGCTTACACGTCGATTTTGCTGGTCCATTCTGGAATGCTCGATGGTTGGTTGTGGTAGATTCATTCAGTAATTTTCCTTTTGTTGTCCGGATCTCTTCCACGACGTCATCTGCCACCATCCAAACATTATCCGCTATCTTTTGCATCGAAGGTCTTCCGCAGACTGTTTCCGACAATGGCCCACAATTCATGTCCGTAGAATTTGTCATTCTGCAAGGCCAATGGTATTCAACATCTGACGTCCGCACCGTTTTCGCCACAGTCCAACGGTGCCGCTGAACGATTGGTCAGGACTTTCAAGTCACAGATGTTGAAGTTGAAAGAGTCGCATTCTTGGGAGGACGCGTTATTGCTCTTTTTGTCATCGTATCGCTCTCAGCCCCGCGATGGTCGCTCGCCGGCTGAGTTGCTTCACGGTCGCCCTCATCGCACCTTGATGTCTTTGCTACATCCGCCGCATCAGGTTCCTGTGCAGCGGCAGACACCTACTTTTGCTCCAGGCGACGTTGTATACTATCGCAACTTTCGAGGTTCACGGCGTTGGCTCGCAGGGCGCATTCTTCGCTGCCTCGGCCACGCTGGTTTTGGGGACCTCTGGTGAGGTGCGTCGGCATCTCAATCAGCTGCGCCTCTGTCGTCGCCTGGGTTCTGCCGCTCCCCGTCTGCTTTCAGCGACGGTGCCGTCCGGTCAGCGCCCTGGGGACCCATCTACTGGCTCGCCTCATCCCCAGGTGTTACTGACGCTGCCTCCCCCGCCGCCGCCGCCTCTTCTCCCGCCGGCGACGCCCGCAGTGGACGCGTCGCTGCAACTGCCGGGCGCCTCCCTGGGTCACGCGCCGCCGATCGCTTCCCGTGACCAGTTGTCCTCCGCCATGGAACTCTTGCTCGCTCCGGACCATCTGTCGTCTTCACCCGTCGGGTGCTCCGACCCGATGGAGGTCGACCCTTCGGCCCCTCCTGTCTCTCTACGGACGCGTACACCGCATGTTGGCGTGCACCCTGGACTAGGTTTTCAGGCGTTTCCTAGCTCCCCTCGGACCGAATGGCCGGGTGCGGGTGGCACAGGCTCGCCTGTTGTTAGGCTCCTCACCTCGTCGCATACGTCAACGTGGGGTCCTCCCCACGTCGGGCGGAAGCCTTATAACACAACCGTACGCCGATTTGCGGGGGAGGAATGTGGTGTCACCGCCAGACACCACACTTGCTAGGTGGTAGCCTTTAAATCGGCCGCGGTCCGCTAGTATACGACGGACCCGCGTGTCGCCACTGTCAGTGACTGCAGAGCGAGCGCCGCCACACGGCAGGTCTAGAGACACTTCTTAGCACTCGCCCCAGTTGTACAGCCGACTTTGCTAGCGAAGCTACACTGACAAATACGCTCTCATTTGCCGAGACTATAGTTAGCATAGCCTTCAGCTACGTCATTTGCTACGACCTAGCAAGGCGCATTACCAGTTTATATTGAGATTGTAATTATGTACCATCAAGAGCGATGTTCTCCAATTATGGATTAAAGTTAAGTATTCCAGAAGCTATGTACTATTTTTGGCTACTATAATTCCTTGTCATTTTCCAGACCTCACGCCAGCCTGCGTGAGCTTAAACGCGTGCCTTTCGGCTTCCTCCAAACTCCGTGAATTGGCTCCTACCAATTCACAGCAATATTGATACCTACAAAATATAGTGGTGTTCGAATGTGATGATATGCTCGATAAGGAGAAATAAATGATTAGATACAGCGAAACACGTAGCGCGTGGTCCAGGGAGACAGGGTTGCCATGTGACGTCACACGTCCATGTGGGCTGCTGCTACGTCTATAACGGACATCAGCCGCTGTGGCCGCCATTAAGATTTCACGGACGTGTCAGCTGTCATTACGGCTCTATGATGGCCGACATCTGTAGCCGAGTCTTAGTATTTTGTGCTCGTTGTTCTTTGCTGTCGCCAAAATTGCAGCATTCATTCACACTATGCAGTACGTAATTCGGTTCGCCCTTTTACTAAATACTCAGTTTATAAAGTTAAATATGAATTACATGCAGAGGTAATTGTAAAATCATTCCTGTGTCGCAAAAGGAATTCCTGTGGCTGGAGGAATTATTTCCTGGATGACTGCATGACAGACGCAAGACTGCTGTCTCGTGTGAGCATTTTGCTCATTCCTTACCTAAGAAAAATACGAGAGTGGTAGTAGAAATAGTCAACTTTGTTATGAATTACTGGCTCGGTTATGTGTAGTTCATAAGAAATAGTGTAATTCAGTTGCGTGTAAAATGAAACTTGGCAAGGACGATAACTTTAGTGAGTTTGTCTGTGGAGGCCCCAACTTAAAACCTGGGTTTGTGTAATTGCTGTTAACTCAATCGCATCACGAAACTCATCGCTCAATATTGTCACCGCATTAAGCTAACAGAAACGTACTGCTTGATTCCTAGTGGCCCCGTCCGATACTTCTTTGTTTTCATTGCTTTAATAGAAGCCCAGTTACTCCGGAGTAACTCTGGATGTAACTGCCATCATTCTGTGGCGCCAACAGCAACAATCGACCGCTGATGCAGCGACAGAGTTCTGTGGACTGCAGTAGACGGAGAATTAACGGAAAGATAAACTCGGCTTCTACATTACTATGATCTGCATTTGCGATTAATGTCTGAATGTGCTTACAATCAGTACAGTGTCACTATGCGAATCTGGTACTGGTTTCGTGATTTTGTGGATCGCGTGCTGGCTTTCCAGAGACGTGGCGGAACATAGGGGGACAATCTGGCTGGGTGTCATTCAGTGACATACGTGTAACGAACGTATAAAGTGAATAACTTACACAGTGCTGTAGGAGCTAGTTTTGGCATCCAGCATCGATATACAGGGCGTGCAGAAACAATTTGACCAATATTGCAGGGCTGAAGGACAGCATGTAACATAGGAATTTGTGTATGGGAACTAAAAGTCGTAAATGTATATTTTCAGTGCTGCAGAACCGTAATTGAAATCTGACATATGGAGGTCCTTGTTCAAAATGATAGGTAATTTACAGAAAATGTATACGTAAACAGAACGTTCGGACTGACCAGTCGTCACGTTGAGAACAAGATAAATTTAAAACATCACTAACATGTCTATCGTATCTAGCTGACGAACGAGATGGTACTTCTTCAGGAATGAGGAAAATCACATGTTTCTTGTTTGGATATATCTCAAAAAGGTCAAAATTAGTGAAAAATGAGGCACCACTTAGTTAACATGAGTATGTATAGGAAATGTTCAAACTGACCACCGTTTTCATGCTGGCATAGTGGTTTAAAGATCTAATTGCGACCTGTATTTTCTATACTCAGATTCCTTCATTTGATACTGTCTTCGTCAGATTGGTTTTCCGCGCCCTGTGTATGCCAGACGATGCATTACACTCTGTTGTTCGAATTCTCACGAGTCAACTACACTTAATCTTTGGTAGAAAGTGCTAAGAACGGCAAAATGGCGGAATGCGTTGGTAGCGATTAGTAACTTTAAAATTCAGTAGACAGTAACTACGTAAAAGGAAATGTGACACTTATAACGAAGCACTACGGAATTAGACGTGAAATACGTTTCTTGATTACAAAACGTCCTCTAGTAGAGTGGTGAACGCAGAAATGTCGTGACAAGAGTGTCAGTCACGCTATTGCAGGGCAACGTATGAGGCCCCACAGAATAGGTATTAGTGAAAGCAAGCACCGTTGGTCGGTTGCCAAAGCGTTTAAAATTAAAGACGAAATAAATTTATACCGTCTATGATGTTGAAGTGATGTTTCGGAGCAGCATGAATACGGTGAAATTGATTACTCTTTCTTAGTTCGATATGTATCTACGACACAAGGACGATACTCTATGGAACCAAGTTGCCCCTACTCCTTCTCCTGACCAGAAGCAAACACTATTCTACTTATTAACTGTTTTGACAATACTGAAATGTGGTGAATATTGTTTCTAGCCCTGCATCAAGGTGGGCTAACAGAATCGGATACCTGCTGCGAGTTTCCATATTTGTGCTGAGCAGTCAAGGTGAACGGCACGACACAGACGGTGACCACGCGGGACACAACATTGGGATGACCAAAATTTCGGAAACCACTTTTCTGTAGTCATGTTTACATGTTAAACCTTAATCGATTCTACTAGCCGGAACGAACGTCTGCGGTACGTTCCAAGATTCATACGTTTCAGACCCATGGCCTCCGCTAAGCAACTCTCGACGATGAAACGAACTTAGTGGTGTTTTCGTATTGCGCAACGAAGAGGTCAACAAGTCACGTAGAGTACGAATCCCTTGCGGACGCCAGTGAAAATATAAGATGGAACAGTATGATGAGAAGATCAGACGTAAGGGGATGTTCAAAAGTTTTGTCCAGGCCCATTAAATCGTTGGTGGCTCCTCTGTTAACCGACCAGGATTACGCTCGTTGTCGAAAGAAATGCGAGGCGGGCACTGGTGGAAGGGTTTTGCACCTGAAAAGATTAGGCGTTTAGGGATGGCCAGAGAACTTGTGATCGAGTAATCAATCAGTGTTGTGTACTGGAGCCTATGCCCCCAAGCGAGAGGTTGGCTGTGGTTATAAGGACATTTGCAGCATCGATATTGCAGTGTTTCCGTGATAAGACAGAACTGCTATTGACAGATCGATTTGCAATGACGGCCCTATGTGGAATGTATTAAGAGTCCTACTATTTTACTGTCAAAGAGACGATTTGAAGATCTCGTGCATATCCCTAAAAATGTATATCACCAACAAATCAGAGATTCTAACAGTAGATAATAATTGTATGATAACAAATTTCTCGCAGATGTGGTTGTCCCACACTGGGGAATGATTTAGAAAGAGTACACAGATATACAAATCGCACTGACTTGTGGCACAACTCTGCGATGCGACACGAGGGACAGCTCATTCAGTAAGAGGAAATCAAAATGATAAGTTTTGTTTCACGTGATAATAAAAAAAATTGTCAGAGTGTTTTATGGCAGGAATATGAAGGACACTACGGCAGAATTTCTAGGTTGGCCGAAGGTACGGAAAATAGTGTGAGTCCAAAGTTTTACACTGGCCAACGAGCGGGAAAAAACGCATTCAGGCACCGTGAATGAAGCTTTGGTGGCGTTCGATCACGCGACCGGCTCTGCCCAGCAAAAGGACAAAAGAATATGGGTGACACAAAGTTTTTATTCTAATTCTCTACCGCCGTTTGTCTAGAACGTGATCTTTGTTCTCATAGATGCAGTGTGTGAAGGTCCTGGATAGATCTTTATTTTTCAGTTGCCAGTTACTAATGGAACATGTACAAGCAGAGAAGCAACTGCTGGACACATTGCCCCAAGAAAGGAAACAGTTTCTCACACTGCCTTTAAATTCCGCATCGGCACAAAACAGATGATACTGACGACTGTTTTTATTACATTTTCACAATCCATGCCTGTTGACAAAATACACGTTGATAATACATATACGATTAAGATTTCGCCTCGACTCAAGACGAATCTTTCTAGCCGTTGCAAGTCTTCATAATCTTGGAGCGCATCGCGTGTCATCTAGGTCAGCATAATAAAGCAGAATCACATGCGTTACCTGGCACGGATAAATATGTGTAGACGGTATTTTTTGACGTTTTCCATCCGTGTTTTCCTGAAGATTTGACCGCACGAGGATTCTGGTACAGACGTCGAAATACTGGGACAGCGTTGTTAGAGAGGCCATCGAAATTCGCACCAACGACGACCTCATAAACCGTGACTGCGGCTATAATCTTAGCAATGCTTGGGAACCAGCGATTGGGTTAATCAAGAGTAAATCTAGCAAACGTATAGTTGTGACGACCACGGCGGACAGAGCCATCACACCGACGTCATCTCAGACGCCGTCGCAATCTGTTCCACCGCGCGACCGTGGCGCGGGGCGCGGACGGCGGAGGGAGCGCGCCGCGGGCGGAGGGTATTTAAATCGGCCGCTGCCGCGACCGAACCCAGTTCCCTCTGAGCAGCCATAGCGTACGGATCTCCTTGCCGGCACGTTCACAGGAGCTCAGTCCGTCAGTTCACCTGATGATGGCGACATGTATGATCGCCGAAATATTGTGCCCGTTGGACACTATAGACCGGCAGCACACCCGTGGATATTTTGACTATCAAATACGCCGGGAGAAACTCAAGAATCACAAAGTCCATTATCTTTAAATATTAGTCTCAATTATTTTCTAAGTTTTAATAACTTTCACTTATAGAAACACACGAAAATTCATGAGCTAATTTAATATTGATAATCTTTTTCATACCTACACAGACACTCGGTTTCAATTTATAATGACACGATAGGTTCTCACTTGACAGTTTTTCAGATTAATGCCCTTGTGGCACACTGTTAACGATATGTTGGTAATTATTCACAAGATGAAATTGATACGCCGGCTAGCCTTGATACAGTTCTAAACATTATAGTTGGTCTGAGCTTGTTTCAGTGAGTGGCTGCTGCAGCTGCGAAAGGTAATAATCGTGGCAACAGGCTCTTCCTAACGTCACTTTGCAATAAACAGTATTATGTGTTGTCATCCGTTTCTGGGTACGAGAAATCTCAAAACTGAGCTTTGTCTCACCCCTGAATGTCACATTAGGCTATTTAGAGGTGAGACCGATTTCAACTTTGATAGTTCCCATCCCCAGCAACAAATGGAATTTTTTTTTCATTTGATAGTTAGCCTGTTTTTCCAAGAATGTCTTCAATTGCGAGCACAAGGTGTTCCTCTTTCATATTAATTCCTCTTGGTTATGTTTGCACTGTGCCTAGTTAACGCTGCAATTATGCCTAGCCATAACGTGCAGTTCCTCCAGTTTCTCGCTCTACATGCCGCTAGCAACCACTACGCCTGCGCGCTCCTGACAGACTCCACTGCACAACAGCTCGCGCCATGCGCAACTGCACTGTGCACGACAATGTTCCCTACTTCAGATATACTCTTTGACTGTCCAAGGTAGCAAATCGCCGTGACTAGACCAGCGTTTTTACTACATGATATTACAAATTCATTTTTGACATTGTGTTGAAAATAATTAATCATATTCATTCATAAGAAAATAATTGCAAAATAGTGACAAAATATATTACATTTTTATGTTTTCATTTACGATTCTGCCACAATCTTTCGTAGCAGTGAAAGAACGCATGTCCTAACTCAATAGCAATTTTATGCATTACATCATTATCAGTACTGCACGATCGATTTGATTGTTCATTCAGTCTACTGCGAAGAGCAGTCTAGATGTAAAAATACAGGGGAATCAAATAAAAGTGGCGGGGGAACAGAGTCTCGGGGTACAAAGAAACACAACAAAGGAAAGGAAATGCAGTACTAACATGACTGTAGCAGATGTTGAAAGTGACCACCATTCATCTCTTGGCGCTTCTGAGGGGTCGCCAGCAAGATGCTGAAGGCGGATGGAGGCTGGAGTTCTGGAATTGTTGCAGTCTCGTCCGGGATGTTCTTCTGCAGTTCATGAATACCGTGAGGGTTGTTGCGATACATCTACGACTTAAGGCCACCCCACACAAAGTAATCGCGCACTGACAGATCACGTGACCTAAATGGCCAGCTAAGGCCACAATCAGACTGGCCTCTGCTAATAAATCTACCAGGTGTGGAGGTTGTGCAAATGTGCTCCAAGCATCGGCCGACGGTATGGGCAGCTGCTCGATCCTGTTGGAAGTAATTGAAGGTCTTTTCCTCCACCATTAATGCTGCCACAAATGGTTACAAAATGTTGGCAACGTAACACGCCGAAGTTAACGTCTGATGAAACAAGATGGGACCAATAATTCAGTGTGCAGGCACTGCACATCAAATACCAACATTCCGATCATGCAACGTGTTTCGTGGACGATACGTGGATTCTTCGCTACCCAGAACCTGTGATTCTGTGAGTTGACGTAATCACTCAGGTAAAATCAGTCTTCATCAGACACAAAGAGCAGGCCCATATCTCAGCCATTCATTGTTACCAATGTCAACAACCACTCACAAAACCGGAGGCGCTCAGGAGCATCTGCTGGCTTTAATCCACGAAGAACAGACACTCGGTAGGGATGCAAATGCAAGTCCACGTGGAGTATGAGTCTGCAGGATTGCCGTGATATTTCGGCTTCTTGCGACAGACGTCAGGTTGATTTTGTAGGACTCTGAAGCATTTTCTGGCGACCAGGCACCTTTATAAATGTTTTTTGATTCGGTCAGTACAGATCCCTCGTGAAGCCATTTTCGGACTAAGCGTTTCATGGCACACTCTGCTGGCACTTTCACACCATCAAACTTCTCAACAAACAACGGACCACATCATTTCCACTTCGTTATTATGTAATTTTCCTACTGCACCACTGTGAGAACCATCATCCTATTTTCAACGCTCCACTCACACTGACACAGCCCGCACTACACTCTGAACATGTTCGGTTCACGTGACGGTGTGCACGTCACAGGGTGTGTTTATGCGCCTACATACACGTCCTGTAGTACCAACTGGTCGGGGCCACTTTTGTTTGTCCCACCCTGTATAACTGTTCATAACGTGATGAAAGACCACATGTAAAAGTCATTGTACCTCATCAATGGTACAAAAATTCTGTATCTAAAAGTGATGCACTCCATGTAAATCTCTGTGCGAAATGTAGGTCTCAGAACTGCGCCGGCCGCTGTGGAAGTGCGATTCTAGGCGCTCCAGTCCGGAGCCGCGCTGCTGCTACGGTCGCAGGTTCGAATCCTGCCTCGGGCATGGATATGTGTAATGTCCTTAGGTTAGTTAGGTTTAAGTAGTTCTAAGTTCTAGGGGACTGATGACCACAGCAGTTGAGTCCCATAGTGCTCAGAGCCATTTTCTCAGAACTGCTGTAATGAAATAATTGTTTGATTTCTCTTGAATTCTTGATTCATGTGAAGTGCGTCCTCGATAAAGTGCCTCGAAAATAAAAATTGTGTGTTAACGCCGGCAAATTCACTCTTCCCGTACGATAACACATTTTGTATGCCCTAGTATCAAGTATAGTAACCTCTGCTATGAAACGTTTTCTATTACAAAATCCGCACTGTAAATTGATCAAACCACAATTGTTACTGGCAGAATGGTGTGGCATTAAAATGTATCATTCAATAAAACATCATTTGAATGTCCACATTACTATTACTTTCTCGAGGCAAAAACTGCGTCTGTTTCGCTCTGCGACTTTTGCTCTGATCCGTTAGTGTTTTTCTTCTAGGCGAAGCCTAAAAAAAATATGGTTTCCGTGTAACAAGGGAAGCTGGAACTGGTAGTTACTCAAAATGAAGAAATGGTGGCAAATGACCAGAGTGTTATTCTTGCAGAAAAATAAGCGACATAACTACGCCAATATACAACGTAATTTACAGACTTTGTTACAGCGATATATTGATTTCCACTGTGAACATCATCATCATCATATTGGCAGCTGTCGCACTGTAGCTGTCGGGTATGTGTGTGTTACTGCAGACGAACCGCGTAAATATGAAGGTTACTAGAATTAGATTTCACGATACATCGTTATTTTCGTAGGCCTTTTCTACCATAGCAGATGATCAGCACACAGGGCAGTAGTTGGTAGCACTTCATTTGTAGATCACGTATTTGAATTCAATGCATGATAGTGAAGTTATCACCTGAGTTGCGAATATGAGAGCATCTACTTCCCGACGCCACTCTTAACGGCTACATACACACACGGGTTTTTCTTTGTGCACATCTATGGCAAAGTACCTTTCGAATCAAGTAAGTTTCATTTTCCTCCTTCCATAATTAATATTAAAATTGTAGACTTCAGTTTTCGTGTTCACATGTTAACATTGTGATGTATTTACCAGACGCTATCAAATAAAAATTGCCCACTGTTCTATTTACAAGTACATAACATCAATGGTTTTCAAGATGTGTAAATGGATGTAATTCTCTGAACTCTCACTTTTCGTAAAGTTAACTTTACTGGCACCCTAACATGCCACTGTATATTTATAGCAGAAGTGTTGTAGCTGTACTCATTTTCAGATGGTGTAAGGAACAGCTTGTACTAACCGGAATGCCCTAAGATCATACCTTAGCAGCGTAGCTGATGTGTATTATTAAGTAAAATCAATTTTCAATGCACAGAGTATGGCGGTGCAATGAATGAGGAGTATATCTGAGAGATTCATCTAGGAACTAAATATTTTAAGTATTTATAGGCATGTACATAATGCTGTGTAATCAGTTAGTGCATCAGATACACTAAGTGAATAGATGTTTATAAAAGAGCCCAGGCAGATAATATCTACACTTTAATCCATCAGACACTGCTGTCCAGAATTAGTCTAGTTTCCTTATAGATCATAATTTGACAGAAGTCTCAAATTGTCTTCACAAGATAGATAAATACTTCAGTCTATATGGAAAATGACCATTCGGAACCGACACCTAATGAATTGTGCAAAGTCTTTTTCGCGAGTTAGTTTCTTGCCGTGTTTCAATACATCGTCACCAGATCATAGCTCCGTAAAACGTAAAAGAAGAAATACAACATAAAACACGACAGACAATTATATGCACAATGGTCAACCGTTAAACAAATATTTATTAACCGAATGCTTTCAGTTGGTCAAACGGAGGAAGTACCTGGTTATGCGGGGGCAGCAGCAATGTTCAGTGCCACACTTTGACTCAGCTAGCAAGCAAGACATGAGCGCTGTACGAGGAAGACAGTTGATCTCTAAAACACTAGGAAAATACTCAGATATGATATTTTTTAACAACATTTGATCAAAGGCTACTTAAACGGGAATGATCGTGAATGTCCGGTATGGAACATTTTATTGAGAATTTTTGTACGCCAAGTCGAAATCTGTGTTCCAACAAGCCGTAATACAAGTGCTCTGGGATGCTATCTCACTAAATCACTATGAAGAAAGGAGCACAAATAATTTGTCACACTATGAGAAAAACTTTGATAGTGAGACCGCCCTTAGTGCGTTTCTAACCAGAAATTCATTCCTTCGATAT
Source organism: Schistocerca cancellata (assembly GCF_023864275.1). Classification (NCBI taxonomy): domain Eukaryota; kingdom Metazoa; phylum Arthropoda; class Insecta; order Orthoptera; family Acrididae; genus Schistocerca; species Schistocerca cancellata. Next base: position 505,789,068 of record NC_064634.1, on the reverse strand, counting down.
GGACCGTGGCTGTTTATCTTTGTTCTCAGATTCACTGAATTAAATAAATATTAAGAGTTGTACACAGAAATGTGCGTTAGGAATACTTATTGTTTAATATGACTTGATTGCAGTATTTGTAAAAAAATGTAAGACATCTATTTTTTACTTCAGTTAGTGACTCTAGATGTGACGTCTACAACAAACTTACAGGAGACCAACATTTAACATTGCGCAGTTCTGGGAGACGAATACTTCAATCAGTTTTTGTGCAGGTCTAGATTGCTCTAGAACGTACAGACGTAAGTGAAGTATTGGAAGGTTAAGCCAAGGTACAGAGCCAATGTTCTCATCCACACATTAAGCACAGCCATACTACTACCGTCCAACCCTTTTATCCTCTATACCAACGTTAAATCCAATTCCGTTATTCACCTGGTGTCTTCATTTCATAAACGGCGTTTTACTCCAGTTTAAAGCTCACCTTGTTGAACACATAATTTGCATTCCATAGAGCATTTCCTTTATTCTCTTTCTCACTGTCGTCGCTTCTGTCCCATACGTCTCAACACTTTGCACAAAAATCTTCTATAACCACTTTTTTCTGTCTTTAGATACAACTGCACTCAGAACATTCATGATTTTCACAGTGAGTGGTATCAAGTATTTCGGATATACAAGTTGAAGTCAGACAATCAGCTACTTAGATCGTCGCCATCCAAGCTGCACGGGAGACTTGCATTTGTTAGGAGGATTCTCTGAAACTGTGGTGTAATTCGTATAAAAGGGACCACTGCAACCTACTCTAGGACACTTACCCAGTGTTTGCGATCTGTGGCTGTAGCCCCCACTGTGACCTTAATGGGATTGTATTCTGTAGACGAAGGGGTAACTGCAAAGAGCTGGGATTTAAATGGCACTTTTGGAAGAAAGACATCATTTCCAAAGAACCCAGTTCGATAAAAATGTAGGAAACTGGTGCTGAAGGTTATATAAGCAGCCTTTCCGCTGGTTGCTTGCTTTATCAGTGCAGAGATCTCTGGAATTATCTAAAGGAGGCTATGGACCATATGAATGCAGTACGTACTGGCCTAGTCGTCTAAGATATCAATCAAAATTGTTATGGGGCACACTCTGGTCTGTATTTTACATGGCTCTGGCAGGTTTCTGAACGTTTCTACATCAACATCCGTACTCTGCAAACCAGTGCTTCTCATCATACTACACAATATCCTCTCTTTCCGTTTCATTCGTTTAGGAACTGAGGGAAGTATGATCGCTCAGTCACATTTGTGCACACTGTGATTAGTCCGATTTTGTCTCTGCGATCGCTTATGTAGGGGTGGTTTGCTATTAGCATAAGTTTCTCAAGTAATACCAGTTTCTTCAACATACAAGTATATTTCCATGTGGTCGTTGTCGTCTAAGTTAATATGTCTACTACTTACTGTTTTTAGCCATTTCTATGATTCTCTGACATGGATTAGACAAATCTTTGACCATTCGTTCTGTCCATTTTGCAAATATTTAATACCGCCTGTCAGTTGTATTTGCTGTGAATCCAACACTAAAGGACAATATTCTATTATTGATGAACAAGTGATTTGTAATGGATCTTCTTAGATGACTGAATGCATTTCCCCAGTGTCGTATCGATGAACGAAGATCTACCACCTATTCTACGTACATCTAAGCCCACGCTATCTTTATATCCCTAGAAACGGTTTCCGCCAGGTATGTGTATCAGTTGAAAAATTCTAGTTTTAATTCAGTGATATTGAAATCAAAGGAGACGAGATTTTGCATTTTTTGAAGTGCACAGTTTTACATTTCTGACCATTTAATGCAAGCTGCTAATGTTTGCACAATCCTTAACTCTTAAACGATGTGAATATTTGTAATGTTTTTGTGTCACAGAACACTTCATTCTGTACAACTGCATAAAATGACAATATGTATAATGTTGTGCTAAGTCCTTATCATACAACATAAACAACAAGGGTTGCAACGTATTTCCCTGTGGCACACTCGCAGTTACCTCTACTTCTTCCAATCATTCCACGTCCAAGATAACATGCTGTGTCCTTACAAAATAATCCAAAACCCAATCTCAGATTTATTTGGTGCCCCATAAGGTCTTACTTTAACTAGTAACTTAGCTCTAGTCATGATCCCAACGCTTCTTGCAAACAAGAAATGCTGCATTCACTTGTGTATGTTGAGCCATTTCTTTCAGGGTAATATGTGAGAAGAGCGCAACGTGCATTTTGCTTGATCAATGTTTTTGAAACTCATGTTGGTTTGCAGGGATGAGGTCTTCCTTTAGGAGATAATCATTCACTGAATATTAATCGACGCCTCATTTACATCTGATGTCCTAGCGACAGATCAACAGTACTCTGCATATACGAAATCTTAGTCCTCTAAAAGAATTTTGAAATAATTTTCGTATGAAATATGGTCATTGTAGTTTTAGTCTGTAGCTGATGACTCCCTCAGTGAGGCATATTAGTGGTACAGCTGTATTGAGGTACTGATGTACGAAAGGCTCCTAATAGTTACACTAACTTTTGCTGCACTTTACTGAAACTATATAATTTACATTAATGAGGATATAAACAATTCATTTAATTAAAGTAACAATAACTTAAGTAGTTTTATTTACTTGATGGCAATAAAAATACACTGAAAAAATCATACAGACAATACATAAACTTCTGTTTACTGTCCCAAAAAAATGTATAAATATATTACTCAACTTTGTGCTAATCAGCATCCTCATAGTAATCCAACCAGCGCATTTTTAAAAAAGAAATAACTGGTGGTCTCAATGCGGTCACACACACTGCCGGCTGCTCTTACTTCAACAACCCGTACATTAGGGCAACCAAGCAACAAGTACACTCGCTGCAGCGCAAATCGTTCAACGAAGCGAAGACACCAAAATCACTTAAACCTTCGATGGAGAGCGTGGTTCGAGATGGTCTCCAGGGATGGGTCTCTCCGAGACTGCATCATCTGGACACAGTGGTCTTCACAGCTGCAGACTACCCTAGCACTCCCCCTGTCAGACCAAAATCTAAACTTATCCACACACTATTGATCTAGTGCACCTTGCCTGTTATCCTCAGTACCATAAAAAACAACAAACTTCACATATAATTAAGTTGAGGATGGCCAATGATCACTTTAATGCAGGTGCACACCACGCTCGAACTTTTATTGGAATAGGCGAAGTGCCACAAGTAATGAAGATAATTATCAAGTGGTAGTACAACAGTAGTGGGTGGTATATGTTGAGAACTTAAATCTGTCAGGAGGTGTGCTAGGGTAGTCTGTGCAGTTGCTATGATCACTGTGTCTGTATGGTGCAGTTGTCTGGACATCTGCCTAGTAAGCAGAAGACTCGGGTTCATATCCCAGCCTAGTACAAATTTTCCTCATTGATTTAATCAGTGCTCCCCAGCAGCTACATAATTGTACCCTTTGTATCTTGATATTTGAAAATACGACTTTTCACCCTTTCAAAGGCGTATAGCACTCCTGAAAAGTGTTTACAATTCTGACTGGATTACCTACAATAATTCGTCGTTCATTTTTACTGTTCTTGAGAGCCGTAGTTTGTCAGACTGCCAGCTCGGTCAATGAGGGCGCTCTTGGCAGAGTTTATAAGCAGTGGGTTGCATGGCGGCCACTGCGGAAGCTCCAGCAGCATGACAGTGGCCTGAGGGAAATGCACTGCAGATACACAGAAGGGAAATGTGGAAGAAGAGAAAATCCGCTGCAGCACTCTGTGGAGTGTGATTGGAGATACGCGTCACCTGGTACGTGGTGATACATCTTACAACAGCAGCACTACGACTGTGTGGGAACTGTACTATTTGATGTTGTCCTAAGATCGTTTCCAAATGGTGATAAACTAATGATGAGATTTCAAATAAGCAGATCGTGTGACTATTGCAACCGACACCACATTGTAATTAAACACAGTAGCTGTCAAACGATCTGTACTGCAGACACGTGAGTTAATTCAGTTTGGGTTGATAACTAATGCCGTGTGACTATTGCTAATGGTGTCACACTGTAAGTACAGACACAAATTACTGCACAGGAGACACAGAAGTAATTTCAGTGCTGGGTCTGACATGAAGATGCATTCAAGCTATAGAGCAGTACGTGGCTGTTACCTTGGTAGGGTTGGAATCCTGCCTGGGGCATGGATGTCTGTGATGTCCTTAGAACCACTTAAATCTAACTAACCTAAGTTCTGGGGGACTGATGACCCCAGATGATAAGTCACATAGTGCTCAGAGCCATTTTGAACCTGGGTAGGGTGAAACCTGCAGTAGTTTCACTTGGCACAAACCACTACTTTTCTGTGTTCAGATGCTGTAATAACTCGTGTTCTTAGTAACAGACGAGTTTTAGATTTTTGTTGTTTGCACAAAAGGAAGCTTGAGTCTTATTGGATTAGTTTTTAAGAGGGTGTGATGAAAAAGATACCTCCAAATTTTTTATATTTGAAAACTCATATCTTTACTCTTCGCGTATGCAAATCTATATCGAAACATAGTCACCCTGCAGGAGAACAGATTTCTGACAACGAGAGACGAGTTTTTTGATACCGTCACTACAGAATGTTTGCTGACGAATCCACAACCTGCGCTTTTCCATCTGTATCAAAATCAAAGTGAAGCCCTCCAAGGCGTTCTTTAAATTTTGGGTACACACGAAAGCAGGACAGGGCCAAATCAGAAATGTATGGAGGATGGTCAAACAGTGAAGTCTGGGTATTGGACAGTTGCAGACATGCAGCGCTCTAGTGTGGTACAGCATTGCCGAGCAGAAGGAGAGGATGGTCCGCGTGTGGACAGTTTTCTGAGAGTCTCACAGTATGCTGAGACAGTTACGTTACACCAAGCCTTGTCACATGCTACAGTTTAGTCGCAGCAAGCAGTAGCCTGTGCCATATCAGTGGTGTAAAGAAAGCGTTGTAGGATGGAACATGTGGTATTTGCAAATAAACTATCTTTAATCTCATAACAATTCCACCTGCCTTGAGAACTGAACATTATGTTAGTTGCCAGTAGCTCGTATTTCAACATGTTTTTAATTTTTAGCGGTTTTATTATAAAACGAATTCTTAATTTCATTTAATTTAATAATTATTGGTGTGTAATTGAGTAATAATGTAACAGGTATATTGCTGCTATCGAGAAAATCTCTTCAGAAGTGTATTTATGAATTTGAGTCGAATATTTGTTCCTAGGTTCTTGATCGTGGGAACCTTCGAACACGTTTTCACATTTGAGAGAAGCTTAATCTTGCAGCATTTTTTATAATTTCCGAAAAATCCTGCAAAAATCAAAGGAGTGTGCTATGAATTGAAACTGGAATAATATTATGTACTAAACATCTATTGAGGGATTCACTAGAAGTGGCCATAAAAGGCTGCAGAGGCACCCTTTCTCCTTGAAGTGGGAGTAGAGAGACAGTGAATGACTGCAGGTTTAAATTTATCACATTCTATATTTTAATAATGAAGAAAAGTCATGCAGTTCTTTTCGTTTTACTCCAAGAATGTCTGTCCGACTGCCACCTTCACCTTAGCATGTCTATCAGCTGCTGGTGGTTGTTCTTCCTGGCGAGATCCAGTGGGGTTTCCCCGTCGTTATTCCTGGCCAGACGGTCGGCTCCAGCCTCTAGCAGTGCAGATGCCGCGTCTGCGTGGCCGTTCAGAGCCGCACAGTGCAGCGGCGTTCGCCCCCACTGATCCCTGGCGTTGTGGTAAGGAGTGGCGGCCAGCAGCAGCCGCACCACAGCCACGTGGCCATAAACTGCAGCCAGGTGCAGGGGCGTGCTCTGCGTTTTGTTCCTGGCATCAGCCTCCGCCCCTGCCTCCAGCAGCAGCCGCGCCACAGCCTCGTGGCCATTACTTGCAGCCCTGAGCAGGGGCGTCTCCTGCCAGCCGCTGGTCCTGGCGTCCACGTCTGCTCCACCCTCCACCAGGCACCTCACTGCCTTCAGGTGTCCTCTGGTTGCTGCCCAGTGGAGGGTGGTCCACCTGTCATCGTCCTCATCCGTCGCCCCCACGTCAGCACCAGCTGCCAGCAGAGTCTGCAGCTCGGTGACTGCATCCTCCTTCGCTGCCTGAATCATCCTGCTGTTCTTCTCCTTTTCAGGAAGGCTCCTGTGCAAAAAGGACAAACTGTCTCATTTTCCTCCGAGTACACACTCCTGATTAAGAATACTGCAGAAGAACCTGAGATAAGATCAGTTCCAAAATAGCATCTGTCATAACGACCACTAACTAATCTGCAATTTTCACCACTGAAAGAGATGCCTCATGAAGGTGTAATAGTCCTATGTGCTGCAACCCCATTTTTAGTACACCCAAACGTGGCACTCAAACATAGTCATGTCTTCGGGTATTTAAATTTCCTGTCATAGCAATTATTTTACTTGAAAATTTATCAAAACAGCCTCATCAACAGAGTCAGCTATTGCTTAACAGGGAACAATTTAATCCAAATACTTCAGATATAAGAATAGCCGTAGATTACTTCTTTATCCGTACACACAAACATGTGTTGGCATATACACATGTACAAGATTGATGAGAAGAGTGTTTGCATAATAAGAAGCATATCCACATGTAATCTCTCACACTCATGTGCACACACATTCACAAGTACACACACACACAGAACCACACCACCACACTTCCCCCTTCCACACACTCACACACATACAAATACAAACATACTCTTAACTTAATTTCTTGTAGATGGTCGATGTGCTTGGTTGGATTGCTATTTGTAGTAGAGGTCCTGAAAACTATAGTCCTGACGCTGTTCATGTATTTACTGATGAACACCTCATGTCCTTCGTGTGTGACAGCCTCATTACAATGAGTTTCCTTCACAATACCTACATTATGACTGTATGAACAGCGTTCCATTCTGTCAGAGGTTCGCGTCACCTTCAGGCATGGGTTTGTGTGCTGTCCTTGGCGTAAGTTAGTTTCAGTGAGATTAAGTAGTGTTTCAACCTAGGGACCAATGCCCTCACAATTTGCTCCCATAGGAACATACCACCTACCTGCATTCTATGTCATCATGAACAAAATGTAGCAAATTCTTTATAGTCTAGACTCTAAAGCAACTGAACAACAAATTCATACTATTACTCTTGCAAGTGAGATAGTATAGCTTACAAATGAAACAGAACATAAGCACGGTGGACAGAATATGGGCAAATGTTAACGGAGAATATGAAAGACTTTAAAGAGGGGGTCTGAGTGTGGATTATGCCATCCTAGTACATAATACTGAAAGGGTAGCGGAAGACTCAACCCTACAAAACACGTCCTTCTGTGCCTCTCCCAGGCCGCCTTCAGTCTAGTGGGATGAAGAACACAAGACGGCAGCTAACAAGGGGTGACAATCTCTAGACACCTACAAGCGACAGGCCACAGTGGAAAATTTCCTGTTCTTTAAACATATGGAAGCTAAGGCGCACAATCTATACAAAAATAAAAAAGGGAACCTGCTGAAACTTACGTAATATATCTGCTGAATGATCCATGACTACCGTTTCGAATAAAATCTAGAGAATAAGATGTATTAATACAGCAATGGGAAAACTACAGGCAACATCTGAAATCATTTGTGAAAACATTTTACGCAACTCGACCCCAAGCGGATCAGAACAGCAAAAAGCGTGTTCATGGCAGGGCGTCAGATGGAACATGCACTAAATGGGAATTTCTCCCTGTTGGAAACGCCTCGAGCAGCATGGTGCAGAAGAACTCTGAGGTCCGGACCGAGTGACTTTGATTGCTTCATCATATGTCGGAGAAGGGATGAATTCGTTTATTGAACATTTGAAATAAAATATGGACCAAGCAAACCTACAAACCAGGAATGAAGACTGCTCGGATGTTACAAATACATAAAATGCCTCAGTGCTCTCCATCATACAGTTCCTTCATCCATTCCTAGGTCTCGTTAACGCACGAATGAAAAATGATAGAGGAGAAACCCTTGGACAAACGGGTTTTAGAAAGCGTAACGGCACAGCTGAAACACTGATATCATTATCACTAATTTACTAGCTGCGTTCAGTGACAATCAGTATTTGCTGATTATGAAAGTTTTATTATGACGCTATTGATAAATGGGTTGAATAATCATCACATCCCGCAGTCATTCATTCACAGGATATACCGATTGTTTTTCGATAGAACCCAGGTTATACAAGACACTATGAAACAGTAGGACCAAGGAGAGAAAGCAAAAGGATATCAAAATGCCCACCATTAGTGTTTCGTCTTTTTACATCAGACGAACATTCAGTGTTTCACTAAAGTGCAGAATGTAGATGCATGCAGAATCCAGATGGTTTACGTATTTATACTCGTATCGATAGTTTCACTGTGTGTCAGCAGAAGATGCATAATGCTGTGATAGTGCTCAGTGAACGGCTGAATGAGGACTGCCTCGACATGTTGCCTGATAAATCAGCTGTGTGCGTGTACATGAGACATAGGCTTAACGAAAGAAGACTTGTAAGACTAGGACTTTACATTCTCTCTAAAGAGTGCTCAAGTATTTAGGACTTTATACCGATCATAAGTTAACATGGTCACATCACACAAATCACGTAATTAACAAATCCGAATGTGCCAGGGAAATCCCTTGCACTGTGATAGGAGTTCGTTGGGAAGCACACTCAAGAATATTCGTTAGCATATATAGCGTGCAAATAATACCTTACTTGGATTATGGATGTCTAGGCGCTCAGTCCGGATCCGCGCGACTGCTACGGTCGCAGGTTCGAATCCTGCCTCGGGCATGGATGTGTGTGATGTCCTTAGGTTAGTTAGGTTTAAGTAGTTCTAAGTTCTAGGGGACTGATGACCATAGACGTTAAGTCCCATAGTGCTCAGAGCCATTTGAACCATTTGGATTATGGATGGATCTGTTACAGTTCAGAACGCATAATAGACTACAAAAACTGTGTGTTACTGTGAAGCTACCAGAGCATCCAAATCAACTCCAACTAACACATGGCGAATGGAAGTAAATGTATTTCCGGTGCAGATGTAATAACCTTTCACCACTGTCAAATTCTTCACCGGATTCCTCCTGGAACGTTCTTACATATTAAATGAAAATTTGATAACAGAGATCAAAGTGCTATGCAGGCATGAATTGAATTACAAAGAAATTACCACCTTTAGCAGAATTTTACTTCGATGCTCCCTCCTTCCTCAAATACGTGGCCACTTCGCAAAATATAAGATGCTTCAGCACGCCCTATGCTCACACCTTACTGAAGCTGAATATCAAAACGCAATTTCGTTTCAACAAAGATACACTGAATGAGAAAATTTTAGCTAGCAAATTAGCACCTGGACGGTCCACATGACTGATCTACGAGGATGGGTCTAAATAAAAAGAGGGGCAGGAAGTGCATTTGTAGGTGGCAAGGCTAATAGCTGAGGCAAATTCAAGCTCCCTGAAGCGGCGTCCACACTCCCTGCAGAACTCAAAGCGATTTTAGACGGATTTAAATACGCAAAAGAAGTACAAGAAAAAAAATCAATTGTATCACACTCACGTTCAGCAATGATGCTGTTAAAATACTACTATGCCAATGTACCGAAAATTATCAAGTATATTGCATTATAGAAGCAACGCAGGACATTTCCCGCATAAATAAGAAATTGGAAACTTGTGGCAAGTTCCTATGGGACCAAACTACTGAGGTCATAGGTCCCTAGGCTTACACACTTCTTAATGTAACTAACACTAACTTTATTTACTTATTTATTTATTGTTCCGTGGGACCACATTAAGGAGAAGTCTCCATGGTCATGGAACGAGTCAATACATGAAATTACAACACGATTGTAGAAACAGATAAAATGAAATATAAGAAACATATTCAGTTGCAGATTGTAGAAACAGATAAAATGAAATATAAGAAACATATTCAGGCGATACGTCGTTAGTTTAAATAAAGAAAAGCAAGAATGTAACACTGGAATTTGCTTAACTTTTTAGCTCTTCCAGGAGTTCCTCGACAGAGTAGGAGGAGTGAGCCATGAGGAAACTCTTCAGTTTAGACTTAAAAGCGTTTGGGCTACTGCTAAGATTTTTGAGTTCTTGTGGTAGCTTATTGAAAATAGATGCAGCAGAATATTGCACTCCTTTCTGCACAAGAGTCAAGGAAGTGCATTCCACAAGCAGATTTGATTTCTGCCTAGTATTAACTGAGTGAAAGCTGCTAACTCTTGGGAATAAGCTAATATTGCTAACAACAAACGACATTAAAGAAAATATATACTGTGAGGGCAATGTCAAAATTCCCAGACTATTGAATAGGGGTCGACAAGAGGTTTTCGAACTTACACCACACATAGCTCGAACAGCCCGTTTTTGAGCCAAAAATACCCCTTTTGAATCAGAAGAATTATCCCAAAAAATAATACCATATGACATATGCGTATGAAAATATGGGAAGTAGACTACTTTTCGTGTTGAAATGTCACTTATTTCAGATACTGTTCTAATGGTAAATAAAGCGGCATTTAGTTTCTGAACAAGATCCTGAACATGGGCTTTCCACAACAGCTTACTATCTATCCGTACGCCTAGGAACTTGAACTGTTCTGTCTCGCTTATAACATGCCCATTCTGTCTGATTAAAATATCAGTTCTTGTTGAATTGTGAGTTAGAAACTGTAAAAACTGAGTCTTACTGTGATTTAGCATCAAATTATTTTCCACAAGCCATGAACTTATTTCATGAACTACATTATTTGATAATGTTTCAATATTACACACAAGATTCTTCACTACCAAGCTGGTGTCATCAGCAAACAGAAATAATTTTGAATCACCTGTAATACTAGAAGGCATACCATTTATATAAATAAGATACAGCAGTGGCCCCAGCACTGATCCTTGGGGAACACCCCATTTAAAAGTGCCCAATTGGAACTGAAAATCATTACCACTCTCAATATTGCGGAGAATTACCTTCTGCTTTCTGTTCTTAAAGTAAGAGGCGAACCAATTGTAAGCTACTCTCCTTACTCCATAATGTTCCAACTTCTGCAGTAATATTTTGTGGCCAACACAGTCAAAAGCCTTCGTTAAATCAAAGAAAACACCTAACGTTCGCAACCTTTAATTTAATCCGTCCAAAACCTCACAGAGAAAAGAGACTATAGCATCTTCAGTTGTTAAGCCATTTTTAAAACCAAACTGTACATTTGACAGAAAATTATGTGAATTTAAATGCTGCAGTAACCTTGTATATACAACCTTCTCGATAACTTTAGCAAACACCGATGGCATAGAAATAGGTCTATAATTATCAACATTATCCCTGTCTCCCTTTTTATAAAGTGGCTTCACTACCGAGTACTTTAATCGGTCAGGAACCCGACCACTCCTAAAGGAAAACTTACAGATATGGCTAAGTACTGGGCTAACATACATGGAACAATACTTCAGTTTTCTGCTAGATACCCCGTCATATCCATGAGAGTTCTTGGTCTTTAGTGATTTAATTATTAACTCAATCTCCCTCTTGTCAGTATCATGGAGGAGCATGTCAGGTAACAGTCTCGGAACACTTTTTTCTACAAGCGCTATATGATTCCCTGTTGGGACTAGGTTTCTATTTAGTTCACCTGCTATATTCAGAAAGTGATTATTAAATACTGTACATATATGCGACTTATCAGTAACACGGACATTCCCACTACGCACTGATTCTATATCCTCGACCTGTCTCTGCAGACCAGCCACTTCCTTTACGACTGACCATATGGTTTTAATTTTATCCTGAGACTTAGCTATTCTATCTGCATACCACATACTTTTTGCCTTCCTAATAACTTTTTTAAGCACCTTACAATACTGTTTGTAATGGGCTATTGCATTTAGATTGTGACTGTTTCTAACGTTTTGATATAATTGCCACTTTGTTCTACAAGATTTCTTATACCTTTAGTCAGCCACCCAGGCTGCCTGTTTGTGCTAGTACCCTGTTTTGAACGTTCTAACGGAAAGCAACTTTCAAAGAGCACGAGAAAAGTCTTGAGGAAAGCATTATATTTATCGTCTACTGTATCAGCACTATAAACATCTTGCCACTCTTGTTCCTTGATAAGGTTTACAAAAGTCTCTACAGCAACTGGATCAGCTTTCCTAAAAAGTTGGTAACTATATTTAACATGTGTTGCAGCACAAAAATCTTTTAGACTTAAAATTTGTGCATCATGATCTGAAAGGCCATTCACCTAACAGAATGCCCTTCTAGTAATGACGAATGAACAAAAATATTGTCTATGGTTGTTCTACTGTTCCCTTGCATTCCCGTTGGAAAGAATACGGTTTGCATAAGATTATATGAATTAAGGAGGTCTACCAGCATCCTTTTCCTTGCACAATCACTTATACAATTTATATTGAAGTCACCACATATAACTAACTTTTTGTATTTCCTATAAAGTGAACCAAGAACCTCCTCTAGCTTTAGCAAAAATGTTGTGAAATCGGAGTCTGGGGATCTATAAATAACAACAGTAAGAAGTTTAGCTCCACTAAATTTAACCACACCTGCACAACATTCAAACACCTTTCCAGTGCAGTACTTTGAAACATCAATTGACTCAAATGGGATACCGTTTTTCACATACATGGCTACTCCCCCACACCGAGCTCCTAGAAAAGCTGCCAGCCAACCTGTATCCTGGTAAAGGAAGCCTCTGAATTACCTCCTTCTTTAAGAAGTCTTCAGATTTACCAATAATTTCAGAGTCAACATCTATAAGCAGTTCACTAACTTTATCTCTAATTCCTTGTATGTTTTGATGAAATATACTAATTCCCTCATTAATCGGATACCTAAGCTTTGTCGAAAGTGGTTTCTTTGTTAGAGAGAGACTTCCCTTAAGCAGGAATACCTGTCAACTGACTTCAGTCTAAAAAAGGTGCAGCTCTAACACCCACAACTACCGGAATTTTCCCATGAGTGATCCCACGACCCCCACCTATGCTGTCACCTATAAGCTTTGCCAACCTCCCCTTTCCATACCTGTTGAGGTGCAGGCCATGTCCATGAAACCCGTCCTGCTGATAGACTCCAAGGACACCACTGAAATGTGACTCATGCCTTCTGTCATTAGCGCACCCCCAAGTCTCATGTTATTACGCCTGACGGCTGTATTAAGATGAGGCCGATCGTGACGCTGAAACAGTTCCATGAAATGCACATTCGTGTTGCCAGTCTGAGTGGCTATCTTTTCCAGGTCACCATCTATGTCATACTCCCCATCCCTATCAATACTATTACCAGCCCCACCCACAATCACTACCTGATCCTATTTTGTAAAATCCCTACATAACCCCCCTATGTTAAAAGTCACCTGAGCCAATCCTGCATTAGGCTTCACAATGCTGGTGACCTGGTACTCACTCCCCAAAACTTCCTGCAACTGCTGGCCTACACCTCTACCATGAGAACTACCTAACAGCAGAACCTTCTTCTTTCTCTTAGACTTTGCAACTGTCCTAGCCACCGTAACTGCTGAGGTCTGCTGCATATTTCCTACATCTACAGCTACTAGAGATTCCTCTCCACTAGACTCTGACTGTTGGTCATATCTATTACAAACACCAATAGTAAAACTATATGAAAATCTCCTTCTCCTAGCAGATCTCTTGCAAACAGCCAGCTCCAATTCCCCAAGCCCCCTCTCCCTCCTCATTCTATCTAGCTCCTCCTGTGCGTTTTTCAACTGCACCTGAAGGGCACAGATCTTACGCTCCTGCTCCTCTATCAACTACATAACCTGCAGTTCCAGGAGAGGATCTCACCAGAATGCCCACTGGCTTCCCCACTGCATTCCTCCCAGTGAAAATACTTCGAACAAGTCTCACACCGCAATCCACTACTCATGAACCTACGGCAAAGCCCACACTTCTCACTCATGGTAAAATTTTACAGTTATTGAAACAAGAAAACAACTTTATCTAAGTTCCGCTACTACAATACGAAGATGTTAAAAACTGAGTACAATAATCACAAACTTGCTCTAAAAGGAAAGTAACTACTGTTATTGACAGCATTAATCAACAACAAATGAGAATATAGAAAAATACTAACACAGAAAGAAAATCAAACGTCTAATGACAGTAACGAAACTGAAAGCAGTTCGCAAAAGTTTCTTCTGAAGTTATTTCACCGGAAAACACCAAGAACACGGGTTGAAGACTACTAAAGTCCTTAAATAAACTATTATACACAAACAATTAATTAGTACTTAGCTTTCGATGGGCTGCTACAGCAGCAACTAGTCATCGTGGAATGTAAACACAGTTAGAGGTTAAGTTGCTCGATACGAAACACTCACAAATATCAGGTCACAACACAAGAAAGGCAGAGGTGAATGAAGAAACCACTAATAAGTCACTTATATAGTAAATATTATCACAAGAACCGTTAAAATATATATCTGAAACCTAAAAATAGATGAAAACTTAGAGAGCGATCTCACACGCAGTCAAGCGCTTATGACGTCACACCAAAGATAAACTAACTTATTCTAAGGATAACACACACACACACACTCACACACACCCTCAAACGGCACACCTACGCCGTGCGGCTAAAAAATAAGACTACCCTCATGTTACAGCTCAAGATGCGCAATAGAATAAAGATAAATGAAAATGTAGGCAAGCTGGTCAGGAAAGCTCTTTACACCGCTGCAGCGAAATACAATTAAGTGCCACCCGACAATGTTCTTCACAGGATAAGAATTATAATCATTGCCAGATGGAGTGAAAATCTACAACGGTTTGCGGCATTGAAGAAAGACGCTATCCCCCAGTGGTAGGTAATCTCCCATCACGTACTAAGTACCAAAATCGTAGATGTAGTAGAAACTTTGCACTGAGATAACAAAAGTCACCGAATACCTCCAAATACCGTGTCCTTTTGCCCGGCACAGTGCGGCCGCTCGGTATGGGAAGGACTCAACAAGTGGTTGGAAGGCCCCAGTAGCCGTCTGTAACAGCAAAAGTGTTGCCGGTGTAGAATGTTGTCAACGAACTGGCCTCTACGTCCCATGAATTATATATGGGATTCATGTAGGGCGTTCGAATTCTCCAGAATGGATCGCAACTGTTCGCGACAGGTCAGAAGAACAGTGACGTGACGCAATGTTATCCACACAAATTCCATCGATTTCAGGAAACATGAAGTCCATGAATGCCAGCATATGGTCTCCCAGTAGCCGGAAATAACCATTTCCAGTCAATGGTCGGTTCAGTAGGGTCAGAGAAGCTAGTTCATTCCATGTAAACACAGCACACACCATTAAGTAGCCACCACCAGCTTATACAGAGCCTTAATGACAACCTGGGTCCATGGCTTCGTTGGGCCTGCACATCACTCGAATCCTACCATCAGCTCTTTCCAGCTGAGATCGGGACTCATCTGACCAGCCCGCGCATTTTCAGTCGATATGGTCACAAGGCCAGGAGAGGCACTGCAGGCGATGCCGTGCTGTTGGCAGAGGCACTCACGTCGGTAGTCTGCTGCCATAGCCCGTTAACGTCAGATTTCGCCGCAGTGCCCTAACAGATACGTTCGTTGTACGTCCAACATTTATGAAGTTATTTCAGGTAACGTTTCTTGTCTGTTAGCATGTACAACTCTTCGCAAACGCCTCTGCTCTCGAAATTTAAGGAAGGCCATCTGTCACAGTGTGGTCTACAGTGAGAGGTAATCCCTGATATCTAGCATTCTACGCATTCTCTTGACACTATGGATCTCGGAATACTGGATTTCGGAAAACGATTGTCCCATGCGTCTAGCTCCAAAGAGCCTTCCGCATTCAAAGTCTGTTTATTCGCCTCGTGCGGCCATGATCAAGGCGGAAACCTTTCCACATGAATCACCTGACCACAAATAACAGCTTCGCCAATGCTCACCCTCGTGCTACACCTTGTACTTAGATTGTATTGGTTTTCCTCTTCTTCCCCTGACATGTTTGTTTGATATATTGTCTGCCATTAAGTGGCTGCTTAGTTGTCTTTTCCCTCTGCTATCGATATCTGCGTTTTGCTTCCGGGAAACTGCTATGGAGGAAGTGAGATCTTTGACCGGTTGTAACCTCGTGTGGTAAGTTGGAAGTAGGGGCGTTGCGCGCAGAGAGAGAGTGGTGGATACGGGAGGGAGTGTGGCGAAGCAGGCGTGGTCGGTTGTACCGAGTCGCCACGTGATGTATGTCGGTTGCGTGTAACGAGCGGGTCGAGTTGACGGAAGAGCTCCCCGCGTGTTGGTTGTATACAGCATCGCCCCACGAGTAGTTGCTGTTCATTTCCCCTTGGTGGGACGTTAACAAGCTTCTTTAAACCCTCCGTTTCAACACTGGAGTTTAAAAGGAGACACCTAACATGAAAGAGTGGTCACTGCCCGTCAACGCTGCAGAGAAGACGTGAACTCCGGTGACAGAGCGTGTTGTCGCGTGACCGTGACGTGTTGGGTACGTTGGCGACGCGTGCGCGGTCGAATGTGAGGATCCATGCCACCGGAGGTCGTGTACTGCCTGTTCGAGCATAATTGCAAGTTAAGTTAGTGGAAGGTTGAATCATTAAGTAATAATTTTGCGTAACCAGTGTCTCTTCTGCCTTGTGGCCTCCGGCGAACAGGTTTCCTGTCCCTGCCACCGGTGTAATTCAAGACAGTGATCTTTCCTCACCCTCTCGTTACTGCCCGATGGGAGGTGTAGTTTCGGCAGTTTAATTGTTTCGCTGTTCTGTCGTGTGTTATGAGTAAATTCATGCTTCTTGTTGGTCGATCATGTGGTCGCTCATTCAGGACTGCGCTCTACATATGTCTAAGACCTCGAGCATAGTACTTAATTTACGATCCATCTCTTCCTGTATGGGAGTCACAGAGCTTTCTCGTTATCTTAGGGTAAAATTAGAGAGTGAAAGACCATCCTCACAATGTCATTCACCAGCTCACCATGTAGCACCGTTACCCAATTAATCTGCAACTGATCAGAGAAAGAAGACCTCTACACTCCATGTCTCGTGAATGAATTAAGCTTTCTGAGTCCTAACGCATCCAAGTGCACGAGATTTCTCGAGATGCGACCATGACGAGGAGCTTAGCACTCCGTATCGATTTATAGCAACAGATTTCAAAGTGCCGTGATGTAGTAGTAGACAGTTAAGAACAAGAAACGATTCAAAACTTCCTGGCAGGTTAAAACTGTGTGCCGGACCGAGACTCGAACTAGGGACCTTTGCCTTCCGCGGGCAAGTACTCTACCAACTGAGCTACCCAAAAACAACTCACGCCCCGTCCTCACAGCTTTACTTCTGCCAGTGCCTCGTCTCCTACCTTCCAAACTTTGCAGAAGTTTTCCTGCGCAGGCGATTTTGAGAAATATATTTCAAGCGCATGATATCCAACCTTATTCCCGATTTTTCTACGATGAACTATCTTATAGAACCGTAAAACGAAAAACAAACTACTTCCGTAAAACACTCGCTCTGCGTGATAGGAGCACAACTTAGCTTTGGTTAGATCCGTAGTGTCCACTGTTCACATCGGATCACGGTTCATAGATTATACAACGCCTCCATCAGGCCTATATAAAAGGATTATTAGCAGTGGGGGATACCTCCAACATGGAAACAGATAAACACATAGCAGCAACGTCCTACATGTGAAAATTACAAGTCGTTCCGTCACTAACTCTAAACACCACATCTGTGCTTGAATGGTAAGACCTGATTACAAATGATGGACATAATTTCTAACATATAGGGTAATACTAGAGATTTGATAAGCTAGTGTACATTTTTCTTCTT
The DNA here is from genome assembly GCF_023864275.1 of Schistocerca cancellata. Classification (NCBI taxonomy): domain Eukaryota; kingdom Metazoa; phylum Arthropoda; class Insecta; order Orthoptera; family Acrididae; genus Schistocerca; species Schistocerca cancellata. Next base: position 505,771,177 of record NC_064634.1, on the reverse strand, counting down.
ACGACCTCAATCAGCACATGATCTACTACTATCGTTTATGTTCGTTCTCAATCAATCGCCAATAACTCAGTGCATATACGGCAGAACCTCTGATATGGTCTCGACACAGAATGTGTTGCAAATTCTAAAGAATGATCTAGTGCGGCTCGGTGTGAAGGAGTAGCACATACAGCTTACATGCCATGTTCCTTAGCCGGATCACTTTCAAAGTTCATTGACTTTATACTGAGGTTGCATCATGGAGTTACAAATTCCTATGATCACCGTCACGGTATTTGCCGGAAAAAAGAAAATCACCTCATTCCGACGTAATGTACCACGATTTGTAAAGCGGATATAGCTTTTAATATACTTGTGGTAGGGAAGGTACCGATTTGACCGGAGTACTGTGATAGGAAAGGGAAGAGTATGTCCAGTCGTATGGAAGGTACAGATATTTCCAGAGCCACAGCAGTGTACGGAGTTTATTTCCGATACTTCGCTCATTGTCGAATCTGTTCAACTGAGACCGCGATCATAACATTTTAATGAAGGTATAATGCTAGAACATATATGTGACCAGGAATGATTCCTTGTATGCATTGCCTGTGGTGGGAATGATTCTAGTTTCCAATTAACGGCAGCAGTCGTCCAAATGCAGAGGCCTGTTGAAGTGTAGGAATGTATGTAAGTTAACTTTGCCCTCGTGTAATCGTCCGAATAGCGAACTACTACTTAGTACGTTTTGGACGGCTTTCGTGGTCAAGTGGAAATTTGAGAAGATTGTGTATGGTGGTGCGTTTGCGCTGGACTGATATTCTGTCCAATGCTGCTTCTGCATATTTCGCGCCTTTATTTAGTTGAGAAGAAGATCGATTCTGGTGTGTGCATCTAGCGTGTCTAAGACAAGGTTCCCCGTTCTCTAGACATGGGAAAGATCTTAGTTCGCTCGTAAATTATCTGGATGATTTAGTGGTTTACAGCATGCTGCACGTCGCTAAGGTTTGGGGTTTGTAGAGAAATAATTTCCAGTCTATACCTCGGGAATTGCCTAGTGCTTGATATTGAGAAGTATTGCGAAAATGATATAATATTGTGGCGAAAATACCTGTGCTCTTGTAATCCACGAGTCTAGATATGTGCGTAGAAAAGTGAGCAGGCAAGGAAGCCGATACAGTAATGCGTTTGTGCCAAGGGGAAGCGGTCCCGAATTTGTAGAACAGTTCTGAGAGTGACTTCGTCCCACTGATGAAAAAGTGATCATTTTGTATGGTGGAGGATATGAAGTGTATGTTTACTAGATCGACACGGTACTCGGTGATATATTGCTGAGGTGGTGATTGGTTTCACACTCCAATATTCTTGCGAGTCTCGTATGTATTTGATGATCAGCAGACAACTTTTCGAGGTTTAGTTGCTGGTGCAAAATGCTGGTCAATTGTGAAATAGTTTATTACAAGTGAATGTCGCGTCTGTAGAAAGAAAGAACAGGTTGACGGTGTTTCCCTAGGACTAGAGGAGCATCGTGATATATAGCCAGTGTGAGTGTGGGCATACCATAATATTTTCATGTGCTGTAAAGATATAAAAGATATTTGCACTGTTTGTGTAAAATTTGTACATATTTTAAAGTTACTGTGCCTTACCTTGTGTAAAATGTGTATATATGGCATTTTAAAGTTAGTCTGGTTTATGTTATGGCATGACTAGAGAGGAAGACTGTGTGTCCTATCATGAGGGACGTATAGATTCAGCACATAGATAACCGTGAGGGTATGAGAGAGATTTTTTTAAGTGGAAAATTATATGCGCTATAAATAATGAGATTAGTTGCAGGACAGTCTTCAATAGGAGACATTGCCTCTACATCGACAGTGTCAGGATGTAACAGCAATCGCAATATTTAATTGTATTTGTAGTAGTTGTTGTTGTTGTGGTCTTCAGTCCTGAGACTGGTTTCATGGAGCTCCCCATTCTACTCTATCGTGTGCAAGCTTCTTTATCTCACAGTACTTACTGCAACCTACATCCTTCTGAATCTGCTTAGTTTAATCACCTCTTTGTGTCCCTCTACGATTTTTACCCTCCACGCTGCCCTCCAATGCTAAATTTGTGATCCCTTAATGCCTCAGAACATGCCCTACCAACCGGTCCCTTCTTCTTGTCAAGTTGTGCCACAAACTCCTCTTCTCCCCTATTCTAACCAGTACCTCCTCATTAGTTACGTGATCTACCCATCTAATCTTCAGCTTTCTTGTGTAGCACCACATTTCGAAAGCTTCTATTCTATTCTTGTCCCAACTATTTATCGTCCATGTTTCACTTCCATACAGGAGAGCTTGCACAGGATGGAGTAGCATGGAGAGCTGCATCAAACCAGTTTCAGGACTGAAGATCACAACAACAACAACAACATGGCTACACTCCATACAAATACATTCAGAAACAACTTCCTGACACTTAAATCGATACTCGATGTTAACAAATTACTCTTCTTCAGAACCGCTTTCCTTGCCATTGCCAGTCTACATTCTATATCCTCTCTACTTCGACCATCATCAGTTATTTTGCTCCCCAAATAGCAATACTCCTTTACTATTTTAAGTGTCTCATTTCCTAATCTAATTCCCTCAGCATCACCCGACTTAATTCGACTACATTCCATTATCCTCGTTTTGCTTTTGTTGATGTTCATCTTATATCCTCCTTTCAAGACACTGTCCATTCCGTTCAACTGCTCTTCCAAGTCTTTTGCTGTCTCTGACAGAATTACAATGTCACTGGCGAACCTCAAAGTATTTATTTCTTCTCCATGGATTTTAATACCTACTCCGAATTTTTCTTTTGTTTCCTTTACTGCTTGCTCAATATACAGATTGAATAACATCGGTGAGAGCCTACAACCCTGTCTCACTGCCTTCCCCACCACTGCTTCCCTTTCATGCCCCTCGACTCTTATAACTGCCATCTGGTTTCAGTATAAATTGTAAATAGAATTTCGCCCCCTGTATTTTATCCCTGCCACCTTTACAATTTGAAATGGAGTCTTCCAGTCAACATTGTCAAAAGCTGTCTCTAAGTCAACAAATTCTAGAAACGTAGGTTTGCCTTTCCTTAATCTTCCTTCTAAGATAAGGTGTAAGGTCAGTATTGTCTCACATGTACCAACATTTCTACGGAATCCAAACTGATCTTCCCCGAGGTCAGCTTCTACCAGTTTTCCATTCTTCTGTAAAGAATTCGCGTTAGTAATTTGCAGCTGTGACTTATTAAACTGATAGTTCGGTAATTTTCACATCTGTCAACATCTGCCTTCTTTGGGATTGGAATTATTATATTCTTCTTGAAGTCTGACGGTATTTCGCATGTCTCATACATCCTACTCACCAGATGGTAGAGTTTTGTCATGAATGGTTCTCCCAAGGCCGTCCGTAGTTCTAATGTAATGTTGTCTACTCCTGGGGCCTTGTTTCGACTCAGGTCTTTCAGTGCTCTGTCAAACTCTTCATGCAGTATCGTATCTCCCATTTCATCTTCATCTACATCCTCTTCCATTTCCATAATATTGTCCTCAAGTACATTGGCGTTGTATAGACCCTCTATATACTCCTTCCACCTTTCTGCTTTCCCTTCTTTGCTTAGAACTTGGTTTCCATCTGAGCTCTTGATATTCATACAAGTGGTTCTCTTCTCTCCAAAGGTCTCTTTAATTTCCCTGTAGGCCGTATCTGTCTTACCCCTAGTGAGATACATCTCTACATCCTTACATTTGTCCTCTAGCCATCCCTGCTTAGCCATTTTGCACTTCCTGTCAATCTCATTTTTGAGACGTTTGTATTCCTTTTTGCCTGCTTCATTTACTACATTTTTATATTTTCTCCTTTCATCAATTAAATTAATTATTTCTTCTGTTACCCAAGAATTTCTACTAGCCCTCGTCTTTTTAACTACTTGATCCTCTGCTGCCTTCACTAATTCATCCCTCAGAGCTACCCATTCTTCTTCTACTGTATTTCTTTCCCCCATTCCTGTCAATTGTTCCCTTATGCTCTCCCTGAAACTCTCTACAACCTCTGGTTTAGTCAGTTTATCAAGGTCCCACCTCCTTAATTTCTCACTTTTTTGCAGTTTCTTCAGTTTTAATCTACAGTTCATAACCAATAGACTGTGGTCAGAGTCCACATCTGCCCCTGGAAATGTCTTACAATTTAAAACCTGGTTCCTAAATCCATTATGTAATCTATCTGATACCTTTTAGCATCTCCAGGGTTCTTCCATGTATACAACCTTCTTTCATGATTCTTGAACCAAGTGTTAGCCATGATTAATTTATGCTCTGTGCAGACGTCTTCCTCTTTCATTTCTTACCCCCAATCCAAATTCACCTGCTATGTTTCCTTCTCTCCCTTTTCCTACTCTCGAATTCCAGTCACCCATGACTATTAAATTTTCGTCTCCCTTCACTACCTGAGTAATTTCTTTTATCTCTTTATACATTTCATCAATTTCTTCATCATCTGCATAGCTAGTTGGCATATAAATTTGTACTACTGTAGTAGGCATGGGTTTCGTGTCTATCTTGGCCACAATAATGCGTTCAAAAAAATAGTTCAAATGGCTCTGAGCACTTTGGGACTCAACTTCTAAGGTCATCAGTCCCCTAGAACTTAGAACTACTTAAACCTAACTAACCTAAGGACATCACACACATCCATGCCCGAGGCAGGATTCGAAACTGCGACCGTATCGGTCGCGCGGTTCCAGACTGTAGCGCCTAGAACCGCTCGGCCACCCTGGCCGGCTAATGCGTTCACTATGCTGTTTGTAGTAACTCACCCGCACTGCTAATTCTTTATTCATTATTAAACCTACTCCTGCATTACCCCTATTTGATTTTGTATTTATAACCCTGTATTCACCTCACCAAAAGCCTTGTTCGTCCTGCCACCGAACTTCACAAATTCCCACTATATCTGACTTTAACCAATCTATTTCCCTTTTTAAATTCTCTAACCTACCTGCCCGATTAAGGGATCAGACATTCCACACTTCGATCCATAGAACGCCAGTTTTCTTTCTCCTGATAACGACGTCCTCCTAAGTAGTCCCCACCTGGAGATCCGAATGGGGGACTATTTTATTTCCAGAATATTTTACCCAAGAGGACGCCATCATCATTTAACCATACAGTAAAGCTGCATCCCCTCGGGAAAAATTACGGCTGTAGTTTCTTTCCCCTTGCTTTCAGCCGTTCGCAGTACCAGCACAGCAAGGCCGTTTTGGTTACTGTTACAAGGCCAGATCAATCAATCATCCAGACTGTTGCCCCTGCAACTACTGAAAAGGCTGCTGCCCCTCTTCAGGAACCACACGTTTGTCTGGTCTCTCAACAGATACCCATCCGTTATGATTGCACCTACGGTACGGTACGAAGCCCCGGGGGGGGGGGGGGGGGGGGGAGATTGCAGTTATGGTGGCAAATATCTTCCTGGCTTGCAATAGTCTTTTGAGTCTCGGATGTACTTGATAATCTGTAGACAACTTCGTCGGTTTAATTGTCAATGCAGCTTAGCGATCTGTGCAAAATAACCACAGAAAGCCCCAAAAGGAATAGGTGGATGGTGCTTCGCTACCGGCAGCATCAGTAATTCGGCGTGTAAATTCGGTAAGAGCCAATCTGAATGCTCGATCGATTGACATCTTTTGCACTGGGATAAAGCAGTCTCTACATAGCGGAGGGAACATTTTCGATGTTGAAATCTGGAAGGGTAACATGTTTGGAGCGCTGGGATGAGTGCATTTGATGTAATTTTTGTAAACAGGCTCTGTTAGAGTAGGAATTTTCGTGCATACAATCTGAGACATCTAGAAAGCGAGCGTTAACTATTTCTGGGACACTATACAATTCCAATATATATATACAGGGTGAGTCACCTAACATTACCGCTGGATATATTTCGTAAGCCACATCAAATCCCGACGAATCGATTCTGCAGACCGAACGTGAGGAGAGGGGCTAATGAAATTGCTTAATACAAGCCATAAAAAAATGCACGGAAGTATGTTTTTTAACACAAACCTACGTTTTTTTAAATGGAACCCTGTTAGTTTTGTTAGTACATCTGAACATATAAACAAATATGTAATCAGTGCCGTTTGCTGCATTGTAAAATGTTAATTACATCCGGAGATACTGTAACCTAAAGTTGACGCTTGAGTACCACTCCTCCGCTGTTCGATCGTGTGTATCGGAGAGCACCGAATTACGTAGGGATCCAAAGGGAACGGTGATGGACCTTAGTACAGAAAAGACTGGAACAGTACATTACGTCCACATGCTAACAGCTTTTTGTTGGTCTTTTTCACTGACGCACATGTACATTACCATGAGGGGTGAGGTACACGTGGTTCCGTTTTCAATTACGGAGTGGAATAGAGTGTGTCCCGACATGTCAGGCCAATAGATGTTCAATGTGGTGGCCATCATTTGCTGCACACAATTGCAATCTCTGGCGTAATGAATGTCGTACACGCCGCAGTCCATCTGGTGTAATGTCGCCGCAGGCTACCACAATACGTTGTTTCATAACCTCTGGGGTTGTAGGCACATCACGGTAGACATTCTCCTTTAACATACCGCACAGGAAGAAGTCCAGAGGTGTAAGATCAGGAGAACGGGCTGGCCAATTTATGCGTCCTCCACGTCCTATGAAACGCCCGTCGAACATCCTGCCAAGGGTCAGCCTAGTGTTAATTGCGGAATGTGCAGGTGCACCATCATGCTGATACCACATACGTCGACGCGTTTCCAGTGGGACATTTTCGAGCAACGTTGGCAGATCATTCCTGTCTGAGCCAGCGGAGATTGTCCACGGACCAGTAATGCATGTTCCGTAGATTCACTGCCCCGTGGTTTGTGAAACCCGCTTCATCGGTAAACAGGTAGAGCTGCAACGCATTCTCTGTTAATGCCCATTGACAGAATTGCACTCGATGATTAAAGTCTTCACCATGTTATTGCTGATGTAGCGACACATGAAACGGGTGAAAGCGGTGACGATGCAGTATGCGCATGACACTACTTTGACTCAGTCCACCGGCTCTCGCAATGTCCCGTGTACTCATGTGTGGGTTCATGGCAACAGCAGCTAACACACCAACTGCACCCGCTTCTCCTGTGACGGGCTTGTTACGCACCCGTTTGCGTGCTACGACCATACCTGTTGCATACAGTTGGCGGTAGATATTTTGCAATGTGCGGCACGTTTGATGCTCTCTGTACGGGTACCGTTCTGCATACACCCTGCAGGCTTCAGCTACATTTCGTCGACACTCGCCATAGATGAGTATCATCTCCGCCTTTTCAGAATTCGAATACACCATGGTCACAGTTCCTACAACACTACACTATCACAGACGTCTGGTAACACGGTGTACTACAGTTGGTCTCCGTGCGGAGACAAATGCAGAATAACAATAGCAGCAAGCGCTACATGCGGACACTGAGACAGCTAGACCAAACCACAACAGTGCACTACAGCCACGCTCGTAAACACGGTCGTCATCGTAAACATGTCCCTGCAGATGCTGCTCGCCGACCGTGGCCCGTGTTTGTTACAACAAGCAACTGAACGTCGGAGGTTTCAATCGTCAACTTTAGGTTACAATATCTCCGGATGTAATTAACATTTTACAATGCAACAAACGGCACTGATTACGTATTTGTTTATATGTTCAGATGTGCTAACAAAACTAACGTGGTTCCATTTTAAAAAACGTAGGTTTGTGTTAAAAAACATACTTCCGTGCATTTTTGTATGGTTTATATTAAACAATTACACTAGCCCCTTTCCTCACGTTCGGTCTGTGGAATCGGTTCGTAGTATTTGATATCCAGCGGTAACGTTGGGTGACTCACCCTGTATATATAAAGCCACGTGACGTAAGAATAACATTGGGAACATTGTTAGACGCCGGGTCAACACACAGGCGTTACGCTGGGAGAGGCGGCGTGAGCCATGGTGGGGCAGGTACGCACGGCTGAATACGTCACGCATGGTCCATTACAAGCACTATGGGTGAGAACAGTCCGTGCTATTCTATCATCAGTGGTAAAGACAATTCTGGCCTGAAGTGTCTCGAGTATGGGGACTGCACCCTGGAGTTCAGTGACGCCGGTATAACGGAGACTGCAGCTGTGTGAGAGCGATGGCACACGCTGGCTTGCGTTCTGCGACGGCGTCGATCGCATTTGCGCGTGGCACAGCTTGGAGCATCACCATAGGCGTGTAGGTGAACACGTATTTCGACAGGAATTTCTGAAGCATCAAGTATGGAAGGGATGTTGCTGCCTCATGCTTAAGGGCAGCTGTGTGTGGTTTGACGGCTGACGGCCGAGTCACTTCGTTGGGGCTGTCTGTACGCTCTACTGGACAGAGGGTGGCGGAGGGTGCTTGCATGCGTTGATTGCATTATTTTGTGAGCAGATGTGTAGGCTGCGGTATGCTTTATTCGTTCAAATGGCTCTGAGCACTATAGGACTTAACATCTCAGGTCATCACTCCCCTCGAACTTAGAACTACTTAAACCTAACTAACCTGAGGACATCACACACATCCATGCCCGAGGCAGGATTCGAACCTGCGACAGTAGCGGTCGTGCGGTTCCAGATTGAAGCGCCTAGAACCGCTTGGCCACCAGCGGCCGGCATATGCGTTATTTGGGCAGTTTACGAGTACTGAGTGTATCTACACATTTGTGTACTCCTTTATTGAGGAGCAGTTTGCCATTGTCTACTGAAATTATTTCGGTAAATTAGGAGTTGTTTGCAAGTCTACAGATAGCGTTTGTGGTCCCAAGCAAATCAGGGTGAGTGCTTTGTGTCACTGTGATAAATATGCTCCATCCCTGAATAAAATGTTCCAAAATAAATAAATAGAGTACACTCCTTACTTACTCTCCCCAGCAGCAGTTTACCCCTTCCAGATCACCACATGGTTTACATCACATGAGAGATGAAAGCACCCTCTTGTGGCAGTATGACCGGCCTAGGTGGCCGAGCGGTTCTAGGCGCTACAGTCTGGAACCGCGCAACCGCTACGGTCGCAGGTTCGAATCCTGCCTCGGGCATGGATGTGTGTGATGTCCTTAGGTTAGTTACGTTTGAGTAGTTCTGTTCTAGGGGACTGATGACCTCAGGAGTCCCATAGTGCTCAGAGCCATTTGAACCATATGTGGCAGTATGTGCACTAGTTCAGTTGGACTCTAATTCTCGTGGTGGAGACACTGTCTGCAAAATAAAGACTTATGTCCAGAATCGTTTTCCCGCCATTTGGCCTCACCACCTGCAGTTACGTTACGAAAAGGACGACAGCGTCCTCTGCTGGTGGTACTGAGTCCTAGACCTCGTGGTGAACACACTGTTGCCGCCATCGTGGATAATTGTACTTACATCATCACCTGATGCTACGGTAGCGGCCTCTGGCGTCGACGAAATGTACTTAGTCAGTTGGACTTTGGACCCAGTGGCCAACACACCTACATAAAATTGTTTAAATAAGGTAGACAAGTCCTTTTTCCCAAGAATCCTCGGAGGAGGTGGCAACTGAGGTTCGTACAAGCGAAATCCCAAGTGATCTTTGTTTACCACCTAAATTCAAACGTGGCGCCAGTTCATATCAGGAACTAGCGGTCACGTGACTTAGGTTAGTGGAGGTAGATTTCGCGCGCTTTTCTTTGCCTAGTAGAGATAACGGAGGTGTGGCCATTATCCTGTTGGAATTTGAACTAACAGCCATTTTTCTGTGGGAGGGTAGGCGTGGCTCTTTCCCACCAAAATTCAAACTTCCCACCATCATGCACTGTTGCCAAGTGCACACGACGCCATCTTGGATGACGTCTTCGCCGCTATCTTGGATACATCTGGGAACAATGCAGAGTGACCTGTGCCCCCTTGTCCCAACACTCGTGATACTACCGCCATCTGTTAATGTGCATGTCGCTATCCCATGGCCGTCGTCACTTCAGTTTATAGTAACATTGGCACGACTTTGTTTCAATCATGGGACATTCCGCCGAATCTCTACTACCTGAACATGGTCAAATCTTCTTCATGTGAATGTGGAAGTTAAGAAGGTGGTTATCACATTTTCTTCAGGTGCCACGAAAGGTATCAAGAATTTGAGAAACTACTGCGGTCTCTGACGCTCTCTGTCTACTAACATTAAGATACTTCTAGCAACAGAAGGCACAGAAATGTACAGTTCCTCTATAGGTTTGTAACAGAGGGTCAAATAAGAATTTAGGAAACGAAATATAACATGTTTAGTGTAGTATAAGATAAGAAATTCTCTTTTCCTATATTCGATCATTGAGTTAAATCCAGTTTAATAAGCTGTAACAGGTTAGTGTTGTTCGTTGTCGTCTGAGGCTGGTTGTATGGTTCGCTCCTGAAAGCCATTAATAAATCCAAACGAAATGTATTCCATACGTGTGTCGTGATCTGAAGTTGGAATACGTGGACAGAATAAAACGTTCTGTTTCCGAAACACTACTGAGGAAATTGATAGAAGCGGAATTTGAAGGTGGACCCAAGACTATTCTGTTGCATGTTCCAAGGCAAAAACATAAAACGCAGGGGCTGGATATATATGTGCCTCTGCTTGCCCGTTATCCATTGGCTCGTGAACAACACCGACCATTCCTATCGTGTATCATTACTGGTGTGGTGTACTGGAACTGCTTGTAAGAGGTGTAACCGCCACTGTTGACATTTATTGCCAGCAACTGAGACGTCTTGCAGACGCAATCCGAGAGCAACGGCCAGGACGATTGTGTAAAGTGATACTGCTCCACGATAATGCCCTCCCGCATTCTGCTAGACTGTCGTACGCACCTGATCTCACGCAACATTTCCACCTTCTGCGCTCTCTATGGAAAAATCGTGAAGGAACTTGTTTGCTGGATGAACATGCGCTCGGAATTTGGCTCGAAGAGTTCTTAGAGTCATATCCACGCAATCGAAAAGTTGCTCCAGTGTTGGCAGACTGTCGTACATACTGAAGGAGAACAGGTTAGTGCTGACTAAAGCCTCTGTTATGTTGTGTTTAATTAACATATGGAAAAAGGCTACGAAATTATTCACCAACACACTAGAAGAGAGAATGGAGGTCTGAGCCAAGCGTGGTCGTCTGTTGAGGAGAGCAATACACCCCAGCCCAGCAGGGCCTAAGTTTTCAGGGCTCAGTGGTCTCCGAAAAGTCACTTAAACCTACATATACAAAATCTAAACACTCCATATCCTTATTCTGCTGCATTTTATTTTTGTTTGCTTTTTCCTGCTAGCGATTCCTTCAACATTTCTGTTTCAGTATCACCAAAGAATTGCATTCCAAATTATTTATTGGCATAAAATGGAAGTGTATAGGAGTTTCAGTGCATCAGCAGCTTCTGTCTCACCTATTTGCTAAACGATTCATTATCAGAGAGCCATCACCGATAGAAGAAATTGCATCCAATGCATCAGTATATTCAGTACCTATGGAAAAGAATTTAGTTTTATTACATCTTTCCCTTATAACTGCAGTGAATGATATCTTGAGTCCTAAACTAAATACAACTCATTCTGTGAACCCAGAGGGGGATGTAAGGAATCCCTTAATCCATGGCTATTCGCCACCAGAATTTATAAAAGAAATAAATTCTCTCGATAACTATAGCCTCTGTGCTACCAAATATGCACTACAGCGTTATTCAATTTCCTTGCACCCAACCCTTGGTTGATGCCCCCACAGTCGCAGGTGCACTCTGTAGTGGCGGAACTCACCGCAGGCGAGAGACGGCAGAGTCATCTGGCGGAGGAGCGGTGCGGCTGGCCGTGGGCGGCGCAGCAGTGGCAGGGGTGTGGCCGCGGTCTCCCTGCGGCCCACTGCCGGGGCGCGGACTGCCGTCTGCAGAGGCCGGCGCGCTGCAAAGACAGACAGGCAGGGTGTGGTGAACTCTGTGCACTTGGAGGCCAGAGGGCAGGTTACTACATGCATCGCTGCTGGGGGATCGTCCTCACACAAACAACAGAACACACACTGCCAATGACAATAGTAGGTCTGCTACGACGATTACCTTATCCTCGAACTAACCAGTTTACACACCGCTTCTCCTGAGTTCCTCACACCTGTAGCTTAGCATAACAAACAGCAATAGAGGGTACATAGATACAAAGACATCAGTTTTGCTAGAGTATACGAAAATAGAATACACAACAAGAATCACACGGAAATTGCAACAGCAATAACCCTTGAATCTACTTATTGTCGTGTTGTTTTAATCAGATGTTTGTGGTAGCTCGTGTGTTACGGACCAGGCTGTAGGAGGCTCACATGATAGTGAGGCGACAAGCACCCTCCGAACAGAGTGGTGAAGGCAACTGAGGTAAACAAAGTGAATAGAATTTACCAAACCATGGTTTCCCATTCGTGTAATCAACACATATCAAGTGCGCCTGCTTTTTCACTCAAGAATCGATGCATTTGATTCTATGTTTGGTTTTGTAACGATTGATATTATTGTCACTCGTTACAACAACATTGCAAATGTGTTGTACAAAACAAATTTTATGGTTAGACACTGACGTATCTGACAAATAAGCTACCTGTATGGTAAAAGCTACCTGTATGGTAATATAGTTTAAATTTCCTGTGGGGTTGACTGTGGTGACACACCCAACCATTGGAAAGTTTGATTTCGGTCGCCACCCTGGAATCCCGCTATTAAGATGGGTCATTTTGGTTTGTGTTTCCATCCAACTGCCGTAACTCTCGCACTGACCACTACATGGCTACCAGCAGAATGCAAACCACAACCACTGTAATAAGGTGTAATGTCTGTGACGTGATAGTGGCAGGTCCATATGCCACGAATGCTCACCAAAATCGAGCACCCCAGTGGTAAGAGGCCATGAGACACACTGAAATGAAGCATCCCGATGGGAACACAAAGCTATTACATCCTCGTCATTGTTCCTCGATCATGCTACACTTAGGTTAGAGCCAGACATAGAAACGGCTAACCACACTGCTGTGTACAGTCAAATTTGCAGCTCTAAATTTCGAACGTGAATATTGACCTTTAAGACACAAAAATTTACATTTACGTCTTCAACGAAATCTACAATGAAATATGTCGGTTCTTAATTGCATAGACTGGAACTCTTCAAATTCAACTATTACAGCGCCAATTACCATGTATGGTAATCAATGGTTTGGTTAACGGGCAATTCCATGTCAAATCAAGTGCTACAACCTGACCCTCTCAGATTTTTTTGAAATTAAGTATGCATATATTACTCAGAAATCATGACAAATTGATTTTTTCACATTTTTCTGACGAAAAGTTACTGAGTAATAGAACTTCAAAAATTGAAAAGATGACAAATTTTTTTACTCGCAGAACAATATTGTTTTCTTTACAGCTCGTGTTCTAATTAAGATAGAAAAATAAAATTTACTTCATTGGAAAGCTCTTTTAAATTATATATATATACATATATATATATATATATATATATATATACAACATTGTTGAATTTACAGAATTTTGAAAAAATATATTTTGAAAATTCTCAGATAAATGTATGTGAAAGATGCATTTTACATCTACATATTCTAAAAATTTCAACTTTGGATGAGCATGGGATCACTATCAAAAGCAATTTTACGTTAAGGGTGGTGATCTAAAAATTCGTAAAAACTAATTTATTTTAGGTATTAGGCCGACTTCTCACCAGCTGTATCTTGTTGTGAAATGTGGAAATTAAAAATAACTTATAATTGCAAAAGAACATAAGTTTTATGCTTCTGTAATCAATAATTACAAAATGAAAACTTAAAAAATAAATAAATAAATAAAACACAGAAAGATGAATACCTGAAATCAGACCTAAATTCACTTAGTAATTACTATTATTTACAAATAGGCATCATATCAGTGCACTTCTTCTTACTTCGAACTAATCAGTCTGTTGCACATCAATATTTCTGCACAGGATAACTTATATGTTGGCCCTGTAGCAGTTTGAGGGTTCATGATTGCCACGGCTTCCCTACTGTTTATGCAATGAATGACTCGGGAATGTAAAAGATGGTGACGGTCCATGTGGATGTAAGAAACTGTGATTTCATCCGTCTCCTGATTTTTTCCAAGTACACAGGATAACCACCAGTAACAAATCCTTTTATGTCTTGGAACAGTATTGTATCACTCAGAAACTGTCACCATTTCAATTTTACTATCATCAGAGTCTGAATACACTTTTGTTATTATTTTGTCCTTGCTAGAAGGAATTGAAGTGTGAACTTTTTGTGTCCCTACAATTTTGCAGCATTTCTCAAATCTCTCCATTACTTTCATTTCTTCATTTTTGTGATCTTTAGTAGCATACTTGAAGTTCATTCCTTCTATGTTATCCTTGGCAAACATATAAGGTTGTTTTGGTGTCATTATTTGATCACTGTATGGCCGTTGCAGACTTGCTCGAGCTGCCTTCCCATGCGAGGTGGCTGAAAAATGCCATTCAGCTTCACTTTGGAAATCATCTTCATGATGGCCTATTTTTATAGTGAGCTGCTGCTCCATCAGAGAAATAATGTATTTTTCTTGGTTTTCTACTGAATTTAACAGTCAGGAAGTCCATCAAGTATGACTGGAACAAATGCACAGCAACAGTGTCATATGTTAGGCATTCTGATATCATTACAAGACTTGTGCGCTCGAGTTTGTTCCCATCCTTGTAATAAGCAACAATAGGATGAATCGTTGCTTGCATGTTTGTCCAGTGATAGCCTTGTACTTCGTCCTGGATGACAAAGGAGTAATTCTCAGAAAAGTCACAGATCGCTAACACCTCGCCTTCTTTAAGTTCATTTCTCAGTTTCTTTTGGAAGGTTCATTGTTTACTAGCTGCAAATGAATGTCGTGTAAGCGATTTTAATTTATCAAAAAAACAATGAATAAAGTTGTCAGATGATTTTATGATTGTTTCTAGAGATGTGTGATCAACAGAAACCCATTGCTGATAAGTTATATTATCAATATCATTAGTATTCAAAATCTTGTAAATATGTCTTAAATGTTTCTGGGCCAGGGCAGAATTTACATTCACCAAAATGACAAGCAGGTAATGCCGGATCACATACAACTCTTGCATTGCAGTCTTTGTAATTTTTTATTGGATTATCTTCATCCCTTGTCAGCTGAGGAATGTTACATCCACTCAGCATGAGTTTGAAGTTTTGATGGGTAGTACACACACACACACACACACACACACACACACACACACACACACACACACACACTGAGTGTACCACTACTTCCAGCTAAAACACAGTTTTTGGGATGTAGGTCTACAAAAATTGAAAATCCAATGTGGAGCTCTGGATGGTTGTCTGTAAAGTTCGCGTAAATTTCTTTCAAATTACTTAAACCTAGCCGTTTTTGTACTTGCTGTTTTTTTATCTTTCACAAATATTTTTTTGAGAATTTTAAAAATAGTTTTTCAAAATTCGATAAATTCAGCAATGTTGTTTTTATAAACCGTAATTATATATACATTTTAAACTAATGATGGTTGGTATCATATAGAAGCTCTTTAAAAGATCTTTCCAATGAAGTACATTTTATTGTTCTAGCTTAATTAGAACACAAGTTATAAAGAAAACAACTTTCTTCTGTGAGTCAAAAATTTGTCATTTTTTCAATTTTTGAAAGTCCATTACTCGATAACTTTTTATCAGAAAAATGTTAAAAAAAATTAATTTGTGGTACTATTTATGAGTACTATATGCATACTTAATCTCATTTTAATCCATTTGTTGATTTGACGTGGAATGACCCTATCTATATGTATTTTTTTGGCATAGATTAGGTATATGCAATAAAAATGGGGGATTCCTGTTTCAAAATGAAATTTGAGACCACTCATGCAGGCGGCGTATACACATATAATGTTGTACCATACCATGTACACACACCAGAGTGTCTTTGAACTAACACATCACCAACCTTCACCGTTTACACATCATGAAGCCCATTGGGGACATGCTAGTTTCATAACTACGAAGTTGTATGGGAAATTGATGTCATCATAAGCAAGCATGTTTTCTGCACATTTGCGCAGTGGTAGCTACACCACTCAGGGAGTGTGCCTATCGGTATAGACTGTTCGTTTTGTGGCCACATCTCCACACTTAGACATCCAGTCTACTGCAGCCAAGGGGAAAATAAGCATTAATGACCTGCTCTTGGCAGACATAGTTTGAGGTACAAACGAACCTAAAAAATATACTACTCCTAATAGCTATAATAATTAGTCTATGAATGAAGCAGAGTAAATGTTCGTTATTTCTTATTATCAGATCCAAAACAATGAGAAATTAATTCAAAGTTTACACATCATGAAGGCCATTGGGGACATGCTAGTTTCATAACTACGAAGTTGTGTGGGAAATTGATGTCATCATAAGCAAGTGGATAAATAAGATGCAGTTGTGCACGACACCTGATGCAATAAAGAAGATTTTGGTTAGTAATTACAACATTGCTCCTATTTCAGTTATCAAGACTATTTAAAAACTTTACTTTGAATAACGCAGACAGAACTAGAGTTAAAGCTAATAAGTTAGTGTTACGCTACTCTTTAAAATATTGAACAGGTGAGTTTCAGTCTGAAATATTTCTCATTCAATTGAGTTTTGTAAACCAGTCAGGCTGCTTAGGCAACATATCAAATACAAGAGTTATATCAAATACAAAAGTTGTAGTTTATGAAGCAGCTCATTAACTATGGTATAAATATTTATACCATTTGAGATTTACGCGGTCCTAGGTTTGTACGGAGTATTTTTAATATGAGACAGTATGTAACAAATAATATTTGCATCTGAACATTTCGTCAGTATTGAATTTGTTTGGATATAGTTCAGTAAGAACAACAGATGACATAGGGAAGATCGCAGTAGAAGGAAACACAGAAGAATTCTTTATATGACTTTCAGTAACACTGAGAAGTTCAAGCAACGCACGAACAATCGAGCAGAGATCTGTTTACTACTCCTCAAAGAAGCAATACAGTATTTTGATCAATAGAACCTCCTCCCAGTGTGTGTAGTAGACGGGAGTGTACTTAGCTACTGCATGTATCCGCAGGAAAAACTAAACAGAAACACGAGGGAAACGTGAATAAGGGACACAATGCTGCAGTTTTGGTCTTAGGACTGGCTTCTTGTAGCGTGAGGAGCGTCCGGAATATAGAGGGAGTAAGCCCTCCACCACATCTGCTTATGTAAACTTGTTTACTCGAGTAGCCTCTTCGTGCTATGAATGGGAACCACACACTTCTTA
The DNA here is from genome assembly GCF_023864275.1 of Schistocerca cancellata. Lineage (NCBI taxonomy): Eukaryota > Metazoa > Arthropoda > Insecta > Orthoptera > Acrididae > Schistocerca > Schistocerca cancellata. Next base: position 505,753,804 of record NC_064634.1, on the reverse strand, counting down.
GGGCCTAGAATACTGCCTAAAATTTATACCTAACTCAAGTACTTCGACTGGGGAACGTAAGGGAACTGTGTTATGGAAACTATGGTTGTATTACATACATCTACCAAGGGAGCTAATGAGGGATAAGCAACATGCAACTTTGTAGTAGTGATGGAGTAGTGGTTACTCTGACCATTACCTTTACTACATCTAACTAACCGTGTCGTAACATCAGAAATGATAACATAGTTGCTTGCCTGCATGATCCATGCTACAGCCTGCTACGGAGTAGCTAGTATTGGGCGACATACTTGCTCCTCATCTTCATCTTCCCTGTACGTAGCATGACACTATATATATTTACCCCCTCGCCCACAGCAGCAGAGACAAACAACAATGAAGACTCTTTTGCATCGACAGGTTAACAGTGACCCTGTACAGGAGACAGAAAAAGGCCAGCACACTTCAGTGACCTGGCTGCAAACTGTAAACATCACTGTGTCTTCTAGTGTCTTGAACAGCACATAGTTGTATTCACGACTACAATGGTTCCTGCTCTGCCCACAGTCAATGTACCTTTTATTTAGAGCATTGATACTGGAATCTAAATGCCTGGTTGTTCCATACATTGAATGTAATGGAGCTGATGACTGCAGGTAATATCAAAGCAGTTTATAAAGCTATGAAATATTTGTCTATTCTTTGATTGTAATTAGCTAGCTTACCTGTAATTAAACGAAGTTCAGTTATAGTATTAAATGAAGTTGATACATGAAGTTTAGGAAAACTTTAAGACATGTACCCTTACAGGCAGGAAATTACATCACCAAGAATTGTGGCATAAACGGAAGCTTGACCTGAAAGATCATGTCAGTTCAGATTTCAGGCCAGTCCATTAAGAATGGCGCTAGTAGCGCCACTATACGGATGAAAATCAGGTTTGCTTTAAATGCGTTCTGCAACTATCGTCAGCGTTAGTTACCTTCAAGATTGGACAGAGCGAGTTGACTGGGACAATGATGCCATCATCGAACTGCATCTGCAGCAACAACCTGAGCAGCAGTCGGCACCACAGTGACACAACGAAATGTTAGAAATCGTTTATATGAAGAGACATCTCTGAGCCAGACGCCGTGTAGCGTGCACTCCACTGACCCCAAACTTCCGTCATTTGAGATTTCAGTGGGGTGATGAAAGAGCTCATTAGAGAGAAGGGTGGAGGTCTGTCGCATTTCTGATGGAGGCTGGTTCTACCTCTGTGCCAGTGATGGCTGGAAGTTGGTTAGGAGGGGGTCAATTGAGGCCCCGCAACCAACCTGTCTGCATGCTAGGAGCATTGGACCTACAACTGGAGTTATGATCATGGTTGCAATTTGCTATGAGAGCAGGAGCACTGTCATCATTATCCCATGCACCCTGACTGCAAATGCGCGTCAGTCTGGTGAATCGACCTGTTGTGCTGCTATTCATGAACAGCGTTCCAGGAGGTGTTCTTCAACAGGATAACGCTCGGCCAGTAACAGCCGTTGTAATACAGCATGCCCTACAGAGTGTCGACATGTTGCCTTGATATGCTCGATGGCCGTATCCACCTCCAATCGGGCACTTATGGGTCATCATTAGATGGCAACTCCAGTGTCATCCACAAACAGCGCTATCTCTCCCCGTATTGACGAACCAAGAGCACTAGGCAACGTACTCCATCACACAAATTGACATCTGGTAATTGCACAACACAATGCATTAACGTTAGCATGCTTGCATTCAACATTTTGGTGGTTACACTGCTTATTAACTAGCCAGCATGTCACATTTGCAATGGAAAATCTGGCGCTTACATTAACATGTCATCTTAATCAGTTACGTGTGTTACCTAGACAAATGTGTTCCCAAAATTTCATTGCTCCACATTTAATAGTTTTTGGTGTTGTGATTTTTTTCGTGTAAGATGTGCCTATGCTCTAAAATACTTGTACACTAAGTACAGTTATTGGCGCGGAAATACAAAAACACACAGAAATGTGCAACACAGATAAGTGGCTCATTACGTGCTTACCTTGTTTGTGCTGGAGGATCCGCGAGCAGCTGACCCAGTGTGACGATGTCTTCAGGCTGAGTGCGCACTGCGTCAGCCCAGCCCTGTGTGGTCATAACCTGGGTGACGTTGGCCTTTATGAAGTTAACGGCGGCCTGCCTGAGGCTGGTGCAGGAGTGCCTGATCGCCAGAACAGCTGCGGCCGCCGCAGTCTCGACGGACAGCTGAGCGGCCACGAGCTGCTCACACCGAGCCTTCAGGGCCGACACGCCGTATTTATCAGCGGCTGCCAGCAGGTCGGGGGCCAGGCTGGGCAGCTGAGGGGCCTGGAGGGTGTAGAGGTAGGCGACCAGCTGGCGCAGCACCCGGCCCTCCACGTCCGGGACTGCGACCTCACCGGCGCTGGCTTCCAGTGAGTCGTGGCGAAACATGCCGCCAAACACGGGACTTCTATCGGCCAACAAGGCCCTGTGCGCCACGAGACGGGTGCCGCCCGCCACCAGTGTGACGACTGCGCCGTCCCCTGCGTCAAGAAGGGCGCCCAGGTCCACGGCTGTGGTCTCCATAACTTCCTGGGTGTGTTCCATCGTGGATGACTCTGGAACATGGCGACACTCAGCAGGCATTTCTCCTCGCACAGCACACTCTATACTTGTATGAGCCATAGACAGAACAGTGTCAAGCGAAAGTTGGTAAATGTTTTGACATGTGCACACTCGGCCTTCATGTCTTGAACTGGCCTCTCAACCCTCTGCCTTTCGAAAATCGCGCATGTGCAGAACCAAGTATAAATATCAGCCTTGCAAACTAAAAACGCAGAGACCATACTGCAGAATGGAAAGTCTGGCCATTATCTCAATTAGTTTAGAATAACAGATGCAGTTAGTGTCTCAGACGCTAATATACAGCCCAAGCGAGTATGCAATCTACGTAAAGCGAATTGGGAACATTGAAACGGAGCATTCAATGTACTGCCACTGCAAAAAATCGGTACTGATGTTCACGCCACAGACAACAAGTTTATCCAAATGTTGCAGACGGCGCACATTAAGGCGATCCGTATATTTGTCAGGTAGCCAACGGTTTTTAAAATTCCCTGATGTTTCACCCCATAGACAGCACAGCAGATGATAAGGCACTACCATAGAACCTTAGGGGAAACAGAATGACAAGGCTGAGTTTCTATCGAACAGTCAAATGACAATATAAAGAACTGTTACACCTAACAAGAGCAGAAAAATGCGAGCTACATTTGAAGAACCAAATGGTAGCAGGCATCTAGTGTTTCACATACAAACTTTCAACAAACACGATTCGATACCTACTGTTATATCGACCTTGAGATGATCTAGAGGTATGACGACGATGGACCAGAAGACATTAGGACTCTGTTGCCGGAAGACATGACAGTATCTTCGCTCTGAAATACTCCAGCAGCATGTGAATAATGATGTTTTGATTCGATTTGGCAAGAAGCACATAGGTCTGGGCAGTAATAAAATTCAAATAAAGAAAGAAGCAATAGAGCTTGATATAGTTACAGCGCAAGTGTTGCATCAGCTAGTGGACCAGACTTTACCGTATATAACAGCGTCATTCCACAATTTCCTTTGCAAGTGTGAGCAAACATGATCTGCAATGTCTCAAGTAAATTTACGGAGAACACAAAGATCCAAAACAACTCCGCCCTAACAATATCGAGTAATTTTAGTTAACTTCCATTACCAAGGGGGGGAGGGGAGCAGGGGAGGGGGCAGTGGGTGGGGGAAAGTGGTACTTCGTGCCGTTGCTAAAAAATTAAAATTATGGTAACTACACGCTTTTGAAGAGGTAATTATGTGTAATTAGGGTCCAAAAGGTGAAAATACCGTTTAAGAGATTGTTATCAATATCAAAGTACCTTCGAAAATGTATACTACTAACGTCATAACCAACACAAGCAATATAAGAAATGCACATTTCTTTCAATGTTGTTGTATTTTACTCTAAACGTAATTTTTAAAGAGGTACTGATGAGTAAGTATGGCCCATAACTTGGATATACTGACTACGAGTTTCACTGAAGAGAGTGAAATCTACTACTCTTACTTAAACTTTTACGTTAACTGAACTGAAATATTTAAAAGATATATTAAATATGATAGAATTCATTAACAACAACACATACTTTTTCGAAATTTTAAAATATAAATAAACTGTCTAGATTACAATATAGACGGGCATAACGTATCCTAATCTCTGCCCACCTTGGTATTGTGAGGTATAAGTCTTACAGCACAATTCGTCTGGTAAATGCCCAGCGAAAGTACAGGGAAACGCCCCGTGCGTCCATCTGAGCCATCTTAGCGTCATGAGAGGCATGAACTTCTGTATTATGGTGTCACGAAAGAGAAATACACTGAGGGTGCTATAAATCACGGAAGGGATATTGAGAATACCTCAGAAAAGTAGGTTATAGTCATAATGACTGATAAAGCTGGCGATATCGATAATTTATGGTTGCCTACGCAGTTCAAAGAGCGACGCAGATGTGTTGTCCCTGTAATGTCTCTTGCAGCGGTCTCTCCGCGATATTTTCAGAAATTTTTTAAATTATATAACTCAGTACATATCTCGAAATATCTCTTCTCATCTTACCGATTATCAATGCAAAGTAGTTTCAAGCCCAAGTATTCCTTGGAGCGTCCATTTACTCCATGGAATAGCTGCTCTGCTATCTACGTTTGCTCTTATGAAAAGAATGAAGGAACTTCTTGCCGATTAGTCGTGAAAGAAGGAGGATGTATATGTATGTATGATTGGGCTAGTCACCATCTCGATGAGATTCTGTATGAGAAGGAATTTAATACATGAACTAAACTAAAGTAAATGTGTTCGCGTATTATTTAACGGATTATTATTATTGACAGTGTCTGCTTACTACGCTGTGTTGCACGGGATCAGTGGGGAACGTCTGATTTACATTGGACGAACCTGCCGTTTTGTATGCTCAAGATATCCAGTTATTTCAAATAAATAGGCTAACACGGTCTTACCAGCAGATCTCCGGTCTTCCCCATGTGATCACCGAAAGTTAATAATTATTACAAATGTTTCCAGGAGATCGACTGACAATTTTCGTCGCACCGAGACTACGAAATTGCTTCACTGCCTTATGGAATTTAAGTTAAGCTCAATTTAATCAGGATAGAACAGTACTGAACTGTGTGAATGTGATAAGCCTGCTTTGTGAATGAAAATTCCCTTAATATACGCATGTTTTTACTATCCTGATCAGTGAAGCTAAATCAGGCCGGTATGAGAGAGGTTTTTAAATTTTAGATTCCACAAAAAAGAATATTAAATACCAATAGTGTCTATAACATCCTAAGAGGTTACTCCATCGACAGGCTAGTGAAACTGGAATACCTCGAAAGTAAATTGTGATGAACGTCACCAAAAGCTGCCCACAGGTTTCTGTTTGTTGTCATTAACGAACCAGCTTCAGAGCATAAAAAATACTAGAGGCTGAATCTCCTTTGCAGATGAGCTACTAGGTACTCGCATAGGATCTGTCAATGCATGAGATGAATTAGAGGAAATTAGTTGGGAAGTTCTTGCAAGACTAAGTAATTGCAAAGGAAACAAACTAACAATAGCAGCACACTAAAATGTTTATATGTAATACTGAATCTTATCAAGACTCTAAAAGCCAAAAATCGGAATAAATTACCAACCAGTGAAAAGAGCTGAATCGTAAACATGCATCAGTATAAATATCAAGCATAACACCTAGTAATCGTGTACCAGAGAGGCATTAATATCCTCAGCAAAACAGCAATGTAACAAGCTCATATGACTTGCAAAATTCTGGCTGCTTCCTTGTGACTAGCCAAGCTGACAGTTCTAAGGATGTGATAGACAGAGACAATATGAGTGCGGATGTTAATACGGACTTGATAGCTATTTCATGAGTGTTAGTGGCAATGAACAGTCAACAGAACTTTAATCATTTTCCCACATGAAGGTTGAACCTGGACGCCCGCTATTTATAACGAACTTCCAGGAAATGATTTTTAGGTAGTGTTTTGCTGCGATTGCCTAGTGGGTATGGGATGGATGGTAATTTTATTAACGTTGCTTTGCACCACCTAGATACTAGCTGCTACGACAGAGTGAAGAAACATGGAGCAGACAAGAAGCCTAAAGAGATACGTGCATTGAACTGTGAGAATGTGATCACAATGAGAAGGAAAACCGAGCCCCAGGCCGCGGCAAAACGTAACACCATGGATGCCGAACAGATACAAGTCACGTGGCAGCCATTGGCTGTAATTAGCGATGGATGTGTTCATTTGATAACTGGGTTCAATTTAGTCTCATTTTGCAAAGTTGGGAGGGGAATTACCGACTCGAAGTACAATGGGGCAGACAGTATACCAAGAAACCGTAAGAGTGAACAGGACTTACCGTAGAGTGAGGGAGGGGTGTCTCCAGGCAAGTGATGCTCGTCGCCGCGGCCAACACACGGAGCGTCCCGGCAGCTGCTGGAGTCGCAGTGAGCTCAGGGACACGACCCGCCCTTCCTTATATGCCTGAAGGCAGCTGCGTGACGTCACCGAGCCTCGCATTACTGTAACGATGTGGCGATAGCAGAGCGTGTTTTATCTCGAGCGTCTGTCACCAGGTGCGACAACCCCCACTTTAGTAGACTTACACAATCAGTCCATCTAGTCCCACGTAGACATCTGATTCTTCTGAAGTCAAAATATCGGAGCGTTTTGTGATGCTAGTTAAAACTCGATGCTGTATGCCGGAAAACATTGTCTCAATCTCAGTTTGAACAACATCAAACTTTTAGTTTCTTTCCGTTCTGTCACTGCTGCAGAATGAGCGTGGCTCTGTTTCGTATGTTCTTCTTCAGTTCTTTTTGGCTAGAGTGCATAGTCATATGTGAGAACTGATAAACTGAAAAGTGTCCTTGTTGATCTTCCATACTGTAAAACACATATTACCTGCTGCATGGTCGTTCTTTCCATAATTTTGGAGGAGGTAGTACAGAGGAAAAAATGAAAAACGTCCGCTGTATATTGGAAGTGAAGTGCATACTTTAAGAACATGTTCAGTAGACGCGATGTGTCTCATACCTATGAGGGTATGCATTCCAGGGCCAATGTTTTCTAGCCCTTGTGTTGTTTTGGTCTTTAGAATCAAGTTTGAAAGTTTCTTGCTCTGCCACCTAAGCTCCGAAAGATCTGGAACGTGTATTCCACTGACAGGGGAGTCAGCAACATTTTCGCTTACCGCTGCCGGCTTGTTCATTTCCGGACCGGGGTCCTTCATCTCAGAGTGATGTATTTTCCCTTCCCCATCAGCTTTGAACGTCCTTAAAATCATCGCGCAGTCATCCTGCAAAGGATAATGAAAAATAGTCTGGCAATATCTATTCTCCTTGGCATAAACACACATCCATTGTGTTTCTCTACGAATAACAGTGACTCTTCCAATACGATAACATGGCGCAACAGTTATGGGCTGTGCTGTTGTTGGTGTACGATTGTCATTGTGCCTGTCTCTATTGTTTTGTCAATGAAAGCTGAAACAACGGTTGGCGTAATGACAGCGCTGCAGACGTCTTCTTGTTGTCCGTGTGGGTACTTGCCTTGCTGTTATCGAAGTGATTTCTCGACTCACCATACGTGAGATGGATGTACAATACTTCATCGTCAAGCGAACACTGACTCCTCTCCCGGACGCTAACGGGGTGAGGCTACTGAGGTCCTGAACAACACCGAGTACGCACATCGTGAACCTACTGCTTCCGTATTCGCATGACAGTCGTGGGATCCTGTGTCAGACCCGCAACTGTGGATGGGGCAGTAATGGTGGCCACAACTGCTCGCCGCAGCCGCAGATCACGACTGCCAGTGACTGGAGCCCCGCACACACGGCAGACACTGCAGGCGATGCAGCATACCAGGAGGCAGCCATTCTGGGTGGCGGGGGAAGGGGGCGATACCAGCTCACTGTCCTGTCTCAAGGTGGACTGAGTGGGCGTTGTGTGTTCCTGCTGCCCGTCCACGCGTTGCACAGTGGTCAGCACAAGCTTTACTGACATTCACTGCACGATGCTGCAACACAAAACCGATTTACAAAAACTCGTAACAGCCTGTGGCTTGCGAACAGTAGATGTTGCTGAAAGGAAAATATTTTTCAATGGAAACAGGCTGATGAATAGTGGATGAAGCTTCATGTCAAAGTTCTTGTCGTACTGAATTCATGTCGAGGAAAAGAAGATTTTCTGTGCAGAATAGTACACTTATTGTGATGATCCTGTGAGAGGCACATACTGAAGACAGTAGAGTCATTGCAAAGCCTACAATGTGTAGTGGCTTAATGAAATAAATGACATCTTGTTCCTTCCATATCGCGCCTGCCTAAATTCATCAGTCATTTGTGATACAGTTTTGAATGAGCTGCAGCTACATGTTAGGATCCCCACTGTGGGCCTCTGAACCCCTTCAGCGACTGCTCTGCACCCCAAATACTAGAATAGGTCTCCAGAACAGGGCTTACTGCAGTGCCGTGTATAACGTCACAAATATATGCTATACATTTTTGCAGACCCTTCCAAGAAACATAATTCCTTTACTACTTTCCCCAACTTACTCTCTTCCTAAGCTTTTAACTTCGTGTCACATTCATAGCGATTCATATTATTTTTATAATTAGAGTATCTTCAAATATACTATACCTTCTCATTCAAACATCCCCTGCTCCTGAAATTTAGCAACCGGATAACACGAGATTTTTCTCATAGTAGTAGATATTGTGTGTGTGAACTCCTAAGGGACCAAACTTCTGAGGTCATCGGTCCCTAGACTTACACGCTACTTAAACTAAAGCTAACTTACGCTAAGGACAACACACACACACACACACACACACACACACATGCCCGAGGGAGGACTCGAAGCTCCGGCGGGAGGGGCAGTGCAGTCAGTGACATGGCGCCTCAAACCGTGCGGCTGCTCCGCGCCGCTAGCTATTATGATTGCCTTGCACAGAGCAAACCAAGAGAAAAGTAAAGAACAGTGTTATTCTGCATCTGCGTGAAGTCATAGCAACGTTACTCGTTCCTGTACACCGTGAATTGGTCTCAGAATGCAATTTACCCTCTCTTCTAAACCGTTTAGCGTCCTCAGAATATTAGTGTTCTGTTCTACAGTCCTACTGAGCTTATACAACGATTTTCGTTTCTATCGATTTTTCTCTTTCAGTATGCTATAACTGGTTGATAATTTCGGAAATTCTCTTGGCAATGCACATGTCTGAGAGGGCAGATATTATAAGAGCCGCTCCACAGTGAGGTACACACAGTACCCAATAATTTTTCGTACTGTGAGAAAATCTACTGTATCTGTTAATCTGTGCCTGATATTTGCGACATATCTTGAGTGATGGAAGCGGATGGTTTTTGATTCGAGTGATATGTCGAGAATGGAGTCAGAGTCTCAGGCAGGGATTTCTTTCCGTCGACGGATTTCTTTTCCTTTGAATTCAGAATTCCGCGGGTCTCGGCCTTAACTTCTCCACCACCTTTCCCAGTTCGTTGTGCAGTTGCGGCCTCGACTCTTGCAGGCTCTGACCCTCCAGCTGCTCGGTCCATCAGACTGTGCGAGACGGCGTCCATTCTCGTCAGTTCAGCCCCGACTGATCCTGATGCACGCAGAGAGAAAAGTCATATGCTACTTCACCGCGTGGGGAATTCCGACAACAGGTGTTGGCGTATCAGCTTATCTCGGAGCGCTGATTGCCAGGTGCGCCGTTTCTAGATAAATCCCACCAAACGTGAGAGCAGAATCAGCGCAACTTGCACAAAATGTGTTTTGCTTTTGTATAGACAATGAAAAATTTTTATCTTTTTGAGATTTACATTTTTCAGTATTGTGTAAGAATCTATCCGTCTATCTTAGCCCTAAGACATGTATTGTTGTCAGAAATGCGAAACCTCAGAATTCTTTCAGTGACCTTTTTGAACTGGCTGCAGCAAGACTGCACAGTTCAGCAGCCTGTCACCGTGAACACATCAGGCGTCCTCTCTACGACTGGTGTTGCTCTGTCCCTGACGCGGAGATGAAATCCCTTCACGTGACCAAATGACTGGTATCAAACCGAAAAGACATGAGACACATTTTTCTGTAAATAATTTAACTGTTTTTAATACACTCGGTGCTTTTGTAGCACTGAGCAACAAAATTAAACTTTTTCTGTGTTCAGTGGAAACTGCAAGGTGTTTCATATGTTGTTGTGTCTGCTAATTTCAAATCTTTTCACGGTTTTTTCCTCACGGACATAAATTTTTTTTAAACACAAACATTTAAATTCTATGAAATTTTGTATTTATTTAGAGCCGAGAAAAGCTACATTTTTTCTGTATAGTGCCTAGAATTTACATTTCTGTGAACCAAGTTTATTACTTACACGCCAAGGTTGGAGGGAAGAAGTCTAAACGCGAGTCCAAGGAAAAGAGTGTTAGAGCAATATTAGAACCAAGTTTCCCATAACTCTCAATAATCAGACTAACGACTTCTCCATAGTTATAAGCACTATGGTTTCCCAGGAAGTTTTTTTACAGCGGTCTGGAGGGATCTCCATGCAGCTGCCTCAGCTTCTTTCACACTTTCTTCGAATGCAGGATCATTCATTACTTCCCTCATTTGTGGACCAATAAAAATGTCCCCTTTGATCTTGGCGTCACGGATCCTAGGGAATTAAGTTCTGAGGAACTCAAAACCTTTGACAAAGTTCTTGATAAAAGCCCAGCTTGATGTGTACTGGTGGAGGATAAATATTCTCTGATTTCACAAATGGTTGATTAACTGCAATTTTCGTCCCAGCATTGGGAGATTCTCTATGGCCAATGTACCATTGTTCCCGAAGGTAGTGGTTTCTTTCTGTCCCTGCTGTCACAGTCACAAAAGAAACGACAGAACTTCGTACATCCCGGTTGTAACCCAAGAAGCAGGACTATCGCCTTCAGGTCGCCACTTGAATGCCATTCATAGGTATCATATTTTATACTGTTCAGCACAAGCTTCATGTTGTCGTATGATTCCTTCAGATATGCAGCATATCTAAGAGGGATCGAAGGACAACGGTTGCCAACGTGCAGAACGACTTCTTTGAAACAAATTTTTAGAAGAATCAATGAAAATCTGCCATTTATTGGGATTGTGCGGATTTCCAATGACTTCAAATAAACTCACCACGTTGTTAAAGTACATCAAGTTAGCTTTCTTGAAGGAAAGATATTCAAACTGTTGTTGTGATTTACGAAAAAACATATCCTTGCTTTTTTTATCTAGACCATTCTATCCTTTCATCCTTTAAACCACACTCGCAGATTGCTTTATATATATATATATATATATATATATATATATATATATATATATATATGTCAGCATCACGAACCAAATCGTTAAATTCAGACTGTGTAATCAATGAAGCACAACATATGCAAGGGACCCAGGATGTACCCTGACCTATTTTACTGCCAAAATAAAATCGGCATGTTTCTCTAATCAGTGGGGTTATATTTCTCGTTTGAGAATCCAGCTATATAACGAAAAGTGTTAGGGTGGTTAACAAACATAGAGGACATTGTTAGTATTCAAACACAATATACAGAATCAAGAAGCAATAAAAAATTACGAAGTTCTAAATTACATTTGTGAACAAAGTAGAAGGTTTATGATTTCACTGATTTACGACTCTGGTTAAATATTTTTCTAAGAGGAAGATATTATTTTAGTATAGTATTACCTGCAAATAACAGAAACAAATGTAAGTATGCAATAGCAAATAATTCAGCTTCAAGTAACAGAATCAAACGTTATTGTGCAATAATAAATAATGTAGCTTAAATTATATACACATTATGATAGTAATTGGAGCCCAACAGTGCGATTATAGCTTCATATTCAGAATTAACAGACTAAAAGAGTTACAAAAAATTGCAGCCCAAAAGAGCAATTCCAATATTACATTAAGAATCAGCACACCAAAATACACAATAATTAATGATCATTTCTCATTTAATAGCACAGGTGTTTCACGAAGCAATGGGTTCCTTCCAGTAACACGCCTTACAAACTTTAATTTGTTTCCTTGAAATGTTCGACAGATAAAATTCAAAATACCAAGAGGCAGAAATTGCTAAACTTTAACATATATATAAATTCCTTTATAAGGACAGAAACGCAGGACATGACGTACAGTTACGAACTAGGTGTGCCACGGGGCTCCACCTCGCAAAGGTGGGAACCAGAGATCGTTTAATCTGAACACTCTCTACAGTCAGCCATTAAGTTCAGTCTTCCACGTGCTCCTCAGTTATGCTGAGTGCTGGGCAGTTTGCGGTATATAAGCCGCTCCTGACACTGAAAAGTATGCATAATGAAGTCCAAGATGAGTTTGTTTTTGGACTAATTTAGTGAAGACGACGCAAACAGTGTAAAGTTTTCGAAAAGGTGTGCTCAAGTACACAAAGTATTTTCGTAGGACACTGAAAACCTTTAGACGTCACTGAAATTTGTTACATAAACAATTTTATTTTTTGACGTTAACCAGTTACTTATAACAAACATATTATCTTTAAAGGCTGGTACTGAAAACTTAACCATTTAATTATTTCCTCATTTAATGACAAAACACTTCTTTTTTGTTAGATACTCATTTGATTTAAAACTATTCTCATTCAGCCTTTTTCGGTCTCACGTAGTAAACTCAAGAGCTTAGGACCAAAAATCCTTTCAGAAGTACAAATTTTATCGCGAGTGCAGGGTATGGCTAATCAGCACTCGCATTCGTGTCTTTTTGACGCGGGAAAAATTCTTGGACATGCTGCAGATACGTGATGGATTGCCTGATAAAGACAATGGGCGCCTCCTAGAGGCAGCATTTTGCTGCCAGGTACTCCACATCAGCGTCCTCAGTAGCCATTAGACATAGTGAGAGAGCAGAATGGAGCGCTCCGCGGAACTCACGGACTTCGATTGTGGTCGATTGTGGCCAGGTGATTGAGTGTCACTTGTGTCATACATCTGTATTCGAGATTTCCACACTCCTAAATATCCCTAGGTTCACTGTTTCCGATGTGATAGTGAAGTGGAAGCGTGATGGGACACGTACAGCACAAAAGCGGGCAGGCGACCTCGTCTGTTGACTGTCAGAAACCGCTGACAGTCGAAGAGCGTCGTAATGTGTAATAGGCAGACATCTATCCAGACCATCGCACAGGAATTCCAAACTGCTTCAAGATCCACTGCAAGAACTACGACAGTTTGGCGGGAGGTGAGCAAAAATTTCACTGTCGAGCTGCTGTTCATAAGCCACACGTCACGCCAGTAGATGTCAAACGACGCCTCGTAGGAGCGTAAACATTGGACGACTGAACAGTGGATAAACGCTGTGTGGAGTGACGAATCACGGAACACAATGTGGTGATCCGATGGCAATGTGTGAAGGTGTGTGAAACCAATTATAGTGGCTAACGGGCAAAAATTCTAACAGTCGAGGAAGTAAGGAGCCACTAGGATCGGGCGAGGAGACAGGGCCAAGTGCTGGTAGAAGTAACACAACACCTTACTTCTAATGCATTTATTAAAACTAGCTAAAATACAATATCCACTCTGCCAAGATAATGAATATAGGGAGAATTAAACCTTAAGAAACTAGTTCATCAACAATTTAACATTCTACCACGCAACATAGTACTGCGTATGCCTCATGGGCTGCAATCGCAAAGAAAGCCTGAAGGGCCAAATTAACAAGATAAGAAAATCTTAAAAATATCAGCTGGAAAATAAGTGCTTACTAACAACTCGACCTTAAGGGCCAGGCAATAAATGAAATTAGTCAAACAAATTCTGCAATAAGTAAGTAATGGCCAGGAATTTATCTATAAGCCGGCCTTAATGCCCTAGTACACTAACAAGGGAACTTAAGCATTAAAACTGGATTTCAAAGCCTTAAGGGCTGTAGAGCTTCCAAAAGAGGGGGGGTGGGGCTGAATGGCCAATTCATCAAGGTACTTACTAAACAGCTCAGCCCGATGGTTAAGATTAGGCAAGTTCTCAAAAATAGGAGGTAAATCAACAAATTTTTCAGTAATCGAGTCTTAATGGCCACAGTACATTTAGAATCCATATTAAGCATTAAGAACTATCTTACAGCGAAGCAATTCCCAAAAACTTTGCAACCTTAAATAAATCAATTTATACTATCCAGCTTAAAACCTAGGGACAACAATACATGCGTATGGTTCTAAAAGGTAAACTCGCATAAAATCTAAACTTAAAATGCAAACAATCGCACACCAACATGGCCAGCAAATTTACAAAAGTTTAACCACAGTTGCTGAGTATGAAATACAAGCAGCTGCAAGGCTACCAATCAGTCATCGTGCCCCAATATCATGATTTACAATCTTCAGGTAGCACAAAACAGGAAAAATACAAGGCGAGCCAAAAGAGGAATTAAATGATGCCTTTCAATTACAAATCAATAAACTGCAGCGTAAAGCTGCCCCGTTTCACAAACTGGCGTAAAAGCCACCAGCTCAATCGACACTGTTCATATAGGCAAACATACAAATAAAATTCTCTACCCTTGTAAAATTTTCAGCCTAAAAGGGGGCTGATGATAACATACGGTATTAAAACAATCTTTAAGATTGGTGCCGCCGTTGGATAAGCAGCTGCAGCAGCAAGTCGTATACCCCTAGCTCACTCATTTGTTACATAGTTTAATTCTTAATTTCTTTGCGTGGTTTTGGTACTTGCATTGTTTAATTCATAAATTTCGGGCGTATTTTAGTATTTGAGAGTTGTAGCATCGCGCTTTACTACCTGAATAGTGTAAATTCGCGTAGTCGTCTGTCTTCTGTTTTTGTTTTGAACGGCCAGTGTTGGTTGGTCACAGTCAGTGTGCTCCCTGCCGCCGTTGGATAAGCAGCTGCAGCAGCAAGTCGTATACTCCTAGCTCGCTCATTTGTTACATAGTTTAATTCTTAATTTCTTTGCGTGTTTTTGGTACTTGCATTGTTTAATTCATAAATTTCGGGCGTATTATAGTATTTGAGAGTTGTAGCATCGCGCTTTAGTACCTGAATAGTGTAAATTCGCGTAGTCGTCTGTCTTCTGTTTTTGTTTTGAACGCCCAGTGTTGGTTGGACACAGTCAGTGTGCTCCCTGCCGCCGTTGGATAAGCAGCTGCAGCAGCAAGTCGTATAGTCCTAGCTCGCTCATTTGTTACATAGTTTAATTCTTAATTTCTTTGCGTGTTTTTGGTACTTGCATTGTTTAATTCATAAATTTCGGGCGTATTATAGTATTTGAGAGTTGTAGCATCGCGTTTTAGTACCTGAATAATGTAAATTCGCGTAGTCGTCTGTCTTCTGTTTTTGTTTTGATCGGCCAGTGTTGGTTGGTCACAGTCAGTGTGCTCCCTGCCGCCGTTGGATAAGCAACTGCAGCAGCAAGTCGTATAGTCCTAGCTCGCTCATTTGTTACATAGTTTAATTCTTAATTTTTTGCGTGTTTTTGGTACTTGCATTGTTTAATTCATAAATTTCGGGCGTATTATAGTATTTGAGAGTTGTAGCATCGCGTTTTAGTACCCGAATAGTATAAATTCGCGTAGTCGTCTGTCTTCTGTTTTTGTTTTGAACGGCCAGTGTTGCTTGGTCACAGTCAGTGTGCTCCCTGCCGCCGTTGGATAAGCAGCTGCAGCAGCAAGTCGTATACTCCTAGCTCACTCATTTGTTACATAGTTTAAATTTTAATTTCTTAGCGTGTTTTTGGTACTTGCATTGTTTAATTCATAAATTTCGGGCGTATTATAGTATTTGAGAGTTGTAGCATCGCGTTTTAGTACCTGAATAGTATAAATTCGCGTAGTCGTCTGTCTTCTGTTTTTGTTTTGAACGGCCAGTGTTGGTTGGTCACAGTCAGTGTGCTCCCTGCCGCCATTGGATAAGCAGC
This sequence comes from Schistocerca cancellata, assembly GCF_023864275.1. Classification (NCBI taxonomy): domain Eukaryota; kingdom Metazoa; phylum Arthropoda; class Insecta; order Orthoptera; family Acrididae; genus Schistocerca; species Schistocerca cancellata. The sequence continues at coordinate 505,737,763 of NC_064634.1, read as the reverse complement.
TGCAGCAGCAAGTCGTATACTCCTAGCTCACTCATTTGTTACATAGTTTAAATTTTAATTTCTTTGCGTGTTTTTGGTACTTGCATTGTTTAATTCATAAATTTCGGGCGTATTATAGTATTTGAGAGTTGTAGCATCGCGCTTTAGTACCTGAATAGTGTAAATTCGCGTAGTCGTCTGTCTTCTGTTTTTGTTTTGAACGGCCAGTGTTGGTTGGTCACAGTCAGTGTGCTCCCTGCCGCTGTTGGATAAGCAGCTGCAGCAGCAAGTCGTATACTCCTAGCTCACTCATTTGTTACATAGTTTAATTCTTAATTTCTTTGCGTGTTTTTGGTACTTGCATTGTTTAATTCATAAATTTCGGGCGTATTATAGTATTTGAGAGTTGTAGTATCGCGTTTTAGTACCTGAATAGTGTAAATTCGCGTAGTCGTCTGTCTTCTGTTTTTGTTTTGAACGGCCAGTGTTGGTTGGTCACAGTCAGTGTGCTCCCTGCCGCCGTTGGATAAGCAGCTGCAGCAGCAAGTCGTATACTCCTAGCTCACTCATTTGTTACATAGTTTAATTCTTCATTTCTTTGCGTGGTTTTGGTACTTGCATTGTTTAATTCATAAATTTCGGGCGTATTATAGTATTTGAGAGTTGTAGTATCGCGCTTTAGTACCTGAATAGTGTAAATTCGCGTAGTCGTCTGTCTTCTGTTTTTGTTTTGAACGCCCAGTGTTGGTTGGTCACAGTCAGTGTGCTCCCTGCCGCCGTTGGATAAGCAGCTGCAGCAGCAAGTCGTATACTCCTAGCTCACTCATTTGTTACATAGTTTAAATTTTAATTTCTTTGCGTGTTTTTGGTACTTGCATTGTTTAATTCATAAATTTCGGGCGTATTATAGTATTTGAGAGTTGCAGCATCGCGTTTTAGTACCTGAATAGTGTAAAATCGCGTAGTCGTGTGTCTTCTGTTTTTGTTTTGAACGGCCAGTGTTGGTTGGTCACAGTCAGTGTGCTCCCTGCCGCTGTTGGATAAGCAGCTGCAGCAGCAAGTCGTATACTCCTAGCTCACTCATTTGTTACATAGTTTAATTCTTAATTTCTTTGCGTGTTTTTGGTACTTGCATTGTTTAATTCATAAATTTCGGGCGTATTATAGTATTTGAGAGTTGCAGCATCGCGTTTTAGTACCTGAATAGTGTAAATTCGCGTAGTCGTCTGTCTTCTGTTTTTGTTTTGAACGGCCAGTGTTGGTTGGTCACAGTCAGTGTGCTCCCTGCCGCCGTTGGATAAGCAGCTGCAGCAGCAAGTCGTATACTCCTAGCTCACTCATTTGTTACATAGTTTAATTCTTAATTTCTTTGCGTGTTTTTGGTACTTGCATTGTTTAATTCATAAATTTCGGGCGTATTATAGTATTTGAGAGTTGCAGCATCGCGTTTTAGTACCTGAATAGTGTAAAATCGCGTAGTCTCCTTCCGCCGCCGAGCCGTGTGTCAGCAGTGCACAAGTGGCACCTTTACTGCATTTACTAGGCAATCTTGTATTTTAATAACCGTTTAAATTTTGTGTCGATTGTTTGAGCTCTCTGGAGATTAGCTCAGACGTTCTTTGCACAACAGTTTTTAGCATGGATAGGGACTGCAACTGCTGTGTTCGGATGCAGGCTGAGCTGGCATCCCTTCGCTCCCAGCTTCAGGCAGTGTTGGCTTTGGTCACACAGCTTGAGGCTGTTGCCAATGGGCATCACTGTGGCGGTCCGGATGGGGGTTTGTCGGGGACGGCCAGCTCGTTCCGCGCATCCCCCTATCGGACTACGTCTGTGGTTGCCTGGAATACTGCCCGCATTGAGGCTGATCCCTCACCTGTGGTAGAGTGGGAGGTCGTCTCAAGGTGTGGCAGGGGGCGAAAGACATTCCGGAGGGCTGAACGGAAGGCCTCTCCAGTTTGTCTGACGAACCGGTTTCAGGCTCTGTCTCAGGCTGATACTGATCTTCGGCCTGACATGGCTGCTTGTTCTGTTCCAGAGGTTGTCCCTCAGTCTGCAAGATCCGGGCGGTCGCAGAGGGTGGGCTTACTGGTAGTTGGGAGCTCCAACGCCAGGCGCGTAATGGGGCCCCTTAGGGATATGGCAGCAAGGGAGGGGAAGAAAACCAAAGTGCATTCCGTGTGCATACCGGGGGGAGTCATTCCAGATGTGGAAAGGGTCCTTCCGGATGCCATGAAGGATACAGGGTGCACCCATCTGCAGGTGGTCGCTCATGTCTGCACCAATGATGTGTCGCTATGGATCGGAGGAAATCCTCTCTGGCTTCCGGCGGCTATCTGATTTGGTGAAGACTGTCAGTCTCGCTAGCGGGATGAAAGCAGAGCTCACCATCTGCAGCATCGTCGACTGGACTGACTGCAGACCTTTGGTGCAGAGCCGAGTGGAGGGTCTGAATCAGAGGCTGAGACGGTTCTGCGACCGTGTGGGCTGCAGATTCCTCGACTTGCGCCATAGGGTGGTGGGGTTTCGGGTTCCGCTGGATATGTCAGGAGTCCACTACACGGAACAAGCGGCTACACGGGTAGCAGGGGTTGTGTGGCGTGGGCTGGGCGGTTTTTTAGGTTAGATGGCCTCGGGCAAGTACACAAAGGGCAACAGCCTCAACGGGTGCGGGGCAAAGTCAGGACATGCGGGGACCAAGTAGCAATCGGTATTGTAATTGTAAACTGTCGAAGCTGCGATGGTAAAGTACCGGAACTTCAAGCGCTGATAGAGAGCACCGAAGCTGAAATCGTTATAGGTACAGAAAGCTGGCTGAAGCCAGAGATAAATTCTGCCGAAATTTTTACAAAGGTACAGACGGTGTTTAGAAAGGATAGATTGCATACCACCGGTTGAGGAGTGTTCGTCGCTGTTAGTAGTAGTTTATCCTGTAGTGAAGTAGAAGTGGAAAGTTCCTGTGAATTATTATGGAGGTTACACTGAACAACCGAGCTAGGTTAATAATTGGCTCCTTTTACCGACCCCCTGACTCAGCAGCATTAGTGGCAGAACAACTGAGAGCAAATTTGGAAAACATTTCACATAAATTTTCTCAGCATGTTATAGTCTTAGATGGAGATTTCAATTTACCAGATATAGACTGGGACACTCAGATGTTTAGGACGGGTGGTAGGGATAGAGCATCGAGTGACATTATACTGAGTGCACTATCCGAAAATTACCTCGAGCAATTAAAGAGAGAACCGACTCGTGGAGATAACATCTTGGACCTATTGATAACAAACAGACCCAAACTTTTCGACTCTGTAAGTACAGAACAGGGAATCAGTGATAATAAGGCCGTTGCAGCATCCCTGAATATGGAAGTTAATAGGAATATAAAAAAAGGGAGGAAGGTTTATCTGTTTAGCAAGAGTAATAGAAGGCAGATTTCAGACTACCTAACAGATCAAAACGAAAATTTCTGTTCCGACACTGACAATGTTGAGTGTTTATGGAAAAAGTTCAAGGCAATCGTAAAATGCGTTTTAGACAGGTACGTGCCGAGTATAAGTGTGAGGGACGGGAAAAACCCACCGTGGTACAACAACAAAGTTAGGAAACTACTGCGAAAGCAAAGAGAGCTTTACTCCAAGTTTAAACGCAGCCAAAACCTCTCAGACAAACAGAAACTAAACGATGTCAAAGTTAGCGTAAGGAGGGCTATGCGTGAAGCGTTCAGTGAATCCGAAAGTAAAATACTAGGTACCGACTTGACAGAAAATCCTAGGAAGTTCTGGTCTTACGTTAAATCAGTAAGTGGCTCGAAACAGCGTCTCCAGACACTCCGGGATGATGATGGCATTGAAACAGAGGATGACAAGCGTAAAGCTGAAATACTAAACACCTTTTTCCAAAGCTGTTTCACAGAGGAAGACCGCACTGCAGTTCCTTCTCTAAATCCTCGCACAAACGAAAAAATGGCTGACATCGAAATAAGTGTCCAAGGAATAGAAAAGCAACTGGAATCACTCAACAGAGGAAAGTCCACTGGACCTGACGGGATACCAATTCGATTCTACACAGAGTACGCGAAAGAACTTGCCCCCCTTCTAACAGCCGTGTACCGCAAGTCTCTAGAGGAACGGAAGGTTCCAAATGATTGGAAAAGAGCACAGGCAGTCCCAGTCTTCAAGAAGGGTCGTCGAGCTGATGCGCAAAACTATAGACCTATATCTCTGACGTCGATCTGTTGTAGAATTTTAGAACATGTTTTTTGCTCGAGTATCATGTCGTTTTTGGAAACTCAGAATCTACTATGTAGGAATCAACATGGATTCCGAAAACAGCGATCGTTTGAGACCCAACTCGCTTTATTTGTTCATGAGACCCAGAAAATATTAGATACAGGCTCCCAGGTAGATGCTATTTTTCTTGACTTCCGGAAGGCGTTCGATACAGTTACGCACTGTCGCCTGATAAACAAAGTAAGAGCCTACGGAATATCAGACCAGCTGTGTGGCTGGATTGAAGAATTTTTAGCAAACAGAACACAGCATGTTGTTATCAACGGAGAGACGTCTACAGACGTTAAAGTAACCTCTGGCGTGCCACAGGGGAGTGTTATGGGACCATTGCTTTTCACAATATATATAAATGACCTAATAGATAGTGTCTTAGTTCCATGCGGCTTTTCGCGGATGATGCTGTAGTATACAGAGAAGTTGCAGCATTAGAAAATTGTAGCGAAATGCAGAAAGATCTGCAGCGGATAGGCACTTGGTGCAGGGAGTGGCAACTGACCCTTAACATAGACAAATGTAATGTATTGCGAATACATAGAAAGAAGGATCCTTTATTGTATGATTATATGATAGCGGAACAAACACTGGTAGCAGTTACTTCTGTAAAATATCTGGGAGTATGCGTGCGGAACGATTTGAAGTGGAATGATCATATAAAAGGTATTGTTGGTAAGGCGGGTACCAGGTTGAGATTCATTGGGAGAGTCCTTAGAAAATGTTGTCCTTCAACAAAGGAGGTGGCTTACAAAACACTCGTTCGACCTATACTTGAGTATTGCTCATCAGTGTGGGATCCGTACCAGATCGGGTTGACGGAAGAGATAGAGAAGATCCAAAGAAGAGCGGCGCTTTTCGTCACAGGGTTATTTGGTAACCGTGATAGCGTTACGGAGATGTTTAACAAACTCAAGTGGCAGACTCTGCAAGAGAGGCGCTCTGCATCGCGGTGTAGCTTGCTCGCCAGGTTTCGAGAGGGTGCGTTTCTGGATGAGGTATCGAATATATTGCTTCCCCCTACTTATACCTCCCGAGGAGATCACGAATGTAAAATTAGAGAGATTAGAGCGCGCACAGAGGCTTTCAGACAGTCGTTCTTCCCGCGAACCATACGCGACTGGAACAGGAAAGGGAGGTAATGACAGTGGCACGTAAAGTGCCCTCCGCCACACACCGTTGGGTGGCTTGCGGAGTATAAAGGTAGATGCAGAACACATGCACCGGTGGGGTCAGGGATTATCTCTGCCTCGTGATGACTGGGTGTTGTGTGCTGTCCTTAGGTTAGTTAGGTTTAAGTAGTTCTAAGTTCTAGGGGACTGATGACCACAGATGTTAAGTCCCATTGTGCTCAGAGCCATTTGAACCAAACACATGCACCAACAACCTTTAAGGTGTGCACAGCCACGTACTTCACAGATTTCTTTTCTTTCTCTCACATACATAGAACACGTAGGCTTGGAACTGACTACCAATTTGGTCACAAGAATCAATACAAAGCCACCAATACATCAGTACCTAATTAGACAGGCTCCTACTGTGACATGACAGAGCAACAGTTCACATTCACAGCCTTTGATTCAACACGTTCTAGTACCCTCGCTGTACAGCATCGACCATGCCCGGAGTGCCTACTGCAAATTTTAACCAAGCAACTCACGCTCACGTCGACGGCTAACCGAGGAACCAGCCCAGCAGCACAAGAACGACCTACACACTCGAAGTCGAACTCCGCAACGCAGTGCAGAACTAACATTCAACCTTTCACTTCATAGGTTCAGCACCGGCGAGCTAAACCGGTGGACGGAACAGACACAATGTGGGACACACATAAAGGAAGTCGCAAACACCACCCTAATACAAGGCAATAGCAAGTCAAAGCACAACGGCAATAGCGAAATACACTCCAGTCCCGGAGGAAAACCTGCCGCCCTCAGTGCTCAAACATTCCCGGAGCAACCGTCCTCGGCGACTCCCACTATTCTTCGGAACAGTAACATCACAGCTCCTTATTTCAGTTCTCTTCCGACAAGAACAAGCATAATCGGAGCTAACGCCTTCTCCACGTCAGACACGCTATGCCGTAGAACCGGTGGAATCAGCCGGCCGACACCACACAAACCACCGAAAGTAAGACAAACACGCACTTCCGGAGTCGATGGCGTACTGCCACGCTTCACCACTCAGTCACTCCACTCCACAGACCTAGAGGGCGGGGCATCAGACGAGGAGAACAGACGGCGCCGCCACGCGGAAAAGCGCCGGCGGGAAGCCAAGGCGTAACTAGGGCGCGTGTTTAAACGAGGCGGACAGAAGCACATCTCAGTGTGGTTATGGCGAATGCCCGGTGAACGTTATCTGCCGGCGGTCTAGTGCCAACAGTAAAATTCGGAGGCAGTCGTGTTCTTCATGTGGGGAACTTGCACACCTTGTCGTTTTGCGTGGCACTATCACAGCACAGGCCTACTGATGTTTTAAACGCCTTCTTGATTCCCACTGAAGAGCAATTCCGGGATGGTGATTGCATCTTTCAATACGATCGAGCACTTGTTCACAATGCACTGCCTGTGGCATAGTGGCTACAGGACAATAACATCTCTGTAATGGACTGGCCTGCACAGAGTCCTGACCTGTATCCTATGGTACACCTTTGGAATGTTTTGGAACACCGACTTCGTGCCAGACCTCAACGACCGACATCGATACCTCTCCTCTGTGTAGCAATCCGTGAAGAATGGGCTGCCATTCCCCAAGAAACCTTCCAGCATCTGACTGAACGTATGCCTGCGAGAGTGGAAGCCGTCGACAAGGCTAAGCGTGGGCTAACACCATACTGAACTCCATCATTACCGATAGAAGGCGCCTCGAACTTGTAACTCACTTTCAGCCAAGTGTCTGGATACTTTGATCACATACTGTATGAGTTACAGTGTGTGCAGGTCCTCGTAGCCCAAGTCCAATGAGTTACGCCAGTGGGCAAATGGATTTTGTGTAGCTACTATTGAAGCAAGGCATCAGGTTCGTCTTAGTGTCAATACGTTGGATGGAATTGTGGCTGAAACGCTTATACGGTCATTTTCATCAAGCGGGAAACAAACAAATAGTAATTATCATTCTTTCTAGTCGACAAATCGCACGTTTTTTGGTAACGTTAAACTCACAGATTGACAACCCTACTGCCGTCATAGCACAAGACGTTGCATGATTGATGGATTCTTTGGGAAAGTGCAGTAGCAGCTCTCCCATCTGTCCTAAATTTCCTATGTTTCTGGCTACCGTTGAATACGTACGCGGCTTCCACAGCAGGCACACGTTACAAAAGCCTGTTTCCGAAGCACGTGACTAAAGACGGAAGTAGGCAGGTGTGTTATCACGAGTTCGACATAATTTGACAATGAAGGCTACGGGATATGCAACAACGAGTGGTGACAACATTGAACAGCTATTGTACTGTTTACAGAAAGATGGCTCCATAGGACAGAATCACTTGTATCTGTACATGTGTTTGCTTGCAAACATCTATTTGCATTAGTTTTCTGGACTTGAGGAACAGTACCTACTCTAGCAGTGTGGGACATCTTGTCTGCTCCTCGGGACAGAGGCCGGTCCGTGGCGGAGGCAGCTCTACATCACTGTTATCCAGGCCCCGTCTTGCTCAACCCGCGTACCGGTCGAGGGAGAAATGGCTGTCTGCACACATCGGTACGCATCCCATGCTGTCTCACGTCCTGTAGGACACGCGCGATGGAGGCAGCTAAGTTCCACAGCCTACAGTGTACACGTTACGGAAATTGAACCAGGCATACCCCTTCCTACCAAACAACACGATTTCAGTTACCTGAACATCTGTTTGACGTTTTCATTGCAGCTCCGTGAGTGGCGCAGAGGGGAAGAGGAGATTTGTCACAGCTCTCCAAGACTTTGTCCCTAGTGGAAACCTCAGCATCTGAAAATATCTCTTACACCAAACATCCTCTGTTATTTGTTGAAAAAATTACAATCTCCGTCTCTCTAGCTGGACTTGTCCTTTAATCCACCGTCCGTCGTCTGACGTTAAATGTCCCAAACTGCACTGTTCTCACGACAAGAAGTCCGCTGTCTCGTTTTAAAATCGCGGGAAAATCTGAAATTCACGTATGCTGTCGGGTTCTGCAGCTTTCGTTTAAAAAATTGTTTGTAGAATTTTCCTGTCATAACAACAAACTGATTACATCATATTTTGAAAACTATTAGGCACCGAAAATAGTTTTTTTCGTCGATTGCCAAGATATCAGCTTCGCAACAGATCTTTCCAAAGTTGCGCGTCGCACTGCGTTTTCTACATAAAATCTTCGCAAGATGGTTTTTTCTAACGCTCTGTCAGCATTTAGTTGGTAACTTGTTTTGTATTAGCTTGGTGCATAACTTGGTAGCATTTTTTGTATTGCATGTTGGTATTCCAGTTGCTACGCGTTTATTTGTTGATTGACATTTTTGTTTGTAGTTCAGTGTTGTTATTTGAGATTACATATTGAAATGTTGTAATTTGGAGTCAGTGGAGGTGTGGGCGCTAGAATTTGGAATGCCAAGTAGATAAATAGGAGCATTTCCCACATCTTCTTTTGTTTCCGTTCAGTAGAGGGGTGATAGCGGAGGAAGCCAGCAACATTTCGGTCGAGTATGGGGATAATGCCATTGGTCAGAGCACGGCAATAAAATAGTTTTCTCGTTTTAAAGAGGAATGTTTTGACATTAGTGGTCCTCCACGCCCAGGAAGACTTTTGTGTTCTGATGAAGATCGTTTAAACGCATTAATCCACGATTATCCACTAGCACATGTTATGAACTGTGATCATTCCAACATCGTGCGACATTTGCATGCAATGGGGAAGGGTCAGAAATCGGGTGTCTGGGTATCACTTGCTCCAAGGCAAAAACACAAAAAATCAGAGGGTGGCCATGTGAGTATCTCTGCTTGCTCGTCATCAAATTGTTCGTGTACAACACCGACCATTCCTATCTTGTGTCGATATTGCTCACGAGAAATGTTGTCTTTATGTCAGCATAAGGTAAAGGGAAAACGGTTGAGCACAAACGAAGCAGCAACTCGCCCTGCAAAGACTTTCTCTCATAGACAAAAGGTAAAGTTGTGCATCTGGTGGTGTATTACGAATTGCTTTCCGGATGAGTAACCATCACTATTGACATTCAATGTCAAAAATTAAGATGGCTTGCGGACGCAGTCCAAGAACAGCTACCAGAAGACTACGTGAACTGATGCAACTCCACGGTAACGCCTGCCCGCATTCTGCTAGAGTGACGAAAATCGCTATGTAGCAGTTGGGTGAGGAAGACATTCCGCACCCACATTACTCACCCTATCTCGTACCCCCATATTTTAACTTTTCCCGCTCACTATCCGACAACCTCCAACCCACTTCCATTCCGGTTGGAAACACGCTCCGCAGATGAGTCGAAGTGCTCTTTGCCTAAAAACGAAGTGATTTTTGCTGTCATGAAATCAAAAAGTTAGCCAGTGTTGGCAGACTGTTGTAAATAGTGGAGGAGAACACCCTACTGATGACAAAAGTCGTGGTTGTGTGTATCTGTTGTGTTTGTTAAACTTACGGAAAAACATTGTGAACTTATGCACCAATCAAATATTTAAGTCCTACATCTCCTACAAAATGTTCAAATGTGTGTGAAATCCAATGAGAACTGGTAAGGTCATCAGTCCCTAAGCTTACACACTACTTGACCTAAATTATCCTAAGGACGAACACACACACCCATGACTCGAACCTCAGCCGGGACCAGCCGCTCAGTCGATGATTGCTCGGCTAATCCCGCGCGCCTCCTACAAAATTCACCGTGGTATATACAGTACGTCCTCAGTGTCTCCCCTAGTACGAGTACGCCCATCACACATCGCAAGACTCGCGAAGCTACACGCTACACTGGATCTCCTGCTGAGACGGTTCACTGAGGTCTGGCAGACGAAACGAAGAAGTGGCAGCCGGCAGCGACAGCACAGGGCACCGCTGGTGCCGTGTAGGCCAGCCCGCCACCTGCCACAGCACGGCTGTTCTACATCAGACTGCAGTAACGTGGGAGCTGCCCTCTGATATCGCAACACACGTACGTCCTGTCTTTCTTTCCCTTCTTCTAGTTTGCCTCTCCCAAATGTTCGTCTCACTGTCGATTATGTGGGGAACCTCATCTATTCTTATCTCATCAGAACACTTAATTTTGGAACTACTGACGGCCTTGGGAGAGCCAGTCCTGACAAAACTCTACCATCTGGTGAGGAAGATGTATGAAACAGGCGAAATACCCTCAGACTTCAAGAAGAATGTAATAATTCCAATCCCAAAGAAAGCAGGAGTTGACAGATGTGAAAATTACCGAACAATCAGTTTAATAAGCCACAGCTGCAAAATACTAACACGAATTCTTTACAGACGAATGGAAAAACTAGTAGAAGCCGACCTCGGGGAAGATCAGTTTGGATTCCGTAGAAATACTGGAACACGTGAGGCAATACTGACCTTACGATTTATCTTAGAAGAAAGATTAAGGAAAGGCAAACCTACGTTTCTAGCATTTGTAGACTTAGAGAAAGCTTTTGACAACGTTGACTGGAGTACTCTCTTTCAAATTCTGAAGGTGGCAGGGGTAAACCACAGGGGGCGAAAGGCTATTTACAATTTGTACATAAACCAGATGGCAGTTATAAGAGTTGAGGGACATGAAAGGGAAGCAGTGGTTGGGAAGGGAGTAAGACAGGGTTGTAGCCTCTCCCCGATGTTATTCAATCTGTATATTGAGCAAGCAGTAAAGGAAACAAAAGAAAAACTCGGAATAAGTATTAAAATCCATGGAGAAGAAATAAAAACTTTGAGGTTGGCCGATGACATTCTAATTCTGTCAGAGACAGCAAAGGACGTGGAAGAGCAGTTGAACGGAATGGATGGTGTCTTGAAGGGAGGATATGAGATGAACATCAACAAAGGCAAAACGAGGATAATGGAATGTAGTCGAATTAAGTCGGGTGATGTTGAGGGTATTAGATTAGGAAATGAGACACTTAAAGTAGTAAAGGAGTTTTGCTATATGGGGAGCAAAATAACTGATGATGGTCGAAGTAGAGAGGATATAAAATGTAGACTGGCAATGGCAAGGAAAGCGTTTCTGAAGAAGAGAAATTTGTTAACATCGAGTATAGATTTAAGTGTCAGGAAGTCGTTTCTGAAAGTATTTGTATGGAGTGTAGCCATGTATGGAAGTGAATCATGGACGGTAAATAGTTTAGACAAGAAGAGAATAGAAGCTTTCGAAATGCGGTGCTACAGAAGAATGCTGAAGATTAGATGGGTAGTTCACATAACTAATGAGGAAGTATTGAATAGGATTGGGGAGAAGAGAAGATTGTGGCACAACGTGACCAGAAGAAGGGATCGGTTGGTAGGACATGTTCTCAGACATCAAGGGATCACCAATTTAGTATTGGAGGGCAGCGTGGAGGGTAAAAATCGTACGGGGAGACCAAGAGATGAATACACTAAGCAGATTCAGAAGGATGTAGGTTGCAGTAGGTACTGGGAGATGAAGAAGCTTCCACAGGATAGAGTAGCATGGAGAGCTGCATCAAACCAGTCTCAGGACTGAAGACCACAACAACAACTCTTTTTCTCGTCTCTTCCTGTTACTTATATGAATCATACGATCTTTAAAGACTGGTACTGAAACTTTATCGACTTAATTATTTCCTCATTTCATGACATACTTACTTCTTTTTTTGTTAGATGTTCATTGGCTTTAAAACTGCGCCTCATTCAGCCTTTTCGGTCTCATTTAGTAAGCGAAAAAGATTAGGACCAAGAAACCTTTTAAAAGAATAAATTTCACCGCGCGTGCAGGGCGTGGCTAATTAGCAATCGTACTCGTTTGTTTGCGACGCGAGGAAAATTCTTAGACGTGCATCAGATAGGTGACGGGTTGCCTCATAAAGACAATGGGCGCCTCCTGAAGTGTTTTGTTTACTGTCGTCATATCACACTTCTGAAGTGGTGACGTTCTCCAGAGAGCTCCTTAGTTGATAAGGAACCTCTGTTACGGACATATTGGGAATTTCTGAGTGTTTGGGATGGCGACACAGCACTTATTCTGAATAATATGCTCCCGGGTTTGTGCCAAATATAGCTCAGCTTTCGATACAGCTGGGTCATAAGATCATTATTCGAAGAGCGAAGATTTCTGCATCATGTCTACGCAGTTTCAGCAAATTAAAGATGGTAAGAAACTACTTAAAGTCGATCTTAGATAGAGAAGACTGTCAAATACTGCTATCTTGTTGATCGAGTTCGACACAGCTGCTAAATTTGACTTCGATGACACAACCAGTGAGTCTGCTAGAGCTCTCAGGCCTCTTGCAAATAGTCAGTCTTGCTACATGATTCTTGGTGTTGCCAATGATTACATTATTCTAGTAGGCGGCTTTCCCTTTCATTATTTCCTCCCTACTACTATTCTTCTCTCTGTTGCTCTCCTTACTACTGAATCCAAGCCACCCATTATAGCTAAATTTTTATCTCTTTTATGTATTGGAATAACTTCTTTATTTCGTCATATTTTCTGTCAATCGTTACTTCATCTGCGGATATGGTTGGCGTTTGAAGTCGTACTAACGTAGTACCTACTGACTTTGTGTCTCTCTTCGCTACGATAATGCTTTCATTACACTGCACCTAACAGTGTGTCGGCATTCCCAGTTTCTTATTCGTTGTACCTCCTGCCTTATCCCTATCCGATTTTGTTTTGATAACATTATTATGACATCATTAAAACTCCTGTTCTTCGCGCTGTCACATTACCCTATTTAAATTTTCTGGAACCTCTCCCAAATTAAAGGATCTACACTACTGGCCATTAAAACTGCTACACCACGAAGATGACGTGCTACGGACGCGAAATTTAACAGACAGGAAGAAGTTGCTGTGATATGCAAATGATTGGCTTTTCAGAGCATTCACACAAGGTTGGCGCCGGTGGCGACACGTACAACGTGCTGACATGAGGAAAGTTTCCAACCGATTTCTAATACACAAACAGCAGTTGACCGGCGTTGCTTGGTATAACGTTGTTGTGATGCCTCGTGTAAGGAGGAGAAATGCGCACCATCACGTTTCCGACTTTGATAAAGGTCGGATTGTAGCCTATCGCGATTGCGGTTTATCGTATCGCGACATTGCTGCTCGCGTTGGTCGACATCCAATGACTGTTAGCAGAATATGGAATCGGTGGGTTCAGGGGGGTAATACGGAACGCCGTGCTGGATCCCAATGGCCTCGTATCACTAGCAGTCGGCATGATAGGCATCTTATCCGCATGGCTGTAACGGATCGTGCAGCGACGTCTCGATCCCTGAGTCAACAGATAGGGACGTTTGCAAGACAACAACCATCTGCACGAACAGTTCGACGACGTTTGCAGCACCGTGGACTATCAGCTCGGAGACCATGGCTGCGGTTACACTTGACGCTGCATCACAGACAGGATCGCATGCGATGGTGTACTCGACGACGAACCTGGGTGCACGAATGGCAAAACGTCTTTTTTTCTCATGAATCCAGGTTCTGTGTACAGCATCATGACGGTCGCATCCGTGTTTGGCGACATCGCGGTGAACGCACATTGGAAGCGTGTATTCGTCATCGCCATACTGGCGTTTCACCAGGCGTGATCGTATGGGGTGCCATTTGTTACACGTCTTGGTCACCTCTTGTTCGTACTGACGGCACTTTGAACAGTGGACATTACATTTCAGATGTGTTCGACCCGTGGCTCTACCCTTCATTCGATGCCTGCGAAACCCTACATTTCAGCAGGATAATGCACGGCCGCATATTGCAGGTCCTGTACGGACCTTTCTGGATACAGAAAATGTTCGCCTGCTGCCCTGGCCAGCACATTCTCTAGATCTCTCCCCAATTGAAAACGTCTGGTCAATGGTGACCGAGCAACTGGCTCGTCACAATACGCCAGTCACTACTCGTGATGACTGTGGTATCGTGTTGAAGCTGCATGGGCAGCTGTACCTGTACACGCCATCCAAGCTCTGTTTGACTCAATGCCCATGCGTATCAAGGCCGTTATTACGGCCAGAGGTGGTTGTTCTGGTTACTGATGTCTCAGGATCTATGCACCCAAATTGCGTGAAAATGTAATCACACATCAGTTCAAGTATAATATATTTGTCCAATGAATACCCGTTTATCATCTGCATTTCTTCATGGTGAAGCAATTTTAATGGCCAGTAGTGTAACATCCAATGATCCAAATGGAGAGCTTCTTTACATCTGAAATATTTTCCAGCGAGGATGCCATCATCGTTCAACTGTATATTACGGCAGCATGTCCTTGCGAAAACAAGAACAAATACTGCGTGAGATGTTGAAGTGACTGGCACCCTGGGCTCACATTCTGGAGGTCGACGGTTACGTTCTGCATAAGGCCATCCCGATTTAGATTTTCCGTGATTTCCCTCAGTCGTTTCAGTCAACTACCGACGTGGTTTCTTCGAAAGACCACGGCTGATTTCCTCCCCCATCCCTGAAACACTCCGAGCTGGCGCTCCGCCTCTACTAACCTCGTTGTCGATGGAACTTTGAAGCATAACGTTCCTTCCTTCCTTCCCTCTTTCCTTCCTTTCGTTTTGAAAAAAAAAAAGAGTGTCACAACTGTAGCTTCCCTTTGCTTGTGGCCGTACGCAATACCAGCACAGGAAGATCGAGCAGAGTTCCAACGCCAGATCAGTAAACCATGCAGATAGTTTTCTCTCCAATTACCGGGAAGGCTGCTGCTACTTCAGGGATCAAGAGATAATCTGGCCTCTTCACGGGTATATCTGCGTTGGGGTTGCACATACAGAACAGTTATCAATATCGTTGCATCTGTATCGCAAATTTACGTAATATTTCTCAATAACTCTTCATTTCTATTAAAACTACCTCAATAATTACATAATTTTCTAAATGTAATTATAAAAAGTTGGAGAAAGTCAGTACCGCGGGGGACTTGGCAGGTCTGCCGAGGGAGCAGCATCACCTCATCACTTCGGTACGAGTCTGCTGCTGTGGTTCAGACAAAGGGACTTCCAGACGGGACTTACCGAAACGAGTGTGACATCTTCGCCCTACGAGGTTCTCACGACACTTTGCATCTCAAAAAAAAAAAAAAAAAAATTCAACCGTTTGTTCCAACGACTTGCAGGTGCGGGATCATCTGCAACTTGCTGAAGGTGTCGCGTTATGCCTCGGACGGTCGGCAGGCCTGGCATGGAAGAGCGAGTGCTGCAGCTTGTAGAAGGCGATGCTGAAACAAGTGTGCGAAAACCTGCGGTTTCTGGAGACGTAAGCTATTCTCTCGCGCAATCAGTTCTGCTACTCTTCCTGTATGACTTAACAGCGTGTGCAGGTTCTCATACTCCAAGCCCAGTGGGTTACGCCAGTGGGCAAATGGATTTCCAGTAGCTACCATTGAAGCAAGGATTCAGATTCGTCTCCTATCGATACGTTGGCAGGAATTGTGGGTGAAAGGCTTATATGGTAAACATAACGCGAGAAATTAACACATAGCGATTATCACCAACTTCTAGTCGACGAATTACATGTTTTTGATAACGTTACACTCTCAGATTGACAACCGTACTGCCATGTGTTACACAGACGTTTGATGATTGGGGTAGATTGTTTTGGATGTGCCAGTAGCAGCTTTCCCACCTATCCTTAATATCCTATGTTTCTGGCTACCGTTGAATACGTACGCGGCTTACACACCTGTCGACGGCAGGGACACGTTACAAAAGCCTGTTTCCGAAGCACGTGACCAAAGACGGAAGTAGACAGGTGTGTTCTCACGAGTTCGTCATTCTTTGACAAGGAAGGCTACGGGATATCGAAGAATGAGTAGTGACAGCATCCAACAGTTCTTGTAGTGTTTACAGAAAGATGGCTCCATAGGACAGAATCACTTGTACCTCGACATGTGTTTGTTTCCAGACATCTATACCTTTTCTTGGGGTTGAGGAGCGTCCCCTGCTCTAGCGGTATGGAACATCCTGCATACTCCTGGAGACTGAGGTCGGTTCGTCATGGAGGCGGCTCTGCACCTCTGTTTCCTGATCAACCCGCGAGGGAGGAATGGCTGTCTGTACACCTCGGTAGGCGGCCCATCCTGCCTCACGTCCTGTGGGACACGCGCGATGGAGGCAGCGGAGCAGTTCCACAGCTCTATACAGGCTCCGGGAATTTAACCAGGCTACGAGAGGACAACACCCCATTCTACCAAAGCTCCCCATTACAGTTATCTGAACCTGTCTTTGACATTTTCATTACAGCTCGGTGAGTGGCAGTGAGGGGGAGAGGTGATTCATCATTCTTCTGACTGATTTGTCGCAGCTCGACACGTCTTTCTCCCATGAGGAAACCTCACCATCTGAAAATTTGGCTTACACCTAACATCCTCAGTTGTTTGTTGGAAAAATTCCAGCTGACTTTGTCCTTTAATACACCGCCTGCTGTCTGCTTTTGACTAGCTGCCACATGACGTTAAATGTCCCAGACCGCTCCGTTCTCACGACAAGTAATCCGCAGTCTCATTTGAAAATCGCGGAAAAATCTGAAATTCACGTACGCTGTCGAGTTCTGAAGCTTTCGTTTAAAAAATACGTAGAATGTTCCTGTTGTAAAAACAAACTGATTATATCATATTCTGAAAACTATTTGACACCCAAAAAAGCCTTTTTTGTCCTTTGCAAAAATACCAGCTTCTCAACAGATCTTTCCAAATTTGTGCATCGCGTTGCGATTGCTACATAAAACCTTCGCTAGATGCTTTTTTCTAACGCTTTTTCAGCAATTTGCTGGTAACTTGCATTATATTAGCTTGCTACATAAGTTCGTAGAATTTTTTGTTTTGTATGTTTGTAGTGTGGTCGCTATGGGTTTATTTACTGATTGACGTTTTTATTTGTAGTTCAGTGTTGTTATTTTAGTTTACATATTGTAATTTTGTCATTTGGAGTCAGTTGAGGTGTGGACGTGAGAAAACGGAATGCCAAGTAGATTAATCCAGAATGATCCACTGGCATATGCGAGGAACTGCGATCATTCCAACATCGTGTGACATTTGCATGCAATGAGGAAGGTTCAAAAATTGTCTGGGTATCGATGGCATGCTCCAAGCCAAAATCACAAAAATCAGTGGATGGACATATGTGCATCTCTGCTTGCTCGTCATCAGATAATTCGTGAACGACACCGACCATTCGTATCCTGCATCGGTACTGGCGACGAGAAATGGTGTCTTTGTGCGAAGGAAAAGAAAGGAATGGTTGAGCAACACCCCGTGCAAAGACTTGCGCGCATGAAAAAGAGATAACCTTATGCATCGCCGGCCGCTGTAGCCGCGCGTTTCTAGCCGCTTCAGTCCGGAATAGCGCTGCTGCTACTGTCGCAGGTTCGAGTCCTGCCTCGGGCATGGGTGTGTTAAGTTGGTTAGGTTTAAGTAGTTCTAAGTTCTAGGTGACTGATGACCTAAGATGTTAAGTCTCATAATGCTTATAGCCATTTGTTATACATTGGTGGAACAGCTAGGTTTGGTGTACTACGAATTGCTTTCCGGTGGTGTAACCATCACTATTGACATTGACTGTCAACAACTGAGACGGCTTGCAGACGCAGTGCAAGAACAACGACCGGAAGACTGAGTGAAGTGATGCAGCTCCTCGATAACGCCTTCCCGCATTCTGCTAGAGTAGCAGTTGGGTTAGGAAGTCATTCCGCACCCACATTACTCACCCTATCTCGTGCCCCCATATTTTCACTTTTCCCGCTCACTATCTGCCAACCTCCAACCCACTTCCATTCCGGTTGGAAATACGCTCCGCAGATGAGTCGAAGAGTTCTTTGCCTAAAAACGAAGTGATTTTTGCTGTCAAAAAATCAGAAAATTAGCCAGCGTTGGCAGACTGTTGTAAACAGTGGAGGAGAACACACTATTGATGACAAAAGTCGTGGTTGTTTGTATCTGTTGTGTTTGTTAAACTTACGGAAAAACATTATGAACTTATGCACCAATCCAATATTTAAGTCCTACATCTCCTACAAAATGTTCAAATGTGTGTGAAATCCAACGGGAACTGCTAAGGTCATCAGTCCCTAAGCTTACGCACTACTTAACCTAAATTATCCTAAGGTCAATCACACACACCCATGCCCGAGGGAGGACTCGAACCTCAGCCGGGACCAGCCGCTCAGTCGATGATTGCTCGGCTAATCCCGCGCGCCTCCTACAAAATTCACCGTGGTATATACAGTACGTCCTCAGTGTCTCCCCTAGTACGAGTACGCCCATCACACATCGCAAGAGTCGCGAAGCTGAACGCTACACTGGACCTCCTGCTGAGACGGTTCACTGAGGTCTGGCAGACGAAACGAAGAAGTGGCAGCCGGCAGCGACAGCACAGGGCACCGCTGGTGTCGTGTAGGCCAGCCCGCCACCTGCCACAGCACGGCTGTTCTACATCAGACTGCAGTAACGTTGGAGCTGCCCTCTGATATCGTAACACACGTCCTGTCGTCCTTCCCTTCTCCTAGTTTGCCTCTCCCAAATGTTCGTCTCACTGTCGATTATGTGGGGAACCTCATCTTTTCTTACCTCATCAGAACACTTAATTTTCAACATCCCTGCATAACAGGACATCACAAATTCTACGATTCACTGATTTTCTGGTTTTCCTGCAATCCGTTATTATTTTCCATGCAGTGCTATGTACCAGATGTCGTACCCAGTTTTTATATTAAGTTTATCGTTAACCTAATTTCTACTCGTCTTCATTACGTTAGTCTTTCCTTGCTCTCTTATCCTTCCAAGAATCCTGTACATCACTATGTTCATTCGATACAGCAGCTACGGCTGCTGTTCCTCGCTACCACTAGAGAAAAAAAAATATCATTAGCGAATCTTGTAATCGATACCATTTTGCCCTGGAATTTAAACACACTGCTGATTCCCTATTTTATTTCCGTAATTGCTTCTTCGACATGTATGTTGAACATTTGGGCAGAAGGTCTACACACTTGGCTTACCCTCTTCGTTCTTGGTTTTCCATTTCTGCAGTCGAGAGACAAAGAAACTGGTACACCTGCCTATTAACGCGTAGGTCTCATGTGAGCACGACGTGGCATGGACTCGACTAATCCCTGAAGTAGTGCTGGAGGGAAATGACACCATGAATGCTGCGGGGCTGTCTATAAATTCGTAACAATACGAGAGGACGGGAATCTCCTCCGAACAGCACGTTGTAAGGCATCCCAGATATACCCAATAATGTTCATGTATGTGGAGTTTGGTGGTCAGCTGAAGTGTTTAAAACACACAACAGTATTCCTGGAGCCACTCTGTGGCAATTCTGGACTTCCGGAATATCGCATTACCCTGCTGGAATTGTCGAGTCCGTCGGAATGCACGATGGACATGAATGGATGCAGGTGATGCGACAAAATGCTTAGCTACGTCTCACCAATCACAATCGTATCTAGACGTATCAGGGGTCCCATATCACTCCAACTGCACACGCCCCACATCATTACAGAGTCTCCACCAGATTGAACATTCCCCAGCTAACATGCGGGGTCCATGGATTCATGAGGGTTGTCTCCATACCCGTACACGTCCATCCGCTCGATACAATTTGGAACGAGCTCGTCCGACCAAGCAACTTGTTTCCAGTCGTGGATAGTCCAATGTCGGTGTTCAGTGGTCCAGGCGATGCGTAAAGCTTTATGTCACGCAGTCATCAAGGCTGCACGAGCGGGCCTTCGGCTCCAAAAGCCCGTATCGATGACATTTCACTGAATGGTTCTCACCCTAAAACTTGATGGCCCATTACTGGAATCTGCAGCAGTTTGCGGAAGGGTTGCATTTCTGTTATGTTGAACGATTTTCTTCAGTCGTCGTTGGTCCCGTTCTTGCAGAACATTTTTTCCACCCGCAGCGATGTCGGAGGTTTGATGTTTAACCTGATTCCTAATATTCACGGTACTCTCCTGAAATCGTCGCCACGTGAAAATCTCCACTTCATCGCTACCTCGGAGGTGCCCTGTCGCATCGCTCGTACACCGACTATAACACCACGTTCAGACTCACTTAAATCTTGATAACCTGTCACTCTAGTAGCAGTAACCGATCAAAAACTGCGACAGACACTTGTTGCCTTATGCAGGCGTTGCCGATCGCAGCGCCGTATTCTGCCTGTTTACATGTAACTGTATTTGAATATGGATGCCTATACCAGTTTCTTTGCCGCTTCAATGTATTATTTCCTATTGGTTGTTCTACATACCGCATTCTATCCTCTTGAGCTAGGGATGACTGCTCTTCGTGTGAGAAGTGCACTATTTGCCAATGTTGAAAGCCTTTTCTGGATCGACTAATGGTAGGAATGGATGGTGCTTAGTCTTGCCTCCGCTACTATTTGCAACGTCGTAACTGCCTCTCTGCTAATTCAGATTTCCCCACCGCCTTATTACGTTCCTAACGGCGAGTTTCCGAATTCATGTGACGCCGGCTGCCAAGCCTCAAAAGCTTGCCACTGAAGTTGTAGTCGCTACACTTGATAGGTGCAAGTTAGAGTCACGTAGCAAAATACCAGCGAAGTCATTCTCTTATACCTTATACATCGACTCTCAGCAGTAGACCACGCCACCGTCTGACAATGTAGCTGATACTTTCTTACAAAACGTATATGTAGGTCGAGACAACCGCGTCCTATTACACTGTATTGTGAGACACACTTGATGGGACTTGGGTGTGGTGGGAAATTCAAGTCAGTGTCATTGCTGCCCCGCCTCAATCCTTCTCGTCCAGACGCACTCTCTGTCACTGCCTCACTCCACTACTACATCAGCCCCAACGGTCACTTCGGTCTAAGCGAGGCGATGGCAGCCTGTGGTGCCGTGGTCCGCTCAGGTGGCTTTGGCTATACCTGCTCTCCCTCCCTCCCTCCCTCCCTCCCTCCCTCGCTTCATCGAGGCTTCTGGCCGCGTCCGGGTCATTTCGAAACTTTGAGCTGTATTCTGCGCTGCTTATTACCTTACTATATCCTCGTGACCATTATGTAAATAATTCATTACGTTCCCCTCATGAAAATTTGGAAATTTATTATACTGTCATTAATTTATGCAAGCGTCCATTAAAAATCGACGTCTTGCACTTCATGTAGTCATTTAATATATTGTTTTCATTTGTTTTCTCTTACACTTTCTGGATGATTTATTTTGGTAATTAGCGGATAAGATCTCCTGTGACATGTGATCAGTGAGTAAGGCGTTTGTAGTTTCCTGTACGGCATTTACACTTTGATCATTTACAGCAAATTTGCATGTTTCACGGAATGCACATTGTAATCTACGAAATAATTTTCTGATTTCTCGACGGAAAAGTCTTAGGTTTAAAATACAACTGGTTTGTCAAACACTTGAGCATTTCTATAATGGTAGCTTGTCACGCCACAGCAAAAGTCCGTCTTGGAACAGGGTGAAGTTTGCATTTTTGGTTCAGAAATAATTTCACAAATCCTGGAGACACAATTATTCTCAGAATTCATCTTGGAATGTAGTAATGGTTTGGTTTCTTCCGTTGATATTGTGTCCATTGCCAGTGGGGCGAATACACAGTCCGTTCCACCATTCGTAGGGAGGGAGCGATACTGGTGCCATATAAGTTGATTTGTGATCTGATTGTGGACCTTGGACGAGATTTTGATCATGCCCTGAAATCGATGGGCGTTATCTTGCGACCTGAACATGGGTCATTCACGCCAAAGGCTTGTCGACGTTCAAGTGTTTTTTTTTTTTCTCGCTGTGGTTCGATTCGGGATATCGTCAGTGGAGCGATATGTTCTCACTATTGGGTTGGACTTTCGTTATCGCCAGTAGTGCGATGATGTTTGCCTTGTGGTGTTTCCATTGTGATTCGCCAGCCGTAGAGGTGTGTGTCACCAGCGAAGTATTGCGTTACATGGCGTGAGCACGTGGACTGCAAGTCACGCTAGTACGTTTCTAGATGAATAGGAAAGATGGCGAAATGGGGTTACACTAAAAAAGATAATTACAATCATTATGCTCTCTAATATAAATAAAACTTGAATTTTATATCTTTACAGTAGCTGTTATTTGATGATACCTGCCCTCCGATTTTTGAGGTATTTAAGTCAGTTACAGAGGGGAAAGGTGAATTCCTGCTAAAACGTGATCCATCGCGACAGCGCAGTAAGGAGTATACAGATCGTGGTGAGCGGTATTCGACACATACACTGCGCCAGATAGCCGCATCTGCGTCACCACCCAGTAAGTTGATATAAGGAAAGCATCAAAATGCTCATTAGTGTAAAGTAGAAATGGTATGTAGACTTAGTAATGTGTAGAATATAATTGGAAGTAGATTTTGCATGATGTGAGGCTGTGCCGGCTTTATCATTAGTTTATGCCATTTAGATAAGCAATTAATGATCAAAATCTATTAAAATCATAAAAGATCTTTAAACGATTGCAATTTCTTAGGGAACTTTAGTGTTACCCTTGAAACAGAAGAAAGCAGTGAGGCATGTTTCAGTTCGTTGCATTAATCATATTGTAAAATTTCAATTACAAACAGTTCATACTTTTGTAGCCCGCAGCTCGCGGTCTTGCGGTACCCGGCGGGGTCAGGGATTTTCCCTGCCTCGAGATGACCGGGTGTTGTGTTATCATCATGATTCATTGCCATTACGGTCGGAGGTAGGCAATGCCAAACCACCTCCACTAAGACCTTGCCTAGTCAGCGGAGCGGGTCTCCCGCATCGTCCCCTATGCTCCTCGGAGTATGGGACTTCATCTTCATCATACTTTTGTTACGATTTTTAATCTTTCTGCTTTTGCAATTAATCATTCTAAAAACACGGCACTCAAATACAGCGCTCAACCTGTACTAGCGACCAATTGGTGTGATGTCACCACATGGGCACACTAGCAGCTGATAGCATCGGGTGACAATTCTGCATCACCATCCCCACAACACCCCTACCCCTACCCCTACCCCAACCCACCTCCACCCAGGCGACAGGGCAGGCAGCCAGTTGATGTGACTATATTGGGGTGGCTCACAGGCGATGGACTCACGCAGTCCTGCCCATCCCTTTCACTCACAGCAACAGAGAGGTGAAGGAATTCCAGGCACTGCGATGCATCACCAGCGGAGCCTCACTTACAGCCTGCGGGCAGTAGAGGCCTGCCCCCTGATGTCGCGGAACCATTTGGGGCCACTGATGTTTGATGTCACAGTCTTTCGGGACCAGACCTGACTATAACACCGCTGCAGGGATGGTGAACCCCAAACCAAGCGCTAGAGTTGTCTGGACATTGGCCTCAACGCTGACAACGGCTGCTGGAGGACTTGTCAACTGCTGCATTATCTCTACTGTCAACTGTCCAGCTACCTACCTGATGATGTCAGACAGGAAACTGGTTCTGCCACAGGGGTAAGTAAAGGAGTAACCTCTTCTCTTAGTAGCACCAACTCACTTCCCATTAAGTGCCACATCCAAACCAATACACACATCATTGTAGTACTATGTTTATTTGTATGACTAATGTGAAGCTTATTTTTCAACTCCCTGAAAACTATTGAGAATAAAACAGTGGGAGACAAAAAATATGTACTTTCATTTTTATTTGTGTGTGACTTGCTGTATTTATTTTATTAGAGTAAATGTAATTTTTCTGTTCTTTCCCTACTGTGTTTATCGTGAGGGACATCACCATTTTCACATGTAATAAGATACAAGGTCACTCATCTAAAATTTAAGACTGACAAAAGATTAAGTAAGAAAATTACCCTAATATTCAAGCCACGTTTGAAATCGACTCATGTTTTATGTTGTCGTTCTCGTTTGTGTAAATTCTCACTATGTTTCACCTGTCTTAAATGTTGTTTATTTTCTGTTGACATCATTTACACTGTTGTGGTAAACGAACACAAAGACCCCTTACTACGAAATAAGGCCGAACGGAGTGGCCGAGCGGTTCTAGGCGCTACAGTCTAGAACCGCGCGACCGCTACGGTCGCAGGTTCGTATCCTGCTTCGGGCATGGATGTGTGTGGTGCCCTTAGGTTAGTTAGGTTTAAGTAGTTCTAAGTTCTAGGGGACTGATGACCTCAGCAGTTAAGTCTCATAGTGCTCAGAGCCATTTGAACAATATGAAATAAGAGTAATGAAATACGGTTAAGATATTACACACGTCACGTGAACATACACTCCACTTCCCTAGCTTTGATGAAGAATAGAATTTGTCATGTTATTTGTCCCTATGAAGGGTTGAATCACTGAGAATACTTCGGCAGGGGTGACAAAATCTCTGAGGCAGAGAATGCTCAGTGCTCAACGATATTGTATTGCAGTTAGTGAAACCAGACATCTCTGAGCTCAGCTTCAGTGTGAATTGGTTACTGAAATGGGTGCATTAACTTTTATCGTTCAGTCATGCTTAGACTCAAAGGAGTAAGTCAAAGATCTGAGGGTCCAAAGGTACAATTCTCACACCTAGCAAATCACGTAACTTTTGCAAGTATGCAGTAGTGTGCGTATGACACCAGGCTGAATGAGGTCAAGACAAGTGAAATACCCTGCTTAACCCACAGGAAAGGACAGGGCCAAAATAAGGGGCTGTCAGTTACACTCAAACATACGACTTTATTATTTGATCAAACATTACAAGAGCCCAAAAATAATTTTTTTAAACACACAGCTTTAATCGTTGGGACTTAATTACCGCATGAAAGCCTCCTTAAATTAAAATGGCTGAAGGCTAATAACATAAAACGCAAGCATAATCAGAAATTTAAAAAGCCTTATCTTAAAACAGTTCTTTAGTTAGGCTGAAGCAAACAAGTTAAATTCAAATTGGCTGAAGGCCGTAGACTTAAAAATTCTAAAAATTTGTAAAATGCCAAAGGGCTTACTTGTTCAAATGGCTCTGAGCACTATGGGACTTAACGTCTGAGGTCATCAGTCCCCTAGAACTTAGAACTACTTAAACCTAACCTAACCTAAGGACATCACACTCATCCATGCCTGAGGCAGGATTCGAACCTGCGTCCGTAGCAGTCACGCGGGGCTTACTTGAAACAGTGCTTTAAACTAGGCTGAGGCCTTAAGAGTAAA
Organism: Schistocerca cancellata; assembly: GCF_023864275.1. Classification (NCBI taxonomy): domain Eukaryota; kingdom Metazoa; phylum Arthropoda; class Insecta; order Orthoptera; family Acrididae; genus Schistocerca; species Schistocerca cancellata. The sequence continues at coordinate 505,712,266 of NC_064634.1, read as the reverse complement.
ACAACTCTAATTTAAAACACAAAACCGGCTAGAAGCCATACAAGTACCAACAACGAGAACAAATTTAAAAAAATAAGGCAGTACAAGGGCGCCCAGGTGTTCGAGGGTCAGCCTGGAAATCAAACACTAACGCTCGCTTAGGTGAGACAGGCAGTCGGGCCAACCATTCACGATCCGACGACAACCCAACCGTCCGACAGTCAGCAGACCGACCGACAAGATAGCTTTCACTTTACCCAACAAGGGTACAACAGGGAGTTCGACGGAACAACGTAGAAGATATTGGCGACCACAACCAATCATACACGGAGCTGTCGAACTACACAACGTGCTGGACAGCAACAACACGATGAGGAAACTACAGGTCAAATAACCAAATACAGTGAATCTCCACCGGAGGGTGGCTAGAATTTTCCAACTTGAAAGCCACGTTGTTGCTCCTGGAGTATCCCAACAGCCGACAACGAACTCCAAGCGACACAATGTGAACGGCCTTGACTTGCTGGTAGGTTAAATCAAAACTCAACTTTCGTCTCCAGGCTCGGTGAGTCACGGATCTCGTAGCAATGGGAACAGCGCCACACTCTTCAACACTGCGTAGAGACCGCTAGCGAGCACCGGCCAAGCCAAGGCCCGCCTAGGATACCTCACTGCTCCACGCCAACCGACTGACTCCTCGCAGCCAGTACGCCGACAACATTTAAAATAACTTGTCAGTCAAAATCTTACAAACTATACACAGTTTCACAAGCAGTTGCACGAAGAACCCGACAATGCTAACGTCAGTGACTGTACAATAACAGGGACGAATCACGAGTCTGCACACACAGCCAACCCATAAGCGATCGCCGGCCAAACTTACGTCGTCCGGACAGACAACAAACCGACCACCAACCAAAGTCTTCCCCACTCCAATCATGTGTGTCGGTAACCGTCGGGCGAGTCATGGCAGTCTGAACCTCACTGCTGCCGCGCCCCGACTGAACTTGTGCCGTTTGCCAACTCAAACACTGTCAGGTCCGACCTAACACGCAACACACGACGAGCGGGAAGTAATAGCAGTGCAGCAAAGATAATACAGCAGGGCTTACATCGATGAGCGTTGCTGCTGCCACTCATGGGCAGGCAAAGCAGCAACTCAGTGACACCAGTATTTGAAATTAAACATAACAAGGTGACAGTACATAAAAAAAAACGCTAAATAATAGGTGGCACGAACACCAGCCACGCACGGCTCAGCAAGATTTGGTATTTTTCGTTTTTGTTGGCAAAGCTGTCACTGTCCGGCATGCTGTTCTCAAAAATCCAGTTAAAGTATCTTCTACTCCATGTCACACAAACCTCTTCACTGAAGTGCGACATGCCCCATGCAGAAATTATTGAGTGATGGGCTGGCAGTGAGATGTCGTACACCACTCTCTCACTTTAACAACATTGTCAGTCAGATTAATATTCATATTTTAGGGCACGATCTTGGTGTTCCCCAGCACTACATATAGTATGTGTGGTTAATTACTTTTTCTACTTGAGCATATTGTGAGGGGAAGGTTCTTGTAACCGCATGTATAACCAGGAGAGAGCTTTTAAGTGGGGGCCCTGATAATGGAGAAAGAAGAATTGAGGGCCGTAAATGTTGAGCACAGTGACCAACCTGTGTGAGTGATTCTGAGAAACTATGTTCAGTGGTTCTTACCTGCAGAGGGACTTTTGGCTGAAGCCCTCTCGTCATTCCACTCAGGGTCAGATAGAATGGCACTGGTTCACAAAACATTTTACCCGGTCCAGCACCAGTCTGTCACAGAAGATGGCCAGATGACAAAGTGGGTGGAGGAAGCCATTTAAGAGAGCTGCGAACTGAGCTTTTGTGAAAATGGTAGGAAGGTCACAAAACTCCATGCATGCAAAACTCTCAAGTTAGATGGGAAAAAAGTGGCTGGTTGAGAGGCAAAAAGATATATTTCATGGGCATTTCTGTCTGGGAAACTTAACAGCCTTCTTCCAGAAATTACAAACGGTTGGCAGGAAAGATTAGATCATCCCATAAGTGAGGGACTTTGACTACATCTAGGTAGATCTTTTTTGCCAAACCCTGGCAATTATTACAGTGAGAACAATGCCTCCCAAGTCTAAAACCTTTTCTCAGATGAGCGACATTTGGAGTCACTGATTGGCTGCTCTCTGGATATGGAAAGCAGAGTTTTCCTCTTCAAGCGTGGCAACCCCAGTAGAGTGTCTGCATTGGCTACCAGGCCAACAGAACACTCAAGAGGGGACCTTCAATGACTAGATGAGAGTTTGGTTTGTGGAATGTGGGGGCGGTTTATCTTTTGCCAATTCGGCTTCCACACCAAAGCCTGATGGAACATAGTGATTTTACAGGAAACTTCGTCTTCTCCACCAGGAGAGGACCATGGTGGGTGAGACTTGTGGCCTGTATCTTGTGGCAGAGTAAGAGCTAGAGGGAGTTTCCGACTGTGCCAAGATAGGAGCAGCATATCATCTTGCACCTATCGTGTGTCAACAGGGTGATCTTATTTGTTCCGAGTGGGCCATCTGGTGTTGGACAATTCCAGCATGCACCATTGTGCCTGTGGGTCAAATCAGTTTGGCAGGACCAGCAGATGCACCTAACAGTGAAATATGGCACGGTTTCAGGACTGATAGGGAATTTTCCAACGTTCTGATATTCAGAACGCAAGATCCCATGGTTTTGGATATTTTCATGGATGCATTAGGACATACAGCTGCTGCAGCAACTGATCCTCACCCACGGCACTGTTTCCTACTGTCGCCTCAACAAAGGTTAAAGGGTACAGAAATGCTGCACCGGCATGGATTTGTTATATATATACAGATACCTCTTCTCAGGTGAACAGTAGTTTGTGGTATAGTTGATTGTAGGTGATTCCATATGAACACAGTTGGGCCTTGCATCTATGGGAGCCAAGTCAGATTGCGTTGTAAAAGGGATTAATTCAGCGGAGAATTTGTACGGCTTACACTCAAATGTTTGTTTTGCCTATCGGTCACCATTCCGTAACTGATTTGTGTTTGTCAGCAGTTTTTGTAAAATTCATCAGCTAGTTCTCCAGAAAGTTGTAGTTTCTAAAGGTTTAATAAAGCTTGTAATTATTTTGTAAATTTAAATATACCACTGTTCTCATTCACACTCTTCTACTATTCACTGCTTTAAATTGCTGGTATACTCATACCACAACAGTAAAATAAAAATTCGGTATTATTAAAGTAATTGATTTGATTATTAATTTGACTTCATGCATAGGGCAACAAAAGTGCCATGAGTATATTCACCAATTCATATAGAAGACTTATGTGTCACATAGTTTGAAGGTTATTGACAAGATAAGACTTTTTTTACATTAAGATAATATTTAGCTTCACTCAGACATGTGTTTATGATTAAAGTGAGTGATGTCTTGCACCATAGCAGCGGCTGCTACACATCGTACAGCCCTGTTGCCCATCCCACCACCCAAGCCCAAGACTCCACATGTTAACATGACACGTCTGTCATGCGTCTCTCACACTTCAGGGCCTCTCCAGCACTCGCTACAGCTCTCATTCTCTCTCTTTCCCTCCCTCCCCCCCCCCCACGCCCCCTCCTGGTGATCTCCGTGGCCCACTTTCTGAAGTATCCCATGTGTGTGGAGGCGACATTTAAGCACTCGCCATACTGGTCGTTTCTCTACATGGGGGCGAACTTTGTAGCTGGCTCACTTCCTGTACTGCACTGCTGCCACAGGGCGTGTATTGCCTGACTGAATCGTGCAGCAGACTGCCGATTAATTTAATACTAGTATTTTCTATCGTAGAAGATCGACCAGTTGTGTTTATAATGTAAATTAACTTAGTCTGCATATGAATAAATTTCGATTAATCATATTTTTTAAAAAATCATAGTTCTTACCTGAACAATGCAGATTTTTATGTTTTACCTGAATGCTATGAGGAATTGAGTAAGGAAGGATGAACGTCTAGCATGAGAGAATGAAAGACATAAATGAAGGTTGGGTTGTGGCTGGCTCATGCTACGCTTTGAATTAAACCTTGATTGCTATTCTGTGTTTAGTCTCCCATAGTTATCACGATTATGTTATCCTCTTTCCGTGAGTGGCAGCAGCGGTGTGTATCGATACCCACACCTTGGACTGCCTTTGGCCTGATGCTTATAGTTTCCAGCTGCGCTGTGAGTGGTCAGTTGGTCAGTTGGCGTGGAGCAGCGAGGAGATCTGCACGTCGCGTGGCTTGGCCGGGCCCACTGGCGACCTCTACGCAGTGTCTGAGTGTGTGGTGCTGCTCCATTACTACGAGGTTCGTGGCTCACCAACCATAGACATGAAAGTTTAGTTTTGACTTAATGTGCCAGCAAGTCACGAATGTTCACATTGTGTCGTTTGGAATTCGTTGTCGGCTATTGGGATATTCCCACGAACAACAACGTGTTTTCAAGTTGGCAAATTTTAGCCACCCTCCGGTGGAGTTTAACTGTACTTGGTTATTTGAAGCGGAATCTTCTGTCTTGTTGCCATTAATGTTCCAGTTAGGTAGTTTAGTTTCCTCATCCCGTTGTCGCTGTCCAGCACGGTGTGTAGTTTGACAGCTCAATGTATAATTAGTTGTGAGCGCCAATACCTTCAACGTTGTTCCATTGAACTCTCTGGTGTGTGCTGGTCGGTTGAAGCGGAGGTTAGCGTGTCAGGGGGGCCGTTGACTGTGTGTCGGTTGGGTTGTCGTCGGATTGACAATTGTTAGGCCGACTGCCTCTCTCACCCAAGGGAGCGTTAGTGTTGGAATTCCACGTCGACCCTCGGAACTTCTGAGCGCCCTTGGATGTACTGCCTTTTCTTGTTTGTTCTTTTTTATCCTTTGTCGCTTCTAGTCGATTGTTAGATTAAGATTGTTTTGCCCTTAAGGCATCATATGGTTTGGGCCTTCAGCCGAATTTAAGAACTGTGTTATATTAAGCCTTTGGCATTTTTAACATTAATGTTATTGAGTCTTAAGTGTTGGATCTTCAGCCAAGTTTGAATTAAAGTTGTTTTGCTCTTAAAGTGTCAGACACTTTGGGCCTTCAGCCTAATTAAGGAACTGTTTAAAATTTTGCCTTTTAAATTTCTGATTTTGGTTGAGCTTTAAGGTTCCGAACAATACGTACATCAATGTCAATAACGCATTGCAAAAATGATCTTTGTGAATGATACAAGAGATCATCTCTAACTGTAGGGCGATAGTACGCAAATGGCGACCAGCTTTATTCCTAGTCTGTCTTACAGTGGACACATTTGATGTACTACGGAACAAATCAGCACAGCACCCAGTGTGTCCATTAAAAACAAACTGAATATGATAACGGATCCAGTGAGGAATCTAAAGCTGAGATGTTTGTAACGTTATAACAAATCAACACTTAGAGATAATTGAACTTTGTCTGGGAGCAAACATCTCTTCCAAAGAACAAAGTAAATTAAAGAAAATAAAATCAGTTATAACCAAACCATTATTTCACGATTACTTCTATGCAATAACGATCAAAAGACTATTGACAAATGATAAAAACTGCGAAGTATTCATTAAAATTTCAGATAATGAACCGTGTGGTTTGAGGCGCCGTTTCACGGGCTGCGCGGCCACTCCCGCCAGGGGTTCGAGTCCTCCCTCGGGTATGTGTTTGTGTGATGTTCTTAGTGCAAGTTACTTCAAGTTAGTTTAAGTAGTGAGTAAGTACAGGGGCCGATGACCTAAGCAGTGTGGTCCCTTAGGGATTCACACACATTTTTTTTCAGGTAATTAAGTCAAATTTCTTTTTTTAGTTTAGACTGCGATGTTTGTAGAAAACTTTCGCCACCTGACTATCTGAGTGATCAATATCGTTCACCAGTAGTTCAAATGGCTCTGAGCACTATGGGTCGCAGCATCTGAGGTCATCAGTCTCCTAGAACTTAGAACTACTTAAACCTAACTTAACTAAGGACATCACACACATCCATGCCCGAGGCAGCATTCGAACCTGCGACCGTAGCGGTCACGCGGTTCCAGACTGAAGCGCCTAGAACCGCTCGGCCACACCGGCCGGCAAACAATATCGTTCAGTTGTTAAACATGGAAAACTATTTACGTAATAATTAATGCAAGCGAGTCAGGCGGGAATGGCACAATAACACTGACTCGAGCTCAGGTTCAAAATCACAGTTAGCGACACGAAATAAATCTAATCCTGAAATAAGTAAAGCAAATTGCGCCAAGCACATGCACTTGGCTGCTAATTGTTTGGGACTCAGTTGCATAATAAATAGCTTCGCACAGCCTATCATAATGTTACTGTTAATATTTTTACCATTGTAATTTTTCTTAAATAAATTTTTTCTGTTAAGCAACTAGCTAGTAACTTTCATTAAGTAACTACTAATTAACTTTTGCATAACACTGTACATAGTTTGGTAGTGAGAGCAGAAATTATTTATTACACAAAGAAATTTAACATTATGATCTACAATTATCTATAAGAACTCACTAAAATCACTTTAAAAACCTGTAATAACATTTGGTGATTATTAAAAAGTAAATAGTTCACTGAACAACAAAGTCCATTATCTTTAAATATTAGTCTCAATTATTTTCTAAGTTTTGATAACTTTCACTCTCAGAAACACACTAAAATTCATGAGCTAATTTAATTTTGAAAATCTTTTTAGTACCAACATCGGCACTAGGTTTCAGTTTATAATGGCAGGATAGGGCCTTAATTGACAATTTTTGAGATTTGTGCACTTCTGGCACACTATTAACGATAAGTTGGTAATTAGTCACAAGATAAAATTTTATAGTTGGTCTGATCTTATTTCAGTGAGTGGCTGCTGGTGCTGCGAAAGGTAATCATCGTGGCAACAGATTCTTCTTGACGTCACTTTGCAATAAACAATATTAAGTGTTGTCATCCATTTCTAGATACGGGAACACTCAAAACTAAAATTAGTCTCACCCCTGAAAGTCACATTAGGCTATTTAGAGGTGAGACCGATGTCAACTTTGATAGTTCCCGTACCCAGCAACTAATGACAAAAGTTATATTTTTGATTTGAGAATTAGCGTGTTTTTCCAGGAATCTTCAATTGCGAGCCCAAAGTGTTCCTCTTTCATATTAATTCCTCTTGGTGACGTTTGCACTGTGCCTAGTTAACGCTGCAATTATGCCTGGCCATAACGTGCAGTTCTTCCAGTTTCTCGCGCTACATGCCGCTAGCAACCACTACGCCTGCGCGCTCCTGTCAGACTCCACTGCACAACAGCCAGCGCCAGACTCAACTGCACTGTGCACGACAATGTTCCCTACTTCAGATAAACTCTTTGACTGTCCAAGGTAGCAAATCGCCGTGACTAAACCAGCGTTTTTACTACATGATATTACAAATTGTTTTTTAGACATTGCGTGTAATTTCCATGAGAAAGTACATTCAAAAGAAAATATATACGAAATATTGGCAAAATATATTACAGAGGGCAATGACTCCATTACTCACAATTACAATTTTAATACTGCGAAGTTTTGTAATGTTAGACACTATGTTATTGTCTTTTTTTTTTTCAATAAAAAAAGTTCAGGTTAATGTGTTCATTTTTTTACCTCGATTAATTGTGAGCCACCATTCGAAAGAAATACAGTATCGTTCTAATGCTGGAGGTCACAATTTTTATTAACCGTAATGAACCCATACATTTTTCTGTTTTCATTTTCGATTTTGCAACTGTCTTTCGCAGCAGTTAAAGAACATCTGTCCTAATTCAATAGCAATTTCATGCATTACATCGATTTGGTTGTTCATTCAGTTTAATGCGAACAGCAGTCTAGATGTAAAAATACAAGGAGACGCAAATAAAAGTGGCGGGGGAACAGAGTCTCGGGGTACAAAGAAACAACAAAGAAAAGGAAATGCAGTACTAACATGACTTTAGCAGATGTTGAAAGTGACCATTCATCTCTTGGCGCTTCTGAGGCCTCGCCAGCAAGATGCTGAAGGCGGATGGAGGCTGGAGTTCTGGAATTGTTGCAGTCTCGTCCGAGATGTTCTTCTGCAGTTCATGAAGACAGTGAGGATTGTTGCGATACATCTACGACTTAAGGCCGCCCCCACACAAAGTAATCTCACACTGACAGATCACGTGACCTCCGTGGCCAGCTAAGGCCGCAATCAGACTGGTCTCTGCTAATAAGTCTACCAGGCGTGGAGGTTGTGCAGATGTGCTCCAAGCATCGGCCGACGGTATGGGCAGCTGCTCGACCAATAATTCAGTGCGCAGACACTGCACACCGAATACCAACCTTCGGATCATGCAACGTGTTTTCTGGACAATACGTGGATTCTTCCCTGCCCAGAACCTGAGAGTCGACGTAATCACTCAGGTAAAATCAGTCTCCATCAGGCATAAAGAACAGATCCATATCCCAGCCATTCTATGTGAACGACGACTCACAAAACTGGAGGCGCTCAGGAGCTTCTGCTGATTTTAATGCACGAAGAAACACTCGCTATGGATACATGTGCATGTCGAGGTGGAGTATACGTCAGCAGGATTGACTTGACATTTCGGCCTCTTACAACAGACGTCGGGTTGATTTTGTAGGACTGAAGCATTTTCTGGCGACCTGGCACGTTTAGAAATGTTTTTTTCACTTTGTCAGTACAGATCACGTGACCTCCGTGGCCAGCTAAGGCCGCAATCAGACTGGTCTCTGCTAATAAGTCTACCAGGCGTGGAGGTTGTGCAGATGTGCTCCAAGCATCGGCCGACGGTATGGGCAGCTGCTCGACCAATAATTCAGTGCGCAGACACTGCACACCGAATACCAACCTTCGGATCATGCAACGTGTTTTCTGGACGATACGTGGATTCTTCCCTGCCCAGAACCTGAGAGTCGACGTAATCACTCAGGTAAAATCAGTCTCCATCAGGCATAAAGAACAGATCCATATCCCAGCCATTCTATGTGAACGACGACTCACAAAACTGGAGTCCCATTTTAGGACTAAGCGTTGCTTTGCACATTCTGCTGGCACTTTGTCACCATTAAACTTCTCAGCACACAACTGACCACATCATTTCGACCTCGTTGTCCTGCAGTTTTCATAGTGCTGCACTGTGAGAACCATCATCCTCTTTTCAACGCTCCACTCACACTGACACAGCCCGCACTATGCTCTGAACAAGTGTGGATCACGAGACGGGCCTACACGAAGTGTGGATATCACAGGGTGTGGTTGTAAGTCTACATGCACGTCCTGTAGTACCAACTCGTCCGGGCCACTTTTGTTTGTCCCACCCTGTATAACTGTTCATAACGTGATGAACGACCATATGTGGTAGTCATTGTACCTCATCAATGGTAAAAAAAAGTGATGCACTCCACGTAAATCTGTGTCCGAAATTTAGGTCTCAGTACTGCTGTAATGAAATAATTAATTGATTTCTCTTGAATTCTTGATTCATGTGAAGTGCGTCCTCGATAAAGTGCCTTGAAAAAAAATTGTGTGTTAACGTGGGCAAATTAACTCTTCCCTTACGACAACACATTTTGTATGCCCTTGTATCGAGTATAGTACCCTCTGCTGTGAAACGTTTTCCATTACAAAATCCGCATTGTAAATTGATCAAACCACAATTGTTACTGGCAGAATTGTGTGGCATTCCCTTCAGTGGACATTTAAATGTATCATTCCATAAAACATCGTTTCAATGTCCACATTCCTATTACTTTCTCGACGCAAAAACTCCGTCTGTTTCGCTCTGCGTCTTTTGCTCTGACCAGTTAGTGTTTTTCTTCTAGGCATAGCCTAAAACAAATATGGTGTCCGTGTAATAAGGGAAGCTGCAAGTGATAGTCAAAATAATGAAATTAAAAATTAGGAACTTCAGATTTTCTGGTAATGGCGGCAAATGACCAGAGTGTTATTCTTGCAGAAAAATAAGCGAAATAACTACGCCAGTATACAACGTAATTTACAGACTTTGTTACAGCGATCTATTGATTTCCACTGTGATCATCATCATCATCATCATCATAATAATAATATTGGCAGCTGTCGAACTGTAGCTATCGGGTATGTGTGTGTTACTGCAGACGAACCGCGTAAATATGAAGGTCACTAGAATTAGATTTCACGATACATTGTTATTTTCGTAGGCCTTTTCTACCATAGCAGATGATCAGCACACAGGGCAGTAGTTGGTAGCACTTCATTTGTAGATCACGTATTGGAATTCAATGCATGATAGTGAAGTTATCACCTCAGTTGCGAATATGAGAGCATCTACTTCCCGAAACCACTCTTAACTACATACACACACGGGTTTTTCTTTGTGCACACCTATGGCAAAGTACCTTTCGAATTAAGTAAGTTTCATTTTCCTCCTTCCATAACTAATATTAAAAATCTATACTACAGTTTTCGTGTCCACTTATTAACATTGTGATGTATTTACCAGATGCTATCGAATAATAATTGCCCACCGTTCTATTTACAAGTTCATAACACCAGCGGTTTTTCAAAATAAGTAAATGGATGTAATTCTCTAAACTTTCACTTTTCTTAAAGTGAACTTTCCTGGCACCGTAATATACCGCTGTATATTTATAGCAGAAGTGTTGTAGCTATACTTATTGTCAGATGGTCTAAGGGACAGCTTGTACTAACCAGAATGCCTTAAGACAACACCTTAGCAGCATAGCTAATGTGAACATCAATTTTCAATGCACACGAATGTGCAAGAGTATGGCAGTGCCCTGAATGAGGAGTGTATCTGAGAGATTTATCTAGGAACTGTAAGTATTTTAAGGATTTATATGCATGTACACAATGCTGTTATCAGTTAGTGCATCAGATACACTACGTGAATAGAGCTTCATAAAAGAGCCCAGGCAGATAATATCTACACTTTCATCCTTCAAACACTGCTGTTCAAAATTTGTCTAGGTTCCCCATAGACCAAAATTGGACGCAAGTCTCAAATTGTCTTCACTTGATAGATAAATACTTCCATCTATATGGAAAATGACCATTCGTAACTGACACTTAATGCATTGTGGAAAGTCTTTTCGCGAGTTAGTTTCTTGAAGTGTTTCAATACCTCGTCATGAGATCATAGCTCTGTAAAAAGAAGAATTACAACATAAAACACTACAGACAGTTATATGCACAATGGTCAACCGTTAAACAAATACTTATTCCGTTTGACCAATAGAAAGCGTTCGGTTAATAAGTACCTGGTCATGCGAGGGCAGCAGCAATGTTCAGTGCCGCACTTTGACTCAGCTAGCAAGACATGGGCGCTGCATGCGGAAGACAGTTGCTCTCTAAACCACTAGGAAAATGCTCGGACATGTAGTTTCTTGAACAACACTGTGATCGAAGACTATTTAAACGGGAATAATCGTGAATGTCCGGTAAGGATCATTTTATTGGAAGTCGAAAACTGTGTTCTAGCTAGTCGTCAGACAAGTTCTTTCCTGATGCTAGATGGGTAAATCACTATGAAGTAAGGAACACAATTACACTGTCATTCTGTGAGAACAGCAGTGATAGTGGGACCGGCTTTAGTGCATTTTTTTAACCGTCAAGTAAATCCTTCGATATGGACAGTGGCTGTTTATCTTTGTCCTAAGATTCACTGAATTAAATAAACATTAACAGTTGTACAAAGAAATGTGCATTAGGAATGCTTACTGTTTAATATGACTTGCGGGCAGTATATCTAAGAAAAAGTAAGACATCTATTTTTTACTTCAGTTAGTGTCTCTAGACGTGAGATGTACAACAAACTTAAAGGAGACCAACAGTTAACATTGCGCAGTTCTTGGAGACGAATACTTCAATTAGTTATTGTACAGGTCTTCGTCGCTCTAAACCAGTTTGTGAAATCTGCAATAGTTTCACTTGGCACAGACCGCGACCCTGTCAATTACTTTTCTGTGATCAGATGCTGGAGTAACTGGTGTTTTGTTTTCACAAAAGGAAGCTTAAATCTCATAGGTTTAGTTTTTAAAAGGATGTGATGGAAAAATACCTCCAAATTTCTTTGTATTTGAAAACTCTTACAGCCTTTAAATACAGCAAATTTTATTACCACTGCACATCTTTATTCTTCACGTATGGAAATTTACTTTGCAACATAGTCACTCTGGAGAAGAACAGATTTCTGACATCGAGAAGGTAGTTTCTTGATACTGCCACTACAGAATGTTTGCTGACAAAGCCACAACCTGCACCTTTCCATTGATATCATTGTCAAAGTGAAGTCCTCAAAGGCGTTCCTTAAATTTTGGACACACATGGAAGCAGGATGGGGCCGAGTCGGAAATGTATGGAGGATGGTCAGAGACAGTGAAGTCGAGGTATTGGACAGTTGCAGGGATGCAGTGCTCTTGTGTGATATAGCATTGTTGAGCAGGAGAGGACGGTCCACGAGTGGACAGTTTTCTGAGAGTCTCTCAGTATCCTGAGATAGTTACGCTACACCAAGCCTTATCACATGCTACAGTTTAGTTGCGGCGAGCAGTAGCTTGTGTGAGCAGAGTGTAAAAGTCGGCTGAGTAGCGTGCATGACATGTAACACATCAATGAATCTAGAAAACAGAATAAAAATTTCTCGAGAATTAGTTTTCAGCTTGACGTCTTAGATATTTCTCATTGTCACTTTTGTTATGATTATATTTTCATACTTACAAGTAAGGGATGTGTTGATCCTACTGGATAATGTCCTCAGGAAAACACGAGTCACTCGAGATAACTACCGACCAAAAATCAATTTTAGAATCAGATGAACCAATGTAGTAACCAGTTTGTTCCGTTTTCTAATGTTTTGTTTTTAGAGATGAGGGAATGAACTGTGCAGCATTTGCAAACATTTTGTGTTCTACATATTTAAATACTGCATAGGAAATTGAGCCTACTTCGAATATATTGTTAATTCTTCAGTTAGAGTGTTTTATTGCAAAGAAAATTGTATATATTCGTAACAGTTTTTACAGAATGTGTCAGCAGTTAAGCCACGCCCTATCAGTGGTGCAAAGAAAGCGTTCTAGGATGAAGCACGTGGTATTTGCAAATAAACTGAGTATCTTTAATAACTGAGTGTCTTTAATCTGTTAACAGTTTCACCTGTATTGAGAACTGAACGTTGTGTTAGTTGCCAATAGCTCCTAATTCAACAGGTTTTTAATTTTTAACAGTCTTATTGTAAAACTTATTCTTAATTTCATTCAATTTACTAATTATTGGTTGTAGTAAAGCAATAATGTAACAGGTATATTGATGCAGTTGAGAAAATTTCTTCAACAGTGTATTTTTGAATTTGAGTCTACTATTTGTTCCTAGGTTCATGACCGTATTGAAACAATGTTTTCACATTTGAGAGAAGTTTAATCTTGCACTTTTTTATAATTTCAGAAAAATACAGCAAAAATCAAAGACGTGTTCCAAGATTTGAAATTAGAATAATATTACGTACTATACATCTTCTGAAGCGTTCACTAGAAGTGGCCAAAAAAGTCTGCCGAGGCACAACATTATCCTTGAGTGTGGGAGTACAGAAACAGTGAATAACTGCAAGTTTAGATTTATCACAGTCTATATTTTAATAATGAAGAAAACTCATGGAATGGAGTTCTTTTCGTTTTACTCCAAGGGTGTCTGTCAGACGGCTACCTTCACCTTAGCATGTCTATCAGCTGCTGGTGGTTGTTCTGCTTGGCGAGGTCCAGTGGGGTTTTTCCCTCGTTATTCCTGGCCCAGCGGTCGGCCCCAGCATCTAGCAGAGCCGAAGCCGCCTCTGCGTGTTCGCGCAGAGCCGCATTGTGCAGCGGCGTTCGTCCCCACTGATCCCTGGCGTTGTGGTAAGGAGTGTTCGCCAGCAGCAGACGCACCACAGCCACGTGGCCATGATATGCAGCCACAAGCAAGGGCGTGCTCTGCGTTTTGTTCCTGGCATCAGCCTCCGCCCCTGCCTCCAGCAGAAGCCGCACCACAGCCTCGTGGCCATTACATGCAGCCTTGTGCAGGGGCGTCTCCTGCCAGCCGCTGCTCCTGGCGTCCACGTCTGCTCCACCCTCCACCAGGCACTTCACTGCCTTCTCATGTCCCTTCTCTGCTGCCCAGTGCAGGGCGGTGTACCTGCGCTCGTCCTCATCCCTAGCTCCCACGTCCGCACCAGCTGCCAGCAGCGTCTGCAGCTCGGTGACTGCATCCTCCTTCGCTGCCTTAATCAGTCTGCTGTTCTTCTCCTTCTCAGGCAGGCTCCTGTGCAAGAAGGGCAAATTGTCTCATTTTTCGCCAAATACGTACTTCTGATTAAGAATACAGCCGAGGAACCTGATATTACACCAGTTCCAAAAAGCAGATCTGACCACTAACTAATCTGCAATTTTCACCACTGAAACAGATTGTAGTATAATAGTCCTCTACGTGCTGCAACCCCCTTTTTAATACACCCAAACGTGGCACTCAAACATAGTCATGTCCTCAGGTATTTAAATTTCCTGTCATAGCATTTCTTTTATTTGCAAATTTGTCAAAACATCCTCATCAACAGAGTCAGCTAATGCTTAACAGGGAACAATTTAATCGAAATACTTCAGTTACAGGAATAGCTGTAGATTACTTCTTTATCCATACACACAAACATATCTGTTGGCATATACACATGTACAAACTTACTTAGAAGAGTGTTTGTATGGTAACAAGCATATCCACAAGCAGTCTCATCCACTCCCATGTTCACATACATTCATGTACACACATACACAGAACCACACCACCAAACCTCCCCCTTACACACACTCACACATGTACAAAAACAAACATACTCTTAATTTCTTGTAGCTGTAATGTGTCTGAAGGCAACAGAAAATCCTGCAGTTTTTGGAAGTAAATTTATGATTGATGTGCTTGGTTGGATTACTATCTGTAGTAGAGGTCCTTAAAACTAGTCCTGACATTGCTCATGTATTTACTGATGAACACCTCATGTCCTTCGTGTGTGACAGCCTCATTACAATGATTTTAATTCACAATACCTACATTATGACTCTCTGAATTGCGTTCCATGTTGTCCGAGTTTCGAGTCCCCATCAGGCACGGTTTTGTGTGTTGTCATTGGCATAAGTTAGTTTCAGTTAGATTAAGTAGTGTTTCAACCTAGAGCCGATGACCTCAAGCATATAGGTCCCATAGGAACATACCACCTACCTGCGTTCTATGTCATCATGAATAAAATGTAGCATATTCTTTGTAGTCTAAAGCAACTGAGCAACAAATTCTTACTATTACACTTGCAAGTGAGATAGAATAGCTCACAAATGCAATATAAGATAAGCGGAGTGGACAGAATATGGGTAAATGTTGACGGAGAAGATTAAAGACCTTAAAGAGAGGGTCTGTATGTGGATTATGATATCCTAGTACATAATAGCGGGAGAGACAGCCCTAGAAAACACGCCCTTCTGGGCCTCTCCCAGTCTGTTGGGACAAAGAACATGAAACAGCCGCTAACAAGGGGAGAGAATCTATAGAAACCTACAAACGATAAGCCGCAGAGCAGAATTTTCTATACTTTAATCACATCGAAGCGAGAGTGCACCATCTATACAAAAATAAAAAAGGCCACATTTATGTAATAGCTTACCTACTCAATGCTCCATGACTATCATTTGGAATCTAGAGAGTAAGATGCATTAATACAGCAGTGGGATAACTACAGGCAATATCTAAAATCTTTTTTGAAAACATTTTATGCACCTTGACCCCAAGCGGATCAGATCAGGAAAAAGTGTAATGACGGTAAAGCGTCATACAGAACATCTTCTAAATGGGAATGTCTCCCTGTAGGAAAAGTCTCGAGCAGTAGTGTGCAGAAGGAATATGAGGCCAGGAACGAGTGACTGATTCATACAACCCATGATGGAGAAGGGATGAATTCGTTTATTGCACATACCAACCAAATCTAAGTCCCAGAAATGAAGACTGCTCAGATCTTACAAATACATAAAATGCCTCAGTGCTCTCCATTATAGACTTCCTTCATCCGTTCCTATGTCTCGTTAATACACGATAGCAAAATGATAGGGCAGAAAGGTAGATTAAGAATCGAAAAGCACTGTCCTTGGACAAACCAGTTTTAGAAAGTGTAATGGCCTAACTGAAACACTGGTATCATTACCACGAATATCCCAGTTGCGTTGCGTGACAATCAAGTATTTGATAGCAGTGTACACAGATACGACAACCGATTATAGTTCTATTATGCCGCTATTGATAAATGGGTTGAAGAATCACCACATCCCGCAGTCATTCATTCACAAGCTATAGCGATTGTGTTCCGATAGAACCCAGATTATACAAAACACTATGAAACAGTAGGACCAAGGAGAGAGAGCTAAAGATTATCAGAAGGCTCGATATTAGTTTAGTCTTTTTACATCAGACCAACATTCAGTGCTTCAATGAAGCGCAGGATGCAGATGGTTAATATATACTCGTATCAATAGTTTTCCTGTGTGTCAGCAGCAGATGCATAAACTGTTATAGTGTTCAATGAATGGCTGTGTGCGTATATTGAGACGTAGATTTAACGAAACAAGACTTCTAAGACTAGGGCTTCATATTCCTGGTCCCGAAGGTGCCAGGAAAATACCTCGCGCGGTGACAGAAGCTTGTTGAGAAGCACACTCAAGGATAATCATTAGCATATATACTGCACAAATAATACCTTACTGGGATTATGGATGCATCTGTTACAGTTCAGAATAGATTACAAAAACTGTGTGTTACCGTGAAGGTATCAGAGCATCTAAATCGACTCCAACTAACTCATGGCTAATGGAAGTAAATGTACTTCCGGCGCAGGTCTAATATTTCGTCACTGTTAAATTCTTCATCAGATTCCTCCTGGAACTTTTTTACATGTTAACTGAAAATTTGGTAACAGAGATGAAAGTGCTATGTAGGCATGTATTGAATAGAGAAGGAACTACTATCGTCAGAAGAATTTTACTTCGATGCTCCTCCTTCTGCAAATACGTGGCCACTTCGCAAAATTCAAGATGCTTTAGCACGCCATACTCTCACACCTTACTGAAGCTGAATATCAAGACGCACATTCGTTTCAGCCAAGATACACTGAGTGATAAGGTTTTAGCTAGCAAACTAGCATTTGGACGATCCTCATGACTGATCTGCGAGGATGGGTCGAAATAAACAGAGGGGGCAGAAAGTGCATTTGTAGATGGCAAGGCTAATCGCTGAGGCAAATTCAAGCTCCCTGAAGTTGGGTCCACACTCCCTGAAGAACTCAAAGCGATTTAAGACGGATTTAAATACGCAAGGGAAGTACAAGAAGAAAGAAATCAATTCTATCAGACTAACGTTCAGTAATGTTGCTGTTAAAATGCTACTACGCCAATGTACCGAAAATTATCTAGTATAACGAATTGTAGAAGCAACGCAGGTGATTTCCTGCATAAATAAGAAATTGGAAAATTTCCTATAGGATCAAACTATTGAGGTCATAGGTCCCTCGCCTTACACTTCTTAATGTAACACACACGAACTTAAACTAACTTTCTCTAAGGAAAAACACACACACACACACACACACACACACACACACACACACACACACACACACACACACACACACACACACACACCTATGCAGCGCAGTTAAGAAATAGGAGGACCATAATATTATGGCTCAAGATGTACAATAGAATAAAGATAAATGAAAAAGTAGGCAAGCTCGTCAGGAAAGCTCTTTACACCGCTGCATCGAAATACAATAAAGTGCCAGCTGACAATGTTCTTCACAGCATTAGAATTATAGTTAGTGCCAGATAAGAGTGAAAATCTACAACAGTTTGTGACATTGAAGAAAGTGGTAGCTAATCTCCCATCATGTACTAAGTACCAAAATGGTAGATGCAGTAGAAACTTTGCATTGAGGTGTCAAAAGATGTGGGATACCTCCTAATATTGTGTCCTTTTGCCCAGCACAGGGCAGCAGCTCGACGTGGCAAGGTCTCAACAGGTCGTTGAAAGGCTCCTGCACAAATATTGAACAATGCTGCCTCCACGGCCGTCAGTAACAGCAAAAAGTGTTGCCGGTATAGAATGTTGTGAACGAACTGGCATCTATGTCTCATAAATTATATATGGGACTCGTGTAGGATGCTCTAATACTCCAGAATGGGCCACAACTGTTCGTGATAGGTCAGAAGAACAGTGACATGGCACAATAGCATAAACACAAATTCCATCGTTTTCAGAGAACATGAAGTCCATGAATGGCTGCAGATGGTCTCCCAGTAGCCGGAAATAACCATTTCCCGCCAATGACCGGTTCAGTAGGATCAGAGACCCTAGTTCAGTCCATGTAAATACAGCTCACACCATTAAGTAGCCACCACCAGCTTGTACAGTGCCTTAATGACAATCTGTATCCATGGCTTCGTTGGGCCTGCACATCACTCTAATCCTACCATCACCTCTTACCAACTGATATCGGGACTCATCTGACCAGTTCCCGCATTTTCAGTCGTTTAGGGTCCAACCGATATGGTCGCAAGACCAGGAGAGGCATTGCAGGCGATGCCGCGCTGTTGCCAGAGCCACACACGTAGGTCGTCTGCTGTCATAGTGCATTAATGTCAAATTTCGCCGCAGTGTCGTAACAGATAGGTTCGTAGTACGTCCAACATTTCTGAAGTTATTTCAGGTAACGTTCCTTGTCTGTTAGCATTTACAACTCTAAGCAAACGCCTCTGCTCTCTAACTTTAAGAAAGGGCATCGGTCACAGTGTGGTCTCTGGTGAGAGATATCTGGCATTCTTCGCATTCTCTTGACACTATGGATGTCGAAATACTGGATTTCCGAAAACTAATGTCCTATTTGTCTAGCTCCAAAGACCCTTCCGCATTCAAAGTCTGTTAATTCGCCTCGTGCAACCATAATCACGTCGGAAACTTTTCCACATGAATCACCTGAGTACAAATAACAGCTTCACCAATGCACTGCCCTTTTATACCTTGTGTACGTGATAGTATTGGGACAAGTGGGGCATGAGGTCACTCTGCATTGTTGCTAGATGTATTCAAGATGGCAGCGATGATGTCATCCAAGATGTAGTCATGTAGACTTGCAACAGTGCATGATGTCATCCAAGATAGCAGCCATAACGTCATTCAAGACGCCGAGAAAGTGCCACGCCCCCCTTCCCCAAAAAAATTGCTGTAATTTCAAATTCCAACAGGATAATGCATGGCACCTCCATTATCTCTACTACGGAAAAAATCACTCTAAGATATACAACTTGGTCTACCTCAACTAATGTAAGTCATCCGACCACCACTTCCTCCTATGAACTGGCACCAAGTTTGAATTTTGGCGCTACACAAAGATCACTTGGGATTTCACTCTTAATCTGAGAACATGGCGTGAAAGAAAGTACACTTGTACTAACCTCAGTCGCCATCTCCTCCTAAGGATTCGTGGGATAGAAAGTCTTTATTATTTAAACTATTTCATGTAGGTGTGTTCGCCACTGGGTCAGGACCCAATTGACTTGGTACATTTCGTCGCCGCCGGAGGATGCTACCGTGATGTCAGGTGATGACGCAAGTACAGTTATGCATGATGGCGGCAAACTGTTCACCACGAGGTCTAGTACTCAGTACCACCAGCAGAAGACGCTGTCATCTGTTTCGTGACGTAAGCCAAGATAGCGGGGGTAAATGGCGGGAAAACGACTCTGGATACAAGTCTTTATTTTGCAGACAGTCTTTCCTACACAAGATCTATACTCCAACTGGCCTAGTGCACAATACTGCCACCAGAGGTTGCTATCATCCCTCATGTGACAATCCAAGATGGTGATCTGAAGAGGGGGGGGGGGGAATGGCGCGATGACAACTCAGAGTGCTGTCCTGCTGGGGAGAGTAAGGAAGGAGTGCACTCTATTTTGGAACGTTTTATTTACAAAGGTGCATTCGAGTTCTAAGGCCTCCGATTTTTTTCTAATTAACTACTCACCCAAAATCGATGAAACTGGCGTTACTTCTCGACGCAATCGCCCTGCAGACGTACACATTTTTCACAACGCTGACGGCATGATTCCATGGCAGCGGCGAAGGCTTCTTTAGGAGTCTGTTTCGACCACTGGAAAATCGCTGAGGCAATAGCAGCACGACTGGTGAATGTGCGGCCACGTAGTGTGTCTTTCATTGTTGGAAAAAGCCAAGTCACTAGGAGCCAGGTCAGGTGAGTAGGGAGCATGAGGGATCACTTCAAAGTTATCACGAAGAAACTGCTGCGTAACGTTAGCTCGATGTGCGGGTGCGTTGTCTTGGTGAAACAGCACACGGGCAGCCCTTCCCAGACGTTTTTGTTGCAGTGCAGGAAGGAATTTGTTCTTCAAAACATTTTCGTAGGATGCATCTGTTACCGTAGTGCCCTTTGGAATGCAACGGGTAAGGATTACGCCCTCGCTCTCCCAGATCATGGACACCATTTTTTCAGCACTGGCAGTTACCCGAAATTGTTTTGGTGGCGGTGAATCTGTGCACTTCCATTGAGCTGACTGGCGCTTTGTTTCTCGATTGAAAAATGGCATCCACGTCTCATCCATTGTCACAAGCGACGAAAAAAAATTCCCATTCATGCTGTCGTCGTGCGTCAACATTGCTTGGCAACATGTGTCACGGGCAGCCATGTGGTCGTCCATAAGCATTCGCGGCACCCACCTGGATGACACTTTTCGCATTTTCAGGTCGTCATGCAGGATTGTGTGCACAGAGCCCACAGAAATGCCACCTCTTGAGGCGATTTGTTCAACAGTCATTCGGCGATCCCAAAAAACAATTCTCTCCACTTTCTCGATCATGTCGTCAGACTGGCTTGTGCGAGCCTGAGGTGGTTTCGGGTTGTTGTCACACGATATTCTGCCTTCATTAAACTGTTGCACCCATGAACTCACTTTCGACACATCCATAACCCCATCACCACATGTCTCCTTCAACTGTCGATGAATTTCAATTGGTTTCACACCACGCAAATTCAGAAAACGAATGATTGCACGCTCTTCAAGTAAGGAAAACGTCGCCATTTGAAGTATTTAAAACAGTTCTCATTCTCGCCGCTGGCGGTAAAATTCCATCTGCCGTAGGGTGCTGCCATCTCTGGGACGTATTGACAATCAACGCGGCCTCATTTTAAAACAATGCGTATGTTTCTATCTCTTTCCGGTCTGGAGAAAAAAAATCGGAGGCCTTAGAACTTGAATGCACCTCGTACAGATGGAGTATATTTATCACACTTATATGAAATGCTGATTTGGTTGGGGTCAAAATACACAGTATGCAGATGCCCAAACAACTCCTAATTTTCCGAAATAATTTTAGTACACAATGGCAAACTGATCCTAAATAATGCAGTACACAGACGTGTAGACACGCTCAGTACTCGTAAACTGCCCAAATAACGCATAGTACAGCCTACAGACCTGTTCACAAAATAATGTAATCGGCACACTCAAGCACCCTCCGCACCCCCTGTCCAGTTTACTGTACAGACAGCCCCAACGAAGTGACTCGGGCGTCAGCCATCAAACCACACACAGCAGCCCTTGCACATGAGGCAGCGACATCCCTTTCATACTTTAGGCCTGAGAAATTCCTATCGAAATACATATTCACCTAGACGCCGAAGATGACACGATCGGACCGGCCAGCATTGCCTTTACGCTGGTGGTAGAATAGCACTGGCTGCTCTCCCCCTAGTGCTTGTAATGGACCATCTATGACGAGTTCAGCCATACGTACCTGCCCCAGCATGGCTCACACCACGTCTCCCGGCCGAATGTCGGGGTGTCCGCTCGCCATCTAACAATGTTCCCAGTGTTATTCTTATGTCGCATGGCTTTCTAAAAAAACATGAGAACAAACTCGACGTCTCAGGCATTGTATAGTGTCCCACGTAACCTTCGCTTTCTGGATGTCTCAGCTTGTATGCACGAAAATTCCTACTCTAACAGAACCTGTTTACGAATCTTCCCAAATTTCCACTTCATCACAAATGCCGCCCAAGACATACTAAGTACTAGTTCGCTATTCGGTCGTCTAGACGAGGACAAACTTAACTCCGATACATTCCTACACGCCAACAGGCCTCTGCATTCGGACGGCTGCTGTCGTTAATGGGAAATGAGAACCATTTCCACCACTGTCAATGCATACACAGAAACATTCCGGAAACCTGGTCACATATATCTTCTATCATTGTACTTAAAATAAAATGTTACGATCGCCGTCTCAATTGAACGGCATTCAATGATGAGCGAAGTATTGGAAATATACCCTGTTGACTGCTGTGGCTCTGGTAATATCTTTAACTTCCTTATGACTGTAAATACTCTTCCCTTTGCTATCACAGCATTCAAAGTCAAATCCATACCATCCCTACTATAGGGCATACTGAACGAAAATAAACGATGTGTGTGCCTGTCTCTTAGGTGGTTCTTGCGAGTCCTACCATTGTGTCATGGAAAGAGAGACGTAACCAATCAGATGTTAAAGAAAAAGCCTGATCCCAACAACTACTGCATGTTACTCTCACAAGCGCTCTTGGTTCTACAGGTTCACGCAGGTATCCACATTAAAAGCTATATGCGCTATACAAATCGTGGTAAGACATTACCTCTGAATGAGGTGGTTCTCTTTCTCCCGGACAAATACCGTGATGGTGATTGTAGGAATGTGTAAGCCTATAATGCAACCTCAGGATAAAATCAATGAACTTTGAGTATGTTAGAAATTATTTCCATCATTTCGTATGTCTTTCCATTCAAGCACATACATGCATAAGCTCACACCCATAAGTTAATCATATTTCAGGCACTCTCGTATCTCTAAAGGAGCCACCTTCATCAAACCTATCTGCTACAGTAAAATTACATTCTGGTTTTAGTCACACCCTAAACATCTTACAGCCACACTCATTTCTACAGCTTCTTGCACATGATTGCTCCAATTTAAGTCGGAAATGAGCAGAAGTTTGAGAAAGACATATGCAACACCTTCTGCACACCATGTAGAAAAAGAAAGACCTGAGTTACTGAAACAGGACCGTGTTTTGAGCATTCAGTGGAAATGCGTGCAATGTGCTACGTCCCCAAACTGGATACAAGTACTACAGATCCATGTCCATTCAAATCAATCAGCCAAACATGATGATATTATTCTCTATCCCCCAACAAAAAAAATTACGAACTATAAAAGCTCAGACGATTTAGAAATCGCCAAGTTGCTGATGCAGTTGCAATGATGCAGAATGCGGTATGCGTCCAGCGTGGAGAAATAGATTTCACAATACTTCCCCAGAATAGCGTAGCGTGCAGCCTTCCAAGCATTCCTAAGGGGCGTACCCAGTCCCTCACATCAAACCGCTACTGCTACTGCCTGACATGATCCTAATAAATATACAGGCACGGCAGAGACCACTTTCAAGTTTGATCACCTATACCCTAGACAAATGATTGAATGAGACACTCCCTCTGGTCTTGTTTAGTTGTTTCTAACAGTTTTCTAACACGATTTTGTACAACATCATACATTTAATTTTTTTCTGATATTTCGATACCTGTGTCAGGTTTTAAACTGACATTAACACGTACTGATCCACGGCCTGTCACACGAAACAAGACATCGCACTGTGTAAATTATTTTGCTACTCCAACTACCATAACACGCGACATATAGTGGATGATTTTAAATAAAAGACAGTTACAAGATAAGGAAACCAGAATAGTTTGGCTGCATTGTTGAGTGTCTCCAAACCTATGTCGGAAAGCTGTTGACAACCTCTGAATTTGAACTCATATGTCACAGTGATGGAATAGATGATGGATTTGCGTTCCATTTCGAGTGATTCCTGATTTTGCACTTGTGTACACGATCACTGTTTCGCTGCTACCAACCTCCAGAAGCTGTCACCCATCCACAAAACCCATTCCCAGCTCAAACAAGCTTTGTCAGTCGATCATTAAGTGGTAACCAACAGCACACCAATGCACAGATGGGATGGAAAGGACACCGCCGATGTACTGTAATATTAAGCAACACATTTGACAGCAGGAACAATTTTAGCAATTTTACTGTTAACTCCAACACCCGCCAATCATGTGACAGCATGTTTCCCCAATTTCAGTATCATAGCTAAACCACCCCTTCTCTACTTCCCGAGTATGATTGCGAACATGGATAGATGACTTCTCAGTACGCCCATTCACTGTTAATTCTCGAACACACAAATAATCAAAATATACCAGACTGCGCTCTACATATTTCTAAGACCTCGAGCATAGTACTTAATTTACGATCCATCTCTTTGAAAATGGAAGTCACAGAGCATTCTCGCTGTCTTAGGGTAAAGTTAGAGAGTGAAAGACCATCGTCACACTGTCATTCACCAGCCCACCATGCAGCACCGTTACCCAATTAATCTGCAACCGATCAGAGGAAGAAAACCTCTACACTCCATGTCTCGTGAATGAATTGTGCTTTCCGGGTCCTAACCCATCCAAGTGCACGAGATTTCTCGAGATGCGACCATGTCGTGGAGCTTAGCAGTCCTTATGTATTTATAGTAACAGATTTCGAAGGGCCGTGATGTAGTAGTAGATAGTTAAAAACAAGAAACGATTCATTTTTATAGTCGATTGAGTTCCAGACAGATGGATTTCGAGACATTTTTACGTAAATCATCCAAGCTCTCAACTAGGATCGGTACGTGCAAGGTATTGGTAAGAGAGAGAACATAAACACACGCACTCTTAAGGCTACAA
Organism: Schistocerca cancellata; assembly: GCF_023864275.1. NCBI lineage: Eukaryota > Metazoa > Arthropoda > Insecta > Orthoptera > Acrididae > Schistocerca > Schistocerca cancellata. Next base: position 505,687,365 of record NC_064634.1, on the reverse strand, counting down.
AGTTCTGCACTTAAAACGGGCCTATGATAGATCAGTCGTATGGAATGTAGCGTTGATACTCGATTGTGAGAAATATATTTCAAGCGCATGACATACACCCTTCTTCCAGATTTCTCTACGATGAACTATCTTATCGAACCATAAAACGAAAAACGCATCAGGGATTCCATGCGACGGAGGGTAGATGCATGTATCCTCGCTAACGGGGGACATTTTGAACATTTCCTGTAACAAAGTGTTTGAAGTCACGCTGGTACGTTCTGTTGCTGTGTTTCCATTCCATGATTAATGTGATTTGAAGAGAAGTAATAAAATGAGCTCTAACATGGAAAGTAAGCGTTTCCAGACACATGTCCACATAACATATTTTCTTTCTTTGTGTGTGAGGAATGTTTCCTGAAAGTTTGGCCGGGAGTCATTCCAATCCCGGGAACGGAAAGACTTACCTTAGGGGGGGGGGGGGGGGGGGAAGGACAGGTATACACAGGCGCACACACACCCATAGCCATCCGCACATACAGTCACAAGCAGACATTTGTAAACGCAAAGAGTTTGGGCAGAGATGTCAGTCAAGGCCGAAGTCCAGAGGCAAAGATGTTGTTGAAATACAGGTGAGGTATGAGCGGCGGAAACTTGAAATTAGTGGAGGTTGAGGCCTGGCGGATAACAAGAAGAGAGGATATACTGAAGGGCAAGTTCCCATCTCCGGAGTTCTGACTGGTTGGTGTTAGTGGGAAGTATCCAGATAACCCTGACGGTGTAACACTGTGCCAAGATGTGCTGGCCGTGCACCAAGCCATGTTTAGCCACAGGGTGATCCTCATTACCAACAAACACTGTCTGCCTGTGTCCATTCATGCGAATGGACAGTTTGTTTCTGGTCATTCCACATAGAAAGCTTCACAGTGTAGGCAGGTCAGTTGGTAAATCACGTGGGTGCTTTCACACGTGGCTCTGCCTTTGATCGTGTGTCGTAAGAATAACACACAGGTGTTACGCTGGGAGAGGCGGCGTGAGCCATGCTGGGGCAGGTATGTATGGCTGAACACGTCACGCATGGTCCGTTACAATTGCTATGGGGTAGAGCAGCCTGTGTTATTCTATCATCAGTGGTAAAACAATGCTGGCCTGAGGTGTCTGGACTATGGGGACTGCTCCTGAGTTCAGTGATACCGGTATAACGGAGACTGCAGCTGTGTGAGAGCGATGGCTCACGCTGGCTTGCGTTCTGCGACGGCGTCGATCGCATTTGCGCGTGGCACAGTTTGGAGTGCCACCATAGGCATGTAGGTGAACATGTATTTCGATAGGTATTTCTCAAACAACAAGTATGAAATGGATGTTGCTGCTTCATGCTTAAGGGCAGCTGTGCGTGGTTTGACGGCTGACGGCAGGGTCACTTCGTTGGGGCTGCCTGTGCGCTCTACTGGACAGGGGGTGGCGGAGGGTGCTTGCATGCGGTAATTGCATTATTTTGTGAGCAGGTCTGTAGGCTGTGAAATGCGTTATTTGGGCAGTTTACGAGTACTGAGCATACCTACACATCCGTGTACTGCTTTATTTAGGAGCATTTTGCCACTGTGTACTGAAATTATTTGGGTAAATTAGGGAGTTGTTTGCGTGTCTGCAGTCTGTGTTTTGTGGTCCCAAGTAAAATCAGGATGAGTGCTTTGTGTCACTGTGATAAATATACTCCATCCCTAAATAAAATGTTCCAAAATAAATTGAGTACACTCCTTCCTCACTCTCCCCAGCAGCCACTTTCCCCCTCCAGAGCATCATCTTGGTTTATGTCACATGAGAGATGAAAGCACCCTCTTGTGGCAGTATGGCGGGACGGGGTGGTCGAGCGGTTCTAGGCGATACAGTATGGAAGCGCGCGACCGCTACGGTCGCAGGTTCGAATCCTGCCTCGGACATGGATGTGTGTGATGTCCTTAGAACTAATTAAACCTAACTAACCTAAGTTCTAGGAGACTTATGACCTCACACTTTAAGCCCCATAGTGCTCAGAGCCATTTGAACCATTTGTGGCAGTATGTGCACTAGTTCAGTTGGACTCTAAGTCTCGTGGTAAAAAGACTGTCTGCAAAATAAAGACTTGTGTCCGGAGTCGTTTTCCCGCCATTTACACTCACCATCTTGAGTAACATTACGAAAATTAACGACAGAGTCCTCTGCTGGTGGTACTCAGTACTAGCGGTCATGGTGAACACACTGTTTGCCGCCATCATGGATAATTGTACTTACATCATCACCTGACATAACGGTTGCATCCTCTGGCGGCGGCGAAATGTACTTAGTTGGGCTTTGGACTCAGTGGCCAACACACCTGCATGAAATTGTTTACATAATAAAGGCAAGTAATTTTTTCCCCACGAATCCCTAGGAGGAGGTGGCAACTGAGGTTCGTACAAGTGTACTTTCTCTCACGCCATTTTCTCAGATTAACAGCGAAATCCCAAGTGATTTTTGTTTACCGCCTAAATTCAAACTTGGCGCCAGTTCATCTGAGGAAGTAGCGGTCAGATGACTTAGGTTAGTAGAGGTAGACCAAGTGGCCTATCTTCACGCCATTTTCTTTGCTTAGTAGAGATAACGGAGGTGTGGCATTTATCCTGTTCGAATTTGAACTTACAGCCTTTTTTCTGGGTGAGGGGGGGGGGGGGGGGCGTGGCCCTATCCTACGCAAATTCAAACTTCCCGCCATTTTGGATGACGTCATGCACTGTTGCCAAGTGCACACAACGCCATCTTAGGTGACGTCTTCTCCGCATTACGTCTGGGAACAATGCAGATTGAGCAGTGCCCCTTGTCCCAACACTCGTGATACTACCGCCATCTGTTTATGTGCATGTCGCTATCCCATGACCTTTGTCACCTCACTTTATAGTAACATTGGCACTACTTTGTTTCAGTCATGGGACACTCCGCCAAATCTCTACTACCTGAACATGGTCAAATTATCTTCATGTGAATGCGGAAGTGAAGAAGGTGGTTATCACATTTTCCTCAGGTGCCACGAAAGGTATCAAGAATTTGAGAAACAATTACGGTATCTGAGGTTCTCTGTCTACAAACATTAAGATCCTTCTAGCAACAGAAGGCACAGAAATGTATAGCCCTCTACAGTTTTGTAACAGAGGGTCAAATAAGAATATAGGAAAAGAAATATAACATATTTAGTGTATTATAAGATAAGAAATTCTCTTTTCCTATATTCGATCATTGAGTTAAATCCAGTTTAATAAGATGTAACAGGTTAGTGTTGTTCGTTGTCGTCTGAGGATGGTTGCATGGTTCGCTCCTGAAAGCCATTAATAAATCCAAACGAATTGTATTCCATACGTGTGTCCTGATCTGAAATTGGAATACATGGACAGAATAAAACGTTCTGTTTGCGAAACACTACTGAGGAAATTGATAGAAGCGGATTTGAAGGTGCACCCAAGACGATTCTGTTGCATGTTCCAAGGCAAAAACATAAAACGCAGTGGCTGGCCATATGTGCACCTCTGCTTGCCCGTTATCCATTGGCTCGCGAACAACACTGACCATTCCTATCCTGTATCATTACTTGGGTGGTGTACTAGGACTGCTTGTCCGAGGTGTAACCGCCACTGTTGACATATATTGTCAGCAACTGAGACGTCTTGCAGACGCAGTCCGAGAGCAACGGCCAGGACGACTGTGTAAAGTGATACCGCTCCACGATGACGCTAGCCCGCTTTTTGCTAGACTGTCAAACGCACCTGATCTCGCGCACCCAGATTTTCACCTTCTGCGCTCTCTATGGAGAAATCTTGAAGGAACTTGTTTGCTGGATGAACATGCGCGCGGAATGTGGCTCAACGAGTTCTTAGAGTCATATCCACGCGATCGAAAGGTTGCTCCAGTGTTGACAGACTGTCGTACGTAGTGAAGGAGAACAGGTTAGTGATGACTAAAGCCTCTGTTGTGTTGTGTTTAATTAACATACGGAAAAAGGCTACGAAATTATTCACCAACACAATAGAAGAGAGAATGGAAGTTTGAGCCAAGCGTGGTCGTCTGTTGAGGAGAGCGATACACGCATTCCAAGCCCAGCAGGGCTTAAGCTTTCAGGGCTCAGTAGTCTCGGAAAAGTCACTTAAACCTACATACACAGAATCTAAGCACTCCATATCCTTATTCTGCTGCATTTTATTTTTGTTTCCTTTTTCCTGCTTACGATTCCTTCAACATGTCTGTTTCAGTATCACCAAAGAATTATTTTCTACATTTTTTATTGACATAAAACGGAAGTGTATAGGAGTTTCAACGCATCAGCACCTTCTGTCTCACCTATTTATGGTGTCACCGCCAGACGGCACACTTGCTAGGTGGTAGCCTTTAAATCGGCCGCGGTCCGTTAGTGTACGTCGGACCCGCGTGTCGCCACTATCAGGGATTGCAGACCGTGCGCAGCCACACGGCAGGTCTAGCGAGACTTCCTAGCACTCATCCCAGTTGTACAGCCGACTTTGCTAGCGATGGTTCACTGACAAATTTCGCTCTCATTTGCCGAGACGATAGTTAGCATAGCCTTCAGTTACTTCATTTGCTACGACCTAGCAAGGCGCCATTACCAGTTGCTATTGATGCTGTAAAACATGTACCATCAAGAGCGATGTTCAACAATTATGGATTGAAGTTAAGTATTCCAGCAACTACGTATGTTATTTGCTAGTCTCATTTCCTTGTCCTGTTCAAGACCTCAAGCCAGCCTGCGTGAGCTTAAACGCGTGCCTTTCGGCTTCCTTATAGTGGGTTGGCTGTCTTGCCAATCCACAACACTATTTGCTAAATGATTCATTATCAGAGAGCCATCATCACTGAGAGAAGAAATTGCATCCAATGCATCAGTATATTCAGTACCTATGAAAAAGGATTTTGTTTTATTGGATCGTTCCCTTATAACTGCAGTGAACGATATCTTGAGTCATGAACTAAATACAACTCAATCTGTGAACCCAGAGGGGGATGTAAGGGATCCCTTTCATCCAAGCCTACTCGCCACCAGAATTTATAAAAGGAATAAATTCTCTTGATAACTATAGCCTCTGTGCTACCAAATATGCACTACAGCGTTATTCAATTTCCTTGCACCCAACCCTTGGTTGATGCCCCTACAGTCGCAGTGTGTAGTGTGTAGTGGCGGAACTCACCGCAGGCGAGAGACGGCAGAGTCATCTGGCGGAGGAGCGGTGCGGCTGGCCGTGGGCGGCGCAGCAGTGGCAGGGGTGCGGCTGCGGTCTCCCTGCGGCCCAATGCCGTCTGCAGAGGCCGGCGCGCTACGACAGAGAGGCAGGGTGTGGGGGTTCGTCATCACACAAACTGAACACACACTGCCAATGACAATAGTAGGTCTGCTACGATGATTACCTTACCCTCGATCTAACCAGTATACACACTGCTTCTCCTGAGTTCCTCACACCTGTAGCTTAGCATAACAAACAACAAAAGATAGTACAAAGGAAACGTAGATAGGAAGACTTCGGTTTTGCTTGAGTAATATGAGAATAGAATACACAACAAGAATCACACGGAATTTGCAAAAGCAATAACCTTTGAATGTACTTATCGTCGTATTGTTTTAATCAGATGTTTGTGGTAGCTCGTGTGTTACGGACCAGGCTGTAGGAGGTTCACATGATAGTGAGGCGACAAGCACCCTCCGAACAGAGTGGTGAAGGCAACTGAGGTAAACAAAGTCGAGTATAATGACTTTTCTGGAGACGAGAAATCTACTCTGTAGGAATCAGCATGGGTTTCGAAAAAGACGGTCATGTGAAACCCAGCTCGCGCTATTCGTCCACGAGACTCACAGGGCCATAGACACGGGTTCACAGGTAGATGCCGTGTTTCTTGACTTCCGCAAGGCGTTCGATACAGTTCCCCACAGTCGTTTAATGAACAAAGTAAGAGCATATGGACTATCAGACCAATTGTGTGATTGGATTGAAGAGTTCCTAGATAACAGGACGCAGCATGTCATTCTCAATGGAGAGAAGTCTTCCGAAGTAAGAGTGATTTCAGGTGTGCCGCAGGGGAGTGTCATAGGACCGTTGCTATTCACAATATACATAAATGACCTGGTGGATGACATCGGAAGTTCACTGAGGCTTTTTGCAGATGCTTTTTTTTGTGGTTTTAGGGCGCAAAACTTCTATGGTCATTAGCGCCCAGCCCGTGACTTAAGACAGTAAAAAACCGAAATTGAAAACCAGCAGCAATGGGAACAAACTCATAAAATTGGACAAACTAAAAGTAGAAAGAATGCTTAAAAATCCACTACAGACAGGGGGTGAGTGTCCCCAAAAAAAAACTTCAAATGACTGACGTCATTTCACTGTCACTAATAAACTGCAGAACGCGGTCGGCTGAGCGCGTGTCATCTGCTAAAATCGACGATAGATCAGGCGATAGCTGTAGACGGGAGCGTAACGGATTAAAATAGGGGCATTCAATTAAAAGGTGTCTGACCGTCCACGGCTGAGAGCAGTGGGGACAGAGTGGAGGAGGATTACCACTTAAAAGATGTCTATGGCTAAAAAGACAGTGCCCTATCCGGAGTCTAGCTAAAATTACCTCCTCCCGACGACGCGTTCGGGAGGAAGAGGTCCAAGCGCAAGGAAGGGCTTTCACTTCCCGCAATTTATTACGGGGAAGTGTTGACCAATGCGCATGCCATAAATGAGCAACTTGGCGACATAAACCGCTCCGTAGATCGGTGAAGGGAAGCGACTGAATAGCTGGCCGAGGAAGAGAGACTGCAGCCTTGGCCGCCATATCGGCCGCCTCATTCCCACAGATACCAGCGTGTCCCGGGAGCCAGAGGAACGCCACCGAGACGCCCCCCAGGTGGAGCAAGCGCAGACAGTCCTGAATCCGGTGGACCAGAGGGTGCACAGGGTAAAGAGCTTGGAGACTGAGGAGAGAGCTGAGGGAATCGGAGCAGATAACGTACTGTATCCGCTGATGGCGGCGGATGTAGTGGACAGCGTGGAGAACAGCGTAAAGCTCCGCAGTATAAACCGAACACTGGTCGGGAAGTCGAAAGCGATTTGGGGTGTCGCCAACAATATAGGCACTCCCTACACCTAAGGATGTTTTCGAGCCGTCGGTGTAAATAAATGTGGCGTCCGTCATTTGTGCACATAGAGCAGCAAATGCCCGACGATAAACAAGTGTAGGGGTACCATCCTTGGGAAATCGACAAACGTCACGGAGCAGGCAGATCCGGGGACGGAGCCAAGGCGGTGCTGTACCCCAAGTTGTCAAGAAGGTTTTCGGAAAGCGGCAGGAAAGAGAATGGAGCAATTGACGGAAGCGGACTCCCGGGGGTAGTAGGGAGGAGGAGCGGCCTGCATACCCTACATCAAAGGAGGCGTCGAAAAAAAAAGGTCATGGGCTGGATTAGCAGGCATGGAAGACAGATGGCTAGCATAACGACTCAGGAGGACTGCTCGCCGATTGGACAGCGGAGGTTCAGCAGTCTCAGCATAAAGGCTTTCCAAAGGGCTAGTGTAAAAAGCTCCAGACACTAAACGTAATCCACGGTGGTGGATAGAGTCGAGACGCCGAAGAATAGACGGCCGAGCAGAGGAGTAGACTATGCTTCCGTAATCCAATTTTGAGCGCACTAAGGCGCGATAGAGGCGGAGAAGGACCACGCGGTCCGCTCCCCAGGAGGTACCATTCAGGACACGGAGGGTGTTAAGCGATCGCAGACAGCGAGCCGAAAGATAGGAAACGTGGGAGGACCAGCACAGTTTTCTGTCAAACATAAGACCCAAGAATTTAGCGACGTCTGAAAACGGAAGGTTGACAGGACCTAGATGTAAGGAGGGCGGAAGAAACTCCTTCCGTCGCCAAAAATTGACACAAACGGCCTTACTGGGTGAGAAACGGAAGCCGGTTTCGATGCTCCACGAGTGGAGGCGATCAAGACATCCTTGAAGACGTCGTTCAAGAAGGCTGGTCCGTTGAGAGCTGTAGTAGATCGCAAAATCGTCCACAAAGAGGGAGCCCGAGACATCAGGAAGGAGACAATCCATAATTGGATTTATGGCGATGGCAAACAGTACAACACTCAGCACGGATCCCTGGGGTACCCCGTTTTCTTGGGAGAAAGTACGGGAGAGAGTAGTGTTCACCCGCACCCTAAAAGTGCGCTCTGCCATAAATTCGCGAAGAAAAAGGGGCAGCCGGCCTCGAAAGCCCCAAGAGAACAGTGTGCGAAGGATGCCTGTCCTCCAACAGGTATCGTATGCTCTCTCCAGATCAAAAAATATTGCTACCGTTTGGCGTTTCCGGAGAAAATTGTTCATGATATAAGTGGAGAGAGCAACAAGATGGTCAACTGCAGAACGATGCTTCCGAAATCCGCATTGGGCTGGTGTTAAAAGACTGCGGGATTCCAGCCACCAAGCTAAACGGTAATTCATCATACGCTCCAAAACCTTACAGACACTACTCGTGAGAGAAATGGGGCGATAGCTAGAGGGGAGATGTTTGTCCTTTCCAGGTTTCGGAACGGGAACGACAATAGCTTCCCGCCACCGTTTAGGAAAGGTACTGTCGGTCCAAATTCGATTATAAAGGCGAAGGAGGTAACGCAGACTAGGGGTTGGTAAATGCAGCAACATTTGGACATGGATACCATCCGGTCCTGGGGCGGAGGAGCGAGAAGATGAGAGGGCATGTTGGAGTTCCCGCATGGAGAAAACAGTATTGTAGCTTTCGTGATTTTGGGAGGAGAAAGCAAGAGGTCGCACTTCCGCTGCACGTTTCTTCGGGAGAAACGCTGGCGGGTAATTTGAAGAGCTCGAAATCTCAGCAAAGTGCTGACCCAACGAGTTAGAAATTGCGACGGGGTCCACTAAGGTATCATGCGCGACAGTGAGCCCAGAAACCGGGGAGAAACTAGGCGCGCCTGAGAACCGTCGAAGCCGACTCCAAACTTCCGAGGAGGGAGTGAAGGTGTTAAATGAGCTAATAAAGAATTTCCAGCTTGCCTTCTTGCTATCGCGGATGACGCGACGGCATCGCGCACGGAGCTGCTTATAGCGGATACAGTTGGCCAAAGTAGGATGGTGACGGAAAATGCGAAGAGCACGTCGCCGCTCACGTATTGCGTCACGGCATGCCTCGTTCCACCAAGGAACTGGGGGGCGCCGGGGCAATTCGGAGGTGCGTGGTATTGAACGTTCCGCAGCTGTAAGAATAACGTCGGTAATGTGTGTGACCTCATCGTCGACGCTGGGATAGCGACGGTCATCGAATGTCGCGAGAGACGAAAAAAGTGTCCAATCGGCTTGGGCAAACTTCCAGCGTCGCGGGCGCATATATGGCAGTTGAGGCTGCAGTCTGAGGACACATGGAAAGTGGTCACTCGAGTGTGTATCATCAAGGGCGAACCATTCGAAGCGCCGAGCTAGCGGAACAGTACCGACCGCAAGGTCCAAATGAGATAAGGTTGTCGTGGAGGCAGACAAAAATGTGGGGACCCCAGTGTTGAGGCAAACTAGTTCCGCTTGGTGGAAGACGTCTAGCAATACGGAGCCACGTGGACAAGGGTGTGGAGATCCCCAAAGCGGGTGGTGGGCATTGAAGTCCCCAACCAGCAAATAGGGGGGTGGAAGCTGACCAAGAAGATGAAGGAGATCAGCTCGTGCCATTGGTGTGGACGATGGAATGTATACAGTACAAAGAGAGAACGTGTATCCGGAAAGTGAAAGACGGACGGCGACAGCTTGGAAGGAAGTGTTTAAGGGGATTGGGTGATAATGGAGAGTATCACGGAGAAGAATCATGAGTCCTCCATGGGCTGGAGAGCCTTCAACAGAGGGGAGATCATATCTGACAGACTGAAAATGAGGGAGAACAAAGCGGTCATGGGGACGCAGCTTTGTTTCCTGAAGACAGAAGATGACCGGCGAGTAGGAGCGTAAGAGGACCGACAATTCATCCCGATTGGCTCGAATGCCGTGGATATTCCAGTGGATAATGGACATGGGGTGGAAAGAGAATGGAGGAATGTGACCAAAGTTGCTGTCAACTCAAAGACTGCTCGGAGCTAGCAACCGACAGCATGGAATGGCATTCAGCCGAAGGCAGAAGATCCTGATCCATAGGTTGGTCAGGAGCAGTCCCTGCCACCAGCGATCGGCCGGTTGACCGGCCACCAGCAGTGCGCCTCGGCGACACAGAAGATGGCCGAGGGCGATTTCCGCCAGGTGGTGCTGTAGAGGGGGCACGCCTTGGCGGAGAAGGAGAGGAACTGGGTTTCTTTGTAGCCTTCTTGGAAGAATGTTGTTTAGATGAAGGAGGAACCGATGGTTGTGAAGTTGCGGTACGTAAAAACTCTTCACGAGTATGCTCTTTTTTCGAAGACTTGGCGTCCGACTTTTGGGCTCGAGATGTAGCAGAACCCGACGAAGGGTGAGCCATAGAGTGGGTAGGCGAAAGTGGTGAGGTTGAACGAGCGATCTTTGCGCTGGCCGATCTGACGACCGTGGTACTAAAGGTGAGGTCGCAAGTCTGCGTGGCCGCCTCCTTTGTTGGCCGAGGAGAAGCAAGGACAGTGCTGTATTTTCCTGTCTGAGGCACGGTGGGCTTGCGACTGGCGAATAATTTTCGAGCAGCAAAGGTCGACACCTTTTCCTTCACCCTTATTTCCTGGATGAGCTTCTCGTCCTTAAAAACGGGGCAATCTCGAGAGGAAGCAGCGTGGTCACCCATACAGTTGATGCAGCGAGGGGATGGAGGTGGACAAGCACCCTCATGGGCATCCTTGCCACACGTAACACATTTGGCTGGATTTTAACAGGACTGGCTGGTGTGATTGAACCGCTGACATCGATAGCAACGCGTAGTGTTTGGGACGTAAGGGCGAACGGAAATTATCTCATAGCCTGCTTTGATTTTCGATGGGAGTTGAACTGTGTCAAATGTCAAGAAGACAGTGCGGGTTGGAATGATGTTCGTGTCAACCCGTTTCATTACTCTATGAACTGCCGTTACGCCCTTGTCAGACAGATAGTGCTGAATTTCTTCGTCAGACAATCCATCGAGGGAGCGTGTATAAACGACTCCACGCGAGGAATTCAAGGTACGGTGCGGTTCCACCCGGACAGGGAAGGTGTGGAGCAGAGAAGTACGCAGCAATTTTTGTGCCTGGAGGGCACTGTGCGTTTCTAACAACAGGGTGCCATTCCGTAATCTGGAACAAGACTTTACAGGACCTGCTATTGCGTCGACTCCTTTCTGAATAATGAAAGGGTTGACCGTGGAGAAGTCGTGACCTTCATCAGACCGAGAAACAACAAGGAACTGTGACAACGATGGAAGAATCGTCTGTGGCTGAGACTCAGTATACTTACGTTTGTGAGCAGACTTAGTGGAAGGTGAGGAAACCATTGCGGAAGAATCCCCCATGATTACCGGCGTCTCCGATGGCGCGCTCCTCCCTTGTGGGGGCCCTCTCTGAGGGCACTCCCGCCTTAGGTGATTGTTCACACCTCAGGTCACACCTCCCGACAAACGGACGGAGGGACCAATCGGCATTTTCGGAAGGTATCAGCTCGGGTAATCACCCCTCCCTGGGCCTGGCCGTTACCAGGGGGTACGTACGTGTCCTACCTGTCTACCCGGGGCGGGGAATTACGCGTTACCCCGTCACCGGCTACGCACGAAGGGCGTGGGTCGGCCTTCAGACACGCACAGGGAGGAAGAAAGAGAAAGGGAAAGGAAGGAAGAGAGGTCTCAAACGCCGCAGCGGAGAAAAGAGAAAGAGAAGAGGTAAGGAAAAGAGAAGGACAAAGGAAGGAAGAAGACAGAAGGACAAAGGAAGGAAGAAGACAGAAGGACAAAGGAAGGAAGAAGACAGAAGGACAAAGGAAGGAAGAAGACAGAAGGACAAAGGAAGGAAGAAGACAGAAGGACAAAGGAAGGAAGAAGACAGAAGGACAAAGGAAGGAAGAAGACAGAAGGACAAAGGAAGGAAGAAGACATAAAAGCAAGGAAGGCAAGGAATGCAGTACATTTACGAGCGTCCGTCTCCGGACGTAGGCACAAACCATACTCCCAGATGGGGAGAAAGAGAAGGAAAGAGCCAGAGCCCGGAAAGGAAGGAAGGCCACATTAGCTCGGGGTCCCGTGCTCGCTACGCACGTATCCACAAAAGAGTTGTGGACCCCCTGGGGGGGCAGATGATGCTGTGGTGTATCGAGAGGTTGTAACAATGGAAAATTGTACTGAAATGCAGGAGGATCTGCAGCGAATTGACGCATGGTGCAGGGAATGGCAATTGAATCTCAATGTAGACAAGTGTAATGTGCTGCGAATACACAGAAAGATAGATCCTTTATCATTTAGCTACAAAATAGCAGGTCAGCAACTGGAAGCAGTTAATACCATAAATTATCTGGGAGTACGCATTAGGAGTGATTTAAAATGGAATCATCATATAAAGTTGATTGTCGGTAAAGCAGATGCCAGACTGAGATTCATTGGAAGAATCCTAAGGAAATGCAATCAGAAAACAAAGGAAGTAGGTTACAGTACGCTTGTTCGCCCACTGCTTGAACACTGCCTAGCAGTGTGGGATCCGTACCAGATAGGGTTGATACAAGACATAGAGAAGATCCAATGGAGAGCAGCGCGCTTCGTTACAGGATCATTTAGTAATCGCGAAAGCGTTACGGAGATGATGAACTCCAGTGGAAGACTCTGCAGGAGAGACGCTCAGTAGCTCGGTACGGGCTTTTGTCTAAGTTTCGAGAACATACCTTCACCGAGGAGTCAAGCAGTATATTGCTCCCTCCTACGTATATCTCGCGAAGACACCATGAGTATAAAATCAGAGAGATTAGAGCCCACACAGAGGCATACTGACAATCCTTTCCACGAACAATACGAGACTGGAATAGAAGGGAGAACCGATAGAGGTACTGAAGGTACCCTCCGCCACACACCGTCAGGTGGCTTGCGGAGTGTAGATGTAGATGTAGAAAGTGAACAGAATTTACCAAACCATTGTTTCCCATTCGTGTAATCAAAAAGTATCAAGTGCGCCTGCTTTTTCACTCAAGAATCGATGCATTTGATTCTGTGTTTTGTTTTGTAACAATTGATATTAATGTCACTCGTTACAACATCGTTGCAAATGTGTTGTACAAAACAAATGTTATGGCTAGACACTGACGTATCTGACAAATAAGCTACGTGTATGGTAAAAGCTACCTGTTTAAATTTCCTGTGGGGTCGACTGTGGTGCCTCACCAAACCATCGGAAAGTTTGATTTCGGTTGCCACCCTGGAATCCCACTATTAAGATGGGTCATTTCAGTTTGTGTTTCCATCGAACTACCGTAACTCTCGCAGTGACCACTACATGGCTACCAGCAGAATACAAACCACAACCACTGTAATAAGGTATAATGTCTATGACGTGATAGTGGTAGGTGCACGTGCCACATTTTTCATAATGTGTGTGTGTGTGTGTGTGTGTGTGTGTGTGTGTGTGTGTGTGTGTGTGTGTGTGTACGCGCGAGTGTATACCTGTCCTTTTTCCTTTTTTCCTCCTAAGGTACGTCTTTCCGCTCCTGGGATTGGAATGACTTCTTACCCTCTCCCTTAAAACCCACATCCTTCCCTCTTTCCTGATGAAGCAACCGTTTGTTGCTAAAGCTTGAATTTTGCGTGTATGTTTGTGTGTCTATCAACCTGCCAGCGCTTTCGTTTGCTAAATCACATCATCTTTGTCTTTAAATATATTTTTACCACGTGGAATTTTCCTTCCATTTATATATATGATGTTTGGTATCATATAACAGCTCTTTAAAAGAGCTTTCCAATGAAGTACATTTTATTGTTCTAGCTTAATTAGAACTAGAGTTAAAGAAAACAGTGTTGTGAGAGTCAAAAATTTGTCATTTTTTCAACATTTGAAAGTCCATTACTCGGTAAATTTTTATCAGAAAAATATGAAAAATTAATTTGTGGTACCATTTATGAATACTATAGGCATACTTAATTTCATTTAAATCCAAGAGGGTAAGGTAGAAAACGATGGTTTCATTTGTTGATTTGACGTGGAATGACCCTAACTATACGTATTTTTTGGCGTAGATTCGGTATATGCAATAAATATGGGGGATTCATATTTCAAAATGAAACTTGAGGCCACTCATGCAGGCGGCGTATACACATATAATGTTGTACCACACTATGTACACACACCAGTGTGTCTGAACTAACACATCGAAAACCTTCCCCATTTACACATCATGAAGCCCATTGGAGACATGCTAGTTTCATAACTACGAAGTTGTGTGGGAAATTTATATCATAAGCAAGTGGACAATGAAGATGCAGTTGTACATTACACCTGATGCAATAAAGAAGATTTTGGTTAGTAATTACAACACTGCTCCTATTTCAGTTATCAAGACTATTTCAAAACTTTACTTTGAATAACGCAGACAGAACTAGAGTTAAAGCTAATAAGTTAGTGTTACGATACTTTTTAAAGTGTTTAACAGGTGAGTTTGAGTCTGAAATATTTCTCATTCAATTGAGTTTTGTAAACCAGTCAGGCTGCTTAGGCGACATTATATCAAATACAAGAGTTATATCAAATACAAAAGTTTCAGTTTATTAAGCAGCTCATTAACTATGGTATAAATATTTATACCATTTGAGAATTACGTTGTCCTAGGTTTGTGCAGAGTATTTGTAATATGAGACAGTATGTAACAAGTAATATCTGCATCTGAACATTTCATCAGTGTTGAATTTGTTTGGATACAGTTCAGTATAACAACAGATGACATAGGGAAGATCGCAGTAGAACTAAACACAGAAGAATTCTTTGTGTGACATTTAGTAACACTAAGAAGTTCAAGCAACACGCGAACATTCGAGCAGAGATCTGTTGACTATTCCTGAAAGAAGCAACACAGTATTTTGATCAATAGAACCTCCTCCCAGTGTGTGTAGTAGACGGGAGTGTACTTAGCTACTGCATGTATCCTCAGGAAAAACTAAACAGAAACACGAGGGAAACGTGAATAAGGGATACGATGCTGCTGTTTTGGTCTTAGGCAACAGCCTTGCCGCAGTGGATACACCGGTTCCCGTGAGATCACTGAAGTTAAGCGCTGTCGGGCGTGGCCGGCACTTGGATGGGTGACCATCCAGCCGCCATGTGCTGTTGCCATTTTTCGGGGTGCACTCAGCCTCGTGATACCAATTGAGGAGCTACCCAACCGTATAGTAGCGGCTCTGGTCACAGAAAACGATCATAACGACCGGGAGAGCGGTGTGCTGACCACACACCCCTCCGATCTGCATTCTCTTGAGGATGACACGGCGGTCGAGTGGTCCCGATGGGCCACTTGTGGCCTGAAGACAGTACTTTTATTATTGTTTTGGTCTTAGGACTGGCTTACTGTAGCGTGAGGAGGGTCCGGAATATAGAGGGAGTAAGCCTTCCACCACATCTGCTTATGTAAACTTCTTTACTCGAGTAGTCTCTTCGTGCTTTGAATGGGAACCACGCACTTCTTAGGGCCTAGAGTACTGCCTAAAATTTATACCTAACTCAAGTACTTCGACTGGGGAAAGTAAGGGAACTGTGTTATGGAAACTATGGTTGTATTACATACATCTACCAAGGAAGCTAATGAGGAATAAGCAACATCCAACTTTGTAGTAGTGATGGAGTACTGGTTACACTGGCCATTATCTTTACTACATCTAACTTACTCTGTCGTAACATCAGAAATGATAACGTACTTGCTTCCCTGCTTGAGCCATGCTACAGCCTGCTACAGAGTAGCTAGTATAGGGGCAACATACTTGCTCCTCACCATCTTCCCTGTATGTAGCATGACACTATCTGTATGTACCCCCTTGCCCGCAGCATCAGAGACAAACAACAATGCAGAGTCTTTTGCATAAACAGGTTAACAGTAACCCTGTACAGGAGACAGAAAAAGGCCAGCACACTTCAGTGACCTGGCTGCAAACTGTAAACATCACTGTGTCTTCTAGTGTCTTGAACAACACATAGTTGTATTCACGACTACAATGGTTCCTGCTCTGCCCACAGTCAATGCACCTTTTATTTAGAGCATTGATACCGGAATCTAAATGCCTGGTTGTTCCATACATTGAATGTAATGGAACTGATGACTGCAGGTAATGGCAAAGCAGTTTGTAAAGCTATTAAATATTTGTCTATTCTTTGATTTTAATTACCTAGCTTACCTTTTATTAAACGAAGTTCAGTTATAGTATTAAATGAAGCTGATACATGAAGTTTAGGAAAACTTTAAGACATGTACCCTTGTAGACACGAAATTACAGCATCAAGAAGTGTGTCATAAACGAAAGCTTGACCTGAAAGATCATGTCAGTTCAGATTTCAGGCCAGTCCAATAAGAATGGCGCTAGTAGCGCCACTATAAGGATGAAAATCCGGTTTGCTTTAAATGCGTACTGTAACGATCGTCAGCGTTAGTTACCTTCAAGATTGGACAGAGCGAGTTGACTGGGACAAGGATGCCATCATCGAACTGCATCTGCAGTAACAACCTGAGCAGCAGTCGGCACCACAGTGACGCAACGAAATGTTAGAAATCGTTTACATCAAGGAACAGCTCTGAGCCAGGCACACTGTAGCGTGCATTCCACTGACCCCAAACCACCGTCATTTGAGATTTCAGTGGGGTGATGAAAGAGTTCATTAGAGAGAAGGGTGGAGGTCTGTCGCATTTTCTGATGGAAGCTGGTTCTGCCTCGGTGGCAGTGATGGGTGGAAGTTTGTTAGGAAGACGTCAATTGAGGCCCCGCAACCAACCTGTCTGCATGCTACGAGCATTGGACCTACGACCGGAGCTATGATCATGGGTGCAATTTGCTATGAGAGCAGGAGCACTGTCATCATTATCCCATGCACCCTGACTGCAAATGCGCGTCAGGGAATGGCAATTGAATCTCAATGTAGACAAGTGTAATGTGCTGCGAATACACAGAAAGATAGATCCTTTATCATTTAGCTACAAAATAGCAGGTCAGCAACTGGAAGCAGTTAATACCATAAATTATCTGGGAGTACGCATTAGGAGTGATTTAAAATGGAATGATCATATAATGTTGATCGCCGGTAAAGCAGATGCCAGACAGATTCATTGGAAGAATCTTAAGAAAATGCAATCCGAAAACAAAGGAAGTAGGTTACAGTACGCTTGTTCGCCCACTGCTTGAATACTGCTCAGCAGTGTGGGATCCGTACCAGATAGGGTTGATAGAAGATATAGAGAAGATCCAACTGAGAGCAGCGCGCTTCGTTACAGGATCATTTACTAATCGTGAAAGCAATACGGAGATGATAGATAAACTCCAGTGGAAGACTCTGCAGGAGAGACGCTCAGTAGCTCGGTACAGGCTTTTGTCAAAGTTTCGAGATCATACCTTCACCGAAGAGTCAAGCAGTATATTACTCCCTCCTACGTATATCTCGCGAAGAGACCATGAGGATAAAATCAGAGAGATTAGAGCCCACACAGAGGCATACCGACAATCCTTTCCACGAACAATACGAGACTGGAATAGAAGGGAGAACCGATAGAGGTACTCAAGGTACCCTCCGCCACACACCGTCAGGTGGCTTCCGGAGTATGGATGTAGATATAAATGTAGTCTGGTGAATCGACCTGTTGTGCTGCTATTCATGAACAGCGTTGCAGGAGATGTTGAACAAGATAAAGCTCGGCCAGTAACAGCCGTTGTAATACATCGTACTCTGCTGAGTGTCGACATGTTGCCTTGATATGCTCGATGGCCGTATCCACCTCCAGTCGGGCACTTATTGGTCATCATTAGATGCCAACTCCAGTGTGATCCACAAACAGCGCTATCTGTCCCTGTATTGACGAACCAAGTGCACCAGGCAACGTACTCCATCACACATATTGACATCTGGTAATTGTACAACACAATGCATTAACGTCAGCATGTTTGCATTTGACATTTTGGCGGTTACACTGCTTATTAATGGGCCAGCATGTCTCATTTTCAATGGAAAATCTGGCTCTTACATTAACCTGTCCTCTTAATCAGTTACGTGTGTTACGTAGACAACTGTGTTCCCAAAATTACATTGCTCTACATTAATTACTTTTTGATTTTGTGATTTTTCCTGTATGGTGTGTCTATGCTCTAAAATACTCTTATACTAAGTATAATTATTAGCTCGCAAACACAAAAATATATGGAAATGTGCAACACAGGTAGGTGGCTTGTAACATGCATACCTGGCTTCTGCTGGAAGATCCGCCAGCAGCTGACCCAGTGTGACCACATCTTCAGGCTGAGTGCGCACTGCGTCAGCCCAGCCCTGTGTGGTCATAACCTGGGTGACGTTGGCCTTGATGAAGTTAACGGCGGCCTCCCTGAGGCTGGTGCAGGAGTGCCTGATCGCCAGAACAGCTGAGGCCGCCGCAGTCTCGACGGACAGCTGAGTGGCCACGAGCTGCTCGCACCGAGCCTTCAGGGCCGACACGCCGTATTTATCAGCGGCTGCCAGCAGCTGGGGGGCCAGGCTGGGCAGCTGAGGGGCCTGGAGGGTGTAGAGGTAGGCGACCAGCTGGCGGAGCACCGGGCCCTCCACGTCCGGGACTGCGACCTCACCGGTGCTGGCTTCCAGCGTGTCGTGGCGAAACATGCCACCAAACACGGGACTTCTATCGGCCAACACGGCCCTGTGCACCACGAGACGGGTGCCGCCCGCCACCAGTGTGACAACTGCGCCGTCCCCTGCGTCCAGAAGGGCGCCCAGGTCCACGGCTGTGGTCTCCATAACCTCCTGGGTGGGTTCCATTGAGGATGACTCTGGAACATGGCGACACTCAGCAGGCATTTCTCCTCGCACATCAGTCTCTATTCTTGTACGAGCCACAGGCAGAACAGTGTCAAGCAAAAGTTGGTAAATGTTTTGATATCTGGACACTTAGCCTCCATGTCTTGAATAGGCCTCTCAACCCTCTGCCTTTCGAAAATCGCCCATATGGAGAACCGAATATAAACCAAAAATGCAGAGACAACAGTGCAGTGTGGAAGGTCTGGCCATAATCTGAATTAGTTTAGAATAACAAATGCAGTTAGTGTCTCGGATGCTAATATACATTTAAACAGAGCAGTCAATGTACAGCCACTGCAAAAAAGCAGCACTGATGTTCACGCCACAGACAAGTTTATCCAAATTTTGCAGATGGCGCACGTTAAGGCGATCCCAATATTTGTCAGGTAGCCACAGGTTTTTAAAATTCACTGATGTTTCACCCCATAGAGATAGCACAGCAGGTGATAAGGCACTACCATAGAACCTCAGGGGAAACAATGAGAAACAAGGCTGAGTTTCCATCGAACAGTCAAATGACAATATAAAGAACTGTTACACCTAACAAGAGCAGAAAAATGCGAGCTATATTTCAAGAACCAAATGGTAGCAGACATCTTGTGTTTCACATACAAACTTTCAACAAACACGGTTCCATTACCAACTGTATTATCGACTTTGAGACGATCTAGAGGTATGATGACGATGGACCAGAGGACATTAGGACTCTGTTGCCGGAAGACATGACAGTATCTTCGCTGTGAACTACTCCAGCAGCATGTGAATAATGATGTTTTGATTATATTTGGCCAGCAGCACATAGGCCTGGGCAGTAATAAAATTAAAAAAGAAAAGCTACGGAGGTTGAGGTAATTGTAACGTAAGTATTGCATCAGCTAGTGGACCAGATTTTACCGAATCTTACAGCGTCATCCGCTAATTACCTTTGCAAGTATGAGCATGCAGGATCTGCAAAACTTCATGTAAAACTACAGATAAGACAAAGATCCAAAACAACTTTGCCCTAAAAATATTGAGGAAGTTCACGTAACGTCCATTACTAGGGGTGGTTTTTTTTTTTGTGGTTTTAGGGCGCACAACTTCAGTGGTCATTAGCGCCCTGACTACTCTAAGAATGCACCGCGAGGCACAAGTTGACAACAACAACTAAAAGGGAAAACACGATAAAAGACAGACTGACAGGCATAGGATTAAAAAACAGCATCATCAAATGTCCTTACCGAGGTGTGTCAAATTGATAAAACGAAGAACACGAGCAGCTGCTCGTGGGTCATCCGCTAAAATGGCATCGAAAGTATTTGGCAGGTTAAGATCGAGGCGGAGTGTGTTAAGATCTGGACAGGACATTAAAATGTGTCTAACCGTCAGCAAGTGCCCACATGGGCAGAACGGCGCCGGCGCAGCCGTCAGCAGATGGCGATGGCTGAACCGGCAGTGTCCAATTCTTAACCGGGCTAAAACGACCTCCTCCCGCCGAGAAGGGCGTGAGGAGGACGTCCAAGCCACGGGAAGAGGTTTTAAGGCCCGAAGCTTTTTGGTTGTAAGGGCAGCCCTATCGGCATGCCACAGCGATAAAATGCGCCGACATATGACCCTGCTAAAATCGGACGAAGGGACAACAAGAAGCTGTCCGAGGCTGGAGGACCGCAGCCTTGGCCGCGGCATCTGCAGCTTCGTTCCCAGGGATACCGACATGGCCAGGAACCCACATAAAGCTAACCGGAGAACCGACGTCCACCAGCTGCTGAAGAGAGCGTTGGATCCGGTGTACGAAAGGGTGAACCGGGTACGGATCACTGAGGCTCTGGATGGCGCTCAGGGAATCTGAGCAGATGACATAAGCAGAATGTCGGTGGCGGCAGATGTAAAGAACAGCCTGGTAGAGGGCAAAGAGCTCAGCTGTGAAGACCGAACAATGGCCATGGAGCCGGTAGTTGAAACTTTGTGCCCCGACAATAAAGGAACACCCGACCCCGTCATTGGTCTTGGAGCCATCTGTATAAATGAAAGTCATGTGGATGATCTTCGAACGAAGTTCCAAAAAACGGGAGTGGTAGACCGAACCGGGGATGACCTCTTTTGGGAGCGAGCTGAGGGCAAGTTGAACGCGGACCTGAGCCTGGAGCCAAGGTGGCGTGCGGCTCTCGCCCACTCGAAAGGTTGCAGGGAGTGAAAAATTAAGGTGTTGAAGGAGGCGACGAAAGCGAACTCCAGGGGGTAGCAGGGCAGAGACATACAACCCGTATTGACGGTCAAGAGAGTCGTCAAAAAAGGAACGATAAGACGGATGGTCGGGCATTGACAGTAGCCGACAGGCATACCGATAAAGCAGTATATCGCGATGGTAGGTGAGTGGCAATTCGCCAGCGTCAGCATGAAGACTCTCTACGGGACTGGTATTAAATGCTCCGATCGCAAGTCGTAAACCCCGATGTTGTATGGAGTTGAGGCGGCGTAAGATGGATGGCCGTGCAGAGGAGTATACGAAGCTCCCATAATCCAGCTTGGAGCGGACGATCGACCGATATAGACGAAGTAGGACGGTTCGATCCGCTCCCCACGACATACCACTGAGAACACGGAGGACATTTAAAAAACGGGTACAACGGGCGGCCAAATATGACATGTGGAGACCAGCTAAGTTTCCTGTCAAAAGTAAGGCCTAAAAATTTGGTTGTCTCCACGATTGGGAGAGCAACGGGACCGAGTCGTAAGGACGGTGGGAGAAACTCTTTGTAGCGCCAGAAGTTAATACAGACCGTCTTCTCGGCAGAAAAACGGAAGCCATTGGCGACACTCCAGGAGTAAAGACGGTCAAGAGAACGCTGAAGACAGCGCTCCAGGACACGTGTACACGGCGCGCTGCAATAGATGGTAAAATCGTCCACGAAAAGGGAGCCTGATACATCAGCTGGGAGGCAATCCATTAGTGGATTGATCGCGATGGCGAAGAGAGCGACGCTCAAAACTGAGCCCTGTGGCACCCCATTCTCCTGGCGAAAGGTGTCTGACAGGACAGAACCCACACGTACCCTGAACTGTCGATCCATTAAAAAGGAACGAATAAAAAGAGGGAGGCGACCGCGAAGGCCCCATGTATGCATGGTGCGGAGAATGCCCGCCCTCCAACAGGTGTCGTAAGCCTTCTCCAAATCAAAGAACACAGCCGCGGTCGGGCGCTTCCGCAAGATGTTATTCATAATGAAGGTCGACAAGGTAACCAGATGGTCCACACCAGAGCGGCGCCTACGAAATCCACATTGTACATTGGTAAGTAGGCGTCGAGACTCGAGCAGCCAAACCAAACGAGAGTTAACCATTCGCTCCATCACTTTACAGACACAGCTGGTAAGCGATATGGGTCGATAACTGGAAGGCAAGTGCTTGTTCTTCCCCGGCCTAGGAATTGGGACAACAATAGACTCGCGCCAGCATGCGGGAACATGTCCCTCAATCCAGATGCGATTGTATGTACGAAGAAGAAAACCTTTACCCGCAGGAGAAAGGTTCTTCAGCATCTGAATATGAATAGAATCTGGCCCTGGAGCGGAGGACCGTGATCGGCCAAGTGCGTTTTCGAGTTCCCGCATGGTGAATGGGGCATTATAACTTTCACAATTCGAGGAGCGGAAGTCAGGTGGCCTAGCCGCCTCTGCCTGTTTGCGGGGGAGGAAGGCAGGGTAGTAATGAGCGGAGCTCGAAACCTCTGCGAAAAAGCGGCCGAAGGCATTGGAGACATCCTCAGGGGCCACAAGGACGTCATTCGCGACCGTCAAGCCAGAAACTGGTTAGTGGACCTTAGTGCCAGATAGCCGGCGCAGGCTACCCCAGACAACAGAAGGAGTAAAACTGTTTAAGGTGCTTGTGAAAGCAGCCCAGCTGGCTTTCTTGCTTTCTTTGATAATACGACGACACTGAGCACGTAATCGTTTATAATTGATACAATTCGCCACTGTAGGGTGGCGTTTAAATGTGCGTAAAGCACGTCGACGAGCACGTAAAGCGTCTCTACATGCTGCGGTCCACCAGGGGACCGGTACGCGACGTGGAGAAGGAGGGTGAGGGATGGAATATTCAGCAGCAGCGAGAATGACTTCCGTGAGGTGTGCGACCTGACGATCGCAGCTTGTGAAGGTTTGATCCTGAAAGGTCGCCCTGGAAGAGAAGAGCCCCCAGTCTGTCTTGGAGATTGTCCAATTAGAGAAGCACGGAGAGGGGGTATGCTGCAGGAGATGGATAACACACGGGAAGTGGTCGCTCGAATATGTATCAGAAAGTGCATACCACTCAAACCGGCGTGCAAGTTGGGGAGTACATATAGAGAGGTCTAAATGGGAATAGGTGTGAGATGTGTCCGAAAGAAAAGTAGGGGCGCCAGTATTGAGGCAGACAAGATCGAGCTGGTTGGAAAGGTCTGCTAACAAGGAGCCCCTCGGGCAGGATGCTGGAGAGCCCCAAAGGGGATGGTGGGTATTTAAGTCTCCAGTTAAAAATGGTGCAGGTAGCTGAGCAATAAGTTTCATCACGTCTGCCCTGGTAACGGCAGATGACGATGGAGTGTAAACGGTACAAAAGGAAAACGTAAAAGTGGGGAGAGTAATGCGGATGGCAACTGCCTGCAGGCCGGTGTGCAACGTGATGGGATCGTAGTAAATATCATCCCGGACCAGCAACATAACCCCTCCATGAGCTGGGATACCTACCACAGGGGGTAGGTCAAAACGCACAGAGGTGTAGTGTGCCAAGGCAATTTGATCGCATGGGCGTAGCTTCGTTTCCTGGAGGGCTACGACGAGCGGACGGTGCAAGCGGAGCAGCAACGTCCTCTCGGTTGGAGCGAATGCTGCGAATATTCCAGTGAGTAAGTGCCATCGTAAGAAAAGGAAGATGATAGAAGGGGTCACCTTGAAGGCCGCTTAGGGCCTGGCTTCGAGCGAGCACTGCCGCCGCTATCAGTAGGCGGACAGTCATCGTCCATTGGATCTATAGGGTCATCGGCCATCTCGGGAGGATGGCCGGGAGGGGGAGCTTCCTCCGCCGGTGAACGGCCACATGTACGGCTACCAGCGGTGCGGCCAGGCGAAACGGATGACGGCCTGGGGCGGCAACCGCTGGGTGGCGCAGGAGAAGAAATGCGCCGTGGCGGAGAAGGAGAACTGTGCTTCCTATGCGCCTTTTTGGAAGGACGTTTGGTGGAAGTACCGGTCGAAGGCTGGGAGGTCGAGGTACGGAGGAAGTCTGCACGGGATGGTTCCTTCTTGAAGGCCCGTGCATCTGACTTCGGGGTCTTGGTCTTAGCAGAAGCTGAGGAAGGGGCTGGTGTCTGTGGGGTGATGGGAGGAAGAGGAGACGTCGACCGCGCGATCTTAGCACTGGCCGAACGGACGACCGTGGTGCTGAAGGTCAGATCGCATGTCTGGGTTGCTACCTCCCGGGTAGTCCGAGGAGAGGCGAGGACAGTACTGTATTTCCCCGCTGGGAGCAGCGTGGGCTTCCTACTAGCCAATAGCTTGCGAGCAGCCGAGGTGGACACTTTCTCTTTGACCCGAATTTCTTGGATACAGCGTTCTTCCTTATAGACAGGACAGTCGCGGGAGGATGCGGCATTGTCACCCTGACAGTTCACACAACGAGGAGACGGAGGTGGACAGTCACCCTCATGGGCATCCCTGCCACAGGTGACACATTTAGCCGCATTGGAACAAGACTGTCGAGTGTGATTGAAACGCTGACACTGGTAGCAGCGCGTAGGTGTCGGGACATAGGGGCGAACAGAAATAACCTCGTAGCCCGCCTTGATGCGCGATGGCAGCTTAACACTATCGAAGGTCAAGAAAAGTGTCCGGGTCGGTACAAGGTCATTGTTGCCCTTTTTCATGACCCTATGGACAGCCGTCACGCCCTGCTCAGCGAGGAAAGATTGAAGCTCCTCGTCAGTCAATCCGTCGAGGGAGCTACACCACGAGACGAATTCAAAGTTCGGTGGGCCTCCACCCGGACAGGGAACGTATATAGGAGTGTGGCCCGAAGCAGTTTTTGTGCCTGAAAGGCACTCTCAGTTTCTAGTAATAAGGTACCGTTACGCAACCTGGTACAAGATTTGACAGATCCGGCTATGGCATCTACGCCCTTCTGAATAACGAAAGGGTTGACAGAGGAAAAATCCTTTCCGTCCTCAGATCGAGAAACTACGAGGAACTGTGGGGCAGGCGGTAGTACTTGTGTCACTGTTGGAAGAGGAAAAAGAAGAGAGAGGGAGAAAGAGGACAGACTGTCTCAAACGCCGAGGCGGAGACCAGAGAAGGCAAGGAGAAGAAGGCAATGAGAAGGCAAGGAGAAGAAGTCAAGGAAAAGAGTAAGGAAGACAGTGAGGTGGAGAAGAACAAAGAAAGGAACCAACCAAAGGAAGGAAGAAACGAGAAGTGAAAAACCAAAAAGACCACAATTATAGGTCGTGGAACCGTCCGTCTCCGGACGCAGGCGCTAACTACCCCCGTGAGGGGGATGGACTCCTTTTAGTCGCCTCTTACGACAGGCAGGAATACCTCGGGCCTATTCTAATCCCCGGACCCGCAGGGGGAGTAGGGGTGGGTGATGGGTAAAGGAGGAACTTTGTGTCCTTCCTAAAAAATTATAGCTGCAACATGCTTTTGAAGAGGCAATTATATGTAATTAGGGTCCAAAACGTGAAAATACCATTCAAGACATTGTTAGCAATATCAAAACAACCTTCGATATGTATACTACTTACTGTAACCAACAGAGGGTTTCTTTCAACGTTGTTGACTTTTACTCTACACGTAATTTTGAAGACTTATGGTAAGTAAGGCCCATAACATGGATATACTGATTACAACTTTCATTGGGGAAAGTGACATTACTGCTGTTACTTCAATTTTCATGTTAACTGAATTGAAATATTAAAAACATATATGTAATCTGATATAATTGATTAACAACAACAAATACTTTTTCGAAATTATAAAATGTAGAGAAACTGACTGGCTTACAACACGTGCTACAGACAGGCATAAAGTACCCCCATCCCTGCCCACCTTGATATTGTGAGGTGTAACTCTTACAGCACAATTCGTTTGGTAAATGCTCAGCCAGAGTACTGGGAAACGCTCTGTGCCACCAACTGAGCCATCGTAGACAGATAAAAGCCATGAACTCCTGTATAATCGTCTCATGAAAGGGAAATACACTGAGGGTGCAGTAAGTCACGCAATGCATAATGCGAATACCTCAGACGAGAACATTATAGGCATAATGATTGATAATGCTGTGGATATCGGTAATTTATGGTTGCCTACCCAGTTCAAAAGACTGAAGTGGATGGTCTGTCTCAATTGTCTCTGCAACATTCTAAGAGATTACTCCAGAGACAGGCAGGTGAAACTGGAATGCGTCGAATGTAAATTGTGAGAACGTTACCAAAAACTGCCCACAGGTTTCTGTTGTCATTAATGAACACGCTTCAAAGCATACCAAACACTAGAGGCTTTAAGACGATGTACTAAATAATCTCATAAAATCTACCAGTGCAAGAGGAAATTAGTAGGGAAATTCTTGCAAGACTAAGTAATTGGTGCATGGGAAACAATAGCAGCACAAAAAATGTTTGTGTGTTTGTGAAT
This sequence comes from Schistocerca cancellata, assembly GCF_023864275.1. NCBI lineage: Eukaryota > Metazoa > Arthropoda > Insecta > Orthoptera > Acrididae > Schistocerca > Schistocerca cancellata. The sequence goes on along the minus strand of NC_064634.1, from coordinate 505,660,776 downwards.
ATTATCAAGACTATAAAAGCAAACAATCAGAATAAATGACCAACCAGTGGAAAGTGATGAATCTTAAACATCCCTCATTATAAATACAAGTATCAAGGAGAGCACCTAGTAATCGTGTATCAGAGAGGTACTAATATCCTCAAAAGAACAGCAATGAAACAAGCTCATATCACTTACAAAATTCTGGCTGCTTTCGTACGACTACGTGTATCACATCTTTACCACTGTAAACTTGCAGAGACAATGTAAGTGCACACGTAAACACGAATTTGATAGTAATTTCATGAGTTTTAGTGGAAATAAAAAGTCAATAGGACCTTAAACATTTTGGTTCATGAAGGTAGAACCCGGACCGCCCGATGTGTATCATAAACTTACAGGAAACTATTTGAGTAGTTTTGCGGCGTTTCTCTGGTAAGTATTGGCTGATATTTTCCTTAAAGCTGCTTTGCACCACCTAGACAGTACCTGCTACGACAGAACTAAGGAACGAGCAGCAGCCTGTCGAGGAATGTAGACTGAACTGTGAGAATGTGATAGCAATAAGAAGGAAAAACGAACTTCGCCCCGCCGCAAAACTTATTACCGTGGGTGCCGGAAGGTACAAGCCAGGTATCAGCCATTGCCTGTACTCTGTGTCGGACTGTGTTCATTTGATAACTGGATTCAATTAGTCTGTGTGTCGTACCGTTGCAAAGTCGGAAGATGAATTATCTACTCGAAGTACAACGGGGCACTTAGTATGTGAAGAAACCGCTCAAGAGTGAACAGGACTCACCGTAGAGTGAGGGAGGGGCGTCTCCAGTCAAGTAATGCTCGTCGCTGCAGACAACACAGAGGGCGTACCGGCAGCTGCTGGAGTCGCAGTGTGCTCAGCGACACAGCCCGGCCTTCATTATTCGTCTGCAGGAAGCTGCGTGACGTCACCGTGCCTTGGACAAGCTCCTCGCGTTACCGTAATGATGTGGCGCGTATCAGCGTGCGGTTTATCTCTAGCGTCTGTCACCAGGTGTAACAACCTCAACTTCAGCAGGCTTATACAATCCGTCTGTCTACTCCCACGCGGACATTGCACTGAATGCAAAATGTCAGAATACTGTGATGCTGATTAGGACTTGACGCTGTATGGCAGAAAATATTGTCCCAATCTCAGATTGAAAAACACCACACTTTTGACTTCTTTCTATTGTGTCACTGTTTGCACAATGAGTGCGGTTGTATTTCGTATGTTCGTTGTTCAGTTGTTTCTTCCTAGAGTGAATAATCAGATGTGGGAACTGATGGACTGAGAAGTACACTTTTTCATGTTCCATGCCGTGAAAAACACCTACCGCAAGGTCTTTGCTTTCGATAATGTTGGAGGAGGTAGTACAGAATAAAACATGGAAAAAGTCCACTAAACATGGGCTGTGAATGCTTACTTTAAGAGCATGTTCATTGGAAGAGATGTGTCTCGCATTGTCGAAGATTAGGTGCTCATAGCTATTAAGGTATGCATTTTAGAGACAATGTTTACTACACTTTTTTGTTGTGGAATATTTATTCCACTAACAGCGAAGTCATGAAAATTTTCGCTTACAACTTCCGGCTCGTTCATTTCCGGACTGCGATCCCATACCTGAGACTAATATTTTTTCCCTTCCCCAGCAGCTCTGGAAGTCCTTAAAATCATCGCACAGTCATCCTGTAAAAGGAAACGAAAAGTACAGTCTGGCAATATTTATTATCCTTGGCACGCGCATGCACACATGCAATGTGTTTCCGTATAGACAACATTGACTCTTCGAATACGATAATATGGTGCTACAGTTATAGGCTGTGCTGTTGTTGGGTGTTCGATTATCAGTGTGCCTGTCTCTATTGCTCTGTCAGCGAAAGCTGAAACATTGCTCTGTCAGCAAAAGCTGAAACATTGCTCTGTCAGCAAAAGCTGAAACATTGCTCTGTCAGCAAAAGCTGAAACATTGCTCTGTCAGCAAAAGCTGAAACATTGCTCTGTCAGCAAAAGCTGAAACATTGCTCTGTCAGCAAAAGCTGAAACATTGCTCTGTCAGCAAAAGCTGAAACATTGCTCTGTCAGCAAAAGCTGAAACATTGCTCTGTCAGCAAAAGCTGAAACATTGCTCTGTCAGCAAAAGCTGAAACATTGCTCTGTCAGCAAAAGCTGAAACATTGCTCTGTCAGCAAAAGCTGAAACATTGCTCTGTCAGCAAAAGCTGAAACATTGCTCTGTCAGCAAAAGCTGAAACATTGCTCTGTCAGCAAAAGCTGAAACATTGCTCTGTCAGCAAAAGCTGAAACATTGCTCTGTCAGCAAAAGCTGAAACATTGCTCTGTCAGCAAAAGCTGAAACATTGCTCTGTCAGCAAAAGCTGAAACATTGCTCTGTCAGCAAAAGCTGAAACATTGCTCTGTCAGCAAAAGCTGAAACATTGCTCTGTCAGCAAAAGCTGAAACATTGCTCTGTCAGCAAAAGCTGAAACATTGCTCTGTCAGCAAAAGCTGAAACATTGCTCTGTCAGCAAAAGCTGAAACATTGCTCTGTCAGCAAAAGCTGAAACATTGCTCTGTCAGCAAAAGCTGAAACATTGCTCTGTCAGCAAAAGCTGAAACATTGCTCTGTCAGCAAAAGCTGAAACATTGCTCTGTCAGCAAAAGCTGAAACATTGCTCTGTCAGCAAAAGCTGAAACATTGCTCTGTCAGCAAAAGCTGAAACATTGCTCTGTCAGCAAAAGCTGAAACATTGCTCTGTCAGCAAAAGCTGAAACATTGCTCTGTCAGCAAAAGCTGAAACATTGCTCTGTCAGCAAAAGCTGAAACATTGCTCTGTCAGCAAAAGCTGAAACATTGCTCTGTCAGCAAAAGCTGAAACATTGCTCTGTCAGCAAAAGCTGAAACATTGCTCTGTCAGCAAAAGCTGAAACATTGCTCTGTCAGCAAAAGCTGAAACATTGCTCTGTCAGCAAAAGCTGAAACATTGCTCTGTCAGCGAAAGCTGAAACATTGCTCTGTCAGCGAAAGCTGAAACATTGCTCTGTCAGCGAAAGCTGAAACATTGCTCTGTCAGCGAAAGCTGAAACATTGCTCTGTCAGCGAAAGCTGAAACATTGCTCTGTCAGCGAAAGCTGAAACATTGCTCTGTCAGCGAAAGCTGAAACATTGCTCTGTCAGCGAAAGCTGAAACATTGCTCTGTCAGCGAAAGCTGAAACATTGCTCTGTCAGCGAAAGCTGAAACATTGCTCTGTCAGCGAAAGCTGGAACATTGCTCTGTCAGCGAAAGCTGAAACATTGCTCTGTCAGCGAAAGCTGAAACATTGCTCTGTCAGCGAAAGCTGAAACATTGCTCTGTCAGCGAAAGCTGAAACATTGCTCTGTCAGCGAAAGCTGAAACATTGCTCTGTCAGCGAAAGCTGAAACATTGCTCTGTCAGCGAAAGCTGAAACATTGCTCTGTCAGCGAAAGCTGAAACATTGCTCTGTCAGCGAAAGCTGAAACATTGCTCTGTCAGCGAAAGCTGAAACATTGCTCTGTCAGCGAAAGCTGAAACATTGCTCTGTCAGCGAAAGCTGAAACATTGCTCTGTCAGCGAAAGCTGAAACATTGCTCTGTCAGCGAAAGCTGAAACATTGCTCTGTCAGCGAAAGCTGAAACATTGCTCTGTCAGCGAAAGCTGAAACATTGCTCTGTCAGCGAAAGCTGAAACATTGCTCTGTCAGCGAAAGCTGAAACATTGCTCTGTCAGCGAAAGCTGAAACATTGCTCTGTCAGCGAAAGCTGAAACATTGCTCTGTCAGCGAAAGCTGAAACATTGCTCTGTCAGCGAAAGCTGAAACATTGCTCTGTCAGCGAAAGCTGAAACATTGCTCTGTCAGCGAAAGCTGAAACATTGCTCTGTCAGCGAAAGCTGAAACATTGCTCTGTCAGCGAAAGCTGAAACATTGCTCTGTCAGCGAAAGCTGAAACATTGCTCTGTCAGCGAAAGCTGAAACATTGCTCTGTCAGCGAAAGCTGAAACATTGCTCTGTCAGCGAAAGCTGAAACATTGCTCTGTCAGCGAAAGCTGAAACATTGCTCTGTCAGCGAAAGCTGAAACATTGCTCTGTCAGCGAAAGCTGAAACATTGCTCTGTCAGCGAAAGCTGAAACATTGCTCTGTCAGCGAAAGCTGAAACATTGCTCTGTCAGCGAAAGCTGAAACATTGCTCTGTCAGCGAAAGCTGAAACATTGCTCTGTCAGCGAAAGCTGAAACATTGCTCTGTCAGCGAAAGCTGAAACATTGCTCTGTCAGCGAAAGCTGAAACATTGCTCTGTCAGCGAAAGCTGAAACATTGCTCTGTCAGCGAAAGCTGAAACATTGCTCTGTCAGCGAAAGCTGAAACATTGCTCTGTCAGCGAAAGCTGAAACATTGCTCTGTCAGCGAAAGCTGAAACATTGCTCTGTCAGCGAAAGCTGAAACATTGCTCTGTCAGCGAAAGCTGAAACATTGCTCTGTCAGCGAAAGCTGAAACATTGCTCTGTCAGCGAAAGCTGAAACATTGCTCTGTCAGCGAAAGCTGAAACATTGCTCTGTCAGCGAAAGCTGAAACATTGCTCTGTCAGCGAAAGCTGAAACATTGCTCTGTCAGCGAAAGCTGAAACATTGCTCTGTCAGCGAAAGCTGAAACATTGCTCTGTCAGCGAAAGCTGAAACATTGCTCTGTCAGCGAAAGCTGAAACATTGCTCTGTCAGCGAAAGCTGAAACATTGCTCTGTCAGCGAAAGCTGAAACATTGCTCTGTCAGCGAAAGCTGAAACATTGCTCTGTCAGCGAAAGCTGAAACATTGCTCTGTCAGCGAAAGCTGAAACATTGCTCTGTCAGCGAAAGCTGAAACATTGCTCTGTCAGCGAAAGCTGAAACATTGCTCTGTCAGCGAAAGCTGAAACATTGCTCTGTCAGCGAAAGCTGAAACATTGCTCTGTCAGCGAAAGCTGAAACATTGCTCTGTCAGCGAAAGCTGAAACATTGCTCTGTCAGCGAAAGCTGAAACATTGCTCTGTCAGCGAAAGCTGAAACATTGCTCTGTCAGCGAAAGCTGAAACATTGCTCTGTCAGCGAAAGCTGAAACATTGCTCTGTCGGCGAAAGCTGAAACATTGCTCTGTCGGCGAAAGCTGAAACATTGCTCTGTCGGCGAAAGCTGAAACATTGCTCTGTCGGCGAAAGCTGAAACATTGCTCTGTCGGCGAAAGCTGAAACATTGCTCTGTCGGCGAAAGCTGAAACATTGCTCTGTCGGCGAAAGCTGAAACATTGCTCTGTCGGCGAAAGCTGAAACATTGCTCTGTCGGCGAAAGCTTAAACATTGCTCTGTCGGCGAAAGCTTAAACATTGCTCTGTCGGCGAAAGCTTAAACATTGCTCTGTCGGCGAAAGCTTAAACATTGCTCTGTCGGCGAAAGCTTAAACATTGCTCTGTCGGCGAAAGCTGAAACATTGCTCTGTCGGCGAAAGCTGAAACATTGCTCTGTCGGCGAAAGCTGAAACATTGCTCTGTCGGCGAAAGCTGAAACATTGCTCTGTCAGCGAAAGCTGAAACATTGCTCTGTCAGCGAAAGCTGAAACATTGCTCTGTCAGCGAAAGCTGAAACATTGTTCTGTCAGCGAAAGCTGAAACATTGCTCTGTCAGCGAAAGCTGAAACATTGTTCTGTCAGCGAAAGCTGAAACATTGTTCTGTCAGCGAAAGCTGAAACATTGTTCTGTCAGCGAAAGCTGAAACATTGTTCTGTCAGCGAAAGCTGAAACATTGTTCTGTCAGCGAAAGCTGAAACATTGTTCTGTCAGCGAAAGCTGAAACATTGTTCTGTCAGCGAAAGCTGAAACATTGTTCTGTCAGCGAAAGCTGAAACATTGTTCTGTCAGCGAAAGCTGAAACATTGTTCTGTCAGTGAAAGCTGAAACAACGGTCGCATTGTCCATGTGGGTACTCGTCGTCTTCTCGATTCCCGGTATGTGCGGTAGATCTACGATCCTGCATGGCCAAGCAAGCAGTGACTCCTCTCATGGACGCTAACGGCGTGAGGCTACTGAGATCGTGCACAGCATTGAGTACGCACATCCTGGATGCACTGCTTCCGTATTCGCCTGACAGTCGTGGGATCCTGACCGTCAGACTCGCAATTTTGGATGGGGCAGCAATAGCAGCCACAAATGCCGCAGGCACAGCTGAAGACTGGCAATCTCGAGCCGCACAGACATAGCCGCCACTGAAGGAGCTGCAGCGTACGGGGAAGCAACCATTTTGAGGGGGAGGAGGGGGGGGGGTGAGTGCTATGGTGTGGGGCGGTACCAGCTGAAGGGAACTGAGTGGGAGTTCCATGTTCATGCTGCCTGTCCCTGGGTTGAGGAGTGGTCGGTACTAGTCTTATTTACCAAATTTATTTAACTTCTCCCTTCTCCTACTTAACACTAAGTAAAATGTTTTAGTTTCACCACACCACAAACACTATTATTCTCTCTCTCTCTCTCTCTCTCTCTCTCTCTCTCTCTCTCTCTCTCTCTCTCTCTCTCTCTCTCTCTCGTTTGTGATACAGTTTTGAATGCTGCGGCGAGCTGTTGGGATCAAAACTGTGCGCCCCTGAACCCCTGGTGTGCCCCAAACTCTGGAGCAGGCATCCAGAACATGGCGCCCTTTAACACCTGCAGCGATCACTCTAAGGGCTCGTTGGTGGAGCCAAAAACACTGTAGCAGGTCTCCAGAACAGGGCTTAACTGCAGTGCCGTGTGTGGCATTCCACATAGATGTTATACATTTTTGCAGACCTTTTCCAAGAAACTCAATTCCTTTTCTGTTCTACTCCGGTTTAATTTCGTGTGATCTTCATAGCAATTTATAGTATTTTTGCAATTAGAGTATCTTCAAATATACTTTAGCTTCTCATGCTAACAGCCCCTGCTCCCGAAATTTAGCAACTGGATAGAACGAGATTTTTCTCTTAATAGTAGATACTACGATTGCCTTGCTATATATTAACATAGAGCTTTCTTTTTGCGAACAGAGAGAAAAGTAAAGAACGAAGTTATTCCACATCTGCTTAAAGTCATAACAAGGTTACACTACTCGTTCCTGTACACCGTAACTTGGCCTCAGAATGCAATTTACCCTAAGCCGTTTAGCGTGCTCAGAATTAGTATCCAGTTCTACAGTACTAAGGAGCTCATGAGGTGATTTTGGTTGCTATCGATTTTTCTCGGTCTGGTTCTTCATTTCGGAAACTGTCTTGGCTATGCACATGTTTGAGAAGATAGATTGTACGACTTTCTCGTAACAGCGTTGCTACAGTGAGGTACATGCAGTACCCAATTACTTTTCCTACTGTGAGAATATCTACTATATCTGTTAATCTGTGTCTGCCATTTGCAACGTATCTTGTGGGATGGAAGGGGATGATCTTCCATTCGAGTGATATGTCGACAATGCAGTCAGAACCTCAGGCAGGGATTTCTTTTCTTCGACGAATTTCTTTTCCTCTGAATTCAGAATTCCGCGGGTCTCGGCCTTGCTGCCCCGTTCTCCACCACCACTCCCAGTTCGTACGCCGGATGCGGCCGCGACTCCTGTAGGCGCTGTCCCTTCAGCTCCTCGCACTTTCAAACTCTGCGAGACAGCGCCCATTCTCATGAATTCACCCCTGACGGGTCCTTATGCACGCAGAATGCACCATCCTGTGATACTTCAACATGTGGGGAACTCCGATAACAGGTGTTTGCATATCAGCTTCTCTCGTATTTGGTGGGCTGATTGCCAGGTGCGCCGTTTGTAGATAAATCCATCCAAACCAGAGAGCACAAAATGTGTGTTACTTTTTCTACAGACATTTTTTCTGTAAATAACTGTTTAATTTACAATCTGTGCTTCGGTAGCACTGGGTAAGGAAACAAAGTTGGTTTACATGGTGTTTTGTCTGCTGATTTCAAATCTATTAAGTTTTTTTCTATTGGACAGATTCTTTTTAAACACATACATTTAAATTCGTCAAAATTTTATATTTATTTGGTGCCAAAAAAACTACATTTTCTGTATAGTGCCTAGAATGTACATTGTTGTACACCTTGTTTATCACTTACAAAAAATTGTTCAAATGGCTCTGAGCACTATGTGACTTAACTTCTGAGGTCATCAGTCGCCTAGAACTTAGAACTAATTAAACCTAACTGAACTAAGGACATCACACACATCCATGCTCGAGGCAGGCTCCGAACCTGCGACCGGAGCGGTCGCTCGGCTCCAGACTGTAACGCCTAAAACCGTACGGCCACTCCGGCCGGCTATCACTTGCACGTCAAGGTTGGAGAGGAAGAAGTCTAAACGTGTTTGGAAGAAAGAGTTTTAAAGTCGTGCTACAACCAAGTTTCCTGTATTTCTCAATGAGCTGACTAAGGAGTTCTGATAGTTATCAGCATTATGGTATCTCAGGAAGTTTTTTTACAACGCTTTGGGAGGATATCCATTCGGCTGTCTCAGCTTCACTCAAACTTTGTTCGAACGCAGGGTCATTCATTAATATGAAATGATAATCGACACCCTACCTGCAAACAGGCGGCGATATACATCACTGGGGACACGTTGAAAATGTGTGCCCTAACTGGGATTCGAACCCGGGATCTCCTGGTTACGTGGCAAGCGCTCTATCCATCGGAGCCACCGAGGGCACAGAAGATATGTGCGCCCATAGAAACTTATCCCTTGCTCGCTCTCCGTGAGAGTCACTCTGGCAACATGTCCACACTACGACATTCGCAGTGCGCCTAATTCTCATTACTCGTGGCAGATTAATCTACCAAGTCCCGTACGAGTTGGGGCATAGCGTGTGCGTTCGCACAAGGTCAATCGCCGGGTAGCCATACTTTAACTATATATGAAGAAAGTATCTGTTCCCGGAAGGATAGATACCATTGATGACCGTGCAGCTTCTATATAATGAAATGATAAATGGACACCCTAGCTGCAAACCGGCGTTCATATACATCACTGGGGAAATGTTGATTAATTTGCCGCGAGTAATGAGTGTGATGGGCAAACATCTATTAGGCGCACTACGAATGTAGTGGTGTGGACATGGGGAAGTGCTTCTCACGCGGAGCGTGCAAGATGTAAGTCCCTGCAGGCGCATTATCCCCGTGCTCTTGGTGGCTCAGATGGATAGAGCGCTTGCCATGTAAGCAGGAGATCCCGGGTTCGAATCGCGGTCGGGGCACATATTTTCAACATACCCCCAATGATGTATATCAACGCCTGTTTGCAGTTAGCGTCTCGATTAAATTATTATTTCATTCTAGACAAGCTGCACAGTCATCAATGGTATCTGTTCTTTCGGGAACAGACACTACCTTCATACCATTATTTGTGAACCAATAAAAATGTCTCCTTGATCTTGGTGTCACTGATCCTAGGGAATTTGGTTTTGAAGAACTCAGAACCTTTGACCTTTGCCAGACCCAACCATCACTTAAGGAAATTCTTGATCTAGCCCACCTTTATGTGCACTTTTGGAAGATAAATATTCTACAATTTCACAAGTGGTTGATTAACTATAATTTTCGTCCCAACAGCGAAAATTTCTTTCTGTATGGCCGTTGTTCCCGAAGGTAGTTTTTTTTTCTGTCCTTGCTGTCCCACTCACAAAGGAAACAGAACTTCGCACATCGCGGTTGTAGCCCAAGAAGCAGGTCTATCACCACATGTATGCCATTCATTGTTGTGACATTGTATACTGTTCAGCAATGCAGCATATGTAAGAGGGATCGAAGGACATTGGTTGACACTGTGCAGAAGGGCTTCTTTGAAATAAATCTTAGAAGAGTCAATGAAAAGTCGCTATTCATTGGGATTGCGCGGATTCGCAATGACTTCAAATAATCTCTCTACATCATTACAACACACTAAGGTATCTTGCTCGGAGAGAAACTTTTGTTGAATTTTACAAAAATCTTACCCTTGCATTTTTATCTACAACATTCCATCCTTTCAACCTCGGAGCCACAATCTCACCTTGTTTTTTCGATAAGTCAGCATCACGAACCAGATCGTTTAATTCATAATGTTCCGTAAACATGTTTGTGTTGGAAAAAATGGATACTGTCTTTCAGTACCAGAATGTAGCCGAGTCTTACAACATTCATTGCCCTTAATCTCATCAATAACTGTAATCCATGTTTCTGGTCTTTGAGGAATGGGCAGGTTTGATTTATACTGTGAGGCACATGCGTTCTAGCTGAAGCAACATCCGAATACTGGGCTGTGTGCCTTGGCCTCGATGTTACTCCAGAGAACTGTGTAATCCAGAAGTAGCAGTCTGTTATGTGGTTCTGTGGTTCTCTCCAAACCATGGAAATGCACAATCTCATGTGATGAGATCCAGTTTCCAATCATCCACTTAAAAGCGTCACTCATGAAGCACAACATACGTATGGGATCTAGGATGTACCCTGATCTTTTTTTGTAGCCAAAATAGAAACCGTATGGTTTTTTTTCTCGGTGGGGTTATATTTCTCTCCACAGATATAACGAAAAGAGTTTGGGTGATTAACACACGTGCGGGGCATTGTTAGTATGCACGCACATTATATACAATCACAAAACAATAAAATATTACGAAATTGTTAATCGCAGTTGTCAACAAAACCTGACATGTCAATCATAGGTTTCTGATTTCACTAATAAACGCCTCTAGTTAAATATTTTTCTAACAGTAAGATAGTTCAGTATAGCAGTACATGAAAATAACAAACAAATGCATGTGTCTCGTAATAAATAATTTAGCTTCAAGCAACAGAAACAAATGTTGGTATGCAATAATAAATAATGTAGCTTAAAATATGTTCACATAATGATGGTAATTGCAGCGCAATAGTGCGAATCTACTGCATATTCAGAATTAGTGGAGTAAATGCGTTGCAAAAAACTGTAGCCCAAAGAGTATTTGTGACACGCAGTAATTAATGAAAATTTCTCATTTAGCAAAAATCACTTTCTCATTGAACTTTTAATTAATGGGTATGTTATCGCAGACTTATGACACAGGAGTTTCACGAAGAAATGTATTGCTTCCGTTAACATGGATTACAACTTTAAATTTTTTTCCTTGAAAAGTTCGAGAAATAAAATTCAAAATGCCGAATTTCAGAAATTGTTGTACTTTCCCGTGTTATAAATTTCCTTACAACGTCGGAAACGCAGGCTACGATGTACAGATATAATTTTTTTTTTTTTTTTTTTTGTTGTGGTTTTAGGGCGCAAAACTTCTATGGTCATTAGCGCCCAGCCCGTGACTTAAGACAGTAAAAAACCGAAATTGAAAACCAGCAGCAATGGGAACAAACTCATAAAATTGGACAAACTAAAAGTAGAAAGAATGCTTAAAAATCCACTACAGACAGGGGGTGAGTGTCCCCAAAAAAAACTTCAAATGACTGACGTCATTTCACTGTCACTAATAAACTGCAGAACGCGGTCGGCTGAGCGCGTGTCATCTGCTAAAATCGACGATAGATCAGGCGATAGCTGTAGACGGGAGCGTAACGGATTATAATAGGGGCATTCAATTAAAAGGTGTCTGACCGTCCACGGCTGAGAGCAGTGGGGACAGAGTGGAGGAGGATTACCACTTAAAAGATGTCTATGGCTAAAAAGACAGTGCCCTATCCGGAGTCTAGCTAAAATTACCTCCTCCCGACGACGCGTTCGGGAGGAAGAGGTCCAAGCGCAAGGAAGGGCTTTCACTTCCCGCAATTTATTACAGGGAAGTGCCGACCAATGCGCATGCCATAAATGAGCAACTTGGCGACATAAACCGCTCCGTAGATCGGTGAAGGGAAGCGACCGAATAGCTGGCCGAGGAAGAGAGACTGCGGCCTTGGCCGCTATATCAGCCGCCTCATTCCCACAGATACCAGCGTGTCCCGGGAGCCAGAGGAACGCCACCGAGACGCCCCTCAGGTGGAGCAAGCGCAGACAGTCCTGAATCCGGTGGACCAGAGGGTGCACAGGGTAAAGAGCTTGGAGACTGAGGAGAGAGCTGAGAGAATCTGAGCAGATTACGTACTGTATCCGCTGATGGCGGCGGATGTAGTGGACAGCCTGGAGAACAGCGTAAAGCTCCGCAGTATAAACCGAACACTGGTCGGGAAGCCGAAATTGATTTGGGGTGTCGCCAACAATATAAGCACTCCCTACACCTAACGATGTTTTCGAGCCGTCGGTGTAAATAAATGTGGCCTCCGTCATTGCTGCACATAGAGCAGCAAATGCCCGACGATAAACAAGTGTAGGGGTACCATCCTTGGGAAATTGACAAAGGTCACGGAGCAGGCAGATCCGGGGACGGAGCCAAGGCGGTGCTGTACCCCAAGTTGTCCAGAAGGTTTTAGGAAAGCGGAAGGAAAGAGAATGGAGCAGTTGACGGAAGCGGACTCCCGGGGGTAGTAGGGAGGAGGGGCGGCCTGCATACCCTACATCAAAGGAGGCGTCGAAAAAAAGGTCGTGGGCTGGATTAGCAGGCATGGAAGACAGACGGCTAGCATAACGACTCAGGAGGACTGCTCGCCGATTGGACAGCGGAGGTTCAGCAGTCTCAGCATAAAGGCTTTCCACAGGGCTAGTGTAAAAAGCTCCAGACACTAAACGTAATCCACGGTGGTGGATAGAGTCGAGACGCCGAAGAATAGACGGCCGAGCAGAGGAGTAGACTATGCTTCCATAATCCAATTTCGAGCGCACTAAGGCGCGATAGAGGCGGAGAAGGACCACTCGGTCCGCTCCCCAGGAGGTACCATTCAGGACACGGAGGGTGTTAAGCGATCGCAGACAGCGAGCCGAAAGATAGGAAACGTGGGAGGACCAGCACAGTTTTCTGTCAAACATAAGACCCAAGAATTTAGCGACGTCTGAAAACGGAAGGTTGACAGGACCTAGATGTAAGGAGGGCGGAAGAAACTCCTTACGTCGCCAAAAATTGACACAAACGGTCTTACTGGGTGAGAAACGGAAGCCAGTTTCGATGCTCCACGAGTGGAGGCGATCGAGACATCCTTCAAGACGTCGTTCAAGAAGGCTGGTCCGTTGAGAGCTGTAGTAGATCGCAAAATCGTCCACCAAGAGGGAGCCCGAGACATCAGGAGGGAGACAATCCATTATTGGATTTATGGCGATGGCAAATAGTACAACACTCAGCACAGATCCCTGGGGTACCCCGTTTTCTTGGGAGAAAGTACGGGAGAGAGTAGTGTTCACCCGCACCCTAAAAGTGCGCTCTGCCATAAATTCGCGAAGAAAAAGGGGCAGCCGGCCTCGAAAGCCCCAAGAGAACAGTGTGCGAAGGATGCCTGTCCTCCAACAGGTATCGTATGCTCTCTCCAGATCAAAAAATATTGCTACCGTTTGGCGTTTCCGGAGAAAATTGTTCATGATATAAGTGGAGAGAGCAACAAGATGGTCAACTGCAGAACGATGCTTCCGAAATCCGCATTGGGCTGGTGTTAAAAGACTGCGGGATTCCAGCCACCAAGCTAAACGGTAATTCACCATACGCTCCAAAACCTTAAAGACACTACTCGTGAGAGAAATGGGGCGATAGCTAGAGGGGAGATGTTTGTCCTTTCGAGGTTTCGGAACGGGAACGACAATAGCTTCCCGCCACCGTTTAGGAAAGGTACTGTCGGTCCAAATTCGATTATAAAGGCGAAGGAGGTAACGCAGACTAGGGGTTGGTAAATGCAGCAACATTTGGACATGGATACCATCCGGTCCTGGGGCGGAGGAGCGAGAAGATGAGAGGGCATGTTGGAGTTCCCGCATGGAGAAAACAGTATTGTAGCTTTCGTGATTTTGGGAGGAGAAAGCAAGAGGTCGCACTTCCGCTGCACGTTTCTTCGGGAGAAACGCTGGCGGGTAATTTGAAGAGCTCGAAATCTCAGCAAAGTGCTGACCCAACGAGTTAGAAATTGCGACGGGGTCCACTAAGGTATCATGCGCGACAGTGAGCCCAGAAACCGGGGAGAAACTAGGCGCGCCTGAGAACCGTCGAAGCCGACTCCAAACTTCCGAGGAGGGAGTGAAGGTGTTAAATGAGCTAATAAAGAATTTTCAGCTTGCCTTCTTGCTATCGCGGATGACGCGACGGCATCGCGCACGGAGCTGCTTATAGCGGATACAGTTGGCCAAAGTAGGATGGTGACGGAAAATGCGAAGAGCACGTCGCCGCTCACGTATTGCGTCACGGCATGCCTCGTTCCACCAAGGAACTGGGGGGCGCCGGGGCAATTCGGAGGTGCGTGGTATTGAACGTTCCGCAGCTGTAAGGATAACGTCGGTAATGTGTGTGACCTCATCGTCGACGCTGGGAAAGCGACGGTCATCGAATGTCGCGAGAGACGAAAAAAGTGTCCAATCGGCTTGGGCAAACTTCCAGCGTCGCGGGCGCATATATGGCAGTTGAGGCTGCAGTCTGAGGACACATGGAAAGTGGTCACTCGAGTGTGTATCATCAAGGGCGAACCATTCGAAGCGCCGAGCTAGCGGAACAGTACCGACCGCAAGGTCCAAATGAGATAAGGTTGTCGTGGAGGCAGACAAAAATGTGGGGACCCCAGTGTTGAGGCAAACTAGATCCGCTTGGTGGAAGACGTCTAGCAATACGGAGCCACGTGGACAAGGGTGTGGAGATCCCCAAAGCGGGTGGTGGGCATTGAAGTCCCCAACCAGCAAATAGGGGGGTGGAAGCTGACCAAGAAGATGAAGGAGATCAGCTCGTGCCATTGGTGTGGACGATGGAATGTATACAGTACAAAGAGAGAACGTGTATCCGGAAAGTGAAAGACGGACGGCGACAGCTTGGAAGGAAGTGTTTAAGGGGATTGGGTGATAATGGAGAGTATCACGGAGAAGAATCATGAGTCCTCCATGGGCTGGAGAGCCTTCAACAGAGGGGAGATCATATCGGACAGACTGAAAATGAGGGAGAACAAAGCGGTCATGGGGACGCAGCTTTGTTTCCTGAAGACAGAAGATGACCGGCGAGTAGGAGCGTAAGAGGACCGACAATTCATCCCGATTGGCTCGAATGCCGCGGATATTCCAGTGGATAATGGACATGGGGTGAAAAGAGAATGGAGGAATGTGACCAAAGTTGCTGTCAACTCAAAGACTGCTCGGAGATAGCAACCGACAGCATGGAATGGCATTCAGCCGAAGGCAGAAGATCCTGATCCATAGGTTGGTCAGGAGCAGTCCCTGCCACCAGCGATCGCCCGGTTGACCGGCCACCAGCAGTGCGCCTCGGCGACACAGAAGATGGCCGAGGGCGATTTCCGCCAGGTGGTGCTGTAGAGGGGGCACGCCTTGGCGGAGAAGGAGAGGAACTGGGTTTCTTTGTAGCCTTCTTGGAAGAATGTTGTTTAGATGAAGGAGGAACCGATGGTTGTGAAGCTGCGGTACGTAAAAACTCTTCACGAGTATGCTCTTTTTTCGAAGACTTGGCGTCCGACTTTTGGGCTCGAGATGTAGCAGAACCCGACGAAGGGTGAGCCATAGAGTGGGCAGGCGAAAGTGGTGAGGTTGAACGAGCGATCTTTGCGCTGGCCGATCTGACGACCGTGGTACTGAAGGTGAGGTCGCAAGTCTGCGTGGCCGCCTCCTTTGTTGGCCGAGGAGAAGCAAGGACAGTGCTGTATTTTCCTGTCTGAGGCACGGTGGGCTTGCGACTGGCGAATAATTTTCGAGCAGCAAAGGTCGACACCTTTTCCTTCACCCTTATTTCCTGGATGAGCTTCTCATCCTTAAAAACGGGGCAATCTCGAGAGGAAGCAGCGTGGTCACCCATACAGTTGATGCAGCGAGGGGATGGAGGTGGACAAGCACCCTCATGGGCATCCTTGCCACACGTAACACATTTGGCTGGATTGGAACAGGACTGGCTGGTGTGATTGAACCGCTGACATCGATAGCAACGCGTAGGGTTTGGGACGTAAGGGCGAACGGAAATTACCTCATAGCCTGCTTTGATTTTCGATGGGAGTTGAACTGTGTCAATTGTCAAGAAGACAGTGCGGGTTGGAATGATGTTCGTGTCAACCCGTTTCATTACTCTATGAACTGCCGTTACGCCCTTGTCAGACAGATAGTGCTGAATTTCTTCGTCAGACAATCCATCGAGGGAGCGTGTATAAACGACTCCACGCGAGGAATTCAAGGTACGGTGCGGTTCCACCCGGACAGGGAAGGTGTGGAGCAGAGAAGTACGCAGCAATTTTTGTGCCTGGAGGGCACTGTGTGTTTCTAACAACAGGGTGCCATTCCGTAATCTGGAACAAGACTTTACAGGACCTGCTATTGCGTCGACTCCTTTCTGAATAATGAAAGGGTTGACCGTGGAGAAGTCGTGACCTTCATCAGACCGAGAAACAACAAGGAACTGTGGCAACGATGGAAGAATCGTCTGTGGCTGAGACTCAGTATACTTACGTTTGTGAGCAGACTTAGTGGAAGGTGAGGAAACCATTGCGGAAGAATCCCCCATGATTACCGGCGTCTCCGATGGCGCGCTCCTCCCTTGTGGGGGCCCTCTCTGAGGGCACTCCCGCCTTAGGTGATTGTTCACACCTCAGGTCACACCTCCCGACAAACGGACGGAGGGACCAATCGGCATTTTCGGAAGGTATCAGCTCGGGTAATCACCCCTCCCTGGGCCTGGCCGTTACCAGGGGGTACGTACGTGTCCTACCTGTCTACCCGGGGCGGGGAATTACGCGTTACCCCGTCACCGGCTACGCACGAAGGGCGTGGGTCGGCCTTCAGACACGCACAGGGAGGAAGAAAGAGAAAGGGAAAGGAAGGAAGAGAGGTCTCAAACGCCGCAGCGGAGAAAAGAGAAAGAGAAGAGGTAAGGAAAAGAGAAGGACAAAGGAAGGAAGAAGACAGAGAAGGACAAAGGAAGGAAGAAGACAGAGAAGGACAAAGGAAGGAAGAAGACAGAGAAGGACAAAGGAAGGAAGAAGACAGAGAAGGACAAAGGAAGGAAGAAGACAGAGAAGGACAAAGGAAGGAAGAAGACAGAGAAGGACAAAGGAAGGAAGAAGACAGAGAAGGACAAAGGAAGGAAGAAGACAGAGAAGGACAAAGGAAGGAAGAAGACAGAGAAGGACAAAGGAAGGAAGAAGACAGAGAAGGACAAAGGAAGGAAGAAGACAGAGAAGGACAAAGGAAGGAAGAAGACAGAGAAGGACAAAGGAAGGAAGAAGACAGAGAAGGACAAAGGAAGGAAGAAGACAGAGAAGGACAAAGGAAGGAAGAAGACAGAGAAGGACAAAGGAAGGAAGAAGACAGAGAAGGACAAAGGAAGGAAGAAGACAGAGAAGGACAAAGGAAGGAAGAAGACAGAGAAGGACAAAGGAAGGAAGAAGACAGAGAAGGACAAAGGAAGGAAGAAGACAGAGAAGGACAAAGGAAGGAAGAAGACAGAGAAGGACAAAGGAAGGAAGAAGACAGAGAAGGACAAAGGAAGGAAGACGACATAAAAGCAAGGAAGGCAAGGAATGCAGTACATTTACGAGCGTCCGTCTCCGGACGTAGGCACAAACCATACTCCCAGATGGGGAGAAAGAGAAGGAAAGAGCCAGAGGTGAGGGGAGGAGGGGCGAAGATAGGGATGGGGAAGGATGCGGTATGGGAAGGTATGCAGCCCGGAAAGGAAGGAAGGCCACATTAGCTCGGGGTCCCATGCTCGCTACGCACGTATCCACAAAAGAGTTGTGGACCCCCTGGGGGGAGATATAAACTCTGTGTGTCACGGGGCTTCACCTCCCAAAGGTCGGAACCAGTGAGTGAAACGGCAGCTTCCGCTCTGCCTGTTGGTCAGACAGCTGTGGGACGGTGGCTGCCCTCCACCTCAGCTGTTGTCTGGCTCCAGACTGAGGGAACGGACTCTGCCGGCGCCGCCTCAACCCACCGAAGAGGTTGGACTCTGACCAGTGCTGGCAGCCAGAGGCACTCGGGCGTCCAGAGGACCTCCCGAGGACAGCGTGCGGGATGCAGGGACTGGAGACATCCCGGATGAAAGCTTTCGGGCGGGTTCCAGCAGTCGGCACACACTTTACAGTCAGCCATTAACTTCATCAGTCTTGCATGTGCTCCTCACTTACAGTATGTGTCGGGCAGTCTGCAGTTTATCAGCCGCTCCTGTCACTAAAGTATTCATAATAATGTCCAGGAGGAGTTTGTTTTGGGATCTAGTGTAGCGGAAAAATGGTTCAAATTGCTCTGAGCACTACGGGACTTAACTTCTGAGGTCATCAGGCCCCTAGAACTTAGAACTACTTAAACCTAACTAACCTAAGGACATCAAACATCCATGCCCGAGGCAGGATTCGAACATGCGACCGTAGCGGTCGCGCGGTTCGAGACTGTAGCGCCTAGAACCGCTCGGCCACTACGGCCGGCTACGACGAGACGACGCAAACACTGACACGTAAAATTTTCCAAAAAGACGTGCTCAAGTACACGAAGTATTTTCGTAGGATGCTGGCAACATTTAGACATTGCTACAATTTGTTACATAAATAATTTTAGATTATTATGTAAATAATATACGCTTTATAACAAACAGAAAACCTGACTATTTTACATACTGCTATCGTTACTCAGAAGTGATCATTACGTAGATTCTACAAAACAAGGAAACTGGTCCTCCTTCGACTTTGTTTTTAATGAAACCATATGCTTCACATCTCCGTGATTACCTTCTGCCTGCTGGTGGCAGAAGTGATAACTATCATGTGTTTGTGAAACACGGTCGCTTGTCATTGAGGGATGCCCAGTTTGAGTCTTATTGTCTCCAAACCTTCCCTTGTTACACTTTTTCCCGTTTCTTCCAGTTACTTATAGGAAATAGCTAGAACTGAAACCTTAACAACTTAATTATTTCCTCATTCTATGACAAACACTTTTTTGTTAGATTTTCATTTGCTTTAAAACTGCGCCTCATTCACCCTTTTCGGTCTCCTTTAGTAAGCGCAAGAGCTTTGGACCAACAAACCTTTCCAAAGTACAAGTTTTATCGCGAGTTCAGGGTGTGGCTAGTCAGCACTCTTACTCCTGTCTTTGACGTGCTCCAGATACGTGATGGATTGACTGATGAAGACAATGGGCGCCTCCTGACGTGTTTTGTTTACTGTTGTCATATCACACCTGCGAAGTGATGACTGTCTCCTGATACCGCCTCAGTTGATAAGGAACCTCTGTTACAGACATCTTCACAATTTCAGAGTGTCTGCGACGGCGACACAGTACTTATTTAGAATAATATGCGCCAGGTTTTGTGCCAAATGTAGCACTGATTTTGGCTTTATAACTCTAGTAGAAACAACAGGTGAAGAATGCTGAAGCAGATCCCTACTTGAATGTTTGGAGGTTCATTTTTGCCGCGTAAGGGTGTGTGTGGAAGGTGTATGAAATCTTATGGGACTTAACTGCTAAGGTCATCAGTCCCTAAACTTACACACTACTTAACCTGAATTACCCTAAGGACAAACACACACACCCATGCCCGAGGGAGGACTAACCTCCGCCTAGACCTGCCGCACAGTCCATGACTGTAGCGCCATAGACCGCTCGGCTAATCCCGCGCGGCTCCGCGTAAGGGTCATGAGATGTTTATCCGAAGAGCGAAGACTGCTGCTTGATGTCGACGCAGTTTCAGCAAATTAAGGATGGTAAGAAACTACTTAGAGTTGACCTTAGGTAGAGATCTTCAGCTACCTCGCTGACGGAATACGACGCAGCTGCTAAATTTGACTTCAGTGACAACCAGTGAGTCTGCCAGTGTTCCCAGACCTCTTCCAGATAGTCTTACTACATGATTCTGGAACTAGGTGTTGGCAATGATTAAATTAATCTAGCAGGCGGCTTCCCCTTCATTACGTTCTCCCAGCCTGTGTTCTCCTACTATTTTCCTCTCTGTTGCTTTCCCTACTGCTAAATCCAAGCCAGCCACTATAGCTACATTTTTATATCTTATATATTGGAATAATTTCTTTATCCCGTCATATTTTGTATCAATCTCTTCTCCATCTGCGGAGATGGTTGGCGTATAAAGTCGTACTAATGTGGTACCTGTTGGCTTCGTGTGTCTATTCGCTACGATAATACTTTCATTACGCTGTTCGTAAAAGGGTGTCCGCATTCCCAGTTTCTTATTCGTTATTATTCATGCCTTATCCCTATCTGATTTTGTTTTGTTAACATTGTTACTACGTCATCAAAACTGTTCTTCACGCTGTTGCATTTCTCTATTTAAATTATCCAGCACCTCTCCAAAATTGAAGTATCTATAGGGTGTATACGACCCGGGTCAACCGGGAGATCCTGGAAAAACCCGGGAATTTTTTCATCCGCGAGAAAACCTGGAAAAACCCGGGATATTTTTAGAATTCAGGAGATTTTTCATTGTTTTAATTTTCAATTAATTTTTTAAAATTTCGACTGGTAAAAACCGATACTCTACCAAAGGATATTAGTGAATCCCGGTACTGCGGAATAATACTCATACTTCAACAAGAAAACAAACGAGAGAAAAAAACGAATATAACTTAAATTGCAAAGGAAATGCAGCATATACAAGAACGACACACATTGCTCATGCAAGCGTCTGCCAACAGCAAAATGTGTCAAACGCTTTAGGAAGACTATGCAAAGCTTCGTAACAACAAATTGCATCCGATGAGCGTGAAGTCTGAACTGTTTACATTACATTCGTTTTAGCAGTTACGAGCGGGCTCATGCGCATACGCAGCTGAGTCGCGTTTGAACAGTAGATTCTCCCGCTTCTGGCTACAGGAATGTGGCTCTTGGCCGTGAAAGCAGTCGCAGCAAGCAGCTAAATGCTACCGGGAAAGGGGGGTGCCAAATTCATATTCTTGAGGAAAACAAACTTTTTTCACAAAACGCCTAGCATCCAGCGCACGTTGGTCTATCGATTATGCATATGATTTTGAAACGCATCCCTGTAGGTTTTTGAACATTTTTGAACACGTTTTAAGTTCATTTCTGAATGAATCATAAGTTTATTTCTGAATGTGTGTATAGTGTACGTTATGTCTGTCAGGAGAATCCTCGTCGCATTTAGAAATAAACTTTCCGCAGACGAAAGGGGACGGGGCTATACGAGCTGAGCGGAGTAAAGCCGAACGGATGAATGCCAATCGCTATCAGATTATGTGGTTTCTTGGATTTGCGAATGATCAGCGTTGTTATAATATAGCGAAATCCATAGATTCAGACTACCAGAATGGAAATAAACTACAAACAGGAATAACAGTTGAGAAAGATTACGTATTATCTTCTCGGTGTATCCAAGAAAATGAAATTTTGACAAAATTTTTGGCCAAATCGCCACACTAGTAAGGGCCAGTTATACAGTCCCCGGCTAGCATCCGCTTAA
This sequence comes from Schistocerca cancellata, assembly GCF_023864275.1. Lineage (NCBI taxonomy): Eukaryota > Metazoa > Arthropoda > Insecta > Orthoptera > Acrididae > Schistocerca > Schistocerca cancellata. The sequence goes on along the minus strand of NC_064634.1, from coordinate 505,639,305 downwards.
GCTCTATTCTGGAAGTAACGCGGAAAACGTGTTGTGCGAACATGAAACAACGCCTAACCGGAGAATAGCGGGGTAACTAAACTGGTGACTCTGGCAGGGTTAGTGAAGTTACTCGGCGAACAAATTTTGACAATGGCAGTAATAGCTACAGAATTGGTGATGACAAGATTGTTAGAATGAGGAAGGATAAGAAGCGGGGACATCACAAGTTATGGAAGAATAAGACGATTCCAAATTTATGTAGAAATATCGTAATACTACTTTTCGATCTCATGCTTGAGAAACTGGTGCGTGTCAATGAAATGTGGAACTATTTCCTAACAAAGCTTTTTGCTTGCAGTAGGCCTAATAGGCATTTGATATTGGTACTTACTGAATTATATTCTGTCTTGTTATAAAATGACCATAGAATAAAGGCCTGTTTTGATTTATCTAGCAGACAGTGACAAAATAGATATAATCAGATCGAGAGACCACACCAGCCTTGGGTATTATTTGTATTGACAGCTTTTTCAGTATTAGATAACGGCATTTCGATTTTTCATGTAGCAAAACGTTTGACTAACTTTGGCGAGGTAATAGACTCTTTCGCGGAAAGGAAAGCACACCATGTAAAGCTGTGGCAATACTAGACAGAAAAATATGCTAGGAGCTAAGGATTGAAGAAACGTGTACTTTCTTGCTTTTCTCTTGTCTTTATTAGTTCTATGTATCCTGTATTTAATTTTATGTCACACAGAACAGCAAGTTATTAGATAATAGGCAATAAAGAGAGCAAATTTTCTGAAGTGTTCTTGTTCTCCCGATTACAAATAATCCCATTCGCTAGTAATTGCGAGGTTTTTTTTTTAATAAAAAAAAAGTGGCAAGCTGTCAAACGGGCCGACTGGGAGCAGGAGAGGCACCACAGGACATTTCAGTTTCCACTGTCTTGTGTAGGCTTGATGGCATCCATTACAAAATATACGTTTCAATTCCACAGAGCGAAATACATGACGTGCGATAGAAGAATGATGTATGAAGAGGCACTGCCCTTTGGCAAATAACATGCCTTACATTTCTTGGAACTCATATGTTTCAGACTTTTCAAAAGGATGTGCGCTACAAGATGAACATATTGTTGAAAATCGATTTTTTTTTTAGTGTTGACCCGGTTAGCAAATATCGTAGATCCGGGGCTGATGCGCACAGCAGTTGGAGTTATACTGGGTACGCTCCACGTGACCCGTGTTTACATTTAGTGATTTTGCCGTTTCCCCTTCGTTTACTGTCACGGATATCAGTGGCCGCGAGCTATCAAGTGAATTTAAATATATCCACATAATTACCGAAAGCTAAAATATGTTTCAAATTTTATTTCCACCTTTATGAAAGTCAAGCATTAGTCGCCTTGCAGGGCAATTAAGTTATTTTTAACTGTTTGCTAAAGAATTTTGAGTTTCGTTAACGTTTTCCGCAGAGGCATTCAATGTATTGGAAATGAAATGTTTAATTCCACAGTATTAGCTAGTTTCAACTGTTGGCTGCATTTCAAGTTCACGTTTTTATCATCTAGCACGTATGATATTACGCCATAATAAAAAACAAAACATGATATAATACCGTACTGGTGCTCAATAAAATTTACGTCCTGAAAACCACACTGAAAAGCTTAATATCAGTCTGGAACCGCGCGACCGCTATGGACGCAGGTTCGAATCCTGCCTCGGGCATGGATGTGTGTGATGTAATTAGATTCGTTAGGTTTAAGTAGTTCTAAGTTCTAGGGGACTGGTGACCTCAGAAACTAAGTCCCATAGTGCTCAGAGCCATTTGTACCTTAATATCAAGTCGAGGTCTACATTGGGAATCTGGACATACGAATGAGCACTTTAAATATGCACATTTTACTATTGTCCATGAAATTCCGATGCCCTTGGAGTACCCTCTGATGTCTTGTTTATTGTGTGATATGTCTTACACGTATGTTCATGCGTCACGGTAGCTGCGCCAGCGCGGTGTCACCTGTTATCTGCTCTCTGTGGCAACTGCTGAAAAGAACCTATTTCTAACAGGCTGAGGGGAAAATAATGCAAATGGTGATTTGAAAGCGTTACTTTAAAAGTAAATATCCCTTTGCGTAAGTTGAACTATGTGCGACAATGTACCATGAATTTCTTAAATCATAGAGCGTTTGACTCATTTAAAAATCGACTTTTTGATGACGAGCCATGTAGAAGAATTTCGAACCCTGAAGATCAAGTATTTGTCATTATTAAAAATTTTACTGGGATATTTGTGTGATAATTCTTAAAGTGTATTATATGTGGAAGATATGCTTTTCTTGTAGCAACACTATGTATATTAATTTAAACTATTAACTTTCCCTGTTTGTGTGTTCGTGCTACCTAAAGGTACGTTTACACTGGGATACATGTATCGCGACATGTATGAGCGACATGTCAATTTGACATGTCGCGATACATCACCTCATACTAAAATTCACGGAACTTATATGCGGACCCTCGAGCTCATACATGTCGCGTATACATTTTGTATATCGCTTTTTGGCCATATACGCGACATGTATGAGCGACATTTGAACTCGCGCATGCGCAGTACTATCATTTCCTGTCGTCTTGTCGCCTGCCGCTTATTTTGATGATTAGCGCATGCGTAGTACCAGGCTCTTTGGCGGCTGTTTGAGTTTTGGAGGTGCCGACTATCGTTTCGACGTTAATGTATCTGCATAGAACATCAAAAAGTGCCATATGCAACATTATTCTTCGTGTTTGTGAGGCCATTGTGCAAGTTTTATTCCAAGAAGTGAAGGTAAAAGTTATATATATATATCAGAGTATTAATACATTCTATAATTTTTTCATGCATCTGGCACGTATATCAATTTTTTGCTATTATTCCGGCGGCCTCGCGTGATAATGTTGACAACGGATGCCGACAATCGTGTGTGAGACGTTGGCATTAGCAATCGCGCGACAATGCAAATGTTTTGCAATGAAATCTTCGTTTCAAGAGGAATCCCCAGTGGCCAAAAAACTGAGTGTTACTGCCAACTGATCCTCTGGTGGAATCGCTTCCCGAAAGTTTGTGTTGGTTTTGGACACAAGAGGAGCCACAAGTGATAACAAACCGCGGAAATCCTCCATACTCATCCTAACATAATTTCTAAAATATGCGCCATCCTTTAGCGTTAATTGGCGAGAAACTCTGCCACCATCTACGCTTCCTCCGCCTTTTCTTCCTATCATCTTCCAAAAGAGCAAATGTACCAGCACATAAAAATGTGAAATCTTCCAAATCGTCGTCGAAAGCTATCGCACAGTGATACATATCAACCAGTGTAAACGCACGCTCATACATGTATGAGGTTGATAATTGTGAACTCATACAAGTAGCGATACATGTCGCAAAGTCGCATATACATGTATCTCATACATGTGCCGATACAAATGCCAGTGTAAACGCACCTTAACAGTGATGTTGCTGTTGGCTGACTACACCACGTGTCCTATGCTCTGAATATCCGCTGTCACCAGCTGGCGAGATTCCGTGACATGTGCTATGACTGGCATACAAAAGCGCATCGCAATCTCGATTTCAATGATTCGGAAAGTAACATGCGATGTTTGATGGAATTCCAAGGTATTCTTTCGTAAATACGCAGCGTACATGTTGCTGCACATTAAAGACATTTCCAAAACATGTATTTTTCCTGATTTTCGTCGTATAAAGTGCCGGGAAATTCTACGCCCGTGTATAAAATTGTAAGCATTCAAAGGATTGCTAAGTTTCGCAGTTCCGAGGGAAAATATACAGTCACTTAACACGGAAAAAAATGTGGTTTCACCCGGGAGGAAGTATCTTTTACCGGGAAATCCGGGAAAATCCAGGATTTTTTTTCCTTGCCCGCATATACACGCTGATGATCCAATGATCCGAACGGAGGGCTTTTTTATATCTGAAATATTTTCATGAGAGAATGCCATCATCGTTTAACTGTACAGGACGCCGGCATGCCCTTGTGAAAACAAGAAAAAACACTGCGCAAGATGGTCGGGAGGTCCACGATTGCGGTCTAGATAAGGCCGTTCTGAAGTGATTTCCCTCGATCGTTCCAGACAACTGCCGACATGGTTCCTTCCAAAGACCACGGCCGATTACCTCCCTCATCCCTAAAATACTCAGAGTTGCCGCTCGGCCTGTAATGACCTCGTTGTCGTCGGGATGTTGAAACAGAACCTACCTTCCTTCCATCCTTTCAATCACTGATTAAAAAGAGTGTCAACTGTAGCTTCCCCTTGCTTGTGGCCGTTCGTAGTACCAGCACAGGAAAATCATGGTGAGTTGAGTTCCAAGGCCATGTCAGTCAACCATACAGGTAGTTGTCCCTCCAACTAACGAGAAAGCTGCTGTCCCATTTCAGGGATTACGAGTTAATCTGGCCTTTTATCAGATTAAGCTCCGTTTTGGTTGCACAGACAGGACGGCTATATGTATCGTTATTTCTCAATAAGTCTTCAGTTTCGTTAAACCTGCATCACATACACATTTTCTGGTGGTGGTGGTGGTGGTGGTGGTGGTGGTGGTGGTTAGTGTTTAACGTCCCGTCGACAACGAGGTCATTAGGGACGGAGCACAAGCTCGGGTTAGGGAAAGATTGGGAAGGAAATCGGCCGTGCCCTTTCAAAGGAACCATCCCGGCATTTGCCTGAAACGATTTAGGGAAATCACGGAAAACCTAAATCAGGATGGCCGGAGACGGGATTGAACCGTCGTCCTCCCGAATGCGAGTCCAGTGTTACACATTTTCTAAACATATTTATAGAATATTGAAGAAAGTCTGTTTCGGTGGGGGGGGGGGGCCTTGGCAGTTCTGTCAAGGGAGCAGCACCATCTCGATCACTTCGGTATGAGTCTGCTGCTGTGGTTTATCCAACAGGAGTAACCGACACGAGCGTAACATCTTCACCTGACGAGGTTCCCACCGCCACGTTTCACCTCAGAAACAATATTCAACCGTTTGTTTGAACGATTTGCAGATGCGGGTTTATCTACAACTTTATCAAAGTGTCGCGTTATGCCTCGCACGGTTCGCAGGCCTGACATGGAGGAGCGAATGCTGCAGCATGTACAGGACCATCCTGAACAAGTGTGCAAAGACCTGCGGTTGCTGGAGACGTAAGCCACGTCCTTCGCGAGACTCTACTCTTCCTGTACGACTTCTATCTTGCGCAGGTCCTCATAGCCCAAGCGCAGTGAGTTACGCCAGTGGGCAAATGGATTTCCAGTAGCTTCCATTGAAGCAAGGCATCAGTATTAGTACGAATACGTTGGGAGGAACTGTCGGTGAAAGACTTCTACCGTCATATGCATTTTTTTTTATTTGAGCTTTTCCTCATTACAGAGGCTTACCTCCAACATAATTTACTTGGAAATTACAATACAAACATTCGTCGTACATGCCTGTACCACTGTAATTTTTTCTTATCCATTACGTCATACGTCATATGCATAATGTGAGAAATTAATGGATAGTGATTATCGCCAATTTCTAATCGATTAATTACACGTATTTGTAACGTCACACTCGCAGATTGACAACCTTACTGCCGTGCGTAAACCAGACGTTCGATTATTGGTAGATTGTTTTGGATCGTCCAGTAGCAGGTCTCCAACGCGTCCTTAATCTCCTACGTTACTGGTTACCTTTAATACGCACGTGTCTTCCACAGCTGTCGACAGCGAGCACACGTTGCAAAAGCCTGTTTCGGAAGCACGGAAGTAGGCAGGTGTGTTCTCACGAGTTCGTCATTTTTTGACAAGGACGGCTAAGGGATATGCAAGAGTGAGTGGTGAAAACATTGATCAGCTCTTGTACTGTTTACAAAAAGGTGATTCCAAAGAACAGAATCACTTGTACCTCGACATCTGTACGTTTCGAGACATCTATTTGTAATCCTTTTTTGTGGGAGGCTTGAGGAGCGCTACCTCACCTAGCAATCTTGTTGTGGGACTTCCTGCTTACTCCTGGAGACAGAGGTCCATCCATTGCGGAGGCGGCTCTTCACCTCTGTTTCCTGCTCGCGCACCGGTCAAGGAGGAATGGCTGGCTGTCTGCACACCTCGGTAGGGGGCCCATTCTGTCTCACGTCCCATGGGGCAGGCGCGATGGAGGCAGCGGAGCAGTTCCAGAGCCTACAATCAAGCTGCGAGGAGACAGCTACCCTCCCCGCCAAAGGAGACAGCTACCCTCCCCGCCAAAGGAGACAGCTACCCTCCCCGCCAAAGGAGACAGCTACCCTCCCCGCCAAAGGAGACAGCTACCCTCCCCGCCAAAGGAGACAGCTACCCTCCCCGCCAAAGGAGACAGCTACCCTCCCCGCCAAAGGAGACAGCTACCCTCCCCGCCAAAGGAGACAGCTACCCTCCCCGCCAAAGGAGACAGCTACCCTCCCCGCCAAAGGAGACAGCTACCCTCCCCGCCAAAGGAGACAGCTACCCTCCCCGCCAAAGGAGACAGCTACCCTCCCCGCCAAAGGAGACAGCTACCCTCCCCGCCAAAGGAGACAGCTACCCTCCCCGCCAAAGGAGACAGCTACCCTCCCCGCCAAAGGAGACAGCTACCCTCCCCGCCAAAGGAGACAGCTACCCTCCCCGCCAAAGGAGACAGCTACCCTCCCCGCCAAAGGAGACAGCTACCCTCCCCGCCAAAGGAGACAGCTACCCTCCCCGCCAAAGGAGACAGCTACCCTCCCCGCCAAAGGAGACAGCTACCCTCCCCGCCAAAGGAGACAGCTACCCTCCCCGCCAAAGGAGACAGCTACCCTCCCCGCCAAAGGAGACAGCTACCCTCCCCGCCAAAGGAGACAGCTACCCTCCCCGCCAAAGGAGACAGCTACCCTCCCCGCCAAAGGAGACAGCTACCCTCCCCGCCAAAGGAGACAGCTACCCTCCCCGCCAAAGGAGACAGCTACCCTCCCCGCCAAAGGAGACAGCTACCCTCCCCGCCAAAGGAGACAGCTACCCTCCCCGCCAAAGGAGACAGCTACCCTCCCCGCCAAAGGAGACAGCTACCCTCCCCGCCAAAGGAGACAGCTACCCTCCCCGCCAAAGGAGACAGCTACCCTCCCCGCCAAAGGAGACAGCTACCCTCCCCGCCAAAGGAGACAGCTACCCTCCCCGCCAAAGGAGACAGCTACCCTCCCCGCCAAAGGAGACAGCTACCCTCCCCGCCAAAGGAGACAGCTACCCTCCCCGCCAAAGGAGACAGCTACCCTCCCCGCCAAAGGAGACAGCTACCCTCCCCGCCAAAGGAGACAGCTACCCTCCCCGCCAAAGGAGACAGCTACCCTCCCCGCCAAAGGAGACAGCTACCCTCCCCGCCAAAGGAGACAGCTACCCTCCCCGCCAAAGGAGACAGCTACCCTTCCTACCAAAGAACTCCATTTCAGTTACCTGAACATCTCTGACATTTTAATTGCACCTGAGCGAGTGGTGGTGAGGTGGAGAGAAAATTCATCTATCTTCTGACTGATTTGTCACGGCTCGCCACGACTTTCTCCCATGTGGAAACCTCACCATCTCAAAATCTCTCTTACGCCGAACATCCTCAATTGTCTGTTGAAAAAATTCTAATCTCCATCTCTGCAGCTGGCTTCATCCTTTAATGTACCGTCCGCCGTCTGACGTTAAATGTCCCAAACTCCACTGTTCTCACGACAAATAGTCCGCTGTCTCCTTTGAAAATTGCGAAAAAATTTGAAATTCACGTATGCTGTCGAGTTCTGAAGCTTTCTTTAGAAAAATTATTTGTAGACTTTTCCTGTCAAAGAAACTGATTACATCATACTCTGAAAACTATTAGACACCCGTAAATACTTTTTTTCGTCGATTGCCAAAATATCACCTTCACAACAAATCTTTGTAAAGTTGCGCATCGCACTGCGTTTGCTACATAAAATCTTCGCAAGATGGTTTTCTAATGCTTTGTCAGCATTTAATTGGTAACTTGTTTGATACTAGGTTGGTGCGTAACTTCGTAAATTTTTTCTATTGCATCTCGTTATTCCCGTTGCTAGGCGTTTATTTATTGATTGACTTTTTTTTGTAGTTTAGTGTTATTTGAGTTTTCATAATGAAATTTTGTAAGTTGGAGTCAGTGGAGGTTAGGTTAGTGTTGTTTAACGTCCCGTCGACAACGAGGTCATTAGAGACAGAGCGCAAGCTCGGGTTAGGGAAGGATGGGGAAGGAAATCAGCCGTGCCCTTTCAAAGGAACCATCCCAGCATTTGCCTGAAACGATTTAGGGAAATCACGGAAAACCTAAATCAGGACGGCTGGAGACGGGATTGAACCGTCGTCCTCCCGAATTCAGTGGAGGTGTGGGCGCTAAAAAATGGAATGCCAAGTAGATAAATCGGAGCATTTCCCCACACATTCTTCTGTTCCAGCTCAGTAGAGGGGTGATAGCGGAGGAAGCCTGGAACATTTGCGACGTGTATAGGGGTAATTCTATTGGACAGAGCACGACAATAAAATAGTTTTCTCGTTTTAAAGAGGAATGTTTTGACATTAGTGATCCTCCACGCTCAGGAAGACGTGTTTTCTGATGATCGTTTAAACGCATTAATCCTGGATGATCCACTGGCGTATGTTATGAACTGTGATAATTCCAACACTGTGCGACATTTGCATGCAATGGGGAAGGGTCAGGAATCGAGTGTCTGGGTATCTCTTGCTCCAAGCCAAAAGCACAAAAAAAAATCAGAGGGTGGCCATGTGTGCATCTCTGCTTGCTCGTCAACAAATTGTTTGTGTACAACACCCACCATTCCTATCTCGTGTCGTTACTGGTGACGAGAAACGGCCTTTTTATGCTAACATCAGGAAAAGGGAAGAATGGTTGAACCTAAACAAAGCAGCAACTCCCCCTGCAAAGACTTTCTCTCATACACAAAAGGTGAAGTTATGCATCTGGTGGTGTATTACGAATTGCTTTCCAGATCAGTAACCATCACTATTGACATTTACTGTCAAAAATTAAGATGGCTTGCGGACGCAGTCCAAGAACAGCTACCAGAAGACTGCGTGACTGATGCAACTCCACGGTAACGCCTGCCCGCATTCTGCTAGAGTGACGAAAATCGCTATGTAGCAGTTGGGTGAGGAAGTCATTCACCTGATCTCGTACCCCCATATTTTCACTTTTCCCGTTCACTATCTGACAACATCCAACCCACTTCCATTCCGGTTGGAAATACGCTCCGCAGATGAGTCGAACAGTTCTTTGCCTAAAAACGAAGTGATTTTTGCTGTCACGAAATCAAAAAGTTACCCAGCGTTGGCAGACTTGTAAAGAGTGAAGGAGAACATACTATTGATGACAAAAGTCGTGGTTGTGGGTATCTCTTGTGTTTGTTAAACTTACGGAAAAACATTATGAACTTACGCACCAATCCAATATTTAGGTCCTATATCTCTTACAAAATTCACCATGGTATATACAGAAAGTCCTCAGTGTCTCCCCTAGTACGAGTACGCCCATCACACATCGAAAGACTCGCGAAGCTGAACGCTACACTGGACCTCCTGCTGAGACGGTTCACTGAGGTCTGGCAGACGAAACGAAGAAGTGGCAGCCGGCAGCGACAGCACAGGGCACCGCTGGTGCCGTGTAGGCCAGCCCGCCACCTGCCACAGCACGGCTGTTCTACATCAGACTGCAGTAACGTGGGAGCTGCCCCCTGATATCGTAACACGTTCCGTCGACCTTCCCCTCTTCTACTCTCTCTTCCAAATATTCGTTTCATTGTCGATTTTGTGGAGAGCCACATCTTTTATTACCTCATCAGTACATTTAATTTCAACATCCCTAAGTAACACAACATTACGATTCACAGCTTTTCTGGATTTCCTGCAGTCCATTATTCTTTTCCATGTAGTGCTATGTACTAGACGTCGTCCCAATTTTTATATTTAGTTCATCAAAATTTTAATTTCTGCTCGTCTTCATTACTTTAGTCTTCCTTTGCTTTCTTATCCTTCCATGAATCCTTTGCATCACTATGTACATTTGAGCCATCAGCTATTTCAGTTGTATCTGTCGCTATGAAAACAATATCATTAGTGAATCTTGTAATCGATACCATTCTGCCCTGAAATTTAAACCCACTGCTGATTATTTTATTTCCATAATTGCTTCGTCAATATGTAAGTTAACATTTGAGGACACAATCTCCATCCTTGGCTTACCCTCTTCGTTCTTGGTTTCCCATTTCTACACTCAAGAGCCGAAGAAACTGGTACACTTGCCTACTGTCGCGTAGGGCCCACGCGAGCACGACGTGGCATGGACCTGACCAATCTCTGAAGTAGTGCTGTAGGGAACTGACACCATGAACGCTGCAGGGCTGTCCATAAATCGGTAAGAGCACGAGCGGGTGGGAGATCTCTTCTGAACAGCATGTTGCGAGGCATCCCAGGTATGGTCAATAATGTTCATGTGTAGGGAGTTTGGTGGACAGTGGAGGTGATTACATTCAGCGGAGTGTTTCTGGAGCCACTCTGTAGCAATTCTGGACGTGTGGGTCTTCACATTGTCCTAGCTGGAATTTCCCAAGTGCATCGGAATGCGCAATGGACATGAATGGGTCTAGGTGATCAGACAGGATACTTACGCACGTGTCACCTATCTGAGTCGTATCCAGATGTATCAGGGATCCCATATCACTCCCACAAGACTCAAACCGTGACAGAGGCTCCTCCAGCTTGAACAGTCCCCTGCTGACATGCAGGGTCCATCGATTTATGAGGCTGTCTCCACACTCCATCCGCTGCATACAATTTCAAACGAGATTCATCCGATCAGGCAACATGTTTTCAGTCGTCAACAGTCCAATGTCGGTGTTGACGGGTCCAGGCGAGGCGTATAGTTTTGTGTAGTACAGTCATCAAGTGGACCTCCGAAAACCCTTCTCTATCATGTTCCGTTAAACGGTTCGCACGCTGACACTTGTTGATGACCCAGCATTGAAATTGCAGCAATTTGCGGAATGGTTGCACTTCGCGTTGAACGATTCTCTTCCCGTCGTTGGTCCCGTTCTTGCAGGATCTTTTTCCGGCCGCAGAGATGTCTGAGATTTGATGTTTTACCAGATTCCTGATATTCACGATACACTCGTAAAATGGAGATGCTGTGTCCCATCGCTCGTGCGCCGATAACACCACACTCAAACTCAAATCTTGATAACCTGCCATTGTAGCAGCAGTAACGGATCTAACAACTGCGTCAGACACTTGTCTTATATAAGGATTGCCGATCGCAGCGCTGTATTCGGCCTGTTTACATATTTCCGTATTTCAATGCGGATGCCTATACCAGGATATTTGGAGCTTCAACGTATCGTCTCCTATGGGTTTTTGTACATCTCATTTTATCCGTCTTGCGCTAGAGATGACAACTATTATTGTGAGAAATGCACTATTTTGCATTGTTGAACGCTTTTTCTTCGTCGACAAAGGGTAGGGAGGTGTGTTGGTTAGTCTTGCCTCCACTACCATCCGCAAAGTCTGAACTGCCTCTCAGTTAGTTCAGAGCTCCACCACCTTATTGCGTTTCTAACAGCGAGTTTCCAAATTCATTTGACACCTCCTGCCAAGTCCGCTCGATGCGGACACTAAACGCCGGAACAGTACTCCATAATATGTCGTAGGCAGTCTCCGTAACAGGCATACACCACTTTCCCACAATCTGTCCACCGCATCCAACTCCCCATTTGCTTGTTAGTAGACACCCGTCCGCCCCCCGTAGCTGAGTGGTCGGCGCGACGGACTGTCAATCCTAAGGGCCCGCGTTCGGTTCCCGGCTGGGTGGGAGATTTTCTCCGCTCAGGGACTGGGTGTTGTGTTATCATTTCATCCTCATCCCCATCGACGCGCAAGTCGCCGAGGTCGCGTCAAATCGAAAGACTTGCACCGGGCGAGCGGTCTACCCGACGAGAGGCTCTAGTCACACGCAACTTTTTTTTATTCTCAGACGTTCTGTCTGGTCAAAAATGGACAGTGACGCGGACCTTGATCAAGCGTGACTTCCTTTTAACTGTACGGTATATGTTATATTGCATTTAGGAACTTTCGGGTGATTGAACATGTATCAATAATTACAGATTTTTGTAGTTGTATATATATGTTTGGATGTAGCTGTATTGCATTGATGTACTGGTGGATATTGTGAGGTATGACTCCTGTAGTTGATAGTATAATTGGTATAATGTCGACTTTATCGTGATGCCACATGTCCTTTACTTCCTCAGCCAGTTGGATGTATTTTTCAATTTTTTCTCCTGTTTTCTTCTGTATATTTGTTGTGTTGGGTATGGATATTTCAATTAGTTGTGTTAATTTCTTCTTTTTATTGGCGAGTATGATGTCAGGTTTGTTATGTGGTGGTGTTTTATCTGTTGTAATCGTTTTGTTCCAGTATAATATGTATTCATCATTCTCCAGTACATTTTGTGGTGTGTACTTGTATGTGGGAACGTGTTTTATTAGTTTATGTTTTGTGGCAAGTTGTTGATGTATTATTTTTGCTACATTGTCACGTCTTCTGGGATATTCTGTATTTGCTAGTATTGTACATCCGATTGTGTTGTGATCTACTCTTTCTATTTGTTGTTTGCAAAGTCTGCATTTATCTGTTGTGGTATTGGGATCTTTAATAATATGCTTGCTGTAATATCTGGTGTTTATTGTTTGATCCTGTATTGCAATCATGAATCTTCCGTCTCACTGTATATATTGGCTTTTCTTAGCCATGTGTTGGATGCGTCGTTATCTATGTGTGGCTGTGTTAGATGATACGGGTGCTTGCCATGTAGTGTTTTCTTTTTCCAATTTACTTTCTTTGTATCTGTTGATGTTATGTGATCTAAAGGGTTGTAGAAGTGGTTATGAAATTGCAATGGTGTATTATTATTATTATTATTATTATTATTATTATTTTATTATTATTATTATTATTTTATTATTATTATTATTATTTTATTATTATTATTATTTTATTATTATTAGTAGTAGTAGACACCCAAGTATTTTTACGGTGTGAGAGGCTCCAAAAACGTGCCACTGAAGTTTTAATCGCAGCAGTTTATAGGTACTATTATTGCGTTAGTGTCGCATAGCAAAGTAGCAGAAAAGTCATTCTGGTATACCTTTTACTTTCCAAGATCGACTCTCTGCAGTAGACAACGGCCTCGTCTCAGGATGTAGCTGATACTTTCTTACAAAACGTCTATGTAAGTCGAGATAATCGGATTCTACTAAACTTAATTGTGAGGCACACTTGATGGGACTTTGGTTTCTATTGAGCTTTCACTACACATTATAATGTAGCGAGTATTATCACTCAAGTGCCCCTTTGAGATCAAAGTAATATGCACAGATTGTACGAGCATGTCCTGGTTAAGGTCAATCGAATGCTATGATGTGGTATGCCTTTACGAAATCCAGGAGCGTGGATTTTCTGTTTCGTCAGGGTCTAGAACTTATGTGACACACAGTGTACTCCTATTCCATTAGGCCATCCGAATTTAGATTTTCCTCCATTTCCCAACATCGGTTATGGCTCGTAACTTTCGTGTTGGCTCTGAAAGCGACTGAGGCACTCATCGCAATATAAGAAATCAATTTACACGAAAGCGGAGATATATCCGATGAGGAGAACACCGCCAGTTCGTTTCCCCCTTTCAAGCTTGTCCTACGACTCAAGCGATCTCAGAGGTGACGGGACATTTGCACCCAACTGTTCCTTTCCTCACGGCACGAGTCCTGTCATTAAGAAATCTGAGGGACTTTGGAGTTTACAGTTCTCTACAGATGCAGACTCCCCGACACTTGGTCTCGTGGCCTCCTGCTCCACCACCCCCTACATTTATGTACTCCTGTGTCTGCTGACCTCCGATTTACGTAGTTTTGTAAGTGGTGCAATGCGACCCTCACTCCTCTGTAAGCACGCAGGTGGCGCAGTATGTCGACAGATGTCATAAGAGTGGAATTACGATAAGGCGTTTCACGTATCAGTTTATCGCTTGCTTGCAGTGTTTACTGAGGCGCAAAATGGAATCCCAGTGACATTTGAGAGAAGATTTAACGAAAAAGGATAGGGCAGCTTTTCTTACAAGTAATGAACAATTTTTGTTTTTGTTGGACGCCATGGAAGCTATAACGAAGCTATAACGAAGAATCTAGGATTTAAGCATGTAACTGTTTAATGAATATCTAAACATCGATAAGCGTTGCAATGAATGCAAGTTATATTACGTTTTACGTACTTCGTGGATGCTATATATGGCTCAATATGGTGACACTAAGAACGTCCAAGCTATGATACACTTCATGTGTCGCGTTCTGAAGCATATGTGGTGTTACTGTTACGATCACATTCAGAATAAGCGTTTTTAGTTAAGGGGCTCCGGAAAGGCTCAAAATCATGAAAAGTTAAATTTTTACTTTTTTGCGTTTTCTGAATCTGCAGACTATTACCTTTTACTAGATATATAATTTATTCAATTCCGAAGACTACAACTATTTTTAAATTTTTTTTTGAATGTGTTCTACATGGGCGTGACCCACTGTGGCGCTGTTAAACTGCTGTCAAATGGTGTTGTTATTAACGTCCGTGTTCATCAGGTACATTTTAGTGATGTGAGATAAAGTATGTGTTGTGGCTAACTTATTTTCAGAGACTTAGCAGCACCTGAACTGTTGAAAAAGTGTATTCACGAAAAAACTCAAAACCCCAATGAAAGTGTAAATAGTGTTATATGGTCGAGAATCCCCAAGACTGTATTTGTTGGAATAGAAACACTTCACTTTGGTGTGTATGATGCTGTTGCGACTTTCAATGATGGCAACATTGTAAGGTGCAAGGTATTTAGAAATATGGGAATGAAGATAGGTTCTAACATGGTACGAGCGATGCTTGCTTTAGACAAGGAACGCCTTCGGGCTGCATACAGGGCTGTAAAGAGTCTAGAAATACAAGCAAGAGTAAACAGGAGGAGGAACAAGAGGAAGCTGGAGGAGGAGTTTGCAGAGGATGAACATAATCCATCCTATGGACCTGGAATGCACTAAAAAGTTAATCCAATCTTTGTCGCTCGATTCCCAAAACTTATTTTCTCATACTAATTACATGGTTTCTAAGGATCTTCCAAACACATTTGTTTAAAACTTAAGTAAATGTTACACAGTACCTTCTGCATAATTTAACACAGCCTTTTTCCAAAAAAACTGTACATTTTTGAATATATAAATAAAACATTGCAAATAAATGTTGTGAATTTTCATTACAATTGAAAAAAATCATCTTTAATAACTGAACTAAAATTTTCTAAAATCCCTGTGTTAAGTTGTAGCCCATATTCCAATAAATAATCTGTAAAAAGTTCAACTTCCTACCTCAAATACTTTGTGAGGAAAGATGTAATTTATAAGCGTTATTTTAATATTGCAAGTATAGGGCGTTCCGGAGCCCCTTAAGAAATTGTTTTTGGCTAATGATGCACATACGCAAGCTCTTTCACGTACCCCAATAAAAAAAGTCCGTGGATGTATGGTTGGAAGACGAAGGTGGCCAACCTGAGGGCTCTGCGTCTTTCGTGTCCAGAGCGACCGACCCAACCGTCTGGAATGATCTTTGCTACGTGTACTAACGTGTTCGGTGTCGCTTTGTTGTGTGCAGGGTGGTGAAAACTGTTGGCGTTCGAGTACCTGTCAGTTTACATAGATTTCCTGTACACTGACTGACAAGCCGACCTACTGCCTTTCGTTCAACTCAACAACCCAAGAACGGAAACTTTCCATCCCTCTCCGACTCGACAGCGAATTTAATGTTAGCATAGACACCGTTCATGTGGTCGACGAAATGCAGTGCATTTTCACCATCAGGTCATATCGAGAAAGACGTACCGTTGGAAGCAAGATCGTTGCAACCTGGCAGAATTCGGAGCTTGCTCCTTACATTGCTCGATGATGAAGTTCGCGACCGCCGGTGACACTAAGAATCCCATGGTTGTGCCACCCGTCATCTACATCCGCATCCACATGGCAACTCTGCAAATCAGAGAGTCTTCATCTAACGACCTTGTTATTCCACTCTCTAACTGCGCGTGGAAAAAACGAACACCTCTATAGCTTATCACTATGTAGATCAGTCTCAACAAAACATTTTCACTTTGGCAGGAAAAGGTTGGTGCTTGAAATTTCGTGAAAAGTTTCCGCCGCGATGAAATACGACTTTTTTCATTATTTCCACCTTAAATCCTGTATTATATTCGTGAAACTCTCTCTCCTATTTCTCAATAATACAAAACCGGTTGCTCTTCTTTGAACTTGCTCGATGTTCACCGTTAATCCTATCTGGTAAAGATCTCACACCGTGCAGCAGAAGTCCAAAAGAGGACAGAATCGTAGTGTAGGCAGTCGCTTTAGTGTATCTGTTCATCTAAGCGTTCTGCCAAATAAAACGCTGTCTTAGATTCGCTCTTCCCCTCAATATTTCCTATGTGTTCTTTCCAATTTAAGATGTTCGGAATTGTAATTCCTATATATTTAGTTGCATTTACAGCCTTTTGATTTAACTGATTTATCGTGTAACCAAAGTTTAATGGATTCACTAGACGATAAACGGCAGCATCATCTGCAAACGTTCTAAGGTGATTGCTCAGATTGTCTCCTAAATTGTTTATAAAGATAAAGAATAGCTGAAGGCCTATACCACTACTTTGAGGAACGCCAGAAATCACTTTTGTTTCACTCTATAATTTTCTGTCAATAACTACGAACTGTGATATCTCTGACAGGAAATCACGGGCCCAGTGTGATATTTCTTAAGCACGCAATTTGACTAAAAGCTGCTTGTGAGATACGGTGTCAAAAGCCTTCTGGAATTCTAGAAATTGAAATGCCTTGTCGATAGCGCTCAGCACTTCGTGTGAGTAAGGAGCTAGTTGTGTCTCACAAGAACGATGTTTTCTAAATCAGTGTTGAAGTGTCAAAAAAATTTTCAAATGTGTGCAAAATCTTATGGGACTTAACTGCTAAGGTCATCAGTCCCTAAGCTTACGCACTACTTAACCTAAATTATACTAAGGACAAACACACACACCCATGCCCGAGGGAGGACTCGAACCTCCGCCGGGACTAGCCGCACAGGTCTAAGTGTCAATAGGCCGATGTCTTCGAGATAATTCATAATGTTCGAACACAATATATGTTTCAAAATCCAACTGCATATCGACGTTATTGACATTGGCTTGTTAGTTGTTTAGGCCCATTGCCTTTCTTGAATACTGGCGTGACCTGTGCATCTTTCCAGTCCTTGGGCACCGATCTCTCTTTGAGCGATCGGTTGTATATGATGGTTGACTATGGAGCTATAGGATCAACGTACTCTGAAAGGAACATAAATACTGGGGATCTTGCGATCTTTTAAATTTGGCATGCTGTTTTCGTTCTTTCTACAACAGTGCTGTTACGAGTACTACGGGGGATCAGCTCGGTCCTTTCTTAATTTATTTGGTATAAATCTGCTGTTCATACTGTATCTTTGAATTTAAGCCACATATGTTCTACACCTACACTGTTAATTAGGAAGTAATGGAGTTAGTCTCTGAGGAAAATTTTTATCTGCTTTTTTTTATATAGTTTTCGTTTATTTTTGATGGATTTGGCAGTTACGGCACTCCATTTCGCTACGACGATCCAGTGTTCTCTAATTCTCGTATCCATTTTGATGCTCGTTGTTAGCCGATAATTTGTTGCCAAGAGGTTAAGCGATTTGGCTCATGAACTAACTGGTCGAAATAATTTTCAAAGAATCCGTTTAGCACAGGTTCGGATGATTTATGCGTACCTTTGGATTTAAACATGTGTTTTGGCGAACATATTAAGAGTAAATTGAAGCCACCACCAACTATAATCGTATCAGTCGGGTACGTGTTTGAAATTAGACCCACGTTTTTTCTGAACCTTTCATCAATTTTATCATCTGAGTTGGGAGGTCGATAAAAGGATCCAGGTAATTTATTCCGGCTGACGTCTACACATACTAACTCACAGGAACTATCTGCTTTAATTTCGCAAGATAAACTACTCACAGCAACGAGCACGCCACCACCAACTGTATTTAGCCTATCCTTTCTGAACACCGTTAGGTCTTTCGCAAAAATTTCGCTTGAACTCATCTGCAGCTTCACCAGCTTTCAGTGGCTATAATGATTTGAACATCAGAGCTTTCTATTAGCGCTTGGAGTTTTGGTAGTGTCCCAACAGAGCTACGACAATTTACAACTGCTACACCGATGGTTCCTAAATCTTTGTTTTCCCGTCTTAGACCTGCATCCTTTCAGACTGAAGCCCTTTTTGTGTTTCCCAGAGACCCCCTAAACCAAAAACCCTAATTCACTCCACGCAGTCCCCGCTATAATGTGTAGCCGCCTCCTGCGTGTAATGGACTTCTGACCTATTCAACGGAACCCGAAGCCAAGGAATCTGCGGGCTACACGGTCACAGAACCGTCCGAGCCTCTGATTCAGACCCTCCACGGCTCTGTACCAGAGGTCGGCAATCGGTCCTGTCGACTATGCAGCGGGCTGTGCGCTCTGCTTTCACCTCACAAAGCGAAACTAGCAGCCCTTACCACTTCCGGCAGTCCCTCGATACCAGAAAGGTTCTCTTCCGAACTAACGCGACGTACATCATAGGTACCAACATTAGCCACCACCTCCAGTTGGCTGTACCCTGTGCTCTCCATTGCATCCGGACTGTACCGTTTGCACAGGGAATGAACACTGTGTTTCTTCTTCTCCTTGGCTCCCATGTTCCTAAGAGGCCCCATAACGGGCCTAACACTGGAGCTCCCACCTACCAACAATCCCACACTCTGCCCAGATCTTTCAACCCAAGAGGTTTCCTCAAACAAGACAAGCGACTGCATCTCGCTGAGGGACATGGTCAGCCACAGGTAGCACCTGGAGCCTGATTGTCAGACTGACGATTGAGGCCTTTTGTTCGGCCCTCTGAGAAGTCTTTCGCAGCCTACCACGCCCTGAGGCGACCTCCTACTCGACCGCAGATGAGGGGTCAACCTGAATGCGAGCAGTAACTGAGATGGGGACTGGCGCGATCCGATGGCCGGACTCGTGGGTCATGCTGGGCGTCAGGGGAATCCCCTCAGCCGGTGGACAACACGGATGTGCGTCCAGGGCAGGCTCAGGCTGTGAAACAGAACAACACAGCCTGGTGCTCAGACCGAAGTGCTACCACCTCAGCTCGTATCAGCGCACAGCAAACACCGTCACCACCCATGCTAAAGACCGAGGGAAACTACACCACACAAACAAACGACCATCGATACTCTCTGTGCAACTCTACAGTACACACTGACGATACCGCAACAACAGTGTCTAGTAAATTACATCCACACGGGCCGGCCGAGGTGGCCGAGCGGCTCCAGGCGCTACAGTCTGGAACCGCGCGACCACTTCAGTCGCAGGTTAGAATCCTGCCTCGGGCATGGACGTGAGTGATGTCCTTAGGTTAGTTAGGTTGAAGTAGCTCCAAGTTCTAGGGGACTGATGACCTCAGAAGTTAGGTCCCATAGTGCTCAGACCCATTTTGAACATTAACACGCAGCGATTCCGAAACTACTCTGTCAAAGCGCACAACAGACTAAATAATTCGCTCCTGGTTAGCTGCCTGTCTCATAATATTAGTTGCGGTACATAAGGTACGTCGCCGTTAAGGCATAGCGGAACAGCTTCACGAACCCAGGTGCGAACTGTTGGGACAGAAGATCGAGCGCGTCTTGTACCTGCAGTCACACAAAAAGTGACAATGTCCAGATTAACCATTACGTCATTTTGGCCTGTCTATTTTCTTTAACGCCTCAACGAATGCTTGCGAGTAACAACATGGTGTTCCTAGTGTTCCAGTTTGCGTGCGAATAACCCTGCCACATGTTTTGTCCATCTCAAGGTGGGAGGCAGGATGTTCCTCTCAGCCCATAGTCAGATCAGTTCACCCACTCACCGGCCGCCACAAACGTTTTTATGGGTCACTTTGAGGAAGAAGCTCTGAACTCTGCAAGGTTGCGACCATCTTGACGACACCTACTTCGAATATACAGGGTGATTCAAAAAGAATACCACAACTTTAGGAATTTAAAACTCTGCAACGACAAAAGGCAGAGCTAAGCACTATCTGTCTGCGAATTAAGGGAGCTATTCAGTTTCATTTAGTTGTACATTTGTTCGCTTGAGGCGCTGTTGACTAGGCGTCAGCGTCAGTTGATGCTAAGATGGCGACCGCTCAACAGAAAGCTTTTTGTGTTATTGAGTACGGCAGAAGTGAATCGACGACAGTTGTTCAACGTGCATTTCGAACGAAGTATGGTGTTAAACCTCCTGATAGGTGGTGTATTAAACGTTGGTATAAACAGTTTACAGAGAATGGGCGTTTGTGCAAAGGGAAAAGTTCTGGACGGCCGAGAACGAGTGATGAAAATGTAGCACGCATCCAGCAAGCATTTGTTCGCAGCCCAGGAAAATCGACTCGCAGAGCTAGCAGAGAGCTGCAAATTCCACAATCAACTGTATGGAGAGTCCTACGAAAAAGGTTAGTTATGAAACCTGAACTACCCGAGGCGATGGATCGGCCGCCAGGCAGCCCGTGACAGAGCACTTCATCACTGGCCTCCAAGAAGCCCTGATCTTACCCCCTGCGATTTTTTCTTATGGGGGTATGTTAAGGATATGGTGTTTCGGCCACCTCTCCCAGCCACCATTGATGATTTGAAATGAGAAATAACAGCAGCTATCCAAACTGTTACGCCTGATATGCTACAGAGAGTGTGGAACGAGTTGGAGTATCGGCTTGATATTGCTCGAGTGTCTGGAGGGTGCCATATTGAACATCTCTGAACTTGTTTTTGAGTGAAAAAAAAACCTTTTTAAATACTCTTTGTAATTATGTGTAACAGAAGGTTATATTATGTTTCTTTCATTAAATACACATTTTTAAAGTTGTGGTATTCTTTTTGAATGACCCTGTATGATATTGCAGTGCCTGTGTTATACCGAATTACGACGCAGTGTTCCTTAGGACATGTAAGCATGCGTCCATGTCGGAAGGAACAGATGCTGCGGCACTACAGCCGTTATGAAATACACTCAATGTATTCGTAGTTACAAATTTCGACAGCTATCAGCTGTATAATGGAATGTAGACAATGAAAACTTGTGCCGGAACGGGACTCGAACCCAGTTTCCCCGTTTATCGGAGGAGCGGTCGCCTTACCATTTGGCTATCCGTGTACGACTCACGGCCACACCCAAACTTCCATATGGCGTCATCCGTGTGTCCACAACCTGTATTTATGTACAAAGAAACTTTGAATCGTATTTCAGAATAAGTCAGGCACTGCAGTATCGTATTTATCCGCCGAAAGCGTCCAAGCGAGATTCAATCGAAATGTCTCTCCTGTACAGGAATGTACATAATGGATGTACGAGTGAAGGTTGTAGACAGATGGTTGACGACATACGCGTGTTTGGATCTGGCCGTGCTGGGATAGCCAAGTGGTAAGGCGACCGCTCCCCGATAAGCGGGAAAACCGGGCCTGAGTGCCGTTCCGGCAAAAGTTTTCATTGTCTTCATTCTGTCATACAGGGTGGTCCATTGATAGTGACCAAGCCAAATATCTCACGAAATAAGCATCAAACGAAAAACTACAAAGAACGAAACTTTTCTAGCTTGAAGGGGGAAACCAGATGGCGCTATGATTGGCCCGCTAGATGGCGCTGCCGTAGGTCAAACGGATATCAACTGCGTTTTTTTAAAATAGGAACACCCATTTTTATTACATATTCGTGTAGTACGTAAAGGAATATGAATGTTTTAGTTGGACCACTTTTTTCGCTTAATGATAATGGCGCTGTAATAGATGAACACGGTCAAGATCTTGTAGGTGTATACGGAGATCGGACGTAGCATTATTAATTGTTAAGCAAAAATATACAGACGGAAAATGAGCATTTTGTGCGCCGTGTACCAATATGAACTAATAAGAATTCATTTGCAGGCATAGCCCAGATTATTTTGCTTGTCCGAGTGCCGAAAAATTGATCTCATAATTATTGTGATCGCTTCTCAGTTTTGGTTATTGATAACTTGATACCAGTGTCCGAGTTTAATTTGTACAGCACTGAAGATGATCACTATATGATCGAAAATCGATTCTGCTGTCAATAAAACATCAATATTACGGCCAACGCTGACCTTCCTTTTAATTTAACATATATGGTCGTTCTGCACACAGCGCTCCATGGAGTCACCAATCAATTTCAATATATCTAAAAGGGCCACATTTCACACTTTATTATTCCATTAATATTTTTTTATTATATTATAAAGTGGCGACAAGTCACAGGCACGATACGTAGTGGGCAAAACAGTATTGTTAACACAATGAATATACATGTATGTTGATGACATGACGGAGACGATGTAATACTGAAAAAAAATACTAACAGAAAGTAAATAATAAATAAATTAGGAGGAAGAAGACAATACCAAGAGTGGACAACAAAGTACAATAGAGGAAGTACCAGCTGCAAGACAACAATCACGTAGGACGGCGCAATACTTGTAGAAAATGCGTTCCCAGCGGACCTATTAAAAGATCCTAAGGCCGAGAACCTAAAGCTACAGAGGTTAACGCTATTGCAATCAAGTAGAGGATGACATTTCTTCATCAGTACGAAAAAATATTAAGAACAAGAATTGAGATTACAATCACAAATGGATGTACATGCATTTTGTGGCGCGAGAAGTAGCGCGGAAGTAAAATCTAAATAGAGGAAATATTTGGTAATTGCAGAGGCGTAAGGATTTCTATAATGGAGTGTCAAAACAATAAGGAAATGTCATTCCAGAGTCAAAATGCCAATGTAGTAGACTTGCATTTGCAAAACCCAAGAATGAGTGGTTTAGAACCGTTAAGCGGCGATTATTGGGATGCTGGGAGCGACATTCCATTGTTGCATTCGACACCCGTGTATACAGAACATTACAAGCAAAACGTTGATTACAATAGACGAAATTAATGGTACAGACGCAGATGCTGACAAGCGTAGGCCGGAAGTGAATAGGGGAAGATATGCAAGCCTTATTTGGAGCCTTAACAGAAACCATACAAACAGGCATGAACGCAATGAAATTAAATATAAATTCAAAATGCCGGGTTTAGAAACTAACATGAACACAATTCAAAGATGTCGAGTTTAGACACAACAGAAACAGACATGGCCACTGTCCGAGATCGGGGAGGTAAATGCAAACGTGACACACATTTCAGACGAGGTAAAAAATTTGCCTGGCTACTAAGTTCACACAGCAGATTTCGCAAATCTCCAGAGGTGGACAGGAAAATTAACCAACAAGTACAAACTTCAGTTCATGATGCGAGTGAGAAATTAAAAGGCATACTGGAAGAAAAATTTGAAACACGAACACGCACGTATGGACAGGAGCTATCCAGAATCAGAGAAACTCATAATTTACAGGTAATGCAAAAGAATACGCAGGTTAACATAGACAATGTAGAATCAGAAGTAGCGAAGCTGCATTGTTTCTGTGACGTTTTGTCAGAAAATGCAGAGAAAACCACAGTGGAGATAGGATTACGTAAGTTAGAACACAACAAGTACTCATTGTGCAACTTTACGAAACGGTAAAAAGTAAGGCAAAGGATGAAAACACAAAGTTCGCGGAAAAGTGCGTACGCGAACAGCGTACTTATGTTGAAGCGGTAAAGAAAGTAATTGGGGACAAGGAGGAGGAAATTCTAAAACGCGTAGAACATATCAGAAAGGTAGAACAAAGGTTAAGGGACGAAATAGTTAGCAAACAAAGTACGAGGATATCATCGCCAGGGGCGGTGAGGCGTGACCGCGTGCCGACGTGCGACGCGAGCAACGGGCAAAACTTGTGGAACAGATATGCCATCACCGCAGGTAAATGCTGTTCCGCCATGCTGGCCAGCGTTGTTAATGGACGAGAGTTTAATAAAACATCGACAGTTTCCTGTATTCTCAAATAAAAAAAAGCGAACGCACCTGGTATTGCGTGTCCGATGCTTTAGAGATGTACTGCCTAGAACTTGGACAGAAGATCAAATACGAGGTTGACACCCTTTTATACTGGTCAACAGCTATCCAGGAGAGTTAAAACGAGAGGTATCATATCATCCAAAATTCGGGGGCTAAGAAACTATTTTGAAACATACCTAAACAGGACACAATCCTGGAATAATCCGATATCTCATGTCGATGTATTTAAAATCTTAAAGAACAAGTTGCCTGCAAATGTTAGGGAAAAATTAGTAACCATTCCCGAATATGATCGAGTACTTTCTGTCAGCGCTCGACTCAATAGATTATTTCATAATGATGGACAAGCCATTCATAGTTATCATAACGGTAATGAACACAACCCAAACGGGAACAACAACTACGGTAACGTCAATGGCTTTGGAAACTATAATGGTCGTGTGCTTATGAATGAATGGCATCCGTATGCACCGCCGCGCCACAATGTAAATCCGTGGCACAGGGTGATCGAAGGTACGAAAATAAATATCAGCCCCATAGGTACGGCAAAGGCACAGACAGGAGAAATTATAGAGAAAACTGACACCAGGCGACAAGGAAATGCAAATTACCAGGATCGGAATATGCAACACAGGGATCCGAGAGAGAACTTGCAGGCCGTACAGTCGAAATGAAACAACCGGGACACGAAGTGGCGAGTACGCTAACGTACAGTGAACATGTAAGTGACGGCAGAAAATGAATCCATACCTTTACCGCCCCCACGAAATAGTACTCGAGCCTGACTAGAGGAAGAAGCTAATGAACTGTCAGTGTGCCACAGTACTAATATGAGCGACAAACACTTAACAGGAACGGAAAGGAGGAATTTGACACAAACAAACCTACACATACACCACAACCTGTGTGCTACTTGATAGGAAATATAAAAAAAAATTGTAAAACAAAAGGCATGTATCCACATGAAGATTTGCGGAAATTTATTAAATGAAAATTCAAGTCTCATTCTTTCCTTATCTGTTGAATCAATAAAACGCAAAAAGGTAGGTTTGTCGCTCTTTGACGAATAAACCGACTGGCGCTCGGTTCCTCTCCAGCTAGGGGGTACAATATTTATATTCTCGGTACTCTCCCCCTCTTCTACTGCCCTCTTTAGCCTATTAAGGAATGTTCAGTTTTCTTCTATTTAACATGCAGAGAACGACATGCAACCTAGTGAATAGAAATTTTCCTTGTATTTTGATATTTTACTTTCTTAAATCTTAAATATCTATAGAAGCAAAGGAAACCTTTTGATACTTCTTAAGGAAACACGGAATATACAACAAGAACTAAAAAAGTTATACACAATACTGAACGAGCTAAAACCATTTGATGACGTAGTTTTACTACTTCAGGCTAAAAAAAAACAAACAAGGCTGATGGAAAAAAAAGGAATGCACAGCCGCGAGATTTAAGCGGAAGGGCACTTATGCAGTTTAAGGGGTACATGCGCTGATCACGAAAGAAAAGTACCTATTTTTGGAGGAAACGCCTATTTCTGAAGATATAAACATATACATGTACGGAAGCCAAACAAATTTTTATTTCAAAAATTATTTGTTAGTCATATCTGATGCGCTCAACTGTCTCAAATTTATCAAAAATGATGTATTGCATGTGTGTACACGGAATTTCAAAAACTTTTTGCAAACAAGATGGAATTGATAAGAAAATTCTCAAAAAATCACATTTGTTTACTTTGCACGGATATACATTAAAGCTCGAATCACAGATTATATAAAAACAGCTAGGCCTACCTCAAGTTAATTTGCAGCATTAGGATAGATTTTTAGAACATGCTCAATGAAATTGTGGAATGGATTTTCCTCAAAACGTTGACGCCAGAAAAATTCCGTCATGTAGTTATTCAGCATAGCACGGTGAGTTCCGAAACGCCTTTTATTATTTTCTTTAGCTTTTTGCCAGACTGACTCCACGTGATTTTTGGTTGCGTTTGTAAAGGGATCGACAAAATAAAGTGAATGATTAACACTTCAAAAATAGGTATTTTTCTCGTGATCAGCGCATGTACCTCCTGCGTAAGTGCTAGTGGGAGGCATGAGCGATAAAGTTTACTGAGACGCGCTGCCGCGCTTATAGCGGAGCGTACTTGTAACAATTATATACGAAGCGGCTAACAGCTGGTCGTAGGGGACAAGTATGCAAAAGCAAGGTTGTGTTCAGTGTCCCCTGTAAGATTCGCGCCAAGACATGCTGCGCACCGCGACGGAAACCATTCTAGAATTGAAGCGGGCCGACATCTTCGACGCGCAGCCATCTGGACAAAACAGAAGCGACACGAAATGGAGTGCCTATCAGCTGATTACTCTAACGTAAATCAGTTACACAAAACTAAGAGAGAGACATGTATTCCCGAGTTGGAGACTATACTGTAAAGAGCACTAATGTTAAGAGCATATCATTAAGTTCGGCATACGTAGTTTTATGGAAAGGAGCCGATTGACGCAAGTAAACTACAAGGAGCGTAGAATACGCTAAATTTTTTTTACACTTAAAACAGGCTATTGAATGTACATAGTAAGAAATAAGTATGAGTATTCGAAGTAGAAGAGAATATACACAGTAAATATACACCCGTCCGACTATATACAACAGAATTAAGACAAGCTTAAAAGAGAAGTAACAACATGTACACTTAAAAGCACGCGATTAGTACAGAACGTAAGAAATAAGCGACTTACATAAGCGCGGAAGTACGCGACGGTAAGGTTCAAATGGCTCTGAGCACTGTGGGACTTTAACATCTGAGGTCATCAGTACCCTAGAACTTAGAATTACTTAAACCTAACTAACCTAAGGAAATTACACACATCCATGCCCGAGACAGGATTCGAACCTCCGACCGTAGCAGTCGCGCGGTTCCGGACTGAAGCGCCTAGAACCGCTCGGCCACCGCAGCCAGCTGCGACGATAAGAAAGGTAGAATGAGATACGCATAGAAAAATGCGTGTAACAGACGTAAACTATAAAATAACATATCGTACAAGGTTTGGCGAGAGGAGTAGTTATGCACTTTTAGAACTACACTTCTTTACAGACAATGAGTAGCGAGCTTTATGTACAGGGAGAGCACATACCCACAAATTTGCTGTTTCAGAACTCACTTATGTTAGTTGCTATTAATTACATGCTACCTTATAGGAAAACCGTAAGCAGCAAAATAAAACTGTAAATATGGATCGTACAACACGCTGGAGATAAGCTACGTAAATACGAAAATCAGCCAATACGCACACAACGTAATTACATGAACTTAAAATAACTGAGGAAAGTAGGCCCAACTGTATGTTAAAAAAAAGCAACATGGAGAAATAAATGAATTTCGCATCTGGATAATACTTGGAAGTAGAGAGTGAAAGATTTTAGATTCAATTGGAGGCATTAATTAGTTAATCTACGTTTGTGGCGACATATCGTACATGGAGTGAAACTAGGAAGAGAATGAAGGTGTATTAGATTGATATGAGTTTGTTTATATTTGCGGGAAGAAATAAATAGAGCGGTGGTTCCAGTGTGAGAACCCCACAGGTAATACATGGGTATAAATAGAGATTTATGTGGAAGATTTTTTAATGAATAACACACACGTTTCCTTCAAAAATGGGTACTTTTCTCGTGATCAGCGCATGTACCTCTTAACTGCATAAGTGTGTAATTATGTGGGTATACGGTGATGAATATGAAGATTATTACTACAGGGCACCTAGGAAATGGACACGAAGGCGACATAAAGTATATATATATATATATATATATATATATATATATATATATATATATATATATATATATAGTTTTAAGTCTTGGAATTTATGGATGTATGAGTGTGGAAAGCGAAGTATGATGCATGAACGGTAAGTAATTATGGAAACGAACATGTTTAAGAAGCAGTGTAGGGTAAAGATGAAACAGTGAAGTCA
Organism: Schistocerca cancellata; assembly: GCF_023864275.1. Lineage (NCBI taxonomy): Eukaryota > Metazoa > Arthropoda > Insecta > Orthoptera > Acrididae > Schistocerca > Schistocerca cancellata. The sequence continues at coordinate 505,611,155 of NC_064634.1, read as the reverse complement.
ATACTAACAAAGTTACATAGTACCTATAACGTATACCACAACACCGTGATTTGACACACACACACACACACACACACACACACACACACACACACACACACACACACTGTAAGGTACCTTAGTGTGAAAAATATTTCTTTAGCGACCAACTGTTATAGCTTGAGCAACTATAAGGTGAATATAAATGAAAATATGATATACAATTCGTACGAGGAATGTACACAAAATCCATGGAAACAATATTTTCTGCACTGAGTTCCTGACACGCGCAGAAGCAAAAGAAGTACATTTAACATAAGCACCTTCTTCTATAACGGGAATGAATTATGAGTGGAATTACACATGACAAAAGACAGTAAAATTACCGGTCACAAGTTACGAAGTTAAACTCTTCTATGTCGTCGCATCAATAGGGCAGAATTACGGCTTAAAATATGTGTACACGGAGGTGAAATATTACGACGATTAACAAGCAGTGATGAAGTCAGGATTGTCAAGGGATAAAACATCCCACACACTCGCTCACAAACGAGCATTTGTAAATATTGCACATAGTATGAAGTTTACCAAATGCCAAGAATAGAATAAGTACACTAACGACGCACTACAAGTAGTAATTCTAGAAGTAGCTTGATCTCTGAAGCTGACACTAGCAAATCCTCTTTTTCCGTGTAGTGAGAGCTCATATATAAAATGTGAATGTGAAATGGACAGTTATTTGCCTACTTCATTATTGTCAATGTTTATGTCTATGCAAAATGTATGTACTATTGTCAAATTTATGTGAAATTTTATTCTTGAAGAACCGTTTATGTATGTATGTAAAGTGCAACGCGACGGACGTGTAAAATTCTCGCACGTGTGAAGTGATACAAAAATAGTAAGCCCTGATAATAGTGAAAATAACGGCCGAGCCGTGATAAGAGTAAATGCTACAATGTATCGAAGTGAAAACGAACCACAATGCACAACTGAAGATAATTGCGAGTCGTGCAGTGCGGTCCTTACCTTCGATGCCACTGGCCGAAAACCTCGTCCAGATGCGAGATGATGTATTTGTGTCCTTCAGGTCGACCGTTGGAGCTGAATCCGTCGTATACCGTCTACGGAGCGGAGACCTACAACACCTTCTTAAGCACAGAGCGACTTCACAGTTTATGCGCGGGCTGAGCTGCTGCTCACGTGGCGCTTGCGTCACTGCGACTGGCCCGGTAAACAATCAACTGCTGCCAGCCACAAGCGCAGCGAACAGTGACATAGCATGTATCGAAGGACACCTTCCCAGAATTTCCAATGAACCAAAAGCCAATGAGAAAAACAATAAAAAAACTGAAAGTGCAATTTAAGAAATGTGAAACTTTTCCCCTGTTCATACAGCTTAACAAGTGTAACGAGAAATAACAGACTAAGACGCTGGCATAACATGGACGTGCAATTATTTAATAGGAATATATGTGAAATTGTGAATGTGTTTATGTGTATGTATTTGCAATGGAAAAAGAAATGAGGCTTTGTAAATATACTTGTAGTGTTGTTGTTGTGGTCTTCAGTCCTGAGACTGGTTTGTTGCAGCTCTCCAAAAGCTTCTATTCTCTTTTTGTCCAAACTGTTTATCGGCCATGTTGCACTTCCATACATGGCTACACTCCGTATAAATACTTTCAGAAACGACTTCCTGACTTAAATCAATACTCGATGTTAACAAATTTCTCTTCTTCAGAAACGCTTTCCTTGCCATTGCCAGTGTACATTTAATATCCTCTCTACTTGACCATCATCAGTTATTTTGCCCCCCAAATAGCAAAACTCCTTTAGTACTTTAAAGTGTCTCATTTCCTAATCTAATTCCCTCAGCTTCACCCGACTTAATTCGACTACATTCCATTATCCTCGTTTTGCCTTTGTTGATGTTCATTTTGTATCCTCCTTTCAAGACACTGTTCATTCCGTTCAACTGCTCTTCCAAGTCCTTTGCTGTCTCTGACAGAATTACAATGTCATCGGCGAACCTCAAAGTTTTTTATTTCTTCTCCATTCATTGCAATACCTACTCCGATTTTTTCTTCTGTTTCCTTTACAGCTTGCTCAATATACAGATTGAAAAACATCGGGGAGAGGCTACAACCCTGTCTCACTTCCTTCCCAACCGCTGCTTCTCTTTCACGTCCCTCGACTCTTATAACTGCCATCTGGTTTCTGTACAAATTGTAAATAGCCTTTCGCTCCCTATATTCCAGTCAACATTATCAGAAGCTTTCTCTAAGTCTGCAAATGCTAGAAACGTACATTTGCCTTTCCTTAATCTATCTTCTAAGATATGTCGTAGGGTCAGTATACTTGTAGTAGCATAAGGGTATTAAAAACTCCATTGACTTGCACCAAGTGACCAAAATAAGCCCCAATGTAAATAAGGCTACTGTATACTTATTTCCGACAGTATACATTAGCGGGCATTTGTGATAAACCTTTTGCATTTCTTATTTTTATATTTTCGTTTTCTTTAAAGGCAAAGAGAAAAGGTGAAGAGGTAGCCTCGCTTAGAACCCATGCCTATCGTCATGTATTTTTGATTTTCAAATGATAAAACATAAGATGTTTTCCGGTTCCTCAGTACGAGAAGAGGATTCGCGCTAGTGGAAGAAGGAAGACGCAAGTATCTTGGCGCGTAATCGAGTCAGTCATTCAGCCGATATGAATAATTGAAAAGTATGTATTTTCTATGTGTATCGAACAGAAGAATATGATATTGTTTTACTATCTTAAAGTTTGTCTGAGTTATTATTTCGAGTAGTACTATAACCTGAAGAACTGAAGCCTACCCGTGGACTTCAGAAAATTACGAAGATCCGATTGTAAAAGTAACGATGAACACGGTCAAGATCTTGTAGGTCGATACGGAGATCGGACGTAGCATTATTAATTGGTAAGCAAAAATATAGAGAAGGAAAAAGAGCATTTTGTGCGCGGTGTACCAATATGAACTAATAAGAATTCATTTGCAGGCATAGCCCAGCTTATTGTGCTTGTCCGAGTGCCGAAAAATTAATGTGATTAATTTCAATATATCTAAAAGGGCCACATTTCACATTTTGTTTTTTATTATTGCATTAGTACTTTTTATTATACTATAACTCTGGGGTGGAACAGTCGAATCTCACTGACGATTGCAGATAAAATATTTTTAACTAACTACAGCAACTGGGTAGGATCAGAGATAACGAAAATACAGGTGATAATCGAATAGTGAGTGTTATTCAGGATCTTGTTTTATCTGTGGGAGTGTAAATTTGAGCGCGAGAGCGGATGATGAAATAATGTGCGCCTTAAGTCCACTGCTTAAATCGCTCTGACAGTGAGAAATATTTCGGATAGAACGAATTAAAACATTTATGTTGAGAAGCATGACTGACTATAATTGTCAACTTCGTTTGCAATTAACAAAGAGACCTCAATCCAGGTACACCCTTATATTTCGTAAATCGAGAAAATGAACTAACGTGGCTCGTTACAGTTATAATATGAATTGCAGTGATCGGAAAGAGAAAGGAAGCATGGGAGGCAATGGTAAGCGGAGATGTGTAGTAGTCCAAGAAAATTCTGCGTGGGTAGTTATTCTAATACAAAGATCATTGGAACAAATTTATTCGCCAGTAAATTATTTGCAAACTACGTAACAAATAACACATAATGCTATCCTAATTTGTCTACGTATTGTAGAGAGTTATGTAACTAGCATTTGTTTCCTTGCCTCAGCGCAGTTTTTGTTTGTTGAGGGCGGAGCTCGTCTCACATACGATCTCTCGGCTTGTCTGTCAGCAATTATCTCTTCCCTTGCTTCGCACACAGCTCACCTTGTCACCTTGTCTGCTGCAAGAAATACCCAAAGTTGATTCCGTTCAAAACACCATTTCCTTTATTTTACTCATTAAAAACTACTGCTGCCCCTAGGTACTTGCTGAAACCACCGTGGCTATCCATTAACTTCGTGTCTGAGTCAGAAGTAGTCTCTTCGCTGGAAGTCACCACTTCCTGAGCAGGCTGTTTTTTGAAAAGAGGATTATAGTCCGTGAATGGGATAATCTATATGCACGCGTCTCTGCTCCATTGTCTTTTTCACTAGCATTTTTCCCTGCTGTGATTCTATATCCTCGCAATGCGTCGGCTTTTCGATCGAATTCTTTCCTTTTCTCAACACCACTCGCTTCCTCTCGTTGCTTGCATTCTCTGTTGACGTCATTTACGATAGCACTATTCGTTATCGGCACTTCCACCCCTAATTCCGCTTGCTGAAATCGAACCCTATCAGCTTCTCTGCTAGTCGCCTCCTCTCCCCCACTAGCGAATGTTTCTTCTTTCTTTTCCGCTATTCGTATCACATCAATCCCTGTGTATTTTCGGTTGCAATACAGCTTTCCATGAGAACAACACTTGGTGCTGAAGCGAGAAAGAGTGATCGGACGCCATTCGACGGGAAGTATTTGTTGCAGTTGACAGAAATATTGACTCTATTGGGGACGAAGTTGATTGTGACAGTAACGTTACCTGGTTGCATACAAGTCATGGGATAGCTATATGCACATATGCGGATGGTTGTAGTATCGCACGCACAAGGTATAGAAGGACAGTGCATTGGCGGAGCTAGAGGTCACGTATTTCATGCGGAAAAGTTTCCGACCTTATTATGACCGCACGACGGGAATTAACCCACTCTAAACGCGGAATGGTAGATGGAGCTAGACGCATGGGCCATCCATTTCGGAATTCGTTGGGGAATTCCATTTTGTGCAATCCAAAATGTCAAGAATGTGCCGAGAATACTGCATTTCAGGCAATACCTCTCACAACTCAACGACCAAGAGCAGCTGCGTTTGCGTAGAGTTGTCAGTACTAACAGACAACCAACACGGATTAAAATAACAGCCGAAGTCAATATGGGACGTACGACGATCGTATTCGTTAGGACAGTGCGCTTAATTTTGGCATTAATGGGTTATCGCAGCAGACAGCTGACGCGAGTGCCTGTGGTAACAGCCCGACATCGCCTGCAGCGCCTCTACTAGACTCGTGACCGTATCGGTTAGACTCTAGGCGACTGCCAAACTATGGCCTGGTCTGATGAGTCCTGATCTGAGTTGGTAAAAGCTCACTGTGAGTTTAGAGTGTGGGGCAGAACCCGAGGAAGCTATGGACCCAAGTTGTCAACAAGGTACGTGTGCAAACCGGTGGTGGCTTCATAATGGCTGTATTTAATTGAATGTAGTGGGTTCTCTGGATGTGTTCGGCTACTGGGAGATCATTAGCAGCCATTCGTGGACGTCATGTTCCAAACAACAACGGAATCTGGCCACCCAGATCGTCCGACATGAATCCCGTCGAACATTTATGGCATGTAAGAGCTCAGTTCGTGCACAAAATCCTGCAGCGGCAGCACTTTCCTAATTATGGATTCCTATAGAGGCAAAATGGCTCACTATTTCCGCTGAGGACTTCAACGATTTGTTGCGTCTATGCAGCGTCGAGTTGGTGCATTACGGCGGGCAAAATGAGGACAGACACGATGTTAGGAGATATTCCATGACTTTTGCCACCTCAGTGTGTAGACCTAACAGATCTGTGTGACAAGTTAATTACTGGATCCAGAATGAGATTTTTACTCTGCAGCGGAGTGTGCGCTGACATGAAACTCCCTGGCAGATTAAAACTGTGTGCCGGACCGAGGCTCGAACTCGGGACCTTTGCCTTTCTCGGGCAAGTGCTCTAATCTGCCAGGAAGTTTCATATCAGCGCACACTCCACTGCAGAGTGAAAATCTCATTCTGGAAACATCCCCTAGGCTGTGGTTAAGCCATGTCCCCGCAATATCCTTTCTTTCAGGAGTGCTAGTCCTACATGGTTCGCAGGAGAGCTTCTGTAAAGTTTGGAAGGTAGGAGACGAGGTACTGTCGGAAGTAAATCTGTGAGGACGGGGCGTGAGTCATGCTTGGGTAACTCACTTGGGAGAGCACTTGCCCGCGAAAGGTAAAGGTCCCGAGTCCGAGTCTCGGTCCGGCACACAGTTTTAATCTGCCAGGAAGTTTTAATTCCTGGATGTTTCTACTGGCCTCCCGATTCCGCTGTTACGCAATCATCAATTGAAGCCTACGGTCGGTAGCCCGTAAATACCCATACCACGCAATACTCGTTGGAGGCGACTTTAACCTGCCGACTGTAGACTGAGGCGTCTATGAATTCATTGCAGGGAATACAGACAGACAACCTTGCGAAATATTTTTGAATATGCTTTCCGAAAATTGTCTTGAGCATCTAGTTCGGCAGCCCAGACGCAATGGCAATATTTAGACGTTGTACCTTGTAATATTAGTAATTTTCGCCTCACAAACATTAATATAAACTCAATAGTAAACGCCTGATGGCCTAAAGTTAACAAACAATTGTAAAGTAAAAGAAATGAACTATCGCGAAGCAGCGACAGAATCTATTATTCTTTATCTTTACCGTTCTTGCGCGGTGCCAGGAAATCTCTGTGTATTAGTATCGATTAATGATATAAAAAAGAATTCTGTTGTTTCAAGACAAATGACGCATTGGGCGCCTCACTTCGACCATAGATACTAGTAGACTGGCCTTGCTGTGCAGAAGCTATAGGGCTGGTGTGGCTCCAACATAAACCACGTGACTGTTGGCAAAACGTGGCGGGATTTCAAATCAGCGGTCTGCCATCCTATGTTTGTGTCGTATTTTACCCACATTTCTTAATTGACTGTCAAACGCTTCCATTTTTATTTGCGAAAAATTATGGCAGAACTACATTTGACATGGAGTTGTTCACAGTACCATTTATAAAATCTAACAAATACATCGAACGCCCTCTGGTGGGCAGCGGGACGAAATTACTATAAACTATCAATTAAAGTAAAATGTCGTAAAAATTATTTTAAACACTAAGAGTGGGCTCGTGTCAAAACTTTAAATATTGGATTAGCCGCGTTTTGAGCTCTAGTCACTTTATAAAAGAAAATGGGATATGGGAATTATGTCAACTATAGGTGCCAAAATTGTCGGCTTTAGGAGCAGGTACATTTTAGAGTACCAATTTTAGGTGCACTTCAAAGGTTCAGTTCCTACTATTTTTACAAAAGTTTAAACTATCAGTTTAAAAAAAATGATATTTTTTAGATGAAAGGTGAGACTTTGAAGTTTCAGAAAATAATTTTGGAGCCTACATTTATTTAATAGTATTAGAAGGTAGAAAAAAATTCTCTTCAAGTGTCGACTATAGGTGCTCTTACCTTATTATAATCTCACTTGTGTATACAAAAAGGCGCGTATGTGCCGATGGCTTAAAGTTTTTCCGTTTCAGGGCCTGTATCGAAAGCTACCTTCGGTTTTCATCCTTAGGGAACCTATGAGTAGGAACGAGAAACAGTTATATTTACTTCTGTAATCGAATTATCACAGGTAGTTTCCAAAATTTAATATGAGTCTGATTTTACAGGCATAACTTTCAACACTTTAATTTACGTGATACTCTGTTTCAAGTGTATAAAACATATAAAAGTCACTTCAGCAGATTTCAATAAACGCATCTGCACTGTCATAGAAACACACGTGAAATGTAATGCCATTTTCCCCGACAAAACGCTGAGTACAGCCATAAGCGCAACACGAAACAACCATGTTTTGCCAACATTCACGTGACTTTAGCCCAGAGATGTTGGAGCCACGAAAATGACGTCAGGGCCAGTCTATTATATTTATGGTCGAAGGCGCCTCACCTTTCACTGTTTGTATTCCATGAAAGGCGGACGCGGACTTGCTGCGTTCCGCATCGGTATTTTACATTTTGTGTGAAAATATTCAGTAAATATGCTAATTGTTATTTTTCCAATCAGAACACATGTAGTTTCTTGTAACTGATTACGAACAGACAGCATCAAGAGGACATTTTGACTGTTATGTGTAAAGTATTTAACCACAATAGTCATCTATTGTAATTTAATATGAAAAGGTGCGTAGCATTAAAAAAACGTGTGTTAAAGATAAGTGTGCTTATTTTAGTAGATTAACCTTGATGATTTCCATTTCCTCATTTACTTGAATGTTAATTATTTTGTGTTAGTTCATCACCAGAAATTACGATCACGCTGATGGGCCGAACGCAACATGAGGCAGAAGGAAAATTATCGTTTTCCTATTATTTCTGAATCAGCTCTTTTTTTTAATTGTGTACTGTTGCATTTCTTATAAAGTCTATAAATTTGGTCCCTTAGTGTTGTTCCGGGTATGACTACATCGCGACTATAAAAATGGAGAGAAATGATAATGTTTCTTCCGAACGATCTCAACTAAATCAGTCTGCTGCTCATGTTCAAAATAATCCAACCAGGTATCGTATGGGGCCTCCCGGCCAACAATGCCAAACGATCATTTGATTTCATTTAAGGTATTTAATGCTCAACGTATGTTATTATAATAGGGTAATCAATCCCTGATTCTGTTGCCAAGTGGCCCACCAAAATATTCATTTTTTCGACATTTTTCAAAAAATATAATAAAACAATTCTTTTTCCTTTGCCCCCCCCCCCCCCCCCCCCACCAAGAGCACTTGGCGCTCGAACATGGACTTGATGAAAAATCATCTTATGAATGTGTTAAAAAAATTCTGTGCTTGTTCTAATAATTGTTTAATTTTGTCATGTGGATATAATTCAATCGAGAAAGTGAAATGGGACAAACCTTTAATAAATTCAGGAGAACGTCTTAACATAAGGCTAAATTACGCCAGCCGTACAGCCATCAAGACAGCCATAGTAAGTGAAATTATCATACACAGTAGCCAAGTTTTGTAGTGACGTAGCATCTTTCAAGTTGATCACAAATGTAAACCTGTCTTTCCTCGCCTAAAAACAGCTTTCTTTCAATTTCTCCATAGTCCATTCTTCTGTAGTTAAATTCAGTGAAAGTGTACCATTGTTGTCAGTGCATCAAAAAATTTTTACAATATGGCGGATAACTACGCTCAAAACTGGTAAAACGTGCGATATTTCATTTGTTTGTAATTAGTAGGAACCATCTTGTCTTCTTGGCGTACGTCAATGTTAGTTGTTACCTAGAGTTAAAATTTCATATTAGGTCCCAGCAAGCCATGCACGTTACCGACAAACGACTGACGGCAGTGACAAATAACATCTGTAGCATTTTGGCGTTTGATAAACAGTTCATGAACATGGCTGACAGTAAACAGCGGACACAAACAAAAGCAGACGACAACGGTGATGCGAAAGGGCCTCATTATCCATTACGATCACGCACGGTAGGTACACGAGCGGAGGAAGAAACAGCCCCGACCGAAGTCTTAGAAGCTGCAAACTATTCCCGCATTTGAAAAAAATTACCTACCCGCAATGATTGAGGCAATAATGGAACATAAGTTCGAAAGTCAAAAACAGGAAAGATTAGATGAAAACTGCCGCGAAGGAAAAAAGATAAGGCCGAAAGACAGCATAATAAAGATGAGGCCCTCACAAATCTGTGCAGTTCAGTAAAAGCAGACATAAATTCAGTAAAAACAGATCTGCAAACGGAGAGAAATGACCTAAATGCACGGTTAAATTCGATGAAGGCCGAACTAAAGGCAGATATAACAGCTGATTTAAATATTCTGCTGGGTAATGTCCAAAACCAAATCAGTAGCCAGATCACGACCATGAGGTTAGAAACTGACACACAAGTAGAGTCAAAAATAGAGGACATTTCAAAACGGTTAGATGAAAGAATCGAAGCAGCGAAGGGAGAGATAAATTCAAAAGTGATGGAATATCATCAACTAGCTGTGACCTTAAAAGAAGATTATAATGCAATCTCTCATGAGGTCAAGGGAGTTAAAATCGCAGTAGAAACGATCGAGAATTTTGCTGATGATCTTTCCAAACAGATTGAGACTCTTATTACAGAGGATCAAGTAAAGAATACTGTTAAGGCACATGCCGAAGCATTGTCCGACCACTACTGGATTAAAAACAAAGACGGAATCAAAGAAAACAAGGTCAAGAACGAACTCAGGGAAACTGTCAAAAATGTAACCTTTGAAATATTGGCAGCCCCTGGAAAAACAGGACACACGCTCATGTCAGAACTAGGCCAGTTAAGACAAACGTAGTTCAAGATTTACCTGAATGGCGTCAACAGATAGTTGATGAAGATCGTACACTAAAATGTCAAGTCGAAAATTCACCATATCCCGCGTCAGTAGAGTGGAATAACTCACCACCATGTGATGAAAAGCAGCAGGTAAATTACCGTTTACCACTTGATAACGCGCAGGTTCGAATCCTGCCTCGGGCATGGATGTGTGTCATGTCCTTAGGTTAGTTAGGTTTACGTAGTTCTAAGTTCTAGGGGACTGATGATCTCAGAAGTTAAGTCCCATAGTGCTCAGAGCCATTTTTGAACTTGATATCGCTCAAACCCATAGTTCTATAGAAGCACAATTTGGGAGTACCAGCCCACCCACTTTTGTCAGTTTGATGCAGGAGTAAAGCGTGATCAAACATCGTGTTCTTCCGACCTTTCACCCGCAGAAAAGAGAAATTTATCCTATAGCATTTCTCTGAAATTTTTCAGTAATTTTTCCAAATAGCTGGAGTTACCGACAGCGAATTCAATTCGTTACTGGATTTACCGTAGGCGATGCTGCCTTATGGGGAACCGAAATGGTCGACTCTTGTAAAAGTTACAAAGAGTTTGAACAGATGTTTTTAGCTAAATTCTGGACTTCTGGTGTGCAGCAGCGCCTGGAAAAGGAGGTTTACAACGCTGAAGTATTTAACAGTAAGCGCAGTAGTCGGAGCAGATATTTTGAAAAGTATTTAGCGAAAATCAAGTTCTGGGATTCGCCGATCATCGCCAAAGACGTTATTATGATTCTAAAAACAAAGCTACCGATTGCGATCAGAGAAAATCTAGTAAACGTGTCTGAGTACGATACGGACACCTTCCTATCTGTGTTAGACTCATTAGATCTGATTTTCGAGGACGCCAAAGTTGATGTTGGCAACGCCCACTTCAGTGCAGGCGGCCAGCACAATACGGAGTACGCAGGCAGCGATGGTGGCCGAGCGAAAGCGCGTCACAGCGACGGCCAGTACCAACCCCACAACGGTTTCAAAAATAAGCACGATACGTACTCCAACAGTAAATACAAAAATAAGTACAACAACAGCCAGAGATACAATCCAATATATAATTCGTCACTACATCAGTACGCAAATGCACAGTATTAGAGATGGGCAAACTGTAACACGTAAATGTTTCGAAACAAATGAAACAGTACAATATAATGTTTCGATACGGTGTTTCGAAACAGTGAAACAGTTTGTGTTTTGTAATCTAATAAACCTACACATTTTATCATCTTGAATGTCTACTGTATAAGTATGTCCACATAAACACAAATGAGGTGCGAGAGCGCTAATCATATCGCAGAAAGTATGAAACTATCACTTAGGCGTCTTGGCTGTTTCGTATTTCCTGCAGCAAATGCGCTGCTTTTGTTTCATGTGACTTTCATACTTTTCAATTGGCTGAGGAAAGCCTTCGCTGAAGACAGAAGAACCACCACGAACGGAACTGGAGGTTCTTCATTAGTATGGCTAATATACCCATCCTGCAAATTTCCATGCACAGAAGGGGAATCATTGTGGATAATAGACACAGTGACTATAGACTCACAAATAACGCCAAATAATTTGAATAAATAACAAAATATAACAGAAAAAAATTTTTGTGTTTCAAGGTGTTTCGAACCGTTACTATAAATTTACGATGCTTCCAGTTTACCATTACACTATCAGTGATATGTCAAACAGATTGCTTGCAATTATAGCTACATCAAATTTATGTACATGTCTAATAACTGTAGCTCTACGCCTTTTTTTATTTAAAATGTTGTAGTCTTACTTGCGTTTTTTAATATGATTACTGTACATGAACAGAGAAGCGTATGTTATAAAAAAAGTGTAATTTAACTGAATGATTTTCACATATTTATTATTTTGAATGTGAATAGTATGCGTTGTTTTATTGTTTGGTTAGTGTTTATAAAGCAGATGTAACGCCATTTCGGAATAGGAGAGTCAGCTAGAAACGAAGCTTTATTTTCGGATATCTTAAGCTTCATGCTATTGCTTGTCTAAAGATTTCGACACTCTTGAAAGTGTTTCATGAAGTGGTATGTTGTGTTTCAGTACCTGTGCCGAGCCCGAATCTCGTCCGACACAGAGCGGAATGAAACATCACTGTTTCGATACAATTACTCCGTTCCAGGCGCAGGTGGACTGAAACAGTCTTATTTTGAAACAACGATACAGTTTCTGTGTCTGGCTCGAGATCCGAGACAGGGGCGGAATGAAACACCACTGTTTCGAAACAGTGAACCATATCCGTTCCGAAACACTGAAACAGTTCCAGGTATCGATACACTGTATCGAAACATACAGTAGAAACAGTGGCCAAGTCTGCACAGTATAATACACAGTCCCAGCAATATTGAAACACGCAACCGACCAACGGTAATTATCAAAACGATCAGTCTTACGATTCAAATCGCCAGTGGAAAGGAAATAAATGGCATAATCAAGGTGGAGACAACGTACACCTTTCAGTAACGGTTACGATCAACACAAGCCACAGCAAAATACTTCTCAGCCACAAAATATACACTTCACGCAACAAGCGAACGGACCTACGGGACGTCTGAAGCTGGCTCTGAGCACTATGGGACTTAACATCTATGGTCATCAGTCCCCTAGAACTTAGAACTACTTAAACCTAACTAACCCAAGGACAACACACAACACCCAGCCATCACGAGGCAGAGAAAATCCCTGACCCCGCCGGGAATCGAACCTGGGAACCCGGGCGTGGGAAGCGAGAACGCTACCGCACGACCACGAGATGCGGGCTACGTCTGAAGCCTAAACGCCCGCACAATACGCAAATTTATTATGCGCAGGCGAATACGCCAGGAAAACAAGATCATTTCCACCCGAGTTCGTACCACAAAACCAACACCAGTTCGAGACGGAAGAAACTTTTATAAATCAGCAGGAAAGTAAGCGTCGAGCGGAAAATTAAAAGCAGCACCTTTGAGCCTCCTAGAGGATGCTGCAGGTTTGAATGGGGGCACCCTGTCCATTAGCCCACACGAAATTAAAGCAATTAGGTATGACAAAGAGACAAATTTACGGGATGATCTAGTAGCAGACACTGAGACGAAAGACAATGATAACGCATGGGACGAACAAGTTCGAGCTTCCATAAGAGTATCAATTGCCAACATACCAGTAACAGCCGTCGTAGATACAGCAGCTAATATAAATGTCTTATCTTTATGTTTATTTAAGCAAATATCCTCTGTATGCAAAGTTTTATCAGTTCCAAGTCAAGGTTGCATCGTTTCGGGAGCAATTGGCCCACTAACACAATGTGTAAATCTTCAGACTCAGCTTCAAATCCAGATAGAGTCTATTTCAGTAACATGCATTTCTCTTATTGTTAAAGACATATCAGTGCCATATATCCTGAGTATGGAATTCTTGAGGCAGCCGAAAGCTAAAATTGACATCGAGTGTGGAATCTGTACTCTAGAAGCAGGTCAGCAACAAGTAACAGTTAATTTGTTAAGAAGTAAGGTGAAGACAAACTTTGGTGTGCTTCAAATAGCAGTACGACCATGGACTAAAAGACAACAGTACAGTCGGACAAGAGACATGAAAGTGTTAATGACGATGAGTATAAAGACCTAATTCCCGGTCAGAATGAATTATACGTTAAAGCTAGTGAGTGCACTGAATTATCCAAACAACAGAAGAATGGGCTTTACAATTTGTTAACAGAATACGTTCAAGTATTTTCCAAGAAACCTGGACTAATAAAAGGCTTTGAATATTGAATGATGTCTTACCCCATTCAACCTACTGCAGAACAAGCTATTCCATTCCATATGCGAGACCCTAAGCTGTCAAGTGCGAGATCAGGAAAATGTTACGCTGTCTAGCGTTAAAAGGTTTTTTGTGGCTTTTCACATTTAACCAAATATAACATTGATGATGATAATTCATGGCAATGTTTGCCGACAAGATAAAGAATGCAACCTTTTAACACTAGATTGCGTACTCACGGCAGTTCTCCTTGGCCGTTTCTTGGTACGACTTGGAAAAAGAGAAAAATTAATGAATGATCGACGATGCGTCGGTTCTCGTTTGTGTTTAGGAGACGTACGGATTGACTGCGTGAAAATAGTTTCTCAAATGACCTCTTAACCCAGATTGCTTTCACGCAATCATACTCTTCAATGAAATTACCTAAGGGACCTATTTGAATAATAAAAAAAAATTGGAAATGAATGCAAAACAGTGAAATTTTGTAAAAAAAGTTGTCAGATCGTAAATTGAACACGTTAATGGTCTCCCAAATACAATCGACACACCGCGATAAAGAGCGAACCTGTAACAAAGTTCATTTAAACATAAACATTATTTGTGGTTAATTTAAAGAAAAGAATAAGCATAGATTTTCTGTACAGTGGAGGAAAAGTATATTCTCAAAGAAGAAAGGCGTTAAACTATAAACATTACCAAATTTACAATGAATACAAAACTTACATTTTTATGTTTTTTCCCATACATGGAGCAGTCCAACAATCGCTGCTTTTGTATGTGTGATGTTTTGTAAAAATTAAATGTCCTGGCGTGCGCGTAAGTATTTTTTATCGTCACAAAGTTTACAAAAGCGTTTTTGTTTTCTTGGTGATAACGTGGTTTTTCACACCAAAAGAAATATAACTTTTAGCGGTGCTACACAACACGTCTTAACAAGTCGGCAACCAAACATCAAAGGTAATGAAGTACATGTTAACATATCGGCGACCAGAAGTACAACCAACTATAAAGACTCTAGAATTTTCCTAACAAATGATAAATTGTTCTTTCTTCTGTTTCGCAGCTTCTTGCTATCAAGCGCTGCGGCAATGATTTTAAATATCTGCGCCCAGCGAGTCATAGTGTTTAAAAGTACCTTTTAAACGCTGGCCGCGCATCTTGGTATAGGCGCACGTTATAAACAGATTTCATTTCTTTACTCTCGCGTTGTCATGCTTAGTATCGTTACAAACTACAGCTCGATGGCTGTCCTTTTCTAATATGCAAAATGTCTGAAATCCAATAATATCACATTGCTTCCCGCGTGAGGAGCGATGACTCCGTCAGGATCATCGCGACTCACGTGTAGTCGTGATATTATTGTTTTCGTGAAACAAGTTAGTATTACTTGCAAAAATTCTTTACAATAGATTTTACACACTACATCAGGTAAAGTGGTTAACATACAGAGTATCAGGTAAGTATATTCGTACGACTGAAATTGATAGTAATTTGTCCATAGGGTAACTGCATGACAATTGAACTGTGCTCTTTCTAATGTATTGTACAAGGATAACAAATGTTCATTTCCCGGTAAAAGATAATGAAATTAAGACAAAGATACACATACATAGCTACATTATACATGGCATAATAAATATAAAAAAAAAAAACAAAGAAATAAATTACTTGACTTCGCAGGAAGTCTGGGTGCTGTGTGCACTCGTGGAAAAAATATGTTACAAAAAATTGACATTCTTGTTTTACAGTGACATACTACAGGAATATTTTTGTCGTTTTTCGTCGAAGATTTCTTGCAGTAAATACGTAGCACCTTACTTATTTGTGGCTTTTATGACCTGCAAAAAAAAAAAAATGTTTCACTACACTTGGGTAGGTATGAGTTGCACTGGGAGTGGTAGAACTTCGGGTATAAATGATAGCACTGCACTTGAGTGGGGAAATTGATTACACTTTCACAGTGGAGGAAAAGTAGGGCATCACTTTCACTGTGGAAGTTGGAGTAGTTGTCGGGGTGTGATGTTGCGTTGGAAATACGTCGTGGGTCAGGAACTGGAAGATTGGTTCTGCAACATGTTGAGCCGTATGGTGGCGGTCTCTATTTCACTTGACACTTGTCCGTGCTTCCATTTATGTTTTCGTACATGAAAAATACAGAAAAAAAATCTGTATTAGAATGTGCTTACTTACTAATAACTTAGTCTAAAAGAAAAATGGGTTAGGTAAGGATAACAATTGTTTATGTACATAAGGTCTCATTCTCTTAGGAATGCTTGGTTCTCATATTTATCTATTTTCCTGGTTTTATTTGGTTCGACACGTTTTCGTCATTACTCGGCCTGGTCAGTGAATTCGGTAGCAATTGTGAAAATCGAGCTTAAGACTCTTCCGATTAGTGTCTTTATAATTTCACAAGGTACATGAGTGCTTAATTCATTGCTTTATCATATTTTATTTTGAATGCATTTCAAACACATTTGGCATCCGCGCTCGTTGTGCAAAGAAAAATTGATTGTTGAGCGCTCAGGGTACACAGTGTTACGTCCGTTGGTCACAATCACGTGATAATAACTTGACAGTTCCACAAAGCTAGCAGCAGTATTCTGCGAGAAGCAGAGCGTTTGGTGTCTACTAGCCGTGGTGTGAGTTTTTACACAGTTCTTCATCGACTGGATTACGGAAGCAGCCAGATGCGGCGACTCCCGCAGCTGTTTCGAAGAATGTGTCCGTGGAAAGGCGTACAGTACCGTTTGTGGTAAGTACAACACTTATTCACTTTCACTCTTCGGCTTTCTACATCGTGGTTTCGTGGTACAAGTACTTATAACATTACTTCACACGCGGTATTTCACACGTGTCCTTGGAGTTATCATCTTTTCAGTTCACACGTTATTGTTAATTCGTGTTCACATTTATTTGGTCGTCATGTTAAGGTTCACACGCACCACTTTTATACGTGTCCATTAATTACTTGTCTATAGTCGGTTCACACGCAGCAGCATATACGTGTCCATTTATTACTGACTGCATTATTACTATAAAGTACAGTTAACATTTGGTATACATATCATGTCTAAAAATTATTTACAAAGAAATATTTAGTCTCTGTGACTACAAGGCCTGACGAAAAGCGTGTCTCTTGTTCGTAGTTTGTGCTTCCAAGACTTTAGGTTTACACTTTGTTCGAAATCTTGTTATTCTTTTCTTTTTACAATAGTTACTCTTTTCGCAAGTTCAGCTCTTTTATTTTCTCTCTATTACGTCGTTAGTTTGAAGACATAGTCAATGTGGCTTCCTTTACGTGATGAACAGTTCGTGTTCAAACTACCATTGGGAAATTGGGAAGCTTGGTGTTCCCTGTCGTGCAATTGCACATAAAAAATCTTAATTGAACTCGCAATTTGCGAAGAATAAGCATAGCCCGTCGACAACCAATGTGTCACGACTATCCATTCGTATGCCTGTATGTATCAATCATGCAACCAGCTCGTAAAATTTACTTCTCTACTGGATAAAGTAGGATGGTAAGGATACTGGTTAGAGGAAAACACAAAAGGCTTTTATGGAGTGAAGAGTTTTGAAGGCAGAGTGTTAATGACGTATGATATGATGAGCTTCACATTAATTATTATCACCTTAGTTTTTCATAACAAATAGTATAATTAAATCGATACAGTAGTTTCAGTGTCGTCTGATCCAGCTCTCTAAACAATTTTCTATGCATATCTAAAATTACTTAAACCATGCATTAGCAGTGAACTGTGTCTGTTAACTATCTTCTGTTCCATGTATCGTAAAAATTGGTTTTCTAAAAAAAAAATCGTCGTATCTCGAGGACCTGAAATAGATATTTCTAGTACTAAATTAGTTTATTTATAATTTATCTTTGTAAGTATTTCAGCTGCACTGTGCCGTAAAATTGTTATGAGAGTATACGGTTTTCTGCGTATTATAATAAAATAATTGAGTTGCGCACTTCTTTCGTGCTACCTGGATCGTTATTGACTTACTTGATTCTTATATGCTAAGCTGCTGCTTTTTTTGCCTGCTGCGTTTCATAGGTGGTCTCATAAAATTTGTTGTCACACACTCCTTATGCATAACATTTACCTCATTAGAGTAAGCGACCTTGACAATTTTTATTTATTTATTTATTTATTTATTTATTTTTTTACCTACGAGCAATCATTCTGGTCTGAATGATCATTTTAATTTATTTCATTCAAGAGGAGAGAGCTTTGCTATACTTAAAACTAGTGGTAGCAGGTGGCACTTAGCACGTCCCTACTATAATATATGTCAGCTCTTTCGGCTGTGGCCGTTCATGGCTCAATTAACTTAAAACTAACTTACATCTAAGGCAAATCTTGCTCTCCTACAATAAATGTGTTTTACTTAAGGTGCTCATATAAATTACTCATCTTGTTGTGGCAGGTCGACAGGGTGTTAGTCCTGTGCACTACTCTTACATACGTTGGTACTTCACACATAGTATGACAACTTATAGTGTGTGTGTATATTTTCTTTTAGCAGCTTAACTTAACAGATATTTTCAATGGTTGACTGGGTATTTCTTCAAGTCTGCGTGATGAAACAATCCTTTTATTCGTCCAGATACAGGGTCAGCTAATAGATAGCAACCAATGTGCGGCTTTCTTAAGATAATATATGGTCCTTCATACAAGTGCTGCCACTTGCGATTCTTACGATGAATCAAAGATGGTTTGAAGTGGGTCTTTAATAGCACTCGTTCATTTATACGATACGATAAGACTTTGCTAATGTGTTTGTCATGCGCCTTTTTTTCTTAGGTTAGCACAAGTTGTTAAAGATATGAGAGCTTATTGGTTTCGCAGCTTCCCCGTAGAGGCCTAAAGAAGCTGCTAATGGTTTTCCGACTGGGGTGGAGCTGAAATGTCAGTTATTTTTACTTGACTAGTATTTTGCGACCTACCAGGTCGAAAATTTGCGTTCGTATCCCATACGACTTGTGCATCTGTTGATTGCGTGTTATTTGACATCGCGTTTGGTGTTTGGTTCGCCTGTGTGTAAAAAATAGTCGGATTTCCTTGGCTATTATAACCGGCGGTGTCAGGAAAAGCATCCGACGAATTGTCCTGACTATTGTTCCTGAACTGTTGGTTGGGTTGGTGAGAAAATGTCGCATTTTTCGGCTGTGAAAAATTTATTTGCTGAGAGGGAGTGAAGTGACTCGGCTGACTGTACTGTGGTGGATTGTTATAATTGTTCCATTTCTTTCCCTTGTGACGATTTCCATTATTCGTCTTGTTGTTCTGGTACTGGTAATTACCGTTATGATTTATCGGTGAATTACCGTATTGTTGCTGTGTGTTTTGATAAATCGGATTGTATCTATTCTGGTGTGGATGTTTGTTATATTGTTTTCCATTACGGCGGTTGAAACTGTTATGATTGCCGTAAGGCTGAGCGTTTGGTTGTCCCGTGTTATGTTGGTACGACATTCCATTGACGCAATTTGTTATGTGCTGCTGCGGAGCGGGCGGTCCATTATTATAATTATTCCGCGCGCTCGCACGCACATCCTCATAGATCATATCCAAATTGTCAAGAACAGAAAGGAAGGCTTCTAGGTCTTCTTCACTCACATTAACTAGTTTTTCTCTTACTGACACAGGAAGTTTTGACTTTAAGATCATGATTACATCTTTGGTTGAAATGGGCGTGTCCCAATACTGGATTTTACGTAGATATTTTTCAAAATAACGTCTCAAACCTCCTCCTTTGGTGTTGAAAGGTTCGGCGTTGTAAACCTCTTTTCGGAGTCTTTGTTGTATACCTGAACTCCAGAATTTATTCAAAAAATGCTTTTCAAAATCTGCATAGGTGTGACATTTGTCTATTATTTCTGTACCCCAAATTGATCCTTCACCGTGTACATAGCCTAAGATGAACTGTATCCGCTGCCTGTCGTTCCATGATTCCGGAAAAGCACCTGTGAATGATTTTAGAAATACCATGGGATGTATATTTCGTTTTTCAGGTATAAATGGCTGAAAAACTCTGTGTTTTAGCACACTCTCGTCTCGCATTAGTTCAACGAGTGTTAGTTGATCGGCATGACTACGTGACGTAGAAGTTTCGCCACGCGTATTATTTACTGTTGGTGAGAATTGTACCTGACATTCGGGATATTGACGATTATCGTGTTCTGGCGGTAGCGAATACTCACTTTGATTGTCACCTTGCAATTCCGTAACTTGTCGTCTCAGTTGATCTATATCATTGCTTAGCTGACGTTTCCATTCCGGAAGATCGTGGCTAAATGCTCGTCTGATTTCACCTAATTCACTGGTTAAAGTGTCACCAGAAGTACCGGGAGCGGTTAAGATTTCTGCTGTAGCAGATTTAACCGTACCCTTTAGTTCAGCGTGTACCTTGCTGACAATGTACTGTTCTTTGGATTGCATCCACTCTTCAAATTCCCTGTTAAGTATATAACTTATACCGGTGATGACATCTGCGATCTTTTTGTCAATATTGACATCGGATATTTGCTGAGCAAGGTCTTCGACTCGCTCGCCAACGTGGTTGACACTTTCTGTCAATTGGCTTACTCTCTTTGAAACATCACTGTAATGTTTCAGTCACTCGCAGTTGATTTACACACATCTATTTGGGCCTGCATATCTATGAACTTGCTACCAATATTGGTCTCGGCGGATTCCACCATCGAAAGAACACTATCAATTTTTGCGTGTACGCTTGCGTTTAGCTCGCTTGCGTAAGCAGTGGTAATGGCTTTAATTTTTTCCTCCATGATGTCATTCGAATTTTTGATTTGTGCTTGGATGTCCTCTATCCTTGATTCTAAACTGCTGAACCTGCTGTCACTTTGATTTGCTAACTGACTGATTTGCGTTCCAAGATTGTCACTTTGGTTTGTTAACTGACTGATTTGCGTTCCAAGATTGTCACTTTGGTTTGTTAACTGACTGATTTGCGTTCCAAGATTATCACTTTGGTTTGTTAACTGACTGATTTGCGTTCCAAGATTACCCATGTTTGCTTCAAAACTGGTTTTCATATCAGCAAACAATTTTAGTATATCTGACAGCGAGCATTCACGTGACTGCGACGCGGTCTGTGGCGCCGACAGCTCACGTGTCGCTTCGTCGTCTGTTGTTCCCTCACTACGAGATTCAGGTTTGTTTACACCCGCGCGCGGTCTAAGTTGCCTTGGTTGCTCATCAGCCATCGTAAATTTAAAGTAGTTACACTGCACGAGCTAGAAAAGATATTTTTTTTTTTAAATTATGATTTTCACTTGTCAGGTGCGCCAAGGATTTCGCGTCCTGATTTCTCAGATATTGCTTGCGCGTTATAAACATTTGAAACTCTGACACACGAAAATGCCAATATGGCAACGGGAGTGACAAAATAAATGAAAAACACTTATGCAGCACTGAAACTGGCACAGATAGCGGCCATTGTGATTCACTCAAATGCACAACAATGGAAATTCTTGCTAACTATTTCTAACTATTGTAAGCGAAATGATGAAATAGAGGCGGATCTAATAGCAAAAGGAAACAGAAATTTGGAAATTAAATTGCTTGAGGAAAAGGAAAAAAAAAAACGTAGAGAGTGAATGTCACGAGCCGACTGAATGCTCGGTACGCAAAGCTTCAAACGTAATGAAAAATCGTACTCACATTAGTTGTCTTGCGCGCTGCTATTTATTGCTGTTGTGGATTCTTGCTGCAATTTTCTGCATATGCGTCCTTTTTTTATCACTGGTTTTGGCTTCCAATTTTCTCCAGATGGTAGCATGAAAATAAAAAGAACAAATTAGTTTTTTAGTCGAGTCCCTGTTCGGGCGCCACATCTAGCGTTAAAAGGTTTTTTGTGGCTTTTCACATTTAACCAAATATAACATTGATGATGATAATTCATGGCAATGTTTGCCGACAAGATAAAGAATGCAACCTTTTAACACTAGATTGCGTACTCACGGCAGTTCTCCTTGGCCGTTTCTTGGTACGACTTGGAAAAAGAGAAAAATTAATGAATGATCGACGATGCGTCGGTTCTCGTTTGTGTTTAGGAGACGTACGGATTGATTGCGTGAAAATAGTTTCTCAAATGACCTCTTAACCCGGATTGCTTTCACGCAATCAGACTCTTCAATGAAATTACCTAAGGGACCTATTTGAATAATAAAAAAAAATTGGAAATGAATGCAAAACAGTGAAATTTTGTAAAAAAAGTTGTCAGACCGTAAATTGAACACGTTAATGGTCTCCCAAATACAATCGACACACCGCGATAAAGAGCGAACCTGTAACAAAGTTCATTTAAACATAAACATTATTTGCGGTTAATTTAAAGAAAAGAATAAGCATAGATTTTCTGTACAGTGGAGGAAAAGTATATTCTCAAAGAAGAAAGGCGTTAAACTATAAACATTACCAAATTTACAATGAATACAAAACTTACATTTTTATGTTTTTCCCATACATGGAGCAGTCCAACAATCGCTGCTTTTGTATGTGTGATGTTTTGTAAAAATTAAATGTCCTGGCGTGCGCGTAAGTATTTTTTATCGTCACAAAGTTTACAAAAGCGTTTTTGTTTTCTTGGTGATAACGTGGTTTTTCACACCAAAAGAAATATAACTTTTAGCGGTGCTACACAACACGTCTTAACAAGTCGGCAACCAAACATCAAAGGTAATGAAGTACATGTTAACATATCGGCGACCAGAAGTACAACCAACTATAAAGACTCTAGAATTTTCCTAACAAATGATAAATTGTTCTTTCTTCTGTTTCGCAGCTTCTTGCTATCAAGCGCTGCGGCAATGATTTTAAATATCTGCGCCCAGCGAGTCATAGTGTTTAAAAGTACCTTTTAAACGCTGGCCGCGCATCTTGGTATAGGCACACGTTATAAACAGATTTCATTTCTTTACTCTCGCGTTGTCATGCTTAGTATCGTTACAAACTACAGCTCGATGGCTGTCCTTTTCTAATATGCAAAATGTCTGAAATCCAATAATATCACAGCTGGAATGTGATAGACGTATCTCATTCACCTTATTCGAGTCCTTTATTGTCTGTACTAAAATCAGATCGTCGCGTAAGGCTAGTCTTAGATGCAAGATTAATCAATAAAATTATAGTACCCTTAAGAACGATACCTGAGGCTTTTGAAGAGCATCTGCAGAAATTTCATGGAGTTAAGTATTTGAGCACCCTTGAAAACCAATTACTGGCAAGTAAAACTTGGACAGGAGTCTAGGAAGTGCACTGCGTTTATATTTGCAGGTAGATCTTATCATTTCAAAGTTGTACCGTTTGGACTAAATGTGAGTTCCGGATTTTTTCTTTCAGCCCTTGACTATGTACTAGGTCCTGAAATTTTAGACGAGGTAACAGTCTATGTGGATGACGTTGTTGTAGCACCGAAAAATTGGGAAGATCATGTGGTCCTTCTGCAAAAGGTATTTGAACGATTCAGAGAGTATGGTGTTACAGCAGATCTTAAGAAATCCAAGTTTGGAAAAAGTGAAATTAAATTTTTAGGACACATCATCACCCCTGAACGAATTAAACCTGACCCAGAAAAATTGTCTGCTATAAAAAAAACTTTTCAACCCCTTTTAGAAAAAGGTAACTGAGAGTACTTATCGGACTTACGTCATTCTTCAGACGTTTTGTGTCCAATCAAGTATTGAACAATCCCGCTCTTCACATCCTTTTGAAAAAGGATTGACATTCGAATTGGACACCGGAATGCCAAGGCTGATTTCAGAAAATTAAAGACAGTTTGGTTAACAGTAACATTCTACATCATCCTCAGATGGATAAGGAATTTTGCATTACTGCAGACGCTTCCTTTCTGGGTATCGGCGCTTGTCTTTTCCAGATTCAATTAGTAGATTGACAGGAGCAAATCCAAGTGATTATCTTTGCGAGTCGAGTGTTACCTGAGTATGAAAAGTCTTATTCGGTTACGGAGTTGAAGGCACTCATCGTTGTATGGGCTTTTAGGCGATTTAACCATTATATTTATGGAAGAAAAATTACAGTCTACTCAGACCATCAAGCCTTATCATTTCTCCTTACATGCAAGTTGCGGCATTCCCGTCTTACTCGATGGTGCTTATTCCTACAGGAATATAACTTTGCCATTGTATATATAAAACGCAAAGATAATGTTATAGCAGACGCATTTTCTCGCTCACCTGAGGGTTTACCAGAACCCAGCGGACTGATGGAACAAATGTCTGATTATAAAATATTGTTAATGAAAGATCCAATTCACAGAAAGTATTTTCTTCATTTGTGTAGGCAGATTCAGAATCTTCAAAATACAGATCCAAAATGGGAAAAGGTTAAACAAATTCTTCACGAAAATCCAGCACACAAGTTGTCAAAGTTTTATAAAGCTCATAACCAAGTGCTATTTCATAAGACGTCAGAGTCATTTGAGCGGCCGTGTGTTTGCATCCCTTGAAATTTCATTGAACATCTTCTGTGGTACACTCACATTTCATGGGGTCACTACGGACCAGAGAAATGTAAAAGGAAAATCTCGACTTACTGTTATGTTCCGAATCTACACCAGAGAATCCATAAATTATTGAGAAACTGTCATCTGCCAAAAGGCAAAATCCTTAAACATTTCCACTTCAATCCCACTAAATCCAATAATTGCTGAAAGGCCAAGCCAGGTTCTTAGTATTGATTTGGCAGGTCCACTACCCACCGGTAGGGGAGGCGCTAAATACTTAGTAGCAACCCTGGACAATTTTTCTAAGCACATAAGACTGTACGCAGTGAAATCTTCTTCTGCAAATCCGATAATTCGTCGCACAGAAAATGATTATTTCACACGATTCGGGGTTCCTGAGTCAATCTTGTCCGATAATGCTTCAAATTTCACATCACGCCCGTGGCGTGCATTTCTTGCTCGCCATGGAATCAAACAAATTTTGATATCCCGGTATCGCCCGCAATCGAATCCGACAGTTAGAATCTTAAAAGACTTTAACAGATTTATAAAGAAGTACATTCAGAATAAGCAATCTTAGTGGGTAGACTTCGTAACACCTTTCGAACAGATTTTAAACCACCTTCCTCATCTGTCGACCAGATTCACGCCACATGAGTTAATTTCAAGATCAAAAGAAAGGAATGAGTGGATCGACCCCTTCCAAAGTTAGAAGACAACGAATTGGACCTAGACGCAAAAATCAGGCAAGCTCTCATATCATTGACAACGTATGCTAACCTCCAAAAAAGGCATTTGATAAGAAGGTAAACAGAGTTATCGATTTCAAAGAAGGAGAAAAGGTATTAGTCAGGCCTCACTTTAAACCACCCCTGTTGTTAAAGAAGAATCGTAAGTGGAAACATATTTATGAAGGTCCCTTTGTGATAAAGAGGAAGCCACACATTTGTAGGTACTTGTTATCTGACCCTGCCACGAATAAAATTAAAGGATTGTTCCACCATCATGATTTAAGAAAATTTTGTAAAAATGTTCAAATGTGTGTGAAATTTTATGGGACTTAACTGCTAAGGTCATCAGTCCCTTAGCTTACACACTACTTAACCTAAATTATCCTAAGGACAAACACACACACTCATGCCCGAGGGAGGACTCGAATCTCCGCCGGGACCAGCCGCACAGTCCATGGCTGCAGCGCCCTAGACCGCTCGGCTAATCCCGCGTGGCAGAAAATTTTATAACGCCAGGAATTAAGTTAATTTAAGCTGTAAGAGAATTCTAAGGTATTGCAGACCAGGATTAATCAATGAGTGACAAGAAATGAACTGAACTGACTACAGATGTTAACCGGTGCTAAAAGGAAACCTTATGTATTAAAACAACGTGTCTGGAAAATACAATACAGAATAAGTTGTAGACAAGTATTTATATGAATAATCGTTCTGTAAACAGGAATACATGTCCTAGAGGTGATTTCCAATTTTAGTTATAAGTTAGTATCTAAGAAAAATGATGAACTCTAGAGGTACTAATTAGCCTTGAGGTACTAAAATGAGGAAAGAGGAAGGAGCGAATAATGCGCTTCTCTCGCTAAATAGTAATATGAAAATGAGGAGGAAGGAGCGAATAATGAACTTCTCTCGCTAAATAGCAAATATAAAAATGATGATTATATGCTCTTAGTATTAGTAAGTGAAATCTAATCGAGGACAAAGTAATGACCTGTTTTGAAAGAAAATACTTAACGTCCAGGCAAAGGAGGAAAGTAGTGTAAAAAAATTCGATTCCATGAGGTTATTCCCTAATTTCAAATGTGAAGTAAATAAGGCACCACCTGTTAGCGCAAAGCAGTCGGTAGATTTAACTTGTAACTTCCAGTACAGTGCTGTGCCAGCGAAAAAATATCTTTGAAATAAACAGATACCTAGGATTAAGCATGAACAGATTGATAACGCAGCGCAATTGTTCTAAAAAGACCTGACGTTAACCTTAAGTAAAAGCGTGATGGAATAAAAAGGAAACTAATTATATAACTCAAATTAAGATGAGTCCAGACTATAAACAAGCTGAGTAAAAGAACATACGAGTAACATGGTTTATTATGGGAAATTCACGGTACTATAGAGCATTAGCGATACTGCAAACTCACAAGCTAGCAGCAAATAGAATAAGAATCTCGTCCAAGCCTCACAGCTCGCCACAGCAGAAAACAACAACACTCTAGTGAGAGGCTTATATATCAACTTGTGAAGATGCACGTGTGTTTGGGAAGTGAGGCTCTATGTATAAAAATGAGGATGTTCTCGACGCGCAAATTGCTTTTGTATTGAGCAATGTAAATTAAATTTTCGACCTCGTTGAGGAGTAATTCTGTCGACGATCCGCGAGTAGGCCGGCTTTGCCCACAATTCTTTTTCGACTTTTTGTATTTCTACACGAAATACAGAGGCCGATTTGCTATTTTCAAATCTGTCCTTGAATTTTCTTTAAAGACAAGCACATATGAGAGAAACTTTGACATAAATGAAGCACCACTCTCAAATCACTAAATAAGATGAGCATTAAAAAATGTATTGGGCCTACAAAATGTATAAGCGAGAGTGATAAAGATTACTATGAATGAAATTAATTTGTAAAGGAGATTGGAATGAATTTAGTCAAAGAAAAAGGCCTTTTAATAGCTCACCTGTGACCGTAGGCATAACTGGTACAAGAAAAGACTAATTAAGAAACAATTGTTCTGGTTCAAAGTAGAGATGGGGGATCCGCTCTTGAACTGATTCATAGAGTTGAATCTTTCAAAGGAGTGAACAATCAGTGATTCAGAAAAAAAGAACGGTAGCTCCAAACGTTTCCCACGGCAGAGAGAGAGAGAGAGAGAGAGAGAGAGAGAGAGAGAGACGGAGCATATCAGCAGCGCCTCTGCTGGTCACAGCACAGTGCACGCCACACAACACAACCAGCGCCGGCCTCTGCCCTGCTTCTACCTTGGCTGCCTGCATTGTGCAGTGCCCCATTGGATTTTGTGTTTCACATATGCCGTGCCGTCTCTGTGCGTCGTCTGCCACGTGCAGTGTCTGGCGCAGCTTAACTTCGCATCGCACTCTGTCGGCGATCGTTTCAGTCGCACATACTGCCCTCTGGGCAGTTGATGCGAGCAACAGGACAGAGAGCCACCTAGCGGATAACATAGGAACTACTTGCAACAACCTGCTCGCAAGGGAGCGTACGATTTGTCTCGGAGCGGGTGAGTTCACCGCTCCCCCCACCCTCGGAACTCGCCCGCTCAACGCTCACCCCACCGTTCTCGACTCTAGCCAGAGCGTTGAGCAAAGCAACTCAGGTGTCACTCTGGTCTCTGCGGTCTTAGCTCACGCAGTAATAGAGCTCGCGGCTCGACCTGCTCGACTCAGTGCTTCTGCATCGGAGTTCGTCTCTACTGGATATTGTTCTTCGTAGTAATACCGCTATGTGTATTACATTATTATGTTATGTATACATCATTTGTTTTTATTTTATTTTTATTTGTTTAAACTGATCAGATTAGGTTCCTGACGACTCCTCTTACTATAGGATTTTTATTATGGACACTCGAATTTATGCTTTAATTACGAGCGAACCGATAAACGTATCGCAAAATGTGATACACCAATATTTTCCTTGTTTTATTCTGCGTAAGGCTATATGCAGCACTTTCGTTTTACAGTCAAATTTATATATTTTTTTCTTATTCTGGTACGGATTTTGCGATTTTAGGCGTCTTCGGAAGGAAACGTTCACTTTAAAAATATATGGCTTGCGATGTATTTGTATGAGGTTAATGAAATTTTAATACATTATAGCCAAATATATTGTTAATGTAAATCTCAAGTTACAACATTTTCCGATCACCCAAAAACCACGATAGTGCAAAATAAATCAATAATCAAAAACTTTGTCATATCGTGGAAATTTCAATAAACAATACAAAATTCTTACTCATTATCTGTGTTACTTCAAAATAGGATCAAATAAGATCAAAATACAGGCATAGTACTGGAATAAACCAAGTTTAAAGGGCAATGTGCCTTCCATTTATTTTCTATTGTAAATGAGTGGTGAGTCATGAAAAAGAGCTAATTCATTTCAGGGAGTGAACAGTTCTGATCCGATCTCTGAAAAGAACAGTTTTGCCCATCTCTAGTTCAAAGTGGTCAATTAGATTATTTCTCGATTTCAATGAACTCTTGTAAATATTAATATGTAAATCGTAAACACAGTGTGATGTTATGAAGTGAGAATTTCATCGAATACAACCTTCACACAGACGCTCACCACAGTGCAAGTGTTGTTGTAAAAGTTCGACGATTTTCAGTGGCAGTATTGTACTGCACCATGTGTCTGAAAAATTCATTGGTGTGTGCAGTGTGTCATAAACAGTGACATTCCACACATGCAGTTGCAGCGGTAGCTACCTCTTACCTGTGAATCCGTAACTGGATAGTAGATAGGAACTGATGTGAGGCAGTTTCGGTGGCAGAAGCTCCCTCTAGCAATCTAAAAAGCATAAAGCCGCGATCCAACGAACAAAAGCGGCGCACGGCACCTCACACGTGAAACCAACGCTCTGCAAGTAAGCTCCGGTCACGTGGGCGCGCAGACTGAATTTCTTCAAGACTACTCGCAAAACTGGAGGCGGAGAGCCACCATGTGACGAAATAATGCAGACGTTCAACCGCCAACAGCAGTTGCTGTGCTCTACATCCTGTAGCAAAAGCATTGACACCTAGTACTGAAAACATTTTTGTATGTATCATAAACCTTCTGAGAGACTCTAAGATAGAGAAGTTAGCGTAATTAGTATAATTACTGATTATACACAGAGATGTCACTAGGTTACCTCAATGTAAACTTTAACGAGAGGTCACGATTCGAATGAATATAAGTACGCGAAAAAACGTCAAAGGATCCGATCCTTCCTACATCCCATCCCACATGTATATAAAATTAATTTTGTAAGCTATTCTAATATAAGATATTTTATCTGTTTCTGTTTCTGTACATCTGTATCTGTTTCATATTCAGAGAGCCACTCTCGAGCCCTGAAAGTGAAAGATACGGACTTCCTTGTCGAAGCCTTCACCAGTGGCCTCTCCGCAATCCAAGTCTATCATAAATAGTGTATGTGCGACGAAAATAAGTGTAGAATTAAGTGCGATAACTGACAAAGCAATCAACTGACAAGACGATGACAATATAATGAATACAGTCAAAACAGAAAGTTGTTCACTAGTTGTGATAGTCAAATTACTCTTGCAACGATGAAAAATGAACTGTGACTTTTTTCCTTATAAATTTTGTAAATATGTGTACTTATAACCTTAATTTTAAGAATCATCAAGAAAGACTGAATCCATACAAAGACTGATAGAAACACAGAACAAATTCACAATGATCTATCGTCAGTAATTACAAATTGTAACGTTAATTCTTTTATTATGAAATGAATGTGAAATGAAAACTTTTAATAACCTGTATGTTACACCCGAAAATTACAAATATTGCAATACCTTCGGTATTCCTTCCCTCCTCATGGGAGTCCGCCGCTCGTGGTCTCGCGGTAGCGTTCTCGCTTCCCGAGCACGGGGTCCCGGGTTCGATTCCCGGCGGGGTCAGGGATTTTCACCTGCCTCGAGATGACTGGGTGTTTGTGTTGTCCTCATCATTTCATCATCATCCAGGACAGTGGCGTAATTGGACTGAGCAAAGATTGGGTAATTGTACGGGCGCTGATAACCACGCAGTTGAGCGCCCCACAAACCAAACATCATCATCATCCTCATGGGAGGCAGTGTAATATTAGTAATTTTCGCCTCACAAACATTAATATACGCTCAATAGTAAACGCCTGATGGCCTAAAGTTATTGAACAGTTCTAAGAAATGAACCATCGCATAGCAGCGACAGAATCTATCATTCTTTATCTTTGCCGTTCTTCCGCGGTGCCAGTAAATCTCTATGTACATGTATCGATTAATGATATAAAAAAGAATTCTGTTGTTTCAAGACAAATGAGGCATTGGGCGCCTCACCTTTTACTGTTTGTATTCCATGAAAGGCGGACGCGGACTCGCTGTGTTCCGCATCGGTATTTTATATTTCGTGTGAAACTATTCAGTAAATATGCTAATTGTTATTTTTCCAATCAGAAAACATGTAGTTTCTTGTAATTGATTACGAACAGACAGCATCAAGAGGACATTTTGACTGTTATATATAAAGTATTCAACCACAATGGTCATCTATTGTAATTTAATATGAAAAGATACGTAGCATTAAAAAAAAGTGTGTTAAAGATACGTCTGCTTATTTTAGTAGATTAACCTTGATGATTTCCATCTCCTCATTTACTTGAATGCTAACTATTTTGTGTTAGTTCATCGCCAGAAATTACCATCACGCTGATGGGCCGAACGCATCATGAGGCAGAAGGAACATTATCGTTTTCCTGTCATTTCTGAATCAGCTCTCTTTTTTAATTGTGTAGTGTTGCATTTCTTTTAAAGTCTATAAATCTTCTGGTCCCATAGTGTTATTCCGGGTATGACTACATCGCGACTATAAAAATGGAGAGAAATGATAATGTATCTTCCGAACGATCTCAAATAAATCATTCTGCTGCTCTTGTTCAAAATAATCCAACCAGGTATTTAATGCACAACGTATGTTATTATGATAGTGTAATCAGTCCCTGATTCTGTTGCCAAGTGCCCACCAGAATATTAATTTTTTCGACATTTTTCAAAAAATATAAAATAACAATTCTTTTTCTTTTCGACCACCCTCTCCCCCCCCCCCCCCCCTCCAACAGCAACGCTACAAGCTGCAAACAGGTTGTAACTTATTGACGGCGTCAGTATAGAGACGGGGCGTAGTGAGCATGATGTACAGGGCTATTACAAATGAATGAAGCGATTTCATGAATTCACTGTAGCTCCATTCATTGACATATGGTCACGACACACTACAGATACGTAGGTTTCTGCCGCCAGAGCGCTCGAGAGCGCAGTGAGACAAAATGGCGACAGGAGCCGAGAAAGCGTATGTCGTGCTTGAAATGCACTCACATCAGTCAGTCATAACAGTGCAACGACACTTCAGGACGAAGTTCAACAAAGATCCACCAACTGCTAACTCCATTCGGCGATGGTATGCGCAGTTTAAAGCTTCTGGATGCCTCGGTAAGGGGAAATCAACGGGTCGGCCTGCAGTGAGCGAAGAAACGCTTGAACGCGTGCGGGCAAGTTTCACGCGTAGCCCGCGGAAGTCGACGAATAAAGCAAGCAGGGAGCTAAACGTACCACAGCCGACGGTTTGGAAAATCTTACGGAAAAGGCTAAAGCAGAAGCCTTACCGTTTACAATTGCTACAAGCCCTGACACCCGATGACAAAGTCAAACGCTTTGGATTTTCGGCGCGGTTGCAACAGCTCATGGAAGAGGATGGGTTCAGTGCGAAACTTGTTTTCAGTGATGAAGCAACATTTTTTCTTAATGGTGAAGTGAACAGACGCAATTTGCGAATCTGGGCGGTAGAGAATCCTCATGCATTCGTGCAGCAAATTCGCAATTCACCAAAAGTTAACGTGTTTTGTGCAATCTCACGGTTTAAAGTTTACGGCCCCTTTTTCTTCTGCGAAAAAAACGTTACAGGACACGTTTATCTGGACATGCTGGAAGATTGGCTCATGCCACAACTGGAGACCGACAGCGCCGACTTCATCTTTCAACAGGATGGTGCTCCACCGCACTTCCATCATGATGTTCGCCATTTCTTAAACAGGAGATTGGAAAACTGATGGATCGGTCGTGGTGATCATGATCAGCAATTCATGTCATGGCCTCCACGCTCTCCCGACTTAACCCCATGCCATTTCTTTCTGTGGGGTTATGTGAAAGATTCAGTGTTTAAACCTCGTCTACCAAGAAACGTGCCAGAACTGCGAGCTCGCATCAACTATGCTTTCGAATTCATTGATCGGGACATGCTGCGCCGAGTGTGGGAGGAACTTGATTATAGGCTTGATGTCTGCCGAATCACTAAAGGGGCACATATCGAACATTTGTGAATGCCTAAAAAAACTTTTTGAGGTTTTGTATGTGTGTGCAAAGCATTGTGAAAATATCTCAAATAATAAAGTTATTGTAGAGCTGTGAAATCGCTTCAATCATTTGTAATAACCCTGTATAGTTACTAAAGTTAGTAAATCAGGAGACGGCTTCTGCTAGAAATGCAGGTAAGTGGTTGTTAGCATATCGCTTATGCAATGATCTGACATTATTTAGTTTAGTGTGATGGATATAGAGAAATTATGGGCAAAGTTCAAGCTGATTTTAAATCAAACTGTGGACAATTACGCGCCTAGTAAGTGGATTGAGGACAAAAAAGACTCACCCGCTGTAGTTTCCAACAAAATCCGGAAAATTCTGAGAAAGCAAAGGCTGTTGCACTCTCGGTTCAAAAGAGAGCGCGCAAATGACGCTAGTTATAAGTTAATAGAAATTCGTGCCTCTGTAAGAAGATCGATACATGCTCCGAACTTTCTTCCTCAAATTAAAGCCTGTGTTTGGTACTAGTACACTTCTCGTGGCCAGGAATGCGCTCTTTGCCAATGCTAGCATTCTTTTTATGTCCACCTCACTCTGTGAGTTATCGATTATTTTGCTAGTTAGGTAACAGAATTGCAGTTGCAGTCAGATCTTCGAAGGAAGCACTTGAGAGTTAACGACACCCAGAATAAGATGGCCCCAGTACGCCAATATCGATAATTTTTGAGAGGTGCATATGGGGCCTGAAGATGGCATATTGAATTGCCGAAAGCCCGAAACTGCTAACGAAAACAGAATGAAATACCTTCTCAATACGCATGGCTATTAGGCGAATTTCTATCTTAAATATTTGACTAGCCGCTCTCCCACGTCCACAGTGGATCAACAGGTACCAGACATAAACTTTCTCGTTATTCTCATTTCTGCTCCTTCTCTTTACATTCGTCTTTCTTCGATTTACACTCATTCCATATTCTCTACTCATTAGACTGTTCATTCCATTCAGCAGATCCTGTAATGTTTCTTCACTTTCACTTATGATACCAATGTCGTCAGCGATCTTATGATGGCCATCTTTCTCACTGAATTTTAATTCCACTTGAACCTTTCTTCTTTTTCATCATTGCTTCTTCGATGTATTGATTGAACACTAGGGGGTGATAGACTACACCACAGTCTTAGACCCTTTTTAATCCAAGCACGTCGTTCTTATTGCCCTGACTCGTCTAAATGTTTTATATTACCTGTCTTTCTCTGTCCCTTACCCCTTTTTTCCTTAGAATTTCGAATACGTTGCATCATTTGAGATTGTCGAACGCTTCTTCTAGGTCGATAAATCCTATGAATGTGTCTTGATTTTTCTTTAGTCTTGCTACCACTATCAACTCCATCGTCAGAATTGCCTCTCTCGTGTCTCTACTTTTTCTAAAGCCAAACTTATCGTCATCTAACACATCCTCAGTTTTTTTCATTCTTCTGTGTATTACTCCTGTCAACAACATGGTTGCATGAGCTGTTACGTTGATTGTGCTCACAATGTATGCAACTTGAAACACCAACTGCCATGACATATACCCGTCTTTTTCCATAATATGAGTGAGTATGATGCTCACTTTCTCATTGATCACTTGGGTCAGTTTGAAAGCTGATGAGAGTCATACTTGCGTTGAGAAGTACATCTTGTTTTTCAAGAGTATTTCAGCCAAAATAATGCTCCACTTTATGGTTTCACAATGTTTCATGCATATGTCTCTTCAGAAATGTGCTGAGACAAGCATAAGGAGGATACGCATATTATCAGAGCTCCATACTCACATAATGCAAAGTTTCGGCTTCTGACGAAGAAGGGGGTCGTTTGTTACGAATACCTGGATTTGATGGGGATATTCCCCGGGCTTTCTGTGACAAGCTAGGCTGTGACTTCCTCGACTTGCGCCTTAGGGTTGAGAGGCCCTCTAAAGCGGCAGATGTGCACTACACATCAAAGGCAACTAACCCAGAGGCTGACTGTGTGTAGGGTGGACTCCAGGATGTTTTGGGTTAGGCAAAACTCCATCCAGTCCAGAAAACGACACCTGAGGGAAGCCAACATGTTTGTGGGTAAGAAACAAAGAAATTCCTCTTGCAGGTGAATCAAAACCCTAGCTTTGAACTGCCGAAGAGCTTGGAACAAAATGGTGCAGTTTGAAGAGTCCCTAAGAAGCACTGAATCTAAGATTATAGTCTCCTACGCACAGAAAGCTGATTAAAACGTGTAGTTGACTGCAGTGCGATATTTGGATAAAATTGTGGCGTATACCGAAAGTAAAGAGAAATAGGCAATGGAAGTGGTTTATTTGTCGAAACAGATAAGAAACTGAAATACACCGACGTAAGTATTGAAGCTGCATGTGAAACTGTTTGGGGGTCTGAAGGGTGGCCATAAAATTACAATAGTCTTTCTCACCTCCAGATGTAACAGCAAACTATAGAGAAAATCTGAGTTTGCTTGGATGTAAGTTTCCTAATATACTTTCATCACTGGATGAGATTTTAACCATCCAGCAGCCAACTGAGATAACTGCAGTGCTATTAGTTGTGAACATGAGAATAAATCCCATGGAGCATTACTAAATGCATTCTCTGGAAACTACCTAGCACAAATAGATCAGAGCCCCACTCGTGATGGAAATATGTTAGATCTAATGGCAACAACAGACCTCACTTCCTTGGGGAAGTCCACATCGAAATTGACAGCAGTGACCGTGAGGCAGTTATTGCAGTAATGAATAACAAAGTGGAAAGGACAACTCAAACAAGCATAAAGATTTAAATGTTCAGTAAACTCGACAGAGAAGCAGTAATGTCATATCTCAGCAAGGAACTTGAAACTTTTAGTTTACGGCAGGAGCCTTTAGATGCGTAAACAGGCCGTCTTAACTGGCACGGGACTCTACTACCCGTCACTGGATTCGAAGGTGGGTTCTCTGCTGGGCGTGAGGAAGAGGATGATGAGGGTGTGGCTCCTGATGACAGAATGAC
The DNA here is from genome assembly GCF_023864275.1 of Schistocerca cancellata. Lineage (NCBI taxonomy): Eukaryota > Metazoa > Arthropoda > Insecta > Orthoptera > Acrididae > Schistocerca > Schistocerca cancellata. The sequence continues at coordinate 505,575,610 of NC_064634.1, read as the reverse complement.
AACATTCGTTGATTAACTGCTATACATTTGTTGTGAGCCCTCTGGGCGATGTTTGCTTCCATTCGTAATACGTCTGCGGCTCATGGTCTAGTGGCTAACATTGCTGCCTCTGGATCATGGGGTCCCAGGTTCGATTCCCGGCGGTTGGGGATTTTCTCTGCCCGGGGTCTGGGTATTTGTGTTGTCCTCATCGTTTCATCATTCTCATCATTTGTGACAGTGGCTAAATTGGACTGAGTAAAGAAATTGGACTGTGTGAAAAACTGGGACTTTGTATGGGCGCTGATGACCGTGTAGGTGAGCGCCCAACAAAACCAAACATCATCATCAGCATCATCATCACCCGTAATATTCACGGCAGCGTCGAAGGTGGCCGGCGGATTCTCAGGCGCGCACCCTCCGTGAGGACTGTAGCAGCGCTGGCATCGACTGGAACCTGCTGCCTCGGCGCCGGCCCTCGGCCTTGCAGGGTCTTACGTTGGTGGCTGGAACCACGGGCCGCGAACCTCTGGTGTGGAGGCAGCTGGTGGGGGAGGGGGGGGGGTGGCAGTGGGAGAGGTCAGTGCCCTGTCTCAGCGACCATCCCCGACTGCGACTGCCTGGCGTCGGCGGGCCAGACTTCCCTGCCCCTGCCCTCGTCACGGCCTTTTTGGAGGCAGCATCCCTGGACGATGGCGACTGTACGTTACCACAACGTAACCCGAGTGATGACTCCCGTGACAGATGGCTGCCTGTTGAGGGCGTCCGACGGTAGTTACGGCGGCGTCGCTATAGCGCCTCCTAGGCAACGACCTGCATCACGGCGGTGGTCATTACGATGACTGCGATGCCACTGACGTCTCCAAAGTGGAGTGTCACAGGCTCTGCGTCATTCCAACACCTCACGACGGACGATGTTGACGAGCTAGCTGCTAGTCCTTAAATACGGATTTCTGCTGTTCATGTTCCCCAACAGGTCGGTGGAACAACACTGCGGCGCCGGCCGGAGTGGCCGTGCGGTTCTAGGCGCTACAGTCTGGAGCCGAGCGACCGCTACGGTCACAGGTTCGAATCCTGCCTCGGGCATGGATGTGTGTGTAGGTTAGTTAGGCTTAATTAGTTCTAAGCTCTAGGCGACTGATGACCTCAGAAGTTAAGTCGCATAGTGCTCAGAGCCATTTGAACCATTTGAACACTGCGACGTCGCTCGGCTAGCGCAACTGACCCGATTACAACCTGCCATGCGGGGAACTGGCCAGAGACACAGCATTCACATATGACTTCTGGCTCCCAACATTCTTTCACATTTTAATCAACTTCGTTATTCTAAAACTCCTACCTTTGACTAACATAATCTTTCTATAATGTTACTTAAAATCCGTCTTGATTGCAAATTTTTTTATTATTCATATGACCGGTTTCGGTTCATTCAGAACCATCTTCAGATCTGATATTTCAGTTACAGGAGTAACCCGTCCAAATCAGCAACTTTCACAAGCTACGTCACAAGGCGCAAGGAGATGAGGGAGACTGGAAGAAGGGAGGGAGGGGAAAAGATGGGGGAGATGAGCGAGGGGCGTGCTGAAGAGGGCCAGGTAGGGAGGGATGTGGGAAGGAAAGAGGCAAGTGTGGGGGGCAGGGTCCCAGGGGAGGGGGGGAGGAGGAAAATGCGCTCTGGGAGAAGGAGGGAAGAGGAAAAAAGGGAGCCCTGGGGAGGGGGGGGGGGGAACAAGGCCACGTTATAGTTGGAAGGAAGGGTAGATGTCACGGCGAAGTTCGTCATCTGGGAGGGGGAGGCGTTGGAAAGTGCCCTGATGAAGGAGATGGAGGGTGTGGAGGTGGAGAGAGGGAGGGATACAGCGATAGAGGTGAGGCAACGGTTGTGGGGTGGAGAGGAAGGAGGAAACCAGAGGATGGGGGGGATCAAGCCTGCGGACAATGTAAAGGATGCGGAGGTGTTGGAGGAACAGGAGGAGCTGGGGGAAGGGATTAGTTCATACAGGAGCCGTGTGGGGGAAGGAAGGCGGATACGGTAGGCAAGGCAGAGCGCATGGCGTTCAAGGATTTGGAGGGCCTTGTAAAAGCGGGTGGGGGCGGAGATCCAGGCAACGCTGGCATAACAGAGGCTAGGACGAATGAGGGATTTGTAGGTGTGGAGGATGGTAGAAGGATGCAATCCCCATGTCCGGCCAGACAGGAGTTTCAGAAGGCGGAGGCGGGAATGGGCTTTCTGCTGGACGTCTGGAGATGAGGGGTCCAGGTGAGGTCGAGGGTGAGGCCAAGGTATTTCAGGGTGGGGATCGGAAATGAGAAACACTAAAGCTTAATTAACAGTGAAAATACCGGGGTAATACAGGCACAAAATATTTTAGTTACTTACTAACATTACATCATGAATTGGAGATTAATAAAACAATTGTGCCAAAGGCATCGTCAATAATTAACACATATTCTCCATTTGTACAACATGATTATGGGCACAGGGTCAATGCGAACAGTTTAGCACCAGAACTTCGCCTATGAACTATTGAGAAAGCACTAGGGCAGATGGTTTCGCCGAGAGAGGGCACTTGTTGTATGTGCCAAACACTCGCGCATATTAAAATCCGTGGATACCTACATAAGTGCATCAAAATTATTAAAAGTTGTGCCAATTCGAACCTTCTGTCTTAATAAATAAAACATATCATTCCATTTAAAAACATTTATGTAAAATAGAAAATATGGAACCAATTTACCTGTGTCCTAGTGTCAAACAGATGAACACATCTAACGAGAGAGGGCACTAGTGTACTTCTGATGAAGGTATATTTATATATACCGAAACCTTGGTCAAGAACTTTAATAAACTTTTATCCTGCAAGTGTTTTGGCTGTCATCCTTTATCGTGAAGAATTTCAACAGTTGCTGTTTCAGCCATGTTTAAAATCTTGAAAGGCTATTGTCTAATAGATATAAAGCAAAACACGAGGCTATAGATAGAAAGATACTGAATGAAACGCGTTTGGCTGTCAAGGGAGCAAAGCGTGAAGCTTCCAGTGATTCTTGTCTGCAGAATATTGCTGCAATATCTTTCACAAAACCTAAACAAAATACGGTCGTATGTGAAGGCACCAGAGACAGCGTCCAGTCAGTCACGGACTGCTCATGAACTTAATCCGAGAGCAGCAAAAGAAGAAATGCTTAACTCTGTTTCCAAATGCTATTGCCCCCGTTTATTTCTCGTACCACTGAAGATAAGAGTGAAATAGACGTCAGTAGTAGTGGCGCTGAGATACGGGCGAAACCGTCAAGTGAAGCCCCACGCCTGTGTACCCCTTTGCTGCTGATTTAGACTCTTTGTTAACTGTACTCTATCGTAGATCCCTCAAACAAAAAACTGTGTTCACTAGTTGGAAGAACGCACACGACACATCCGTTTACATGAAGGTTTGCTGAAATGATCCATCAACTACTGGCCAATATTCTTGACATCCATGTGTTGTAGAATCTTAGAACATATTCTGATCTCAAACATAATGAAGTATCTCGCTCTTGGCGGCCTCCTGCATGCCAGCCAGCATGGGTTTCGAAATCCTCGCTCGTGCGAATCGCAGGTCCCATGCAGCATCTTATCCTGTATGGAAGGTCAACGACAGATGTAGAAGTAACTTGAGATATTCTCCAGAAATGTCTAGTGGCTCCCTTGCTGTTTATGTTGCATGTGTCTCGTGCACAAAATTAATAATAACCTAAGATTTTTCGCAGACGATGTTGTTACCTACAACGAAGTACTGTTTGAACAAAGCTGTACATTTACTCATCCCTACCTTGACAGGAGTTCAAAGTGGTACCAACATTCACAACTTGCTTTAAATGTTCAGGAATCTAAAATTGTGCATTTCATAGAACGTAAAAACGCAGTATCCTGTGAGTATAGTATCAGCGAGGCACAGCTGGAATCTGTAAATTTATACAAATATTTAGGTGTAAATATTTGGGGACATGAAGTGGGACGATCGCTTAGGCCGAGTCGTTGGTAAAGCTGGTGGTATATTTCTGTTGTTTCTGTTGTGTTCTGCCCACTCGTCTAATACAGGGTGCCTAGGAAAGCTGCTTTCTAGGATCGCTAGACAACAATTTATGTAAATCGTATTAATGTAACTTCCTGGCAGATTAAAACTGTGTGCCGGACCGAGACTCGAAGTTGGGACCTTTGCCCTTCGCGGGCAAGTGCGAATATCAGCGCACACTCCGCTGCAGAGTGAAAATCTCATTCTCGTATTAATGTACAGGGTGTTTCAAAAATGACCGGTATATTTGAAACGGCAATAAAAACTAAACGAGCAGCGATCGAAATACACCGTTTGTTGCAATTTGCTTGGGACAACAGTACATTTTCAGGCGGACAAACTTTCGAAATTACAGTAGTTACAATTTTCAACAACAGATGGCGCTGCAAGTGATGTGAAAGATATAGAAGACAACGCAGTCTGTGGGTGCGCCATTCTGTACGTCGTCTTTCTGCTGTAAGCGTGTGCTGTTCACAACGTGCAAGTGTGCTGTAGACAACATGGTTTATTCCTTAGGACAGAGAATTTTTCTGGTGTTGGAATTCCACCGCCTAGAACACAGTGTTGTTGCAACAAGACGAAGTTATTCTCCGAATAAGCGAGAAAGACTAGAGGCCCTCTAATGATTTAAGTTACATCCTTTACTTGGATGTAACCAACCTCTACGAGCATGCCATGCAACAATCTCTGCCAATTGCTTGGTTCCGATGGTCGTTTGAAGAGGAAAATGTCAGACTGGGGAAAAATATCCATTATGAGGTTGGATACTGTTGTAGCTGATATGTCTTGAAGGCAATACTGGCATATCAACCCATATGCGTGACACACACAGCGACTTCCCACCTTGTCTGGAACGCTAAGTCCTCCTCCGCATTGATTACGTCTCCAACCAAATGAAAATGCTGGGAAATAAGCAGAGGTATATCCTCAACTGCAGAACTCTCCGGCAGCGTCTCACGTCGGGAATGGAATTTATTGGAAACACGCGGGGTATCTCCATCAAGCAGTATCGCTGATTTAAGTAGTACATTGGTGTAGTAAATATCAGAGGGAACTCATGACGTGTGACTTTGAACTATTTACTAATGTCTATTTTTTCCAGTTTTCGGGAAAACCATGGAAATTGGTAGAAATTCATTTCGATTACCGTTGGCAGAAGCGTTATGGCATAAGAAATTACGTTGCCACGCTAACATCTATGCTGGTAACTTTCTTCAGTCAAGGACTAATCGCCGTGGAGATGGGTAAGGCTATCTCGATAGAGGATTAGAGGAGGCACCTGCTCAAAGATGTTGATGCCACTCCGCATATCGTGTGCAAAGTGATCTTTCTATAACGAGGCAATGAGGTTCATACTGCACTGCAGCTTGAAGTAGGGCTGTCGCATCGTGACAACAAATAGTTCATTTGTGATTGATTGTAGTATGTACAGAATAGTTGGATGAACTGATTGTCATAGATGTACGTATGTGAGTATGCGTCAGTGTACATGCAAATTTTTCTCACGACTGCAGACTACGTTTGCATGTATATATTGTACATTAATATGTGTATGTGTGTGTGTTTTTCTTCATCTGCTGCTGCTAGTCCCCGTTTCCCATATAATATATACGGAAATGATCAGAAAGTGTAAATACAGTATTTAGAATGGAAAACCGATCGCAAGGTACTTATTAAATGGGGAACGCAATATTTAAGTTCTTCTCTCTAACAGCGTTTACTGTATAAATGTAACTGATAGTATTAGTACTATACATGTGTGTATGTGTTTCGTCCCATAGTGTCTGAGTAGGTACCAAATCATGGAAAGGGCATACCTTCGAACTTGGCATTTCGTAGTTTTCTTTCCTTCCTTCTAGCGCAGAAAATGGTAGCTCTCCTATTTGACTGATGCATTTGCAGCGTGTTATTTAGAGTTTACCGCAACCGCTCTGCCGCGTACAATCGGATGCGTTCTGAGCAAAGTCATCAGAAATATTTGTTGTAAAAAATACCTTTGCTATTTATTGCAAATAAACCAAATGTAAGTAATGAATAGAAGTCATTAGAAAAAAGTTGTTACATTTGTAAAGGAAAAAATTGAAAATACTGTTAATAAACAACAAAAAACAAACATATTGCCAAAAAGAAAATTGTTTAAGAAACAATATATTAAGCTGTTATATCGTTGTTCTTATTTTCTGACCCTACTCATTATCGAGTGCAGTAAAGCTGTAGAGAAAAAATAATTATATGTAGCAATGCTGATTCTCTGCTGTAGTATACAGACACCGAATGAAGAGGACCATACATTAGTTCTAGTTATAAAGAAGATGTTTTGCACCATTTTAATTTGCTTCAATTGGTTCGGAGAAATAAGGAAGGGGAGTGCTTTCCCTCCAGTTTTATTGCCCACGATGCGTGGGTGCGGTATGAGTTCACGTCTGATCTTGTATATACCGCATACAGTAGGTAGGACGAAGGATCCCTGGGAGAGGGGGGGGGGGGGGAGAAATGGGGATTGACCTCACTGCCTCACTCAGTTGTCTCAGACTCAGATGTCTCTTGGCAACAGAAGTGACCTTGAGGTAAGAGACAGATTACAACCAGATCGTAGGTAGAGCGCCCAATGATAACCCACTTATCAGTTACACCATTATCGTATCACTGGAACTGATGCGTCATCCGATTTATAGCTGTCTTCGAATTGATAGTGCTATCGGATTTCTCATACGATGAAATTCTTCGTATCCAACTAGTTAGCAAATAAAGCTGTAAAATAATGACAAAAAATGTTTGCAGTCGATTATCAGCTACGTAAACTGAAAATCTGAAAGTGAAAAAAGGAACAGGTTGATTAAGTATATCCCAATGATTATCAACAAAAGTAACTAGCAAAAGGTATCGCTAATAATACGCCTCAAATACGAAATAAACTGAAAAGGTCATACATGACATACTAGAACTTCAAATCTCATCATGGTAATTAATGTTTCATGCCTTCTTATCTTTAATGCTGTTCAGCTTGATAAAAGTTTATATGAGGAATGTTCGAAACGTATAATGAAAGGTAAGAACATGTGTATTGAAAGCTACATTAGTTTAGGTAAATTGCTAACTCAGGAACAGTATCTGGAGAGACGACCGTAGGACACTTTCCAAAAACAACCATGAAATTCTTCAGCAGTAACAACTTTCATAATAGAAAGACTGAGTCAAGATGGTCCTCATCAGTCCAGAGTGACACGTTATTGTGTAGCTATATCAACTGGACATTATTCTTATCTCTACGACTTGACATTGTGCGTGTGTGTATATGTGTTACGTCCCATAGACTCTGAGTAGGTACCAACTCATGGAAAGTACATAACTTCTAACTTGCCGTTTCGTAGTTTTCTTTCCCCTCCTCTAGCACTGTAAATGGTAGTTCTTCTTTTCGACTGACGCATTTGGATCCACAAACGTAGGACAAACGAACACTCCTACACTGCAGTGTGTTCTTTAGAGTCTACCGCTACGGTTCTGCCGGGTAAAACCGGATGCATTCTGAGGAAACCTTCACAGGTGTTGTCTGCCCTCGACGAATAGTAAATCACGATGCAGGTAAAGATGGCCAGTATAAGAAGAGGATGTTCCTGGGGAAATTTGGGACGGATATCGGGGAAGTAAGCTCTACCGGTGTTTCCAATGTGCTCGCTATTGAAACTGTCACATCCGGTAACTCGCTAAGAGCTGTGGGACGGAGCGACTCATAAAAGGTGGTGATTCCATTTTAGCAACGTTATTGTAAGGTTCACATTCTCTATGACTGCAAAACTCCGCTCAGAATGCCACTGCAAAAGTAGAACAATGTAATCTCCTACGAACGGCCTAACAAGTAAACTAATGCAAGTTATGTAATACTTTCTAACGCCACAGTATTTCTCTCTGCATTCGGCTGATCTAAATCCGCAATCCGCAGCTCAGTAGAATTACAACCAATCAGTTCCAAAATATGTGAAAGCCCTGCAATGAATAAAAAGCCAAAGCCAGTACTTCAGAGGCCAGTTGGAAAAGTGCCACTCGTTTTCGGAAGCCTATGCCGACTACACGACATCGGAAAAATACGTACGGGAAGTTTGAGGAGAACTGGAGTGCAGCTGAGTTAAGAAGGCTGGAAACGTAAGGGAAAGATTTGCTATTACCAGGAACTGCTTCCCGGAGAGTTTTTTCAGTAGAAAACGGTGTAAAGATATAGATGAGTAGAAGCTTTGAGTATGATCTGCTTGACGATCATTGTGCATTGTCGAAAGTGCATGTTAGATATACAACATTACTAATGAACATAGCACAGAAGTTTTAATTTCAGGTTTGGTGAAGGTGTGTTTAGAAAAGAAATTTTCTGTTTTTTTTTTTTTTTCCTTGGCCATGTAAGGAAATTGAAAACTCCATTCACCGAAACAAGAGACGTACCGTAAACACGGCAATGCGCGTGACCACAGCGCTGCCGCCTAGGGGTGTACAAGGCAGGGGCGTCAGAAATTTAAAAAACGAAAGTCGTGTTTTTTATAATTTGGCACCTGAACATGATAAAGTGATCCGAGAACTACCTTCCGACACCTTCTTTTACAATACATTAAAATTTATTGTCACTGAAAAAGAGAAATATTTAAGCTTTCTGGAAAAGTTGTTTTTTCGCGTTGCTCTATATTTATCAAGTCATATCTCCTAAACTGTGTGTCGCACAGCAAAATAATTTTATAATTACCTTCAGTACTATATGTTGATGACGTCTGCAAATTTTCTGCCCAATAGTCAGTAATAGTGAAGTAATAAATTAAAATCTCACGTCTGATGCAGAACTTTTACCAAAACATCATCCGAAATATAGTAAGCGACAAAATTTTCCTCTTAAAAATTTTTTTGTGGGCGTGTAAGCGAGAAAAGTTTCAGAAAGGTTTGAATTTAATTTTGTAGTTTATTCGAATGCGATGGGTGCAACCGTTTGTCCTTTATGAGCGACGCATTGTGCGGTTCGTAGTCGCGACCCTAAGTCAGTGTGGCCGTCTCAGTTGCAGGTGTGGGCTCGTTAGTGGGTGTTGTACAGCGGCGATTTCAGGATATCTTAAGTTCATCTGTAAAGACGCTTGAAAGACTAGTTGTTGGTTATTAGAGTAAGTATATGTATTTGTAGTCACGCTGAGCATTCACTGTTTATGTGCGCACCCAATAGCATCGCATGGTTTCTTATTTTATATATTAACTTATTTCATTGGCATCACATTCGGCTGTCTTCATTATGTCATCCACGGATTGAGCGAGCGAGGTCGACGTGTCAGTTCTGAATCCACCAAAGACGCGAAAAAAGAACAAATGATTAAGTTCTACTGAGAAGCACATGGCGCTTAATGTGTATAAAACGGAACTGTTATATCCATACTCTTTGAAGTCTCCCAAGGTAGGAAAATTACGACAAAAACTTTCTGAAAGTGTTGATGACTTCGATAGAAATGCGATACGAATGAAAGTACACGAATTTTTTTTTTCGTAACGAATTGCCAGCAATTGACAAAGTGCTTACAGTCGTGAACGAAGATGCAGATCTGGGCAATTTTCGGAGAACTACATTTTATGAGTTATTGAGAGAAATGAATATCAAATATGTCAGGCGTGGGCACGATAGCATGCTAATAGACAGGGATGTCATCATTTTATGGCGGCGTTATCTTCGAACCATTAAACGGTTGAGAGATGAAGGCAGACCCATTTACTATTTGGACGAGACGTGGGTGAACGCAGTTACGTCTGGGTAGATGACACAATAAATTCCTCAAAACACGCGTTTCTGTCCGGATTATCCACCAGAAGCAAGGGCCCATCAGGTAAAGCGAAATGTCTGATTATCGCACACATTGGCAGCAAAGCAGGGTTCGTTGAAGGATGTTTGTAGACTTTCGAATCCAAGAAAAGTGGAGATTATCCTGAAGAGATGTGCGCCGAAACTTTCGAGGAGTGGTTTCAAAATGTTCTTCCCCGGTTTCCGGAAAATGCAGTTATTGTTCTTGATAACGCGCCGTACCATTCTCGGAGAAAAGAAAAAGTTCCCAATGCGAATTCCAATAAGCATGAAATATCAGAGTGTCTAAAACCTAAAAACATCGATTTCGAAGACGGTATGTTGAAGAAAGAACTTTTAGATATACACTCCTGGAAATTGAAATAAGAACACCGTGAATTCATTGTCCCAGGAAGGGGAAACTTTATTGACACATTCCTGGGGTCCGATACATCACATGATCACACTGACAGAACCACAGGCACATAGACACAGGCAACAGAGCATGCACAATGTCGGCACTAGTACAGTGTATATCCACCTTTCGCAGCAATGCAGGCTGCTATTCTCCCATGGAGACGATCGTAGAGATGCTGGATGTAGTCCTGTGGAACGGCATGCCATGCCATTTCCACCTGGCGCCACAGTTGGACCAGCGTTCGTGCTGGACGTGCAGACCGCGTGAGACGACGCTTCATCCAGTCCCAAACATGCTCAATGGGGGACAGATCCGGAGATCTTGCTGGCCAGGGTAGTTGACTTACACCTTCTAAAGCACGTTGGGTGGCACGGGATACATGCGGACGTGCATTGTCCTGTTGGAACAGCAAGTTCCCTTGCCGTTCTAGAAATGGTAGAACGATGGGTTCGATGACGGTTTGGATGTACCGTGCACTATTCAGTGTCCCCTCGACGATCACCAGTGGTGTACGGCCAGTGTAGGAGATCGCTCCCCACACCATGATGCCGGGTGTTGGCCCTGTGTGCCTCGGTCGTATGCAGTCCTGATTGTGGCGCTCACCTGCACGGCGCCAAACACGCATACGACCATCATTGGCACCAAGGCAGAAGCGCCTCTCATCGCTGAAGACGACACGTCTCCATTCGTCCCTCCATTCACGCCTGTCGCGACACCACTGGAGGCGGGCTGCACGATGTTGGGGCGTGAGCGGAAGACGGCCTAACGGTGTGCGGGACCGTAGCCCAGCTTCATGGAGACGGTTGCGAATGGTCCTCGCCGATACCCCAGGAGCAACAGTGTCCCTAATTTGCTGGGAAGTGGCGGTGCGGTCCCCTACGGCACTGCGTAGGATCCTACGGTCTTGGCGTGCATCCGTGCGTCGCTGCGGTCCGGTCCCAGGTCGACGGGCACGTGCACCTTCCGCCGACCACTGGCGACAACATCGATGTACTGTGGAGACCTCACGCCCCACGTGTTGAGCAATTCGGCGGTACGTCCACCCGGCCTCCCGCATGCCCACTATACGCCCTCGCTCAAAGTCCGTCAACTGCACATACGGTTCACATCCACGCTGTCGCGGCATGCTACCAGTGTTAAAGACTGCAATGGAGCTCCGTATGCCACGGAAAACTGGCTGACACTGACGGCGGCGGTGCACAAATGCTACGCAGCTAGCGCCATTCGACGGCCAACACCGCGGTTCCTGGTGTGTCCACTGTGCCGTGCATGTGATCATTGCTTGTACAGCCCTCTCGCAGTGTCCGGAGCAAGTATGGTGGGTCTGACACACCGGTGTCAATGTGTTCTTATTTCAATTTCCAGGAGTGTAGTTAAAAATCACAAAATAGCGCACAACGAATACGCAATAGATGAAATGGCGAAGAATGCAGGGAAAATTGTCCTCAGAATTCCTCCGTACCACTGTGAATTAAATGCCATCGAGTTAGTGTGGGCCAGAATCAAAGGCTATGTTGCAGCGAAAAACAAAACATACAAAATGCCGAAAGTTAAAGTACTGCTAGAAGAAGCAGTAGGAACAGTGACCACGGAGGATTGGAACAAGTGAGTCCTCCATGTCGTAGAAAAAGTGGAAACTCAGATGTGGAAATAAGACTGCATTGTAGAGGAGAGAGAGGAGCGGTTTGTTATAAACCTCAATGAAAACAGTTCAAGTTCGACAGAGTGAACCTTATTTCGTCCTTTATCATTATTATTACTTGTATTGTTATTAAAATTAACAATTAATTGTGTTTGAATGGAGCGTTTTGTTAGCAACCTGAATGAAAATAAATCTGCTTCGACAGAATGAACTCAGTTTAACATTATGGTTAAATTTATTTCGTTCATTGTTGCCCAGGTTTCTCACGGTCCGCTGTGACAGCTCGGCAGCCAGCCGAACGCCGCCAGCTGCAAAGCGTGCGCCAAGGAATTCCCACACCCGTACGTATCACGTGAACACCGAATGCTTTCTCTGGAAACGAGCGTAGTCGCTCACGTGACGCTGTTTATCTTTCGTCCCAGCTCTCGGTGAATAGGCTTTTATATAAACGCTGTGTTCAAAACGTCTCTCCGCCTTCCCGTATGATTGTCAGCCGCGCGTGCCGTATGCCGCTCTGTGTATATCGAAATGAAACTCAGTGAAATATAAGTTATTAATTTATTGACTATTCATTTTTACTTACAAATTTTCACATTAAATATTGAAAGTGTCCCCTCTGTTGTTGAATACACAATTCAGTTCGTCTCATCATGTTTCCAAACACAAGCTGTAGCACTTATTCTGTAACAGAAGCAGTGAAAGTGGCTATTGCAGTTTTCAATTCATCAATTGATTTTGGACGGTTTTTATAGACAGTTGTTTTCGCTGCATCCCAGAAGAAAAAGTCAGGTGGTGTTAGGTCAGGCGATCGTGGAGGCCAAAGTCCCTATGAAATTATGCGATCACCAAAAACATCTGCAAGCAGTCACGTTGAAACGCGAGCTGTATGCGCGGTTGCACCATCTTGTTGAAAATAACCGTTCAGTATTACACTTAACACAAGTTCTCCTATGAATGGGTACAGAATAATACTGCAGTATGGTTGTGCGTTTATTTTTTTGTTGAAAAACACGGGACCCACAATCCGACGTCTAGAAATTGCAATCCAAACTCCCATTTTCACATAATGAAGTGGTTTCTCATGAATACACAATGGATTTGCAGTACTCCACATACGAGAATTTTGCGAGTTCATGAACCCAGATAAATGAAACCACGCCTCATCAGCGAAAAACGTTTCATTAACAATATCCCTTCCATTTTGTTGAACGAAATTTTTGAACCATTGACAATAATGCAGTCTCTTGCAATGATCAGTATTTTTCAGTTCGTGCACGGCTGTCACTTTGTATGGGAAAGTTCTAATTTTTTCCTTACAGCTGTGCGGGCCGTTCTGACACTAACATCGATTTCCTGGGTGAGTTTTCTTGCTGACTTGTTCGGACTCATGGACATTTTATCTGAAACATCGGGTAGTTTATCTTCAGACAAAACGCTAGGACGACCACTTCTCGGTGCATCTGTCACTGAACCTGTACTTCGAAATTTGTTAATGAAATCTCGCACAATATCGCGATGTGGGAGTGTTGTCTCCGGGAAAACTGAATTAAATGTTTGGCGAACTGAAACTGTGTATTTACCGCCAACTTTGAACACTTGTTCGACTAAAAACACGCGTTCTTCAGTGGTTTGCATTTTTAACAGTGACAAAAACGAAACAAACGAACAAAGGACCTAAACTTTCAGGTCAACTCGTAACGACACACACCAACGATACTACTGACGCTGGCTGAGTTAACGACATAGTGGAATGTTGGGAGAGTCCACTCGAAGGGAAGTAGCCCACGCAGGCGAACAATCATACAGAACTGCGGAGAGACTTTTTGAACACCCCGTATAATTGCAAAACTCAGTTATCTCTTGGAAATAATGGAGTTACACTCTAGTGAAACTTCAAAAATAAACTCAGATTCGGGAAAGTTAGCAAAATTGAAAATTAGCCGAAAGTTGGCAAAGTTACAAACATACCGTAAGAAGTTACTAAAATTAATGGTTTCTTCTTAGGTCTTCAACCATCTGGTTAACTAGCAGCAGCTTGCCATGTAGTTCTATCTTCGGCCATACACTTGAGAACAGTACAGCTGACGCAGCTGGTATCCTCCATGATCTCGTTGATGCATTCTACTACCGGCCTGCCTCTTGTGTTCTTTGCCTCCGCTGTCCCTTCAATGATACTTTTAGTAATATTTTTAGTGATGGCCTCAGCAGATGGCTAAACCATTCGTCCCCTCTGTGTTAGATTACCTTAAGAGACATTCTCTTCCCATGCTCCGTTTGATACCTCTTCCACCTAGGAAATTGAAAGACTAGAAAGCTACAGATTTACGCTTTTCCTGCTTCTCCGAGAGCCATGTTTCACTTCCAGGCATTAGTACAATCCAAAAAAAAGGTCTTAATGAGATTTTTCTTGTGCAGCTGGAGGTGAAAAGGTTTCTTCTCTGTTGAAAGCAGCTTTTGCCTAACGGGTTCAGCTTGCAGTATCCTTCCTTTGATTTAAATACACACTATAACGGTCGTGAGCGTTAGTTACCTTTCAGACTGGATGTGGTGAGTTGATATTACTCAAGAACGCCTTTAAGTCGACAAAGACGCCATTATCAACACCTCACTGAGTTTGAACGAGGTCGTCGAAAAGGGTTGCGAGAAGTTGGATGTCCATTTTGCGAGATTGCAGAGACTTGATATGAATGTTGTGGTGTCACCGCCAGACACCACACTTGCTAGGTGGTAGCTTTTAAATCGGCCGCGGTCCGCTAGTATACGACGGACCCGCGTGTCGCCACTGTCAGTAATTGCAGACCGAGCGCCGCCACACGGCAGGTCTAGAGACAGATCCTACCACTCAGCCCAGTTGTACAGCCGACGTTGCTAGCCATGGTTCACTGAGAATTACGCTCTCATTTGCCGAGACGATAGTTAGCATAGCCCTCAGCTACATTTGCTACGACCTAGCAAGGCGCCATTGCCAGTATAGATAGTGAGATTCTATTAATGTATCATCAAGAGCGATGTTCTACAAATGTGGATTAAAGTTAAGTATTCCAGAAACTACGTACTTTTCTTTATAGCATTCATTACGTATCCCGTTTCAGACCTCACGCCAGCCTGCGTGAGTTTAAGCGCGTGCCTTTCGGCTTCCTCTCATTGTGTCTAGGCTGTCTTGTCTAGACACAACAAATATAGCCACTGTACGTGGTTGCTGGCAGCGTTGGTCACGGTCATGTACGGTCGCAAGAAGACTGGGCTCTGGACGGCCACCTGGCACTACCGTGAGGGAACACCGACGTGTAAGGCGTATGGCTCTGACGCGTTGTTCTGCATCTGCAGCAGCAAGTTGAGCAGCAGTTGGCACCGCTGTCACACAACGAACACTTACAAAGCGGTTACTTCAAGGACAGCTCCGAGCCAAACGCCCAGCACTTGTCCCACTGACCCAAAACCACTGCAACTTCCGAGGTCAGTGGTGTCGAGCGAGGGCAGGGTGGACGTCTGTTCTGTTTGCTGCGAAAATCTGTTTCTGCCCCGGTTCCAGTTGTGGCCGTGTGTTGGTCAGAAGGAGTCCAGTCGAGGGCCTGCATCTGCTTGCTAGACGCGCTGGACATACACCTGGAGCTACGGCATAGGGTATGATTTCCCCTGACAGCAGGAGAACTCTCGTAGTAATCCCACGCACACTGAACGCAAATTCGTGCGTTAGTCTGGTGATTAAACGTGCTTTGATGCCAATCATGAACAGAATTCTAAGGAAACTTGCTGGCAGATTAAAACTGTGTGCCAGACCGAGACTCTAACTCGGAACCTTTGCCTTTTGCAGGTAAGAGCTCTGCTGACTGAGCTACCCAAGCACGACTCACGACCCGTCCTCACAGCTTCAATTCTGCCAGTACCTCGTCTCCTACCTTCGGAAGCTCTCCTGCGAACGTTACAGAACTAGCACTCCTGGAAACATCCCCCAGGCTGTGGCTAAGCCATGTCCCCGCAATATTCTTTCCTCCAGGATTCTGACGCTCACACCGGTTATTAAATTACGAGCATTTCACATTTGCAATGGCCTGTCGTGTGCTTACATTAACCTGTGATCTTTCAAAGTTAATTAAATATGTTTGCCAGACAAAGGTATTCCCGAAATTTCATTATTGTACATTAATTATTCTTTGATGTTGCGATTTTTTTCCGTCAGTGTAATTTTACTTCCTAGACAGGCAATGGATATGACGGCATCCAGTCTCTCCTTGTTACGAGAGCATTGGGCAACAAAGTTTTGTCTTCTCTCCACTAAGATATTTGTTTTATCTTTATAAATTCTCGTGGTGGGGAAGCATCGCATTTAATTATTCTGCATCTTCACTTAGAACTGTGATATCATCAATAAATTATCAACATGCTCTATTTTCTTAGCAACAATTTTAATTCCTCTTATTGCTCCTGGTTTCTCCTTAGCTCGACGTATTGTCTTCTGAAGGTATCCATTGAAAAAATAGGAAAGATCGAGTAGCCCTGTCGTACAGCCTTCTTTATAGTAGATTTTTGTTGATGATCTCCATGTCTTATCACATCCACCTTTTCTTCATACAGTTTCTGCCCTACTATTCCGTCCGTATACTTTATGCTACGCCCTCTCTCTCTCTCTCTCATAATGTCAAAAAGATGTCGCCAGTCTACTCTGTCAAATGCTTTTTCTAAGTCAACAGAAACAATAGGAGTGTCTTGAACGTTCTTTAGTCTTTTCTCAAGAATTAATCATAAGCCGAGTACTGCTTCTCGTGGACTTGCAGCTCTTCTATAGCGAAACTGAGCGTCCACGATCACTGTATCCATCTTGCCTGCCATCCATCTCAGAATGAAAGAATCAAGATTATGGAGACGTGTGTTACCAGACTGTTGCTATAGACACTACAACACATTTTTTTTAAGTCTGTTGGGAGCTCCCCAGTTTCCTACATAACTTGAGTGAGGAGGAACAGCTCTCCACGTAGCTGTTCTCCATCATCTTTGACTAGTTCTGTTGTTATATCATCAACTTCATTTGCTTTCCCAGGTTTTAGCTATCTGTCTGCAAGGTCGAACTCATCACGGAAGATATAGTCTCCCTCATCTTTCGGATCTACTTCTTCAGCGTTGTTCATTTCCTTCAAATTTCCTGTATACGGCTTTCCAAGCTATTGTTTAAACTTTTCTACTAAGTCTTTCTGCTAATATTACACTATACCTTGTTTGTTTTGGACTTCACTATTAAAAGAAAGAAAAAAGACGGGTCACTCAAGTGCAAAGGTTCTAAAGTGAGGAATCAGAAATACTATGCGATGCACGAGAATTTGTTTGATATTCTGTTTAGTTAACAAAATACAGAGGTAAATATATGGAGTCTGTTGCACAGAAAGTGGGCACACGAGTATCTGGTCCAGCATAAGACTGCGGGGGACTGAGGTTACCTTCCTCATCTAACCTCCAGTCCTTTAGCAAATAATTTTGTAGACTTCAGTGCTGTTAATTAAACTGAAGACTATCACAGTATAGTTCAGAGTTCTTACTTTTCTTTCTAAATCGCTAAAGTTCGTTGCCAATGCACGAAAATTCTAGCAAGTCCCATCCGATGTGCCAAGTCTGTAACTTTTGCTTCCACACCGAACTGCAAAAAGTTCAACAGTGCGTCATTCCAGCCTTCCAGAACCTGTCGCGATATCTTCCACTCAAATAATAAAGGTATGACGTAAAGACAAGTAGGAGGCTAGCGACCACTAAACTGTTGCTGTCATAGAAGATATCCCCCTCAGGTAGTCTCTTCGTTCACACACTTTCCTAAAGTCCCTTTTTTATTTTATGTTTGTTTCCAGCTCAGAAGGAGTTGTGTGGGCTTCTGAAAGCATCAGCTCTGTCAGGTTTTTGGTACACGTAGACATTTTATTTTGACGTCATTTTCTTGTTACAACGACATTCCTTATGACCTGTCTTAATTCTAACCTCATGAACTCCTTTAATTACTAATTACACCTAAATTACATTCTTTTTGTTGAGTTTATCAATTTGTTGGGTTTCCTAGTAATTAATTACACTAAAATACCGTGTTTGTTCTTTACTTTGACAATTTTGGTACTTTTTCCTTAAATAAAGTTATACAGATAGAGACTAGGAATGCATGAAATAAATGATAAGTGTTACAGTAAGATGAAGTAATAGAACAATATAATTATAGCCTACAATATATATAATTTTGTCTTACTGTATGCTAGTACAAGTACGTACTTCTGTACTGCATCGAGACGCTGTCGCTGTCTTATAATCTTATTGCTGCATAGGACGTTTCCAGTGTCAGTATTTAATATAATTATCTCTATTAATTGCTGCTCTTATCGCTCGCATATACCATCGTGGTTTTGGCAGCTACGATTGACAGCTAATCCAGCGATGCTGTACGGTTAAAATTTGTTTGTTCATTTGTCTACGTATCGCGATTACCTGTAGCGTGGTGTTATAATCTTTGTTACGTTTTTGTAGTACGCATTTATCTATATTTTTATTTTATTGTGACTGACTCGAATCGAGCTGTATGATTTCAATACAGTTGCTGTTGTTACGGTCTTCAGTGCAGAGACTCTTCTGTTGCAGCTGTCCATGCAACTCTATCCAGTGCAAGCTTCTTCATCTCCAAGTAACTACTGCACCAAACATCCTTCTGAATCTGCTTAGTGTATTCATCTCTTGGTCTCCTTCTACGATTTTTACCTTGCATAAATTGATGATCCCTCGATGCCTCAGAACATGTCCTACCAACCAATCTCTTCTTCTAGTCGAGTTGTGCCACAAATTCCCCTTCTCCCCAGTTCTTTTCAGTACCTCCTCATTGGTAACGTGATCTACCCATTTCATCTTCAGCATTCTTCTATAGTACCGAATTTCGAAAGCTTCTATTCTCTTCTTGTCCACACTATTGTCCATGTTTCACAACCATACATGGCTACACTCCATGCAAAAACATTTAGAAAAGACTGCCTGACACTTAAATCTATACTGGATTAAAACAAATTTCTCTTCTTCAGAAACACTTTTCTTGCCATTGCCTACATTTTAATTCCTCTCTACTTCGACCATCATGAGTTATTTTTCTCCCCAAATAGCAAAATTTATCTACTACTTTAATTGTCTCATTTCCTAATCTAATTCCCTCAGCATCACCTGCTTTAATTAGATAGCATTCCATTTTCCTCGTTCTGCTGTTGTTGATGTTCATCTTTTATCCTCCTTTCAAGACACTGTCTAACCTGTTGAACTGTTCATCCAGGTCCATTGCCGTCTCTGACAGAATTACAGTGTCATCAGCAAACCTCAAAGGTTTTATTTCTTCTCCACAGATTTTAATTCGTACTCCAAATTTTTCTTCTGTTTCCTTTACTTCTTGCTGAATATACAGATTGAATAGCATTGAGGATAGCCTACAACTCTGTCTCACTCTCTTCCCAACCACTGCTTCCCTTTCATGCCCTCGACTCTTATAACTGCCATCTGGCTTCAGTATAAATTGTACATAGCTCCCTGTATTTGATACCTGTCACCTCCAGACTTTGAAAGAGAGTATTCCAGTCAACATTGTCAAAAGCTTCCGCTATGTCTACAGATGCTAGAAACGTAGATTGGCCTTTCCTTAATCTGACTTCTAAGGTAAGTTGCAGGATCAGTACTGCCTCATGTGTTCCAACATTTCTGCGGAATCCGAACTGATCGGCATCTTCCAGTTTTTCCACTCGTCTGTAAAGAATTCGTGTCAGTATTTTGCAGCCATGACTTATTAAGCTAATTGTTCTGTAATTTTCACAAGTATCAACACCTGCTTACTTTGGGATTGGAATTATTATATTATTCTTGAAGTCTGAGGGTATTTCGCTTGTCTCGTACATCATGCTCACCAGGGTTTTGTCAAGGCTGGCTCTCACAAAGTTATCAGTAGTTCTAATGGAATGTTGTCTACTCCCGATGCCTTGTTTCAACCTAGGTCTTTCAGTGCTCTGTCAAACTCGTCACGCAGTATCATATTTCCCATTTCATCTTCATCTACGTCCTCTTCCACTTCCATGACATTCATCTCAACTAAATCCCCCTTGTATAGGCCCTCTATATATTCATTCCACCTTTCTACTTTCCCTTCTTTGCTTAGGACTGGTTTTCCATCTGAGCTCTTGATATTCATACAAGTGATTCTCTTTTCTGCAAAAGTCTCTTTAATTTTCCTGTAGGCAGTGTCTATCTTACTCCTAGTGATATATGCCTCCACATCCTTACAGTTGTCCTCTAGCCATCCCTGCTTCGCCATTTTGCACTTTCTGTCGATCTCGTTTTTGAGACGTTTGTGTTCCTTTTTGTCTGCTTCATTTACTGCATTTTTGTGTTTTCTTCTTTCGTCAATTAAATTCAATATCTCTTCCGTTACCCAAGGATTTCTACTAGCCCTCGTCTTTTTACCTACTCGATCCTCTGCTCCTTCACTATTTCATTTCTCAAAGCTACCCATTCTTCTTCTACTGTATTTCTTTCTCCTGTTCCTGTCAATCGTTCCCTAAAGCTCTCTCTGAAACTTTCTGTAACCTCTGGTTGTTTCAGTTTATCCAGGTCTCATCTTGTTAAATTCCCACCTTTCTGCAGTTTCTTCAGTTTTAATCCACTGCTCATAACCAATAGATTGTGGTCAGAATCCACAACTGCCCCTGGAAATGTCTTACAATTTAAAACCTGATTCCTAAATCTCTGTCTTAACATTATATAATCTATTTGAAACCTTCGACTGTCTTCAGGCCTATTTCACATATACAACCTTCTTTCATGATTTTTAAACCAAGTGTTAGCTTTGATTAAGTTATGCTCTGTGCAAAATTCTACCAGGTGGCTTTCTCTTTCATTCCTTATCTCCATTCCATATTCACCTACTTCTCTTCCTTATCTTCCTATTCCTAATATCTAATTCCAGTTCCCCATGACTATTAAATTTTCGTCTCCCTTCACTATCTGAAAAATTTCTTTTGTTTCGTCATACATTTCCCAATCTCTTTGTAGTCTGCGTAACTAGTTGCCATATAAACTTGTACTAATTTGGTACGCATGAGCTTCAATTTATCTTGGCTACAGTAATGTGTTCACTATGCTGTTCGTAGTAGCTTACTGCCCTCCTACCTTTTTTGTTCATTATTAAACCTACTCCTGCATTACCCCTACTTGATTTTGTATTTACAACACTGCATTCACATGACCAGAAGTCTTGTTCCTCCTGCCACTGAACTTAACTAATTCCCACTATATTGAACTTAGACTTGTCCAATTCCCTTTTTAAATTTTCTACCCTACTTATCCAATTAATGGATCTGACATTCCACGCTCCAATCCATAGAACACTGGTTTTCGTTCTCGTGAGAACGACCTCCTCCAGAGTAGTCCTCGCTCGGAGATCTGAATGGGGGACTATTTTACCTCTGGAATATTTTACCCAATGGGACGCCATCATCATTTAACCACACAGTAAATCTGCTCGCCCTCGTGAAAAATTACGACTGTAGTTTCCCCTTGCTTTCAGCCGTTCACAGTACCAGCACAGGAAGGCTGTTTTGGTTGATGTTACAAGGCCAGATCGCCAATCATCCAGACTGTTGCCCCTGAAACTACTGAAAAGGATGCTGCCCCTCTTCAGGAACCACACGTTTGTCTGGCCTCTCAACAGATACCCCTGTGTTGTGCGGCTATCTGTGTTGCTGAGGCACGCAAGCCTCCCCACCAATGGCAAGGTCCATGGTTCATGGTGTAAGGTGTCTGCATTTTTTGGAGCTTACATGAGTTTCAAAATAGAGAATAAAATCCCCATAAAATAACTCTATATTGTTAACAAGAAGCAATTGTAATAATCTCATGTACCGAATAACAAAACAATATCTATCCTTATAACGACAGGGGCATGCGTAAATGACATAAACTGAACGCAGTTTGTAGGCAGACTGTGCACGTGGCTAATGGCATTGGGAAACACGAATTAAAATTAACAAAGAAGGCCCAGCTGCAGTGCAGAAAGAAATAAGGCGAGAACAATATAATACATTTTAAATAAACACAGCAGAGACTGTGGGTAAGTGGCTAGACAGCATTAACAATGCTAGTGGCGACCCGGTAACAAAAATAAAAATTCGCCTTTAGCGAGGAAGTTTAATGTAGAAGAGACACGGTGGGGAAAATCATGTCATATGAAAGTATTTTTGAGAACTAAATTAACAGAGTTCTCTCGTCTCGCATCGGGCCACACCTACGTGTGGAAAAATAGCGAAGAAATTCCTTTACGTCTGCAAAATGAGGGTGGTACACTTCACATGTAGTGACGACAGATGTTCATATTCCTGCGGGAATTTTTTTCGGGCAAAGCATTGTGCACATCGCTCCATCCCTTAGCGAGTGAGCAATAGTTATTATTTCGACTAGGGAAAATTTAACGTTCTACAGAATGCAGGAAAGTTAAGACTGAGTGATTCAGACAAGGCCAGAGGAGGGAATTAGCGTTTCAGATCCAACACGGACATATAGCAGGCGCAGTTCCCGATTAGTAATGTACCAATGCACATTGGGCGACATTAAATGTTGAGTCGAGATTTTGCTCACTCCAACCTGTGTACGCTTTGAATAATAGAATTTCGTGAGTTGAATACTAACATACCCTCCACTGAGTACATGAGAGTTTGATTAGTTTAAAAGATAAAATTTCATTCTCCACCAACTTAGTCCACTGAACAGCTACGACAACGTAGATGTAAATTTCACTGATGAAGATTTAGTTGTTTTGCTAGTTATAACATCCTGTGATTATAAAGATTTAATAATCACATATTCAATGTCTAAATTTTAATTATTTTCTTGAGAGTTGGAAGTAATTGAACTTGCTTGTTGTGTATCACTTGACCCCTGAAAGCACTGATAAATTAAATGTAGAATGAAAAAGAGAGAGGTTGTGTTGACATTTTAGAAAAAATCCCAAACTGTCATTTATATCAATTTGTACATTCTTATCTCACAGCAGAATTTCTAATACATTGAGACGATCTGCACCTAACATTAGCAGTATTACAGGGCCAAAATTAATAGCTATGTAGAATGTCTGTTTACCACCCTGGGCTTGAGAAGACATTCAGATACGTTATCCACTTGCACGTGCTCACAAAATAGCTTTACCCACCAGCACGTTACACAAAATGACAACATGTTACAAATGGCTTACCCTGCCAGGATTTTAAATTAATAGCATTCTTAATAGAAAATACAGCATTCCGCCAGGAATTAACAGCATTTTGAAAGGATAGAGTTCTGATAGATTGAGGGTGAACAAAAGCTGTTGCAAATTGGAGAAAAATAATTTTTGTAAAAGTAAATGTGACTCAACTGTGTAGAAGTAAGTAAGTAAATAAGTGTAGACAGAAGTGTATTCATTGTATGTTTAATTGCTGGCGCAATATTGTTGAATTGGGTTGTGATGAGTTCTGTCTCAATTCCAGTAACTGAAAGGGCTAAATGAAAGTCAAGAAAACGGATTGAATATAGGACTGTGTGAATGATATTTTGGGATAGAGTCAAGTCTTATAATTTGATATTAACACGTAGTCAAGTTCGAAAATTTCACGAACAGCAACGCTTAGTGGAACGGTCAAAAATGACAGGCAACAATAGGTCAAGGAAGAGAGAAGTAATGGCAGATCTTGATAGGATCGAGTTGGACACGCAACAGCTAGATCAGCGTGAACAACACGAAACAGGGGACGTAGAAATACTGAATGAGACCGAAAATGCAAAACGTGTTGTTAAATCTGGTCAAAATAATGGACATGAGGATATCGTTGCAAATGATTCAGTCGTAGAATCCGTTGCCAGAGATTTGCAGTAAGTAGAACCGAACGTAGTCATATTGAATGAGACAGGTTGGCAGTCAGATGAAAGAACGAGTGTTAGTGCTCGTACACTATGTTCGGAAGAGAAGGAAACATTTACATCAGATGGCAACAGGCGATAATGGTGTAGGTGTAGAAAACGCCAACATATTTGGAATGTTGCAGCGGTTATTACAACAATCTCAGGAATCAGAAAAACGTTTAGAACAACAATCTCAGGAAACAGAAAAGCGTTTAGGAGAGCGCATAACAAAGGGGCAAAATGAATTGACAGTGGGGCTGAGAGAACCTAACAGGGAAATATAAAATACGCGTGATAATATACAAGGCCAATTAGATCATATCCGAACTGAAGCTCAAGAAGCACAAATTATACTTCAAACGATTGTTACAGGATACACTCAAATGAGAACAGCATTGACACTGTCCAAACTTCATTAATACGTTGTGCGAAGTTACGGAACAAAGTGTCAAAAAAGTTAAACAACAGGTCGAAGCTTTTGCCATTAGAGCATCGACGAAAGCGAGACATGTAATTGCTGAGACGATATCTCACAAAAGAACAAACAAAGCTGTATTAAAGAGAATCGATGCTCGTATTTTAAAAATACAATTTCAACGGCTCAGATAGGAAGTTTTGCGTTCAATAGAAAGTCGAAGAGACGCAGAAACCGTTAGTGAGGAAACGCAAACGACGACAGAATCCACGTTAATGTCGGTAGATAATACTGTGAACATTGCAAAATCAACAGAAAGAGAACACGAAAGTACGTGTGACGCAAGGCGGAAAGACACATGTGAATGTCACTCCGAAACTGCAAACAGAGAGCAGGAAATTAGTCCAAAACATCATATCCCAGAACAGTACGGTAACAGTAGGGAACACAGTGGATTGCGACCACTTGTTCACGAAAGAATAACAGGTAAGCCGGGAATATGTGTGTGTGGTTTGCAGCAAGATTCCGCACGTCAAGCTCAAAGCGTCACACACTCAGATCAAGCTATAGCGACACATTACGCAGCATCACAACGTATAGAACGAATACCGACGGGCTACAATACGGTATCTAACGAGCTAGAGTTGCTTACAGTTTCCAAAACACAGAAGGTATATCACAGAGCGAAGCGAATAATATTGACGGTAAACACTTTCTGACAGTGCGCAAATACCAGCACTATAAGGAAGATGCAAATACTCTTCATCCTCGCACATCGATCAAGCAGGTATACCAGCATATTGGCCTTTGTAACATAAATTAGATTTCATTTGTGCACACATAGAAGGAAGTATTGCTGAAACGTTGCAGAAGATAGCGGAAACTTGCGATTCGTATGATTCGTTTCGAGCAGCCTTTATAGTCAGGTATTGGTCATTTGAGGCACAAATGAGAATAAAATATGGCTTATTACAATATGTCTCATCTGAAAACTCGCAATAGAAAACAGCAGTCAAATTCTCTGAGAATATGGCTAATAGGAACCAATATCTAGACAGCCCATGTAGTGACGGAGAATTGGTACAGATACGCAAAACGAAACTACCGATGAAGTATCAACAAGCATTGATAGGACGTGGAGGCGATAATGTAGAAACCTTCAAAGTAGTTTAGCGAGCAGTCGAATTCATGTATGAAATCGACGCTCAAAGACGACGTGATTCAGGACACAATAACTTTGGAAGGACAGATAATAATAAGAAGAACAGTAATGGTAGGGACAGTATTGCGAATGAAATAGTTACGTAAATGGGAATAGTGGAAACACGAGACTACAACGTAATGGATATGGCTTTAATAATAATAATTGGCCGGCCGAAGTGGCCGTGCGGTTCTAGGCGCTGCAGTCTGGAACCGCGAGACCGCTACGGTCGCAGGTTCGAATCCTGCCTCGGGCATGGATGTGTGTGATGTCCTTAGGTTAGTTAGGTTTAAGTAGTTCTAAGTTCTAGGGGACTAATGACCTCAGAAGTTGAGTCCCATAGTGCTCAGAGCCATTTGAACCAATAATAATTGGAACGGGACAAATAGGGACGAAAATAGGAATGGAAACTGGAGAACTCGGGAAAACGGGCACACTGACTTTAATCAGCGATCGCCAGTTCAATGGAGAGAAAGCAGATGAAGAGGTGGTGCAAGAATGCAGCCACAGCCAAATACTCCAGGTAGTAGAACTGAAAAACAGAGGGAGGTTGAATTACGACCACCAAATCCTGGGAAGCGTGTGGAATGACAGACGTTAGGTATCGTAGGGGCTCAAGCAGATAATACACTTTCCACAGACTCAGATAACAAAGTAACCGCCGGCCGCTGTGGCCGAGCGGTTCTAGGCTCTCCAGTCTGGAACCGCGTGACTGCTACGGTCGCAGGTTCGAATCCTGCCTCGGGCATGGAAGTGTGTGATCTCCTTCGGTTAGTTAGGTTTAAGTAGTTCTAAGTTCTAGGGGACTGATGACCTCAGATGTTAAGTCCCATAGTGCTCAGAGCCATTTGAACCATTTGAACAAAGTAACCACAGCGATAAATAGGTTAGGACAGGAATCGGAAGTGAAAATAGGAACGAGAGAAGAATCGTCAAAAGTATCCGGACAGATACCGCAGATAGGCAGGAAGTCACAGCTGAAGTGTTGGGACGAGATAGATTGGACAGATACTGACGATGAGGACGTACTCCTAGCTTTACCTAATCATGAACTAGGTAATAATAAGGAAGCAGTGATGTATATGGTGCAGATGTTTGATTTTGCACAGACGACAGATGATTTTCAGCAGGATAATACATATCCTAACGTAATCAGTCACAGTACGATTGATCGAGACGATAAGAGTAACCCACAAAATACGACTAACATAGGGCAGAAAGAAAAGAGGAAAGTACGAATAAGTACACTTAATCGAAAGTTCGATACGCAACAAGATTTGCTAAAAGCCTTCCATAAAACTTTGGAAGAAAATCAGAAAGAGTCGGAAGCGTTATCGATACAGGGATTCGAACAGAACAGGGAATAACAAGCAGATCATGGAGAGGCCAATGATAGGGCAAATATTTCGTCTGGATCGGAAAACGAACCACATCATGAAGTATCTGAACAGGCGGAAAAATCAGAGTCAACGTAATACAATTGTGGCACATATGAGAACATAGTACGGCAGTATTACCGAGTATATGTAATCATCAAACCAAATACAGAAAACAGCGTAATATATGACGACGTAGCTGAAGTTTGCGTCTGTAACCCTCAGTGGCAGACAACAAAGATGAAAACGAATTGAATCAGGGTGCCAGTACAGATAGACCTAATGTAGAATTTGCTGAATCCCCAGAATCTAAACGTCAGGTACTACTACATTTAAAGAATAAGTGCTATGTTTTAAAATCCAAGTTCAATACGATCACTCGGGTGTGTGACGAAGAGACAAATCTAAAAGAAAGAGCAAGGTGTCAAAATGAGGCTTTAAAATCTAAATTGGTTAAGGCAGAAGCTGATCTAAAAGCGGCAAGAATACACTTAGACAATTTGAGAGGAAATACACTACTGGCCGTTAAAATTGCTACACCAAGAAGAAATGCAGATGATAAACGGGTATTCATTGGAAAAATATATTATACTAGAACTCACATGTGATTACATTTTCACGCAATTTGGGTGCATAGATCCTGAGAAGTCAGTACCCACAACAACCACCTCTGGCCGTAATAACGGCCTCGATACACCTGGGCATTGAGTCAAACAGAGCTTGGATAGCGTGTACAGGTACAGCTGTCCATGCAGCTTCAACATGATGCCACAGTTCATCAAGAGTAGTGACTGGCGTATTGTGACGAGCCAGTTGCTCGGCTACCATTGACCAGACGTTTTCAATTGGTGAGAGATCTGGAGAATGTGCTGCCCAGGGCAGCAGTCGAACATTTTCTATATCCAGAAAGGGCCGGTACAGGACCTGCAACATGCAGCCGCGCATTATCCTGCTGAAATGTAGGGTTTCGCAGGGATTGAATGAAGGGTAGAGCCACTGGTCGTAATGCATCTGAAATGTGACGTCCACTGTTCAAAGTGTCGTCAATGCGAACAGGGGGTGACCGAGACGTGTAACCAATGGCACCCCGTACCATTACGCCAGGTGATACGCCAGTATGACGATGACGAATACACGCTTCCAATGTGCGTCCACCGCGATGTCGCCAAACACGGATGCGACCATCACGATGCTCTAAACAGAACCTGGATTCATCCGAAAAAATAACGTTTTGCCGTTCGTGCACCCAGGTTCGTCATTCAGTACACCGTCGCAGGCGCTCCTGTCTGTGATGCAGCATCAAGAGTAACCGCAGCCATGGTCTCCAAGCTGATAGTCCATGCTGCTGCAAACATCGTCGAACTGTTCGTGCAGATGGTTGTTGTCTGGCAAACGACCCCATCTGTTGACTCAGGGATCGAGACGTGGCTACATGATCCGTTACAGCCATTCGGATAAGATGCCTGACATCTCGACTGCTAGTGATACGAGGCTGTTGGGATCCAGCACGGCGTTCCGCGTTACCCTCCTGAACCCACCGATTCCATATTCTGCTAACAGTCATTGGATGTCGACCAACGGGAGCAGCAATGTCGCGATACGATAAACAGCAATCGCGATAGGCTACAATCTGACCTTTATCAAAGTCGGAAACGTGATGGTATGCATTTTTCCTCCTTACACGAGGCAGCACAACAACGTTTCACCAGGCAACGCCGGTCAACTGCTGTTTGTGTATGAGAAATCGGTTGGAAACTTTCCTCATGTCAGTACGTTGATGGTGTCGCCACCGGTGCCCACCTTGTGTGAATGCTCTGAAAAGCTAATCATTTGCATATCACAGCATCTTCTTCCTGTCGGTGAAATTTCGCGTCTGTAGTACGTCAATTTCGTGGTGTAGCAATTTTAATGGCCAGTAGTGTATTTCTCCCCAAACCTTCGAACACACACAAATAAACCGATTAAATTACGAAGTAATTGAGGACATATTAATGGAGGAAGACAAAGACGAGAGTACTACGGAGATAAGTCTGATACTTCGTGTAGTAGTAAAGGGTATTGGTGTTAACGCAATAATAGGTAGTGGGAGTGAGTTAACGGCGATATCAGAGCAGTTATTTAATCGTTGCAATAGTGACAATGATTTGTTAGTGTTCAAAACACGAAAGGTTAAAGTACACGGAGCAATTATGGGACGTTCGTCGAACGTCACAAGGCAGACAAGACTTGTAACTGACTGCTGGGGTCAAATAATAGAAACGAATTTTGTCAGAATACCATAATGTCAGTCGATATGATTATCGGAGCTGATATCCTTAGTCAACATAAAGCTATTTTAGGCATGGGCAGAGGAAGTGTAACTTTATGAGAAATTACTTTAAAATTCGAAGACAACATGAGACATGAAGAAATATACGGAAATTATACACAGTTAGATGGAGATATTACGTGTCAGGATAATCCGCGATATCTAGCGATGAAGGAATCAGAGCTTGTGAATGTATAAACACTTGACATTCACACAGAGATCGAAAAAAAAAATCAGAGTCTAGAGGAGTTAACAGACCAGCAAAAGTTGCATTGAGATTGAATATTACGTAAGCATGCGATGGTATTTGAACCGAAACCGGGAGCAATTAAAAATTTGCAATACAGATTCGAGGTTAAGGAGCACAAGCCTTTTAGAGTATCTCCATATAACATTCAGTTGAGTTACCAACGAGCTGTATTCTTGGAGTTAAATAAGATGGAAGAAGACGGTGTTATTGAACAGGTACCACAACTTATAACAGCGGATTACGTGTTGTAGAAAAGGATGGAACGATACGTTTAGTGTTAGATTCCAGACAAATTAACACAATCATAATTCCAGAAACAGGTGATCTCGAGAGACTAGAAGATTTACTACAAAAGTTTCATAATGTAAAGGTATTCATTCTCATCACTCGATTTACGAAGTAGTTTTTGGTAAATTGAACTAGCGCCAGAATGCGGGAAATATAGTGCATTTACTGCTTTTGGAAGGTGCTATGGATTTAAAAGACTCCCCTTCGGACTGAACATTTCATCTGCAGCTTTTATTCGAGGTCTAGGAATTATTTTACCTAAGGAATTACAGGAACGATTGATATGATATGTAGATGACATCCTCATAACAGAGCCATCATGGGAGAAACATAATAAAATGTTGGGTACATTACTGAAAACACTTAAAGAACATGGGGTAACAGTAAGTCAGAAAAAATCCACATTTGGAACACAGCAGATAAACTTTGTAGGACATGTTACATCTGCACAGGGAATAAAGCCGAATCCAGACAAAGTAGAGGCAATAAGCAACTTTGTAACACCATATAATAGGAAGACACTCAGAGGGTTCTTGGGACTAGTAACGTTCCTTAAAAGGTTCATCTGTATAGACACTCTAGCTACACATCGATTATGCAGTTTAACTTGTAAAAACACGCCATGGATATGGGATGATACGGCAGAACAAGAATTTCAGAAGTTGACAAAGACGTTAGCGGAAGTACCGATTCTGTCACACCCAAATCTTACACAAGATTTTCGGATGGCAACAGACAGCGCCAAGACTGGATTAGGCGTAGTATTATTTCAACACTACGAACAAGATGGACAGGTAATACACAAAACCATTGCATTTGCGAATCGTGTCTTATCAAAGAGCGAGAGGAACTACTCCATTACAGAGCTTCAAGCTTTAGTAGTAGTCTGGGGTTTCCGAAAGTTTAGATATTTTCTATTCGGGAGGAAAACTATTGTATACACAGATCATAAAGCTCTCGAGGTTTTTCTCACAGCAAAGTTGACCTATGGTAGGCTAGCAAGGTGGATTTTAATCTTGCAAGAGTATGATTTCTGTCTAAAACATATTCCAGGACCTTAGCCGATTTTCTTTCCCGATTTTCACATCAGTACAGATCGAGACCAAGTTGGCACATATTACATAAGAGGAGTTTATTTCGAGAATTACATTATAACAGCCTTTTCAAACATTGCGAACGAACAGAACAAAGATCTAGAAGTGTTAAGGGTCAAACATAAATTGAAAGGCAAGAGATCGGTTGACATTCGTCAGCATTATTTGCTGAAGAATGATGTGCTGTTCCACAGACGAGACCCAAGTACTAGTTTGTGGACGGTATGTGTTCCTGGTGAATTAATAAACAATTATATATGGTACACACATTTAAGTAACGGACACTTTGGGGTGAATAAATGTTTTATGAAACTTAAAGAGACTGCACATTTCCCCAACATGGAAAGACGACTTCGTCAAATACTTAAAAAATGTAGAGATTGCCAACGAGCCAAACATGTTACATTTTGGACTAGACCACCATTATCACCTATAATGCCGGAAAAAACTAAAACATCTAGCAGCAACAGATTTGATGGGACCGCTACCAAGGACACGGAATGGGAACACATTTATTTTCGTGGTCGTAGAATTAACATCAAAGTATGTCACATTGACCCCTTTGAAACGTGCAATGGGTGTTACAATCAGTAAAGCACTTCAAAGTGATTTCTTCAAACAAGTAGCACATGCAGAAAGGTTGATTTCAGATAATGGGCCACAATATAGATCTAAACTTTAAAAAGACACAAAATTAAAACCATCTTCATATCCAGATACAAACCAAGCGCCAGTAGTGCAGAACGAACAGTGAAGGATATTGGGACATGGTGTTGGTTGTACTGTAGTTCGCGATACACTACATGGGATGCAAATTTACATCAGTTACAAACTATCATAAACGAAATGCCACACAGTACTACACGCTTACTGCCAGTAACAGTACTTAAGAATAAAAGACCAGTGGATAAGGTGAGAGAAGTGCTACAGTTCCCCCCATCCAGAAGACATCACACCAGTAGGTAATAAAAGTAGGACTTGAAAACACCGAACGAGCAGTGGAAAAACGGAAGCTCAAAGTTGACAGACGTGCGTTCACACGAGTATTCACAGTGGGACAGTTGGTTTTTATTAGAACTCACTTGTTATCGAATAAAGGGAAACAGGTTTGTCATAAAATTTATCCCGTGTGTAAAGGACCTGTGGTAATTTACAAGGTAGTTCATGCCAATGCAGTGGAATTGGTGAACCCAAGAACTGGAAACAAGATAGGTCTACACCACGTCAGCCACCTTAAAGCTTTTAATGAATAAAATGTATTACAGTAATCATATGCAATTAGCAAGGAAAATAAAAATAAATGGATCACAGATAATACAGAAAAACTGTAGATATGTTTTAGGAATCAGCAGAAATCAAGAGGCAGATAAGAAGAGCTACAAACAAGTAATTATTCAAAATTAAGTACCATAATACTAATCAAATCGTTAAAGTAGATAAAAAAATCAATAAAAGGAAACTAATAACGTGAAGAACTAACTAACAAATCCACATATCACAGAGTCATACATGAAGTGAAGAAACCGTTATAAAAAAGAAAGTCAAAATAAAGTTATGTAAAGTGTGTAAATCATAAATTCGTGTAAAATACTGAGAAAAAGTTTAATATCCAATATTTATATATTCATTGAATTATTCAGGTACAAAGTTATCTATGTAATTATTAGATGTAAAAGTTCATATTTGTTATGTTATCCATGTAATTACATGATGTAAACTTTATTGTAAATTTTGAAAAAAGACTTGTAAGTAGTCGTCATGAGGAGAAACAGAAGACACAGAGCTACGTCCTCACTATCGTCTGGGGATGGAGGATGCAGGCAAGCTGAAGTAAAAAGTGCTGAGTCGATGGGAAGCTACAGATGTGAGCGAGAGAGTAAACGATTGCACAACATGGCATTAGCAACAAACCAGCGACCGAAGGAAAGAATTGACTGACTCACGCCTTACATATTGCGGGTAATGAGCCAGGTGGATGTTAAAGAATGTGTCTCACACCTCACCCCATTACCCAAAGGGCTGGGCAAATCCAACGACAGCACGGGACAAACGAAGCACACCTGCGCAGAAGGCAAGCGAACCCAATTAGTGATGGATAATAGCAGCCACAACAATAGCTGCAACCGATAACAAGCTCCTCATTACCATTACAACCGCCTGGGAAAAATAGCCACGAGAATATTTCTCTTAAATACCCAGTGGACAAATGTATATCTGACGGCAGATTATCACTTCCGTGATCAATTCAAACTTCATATGAATACCTGCCGGTAAAAACGTTGTAAACCTCAAAATACAAAGTGTACAGGAGGTGCGAAAGACTATTACCTATGCAACAGGTTCACAAACGGCACAAATAGCATTCACAATCACTTCAAATGAGTCCATTACTGATTAATGTGTACAAGTTGTGGCAGTAAGTGACCTGAAAAGCGAGATAATACAGATTTTCGTTCGGTATCCATGCAAAAACGATGTAACACTAACGGGAGTAGCACGCTTTTGTGGGTTACAACGTTTATACCACTGACATTATTCTACCTCTAATACTGTGTATTGGTTTTATTCAGATAGGCGTAAATACAATTTGCATTATACGATGTCGGAACTTCTGGGTGTTTGACTGAAGGCGGAAATATTGTTACAAACGAAGGGTTTGCAGTGATAAACGTTCACATTTTCATTTCACAAGAATATAACGAAACAGAATCGATACTACACACGCAGTTTAAACAAAACATTATTAATAGTTCCCTCTGTGTAACACGATTATTCATGGCACACAAGACATATTGTTGCAAACGTATGTTTTGTGTGACTGACCATGACACTGTCACTTTACTTTATCTTTAGGTTCTCATAAAATTCTCGGTATTTTTCAGGAATATATCTACACATGTCTAGAAGATTAGGTTTCTTTTCCGCATAAACAGGCAATGGCTCTCCATAAAGTCTAGGTAGGTCATTCAAGCTAAACACCGCCGGCAGAACTGTGATACTATTTTCACCCCTGGAGCGTTTTGTTAGGTTTGCTGAGTACCAAGTCTGCAAGTAGTTATGGCACTTGCGGCACTAAAGTACTGTTGGGGAGTCTAAAGATATCTTCATCCAAACATAATCCGTTATTTTGTATTTTGGATCTTTGCAGACGTGCTTTTCAATACTGCTTAAATCAAGAAAATCGTCCAGCTCCATGTAACAAACCAGAAACGAGTCGTTTTGTTGTGCAGTAGCTATTACCTGAATCCATTCAAATGGTTCATACACAGAGTAGTTCCTATTTCTCTCAATTAATCCGAAATCCCAGTCACAAGGAAAAAATCTGTGTCCTGTGATAAGAAACTTTTGCTCCGCAGAGGTGACACACTACATGTTCAGAAGATATTGATACAAAACAATAGTTTTCCAGTTATTGTTCTGTCCTGTATATCGATCTGACCACACCACTAAAGTTCTTTCTTCAGACGGGTTTAGTACTGAAAATATAGATGTTACGTACTTCAGAAGGCACGAAGTAATTTCCGCCGATCCCCGCTTAGCAACAGTTTCAGGCCATACACACATCCACACCTTATTGTCACCAACGTCATGTATTGCCTGATTGTAGGTTGACAGCTGGCGTTGATAGAAAACCGCATAATGGGTAAGGGTAGGACACAACAGCTCCTGTTGGAGGTCTGTGCATATCACAACATAGGTTTCGTTTGCTTTAGCTTTTGCTGTATCCTTCTCCAGCATTGAATACGCTGCTTCCGCACGTAAATGGTGCAGTTTGGCTTCTTCGTCGATTTTCTTTCTCTCTGTTTCATTTTTACTGTTACCTAACTGCAAGAACAGTCTGTCACAATACCCACATGAATCCGAACGTGGTACTTCAAAGCGAAAATTATATTGTCCCTGAAAATATCTCTGTAAACTCTTTCACTGCACTGCACTGTCGGATTATCTTCTTTAAAGAGTCGGCAAGGTTTAGAAATATTCAAATCGGATCTCAGGCAGAGCTTTTCATTCTTATGTCTTGAGTAGTGGCTTTCTTGTTTTGGCAGCTTCTCAACGAGGTTTCTCATCACGTCCTTCAAGCTGTCCTCCAGCTTATTTGGACGATTCACATACGTATCCCTGCTGTATTCTAACGGCACGCCACATTTCATATTCCCTTGGAGCATTTGTACACGTCTGGCTGTAATCCTATATACCATGCACAACGTTTTTTGACATGCCTGAATTTTTTCTGCTCCTCTTCTTAAAAAATACGTGAATGTGCAGTGTCTGCGCGAAATGGTCTCCTCAGTCTCCCTACGTTTGACGCCTACTATTTCAATGCACGACGAAGCAAAATGTCTGGTTTGTGCATTATAGTCTAAAGCGTAGAATTCTTGAAGAAGCTCTCTGTTGCCCTCCATTTTTAGTGTTTTACAATGGTATCTACATTTGCACGTAGCAATCTATAAAAAGAGCACGACATAATGATTTATTTATTTATTTCGAGTCAAAAACATTACAACAATATTTACAATATATACAATATAACAAGTCAGGTCAAATCATAAAGGAACAAACTAAACGGTATTAACCCAAAATTGTGCAACGGCAGCAGCATTGTCTGAAACATCAACAAGCTCTTGTGTGGAACATGATACAGGACATCT
The DNA here is from genome assembly GCF_023864275.1 of Schistocerca cancellata. NCBI lineage: Eukaryota > Metazoa > Arthropoda > Insecta > Orthoptera > Acrididae > Schistocerca > Schistocerca cancellata. Next base: position 505,540,222 of record NC_064634.1, on the reverse strand, counting down.
AGGACAGTTAATTAAATGTTTGGTTGTCTGTTCTTCTCCGCAGTCACACAAGGTGGAAGATTCCTTCATGAAGCCCCATTTAAACAGATTGTCCTTAGTTCGTCCGACGCCACTCCTGAGCCGATTTAGAGACTTCCACACTGTCCAGACTTGATTTCCACCAGGAGGAAGGGTCTCAGAAGGAGTCATCCAATCATTACTGTCAGATTTTGCTGTCCACTGAGATAGTCTGGCTGCTCCAGTCCGACCGGTGAGGGGTGTAGTAGTTCTCATGAAGCTCCTCCTAGATTTGAGTCTACTAATTGGTGGCTGGTATCCATGTAGCAGGTGACAGCGCATTACAATGTAATGTTTGCAAATAACGTATGGAATCTCCCACTTCACAGAAATATTGTGTCATATTGGCATACAACGTTTATGCACCCACATGTTCAGTTGGGATTTCCCAGGTACTGGTTTGCTATTGTGGGCCACATATGTTTGCCCAGAATTCCGTTTGTGTTTTTCGCGTTCCTCTTCCACTCACTATACTTAATTTTCCGTTTCCGGCTCCTATTTATATCTTCATACGACGTTTCTGCTCCATGTTTACAACGTTTCTGCATCTCCGGGCGGGGACTACTCAGGAGGACGTCGTTATCAGGAGAAAGAAAACTGGCGTTCTACGGATCGGAGCGTGGAATGTCAGATCCCTTAATCGGGCAGGTAGGTTAGAAAATTTAAAAAGGGAGATGGATAGGTTAAAGTTAGATATAGTGGGAATTAGTGAAGTTCGGTGGCAGGAGGAACAAGACTTTTGGTCAGGTGATTACAGGGTTATAAATACAAAATCAAATAGGGGTAATGCAGGAGTAGGTTTAATAATGAATAAAAAAATAGGAGTGCGGGTAAGCTACTACAAACAGCATAGTGAACGCATTATTGTTGCCAAGATAGACACAAAGCCCATGCCTACTACAGTAGTACAAGTTTATATGCCAACTAGCTCTGCAGATGATGAAGAAATAGATGAAATGTATGACGAGATAAAAGAAATTATTCAGGTAGTGAAGGGAGACGAAAATTTAATAGTCATGGGTGACTGGAATTCGTCAGTAGGAAAAGGGAGAGAAGGAAACATAGTAGGTGAATATGGATTGGGGGGAAGGAATGAAAGAGGAAGCCGCCTTGTAGAATTTTGCACAGAGCATAACTTAATCATAGCTAACACTTGGTTCAAGAATCATGAAAGGAGGCTGTATACATGGAAGAAGCCTGGAGATACTGACAGGTTTCAGATAGATTATATAATGGTAAGACAGAGATTTAGGAACCAGGTTTTAAATTGTAAGACATTTCCTGGGGCAGATGTAGATTCTGACCACAATCTATTGGTTATGAACTGCAGATTGAAACTGAAGAAACTGCAAAAAGGTGGGAATTTAAGGAGATGGGACCTGGATAAACTGAAAGAACCAGAGGTTGTAGAGAGTTTCAGGGAGAGCATTAGGGAACAATTGACAGGAATGGGGGAAAGAAATACAGTAGAAGAAGAATGGGTAACTCTGAGGGATGAAGTAGTGAAGGCAGCAGAGGATCAAGTAGGTAAAAAGACGCGGGCTAATAGAAATCCTTGGGTAACAGAAGAAATATTGAATTTAATTGATGAAAGGAGAAAATATAAAAATGCAGTAAATGAAGCAGGCGAAAAGGAATACAAACGTCTCAAAAATGAAATCGACAGGAAGTGCAAAATGGCTAAGCAGGGATGGCTAGAGGACAAATGTAAGGATGTAGAGGCGTATCTCACTAGGGGTAAGATAGATACTGCCTACAGGAAAATTAAAGAGACCTTTGGAGAGAAGAGAACCACTTGTATGAATATCAAGAGCTCAGATGGCAACCCAGTTCTAAGCAAAGAAGGGAAAGCAGAAAGGTGGAAGGAGTATATAGAGGGTTTATACAAGGGCGATGTACTTGAGGACAATATTATGGAAATGGAAGAGGATGTAGATGAAGATGAAATGGGAGATAAGATACTGCGTGAAGAGTTTGACAGAGCACTGAAAGTCCTGAGTCAAAACAAGGCCCCGGGAGTAGACAACATTCCATTAGAACTACTGATGGCCTCGGGAGAGCCAGTCATGACAAAACTCTACCATCTGGTGAGCACGATGTATGAGACAGGCGAAATACCCTCAGACTTCAAGAAGAATATAATAATTCCAATCCCAAAGAAAGCAGGTGTTGACAGATGTGAAAATTACCGAACAATCAGTTTAATAAGTCACAGCTGCAAAATACTAACGCGAATTCTTTACAGACGAATGGAAAAACTGGTAGAAGCCGACCTCGGGGAAGATCAGTTTGGATTCCGTAGAAATGTTGGAACACGTGAGGCAATACTGACCTTACGACTTATCTTGGAAGAAAGATTAAGAAAAGGCAAACCTACGTTTCTAGCATTTGTAGACTTAGAGAAAGCTTTTGACAATGTTGACTGGAATACTCTCTTTCAAATTCTGAAGGTGGCAGGGGTAAAATACAGGGAGCGAAAGGCTATTTACAATTTGTACAGAAACCAGATGGCAGTTATAAGAGTCGAGGGGCATGAAAGGGAAGCAGTGGTTGGGAAAGGAGTGAGACAGGGTTGTAGCCTCTCCCCGATGTTATTCAATCTGTATATTGAGCAAGCAGTAAAGGAAACAAAAGAAAAATTCGGAGTAGGTATTAAAATTCATGGAGAAGAAGTAAAAACTTTGAGGTTCGCCGATGACATTGTAATTCTGTCAGAGACAGCAAAGGACTTGGAAGAGCAGTTGAACGGAATGGACAGTGTCTTGAAAGGAGGATATAAGATGAACATCAACAAAAGCAAAACGAGGATAATGGAATGTAGTCTAATTAAGTCGGGTGACGCTGAGGGAATTAGATTAGGAAATGAGACACTTAAAGTAGTAAAGGAGTTTTGCTATTTAGGGAGTAAAATAACCGATGATGGTCGAAGTAGAGAGGATATAAAATGTAGACTGGCAATGGCAAGGAAAGCGTTTCTGAAGAAGAGAAATTTGTTAACATCGAATATAGATTTAGGTGTCAGGAAGTCGTTTCTGAAAGTATTTGTATGGAGTGTAGCCATGTATGGAAGTGAGACATGGACGATAACTAGTTTGGACAAGAAGAGAATAGAAGCTTTCGAAATGTGGTGCTACAGAAGAATGCTGAAGATAAGGTGGGTAGATCACGTAACTAATGAGGAGGTATTGAATAGGATTGGGGAGAAGAGAAGTTTGTGGCACAACTTGACTAGAAGAAGGGATCGGTTGGTAGGACATGTTCTGAGGCATCGAGGGATCACAATTTTAGCATTGGAGGGCAGCGTGGAGGGTAAAAATCGTAGAGGTAGACCAAGAGATCAATACACTAAGCAGATTCAGAAGGATGTAGGTTGCAGTAGGTACTGGGAGATGAAGAAGCTTGCACAGGATAGAGTAGCATGGAGAGCTGCATCAAACCAGTCTCAGGACTGAAGACAACAACAACAACAACAACATGTGAAGTTTGTTCAGTTAATCTAATATTTGTGTATTGTAGATATTAATAAAACATGTTTGTAAAGATAAATAATCTGAATGAATGTAAAATTTTTATTTTGAAAAATTATTAATTATTTTAGATATGATAACAATTTAATTAATGTAAGAGATATGTTGAGACTATAGATAATAGAAACAAACGCTTCCTTAACTTCAATTCATCTTCCATAATCAACATCATGAGTATTTGATAACTGTGGAGTGCCTGGAATTATTTTTAAAAAAATAGGACAATTTGAAGAGTGGATGAACCATTTGAAAGAAGTTAATAATAAGACAAAGGAAATATTGTAGTATTAAATTAATCAGAACTGCTATAAAAGACTGTAAAGACAAAACAGTAATCAGCTAGATAGACAGTACCATCTAAAGCCAGATTTCATATTAAAAATTTAGAATATTAAGACAAGATCATCTAGAATAAGCTAGGCCAATAGCTGAACAAAGACAAAAAATCGATTCTTATAATTTCGCACTGCAATGACCAATGCGTCAACCATTGCTCACAGCAGCACAACATCAAGTCAGAAGGGATGGCATGTGTAAGGTGTCCGCATTTTTCGGACTTAAATGAGCTTCATAATTACGATACAGAATAAAATCCTCAGAAAATAACTCTATATTTTTAACAGGAAGCAATTGTAATAATCTCATGTACTGAATAACAAGACAATACCCACCCTTATAACGATAGGTGCATGAGTAAATGAGATAAAGTGAACGCACTTTGGAGGCAGACTGTGCACGTGGCTAATGGTATTGGGAAACACCAATTAACATTAACAAAAGAAGGCCCAGCTGCAGCGCAGAATGAAATAAGGCGAGAACAGTGTAACACATTTAGATAAACACAGCCGAGACTGTGTGTAAGTGGCTAGACAGCATTAACAAAGCTAGCAGCGACCCGGCAAGAAAAATAAAAAGTCACCTATAGCGAGGAAGTGGTTGGCTGAAGCCATATCGTGTGATGTAGAAGGGACACGATGGGGAGAGTCAAGTCATATAAAAGCATTTTTGAGAACTAAATTAACAGAGTACTCTCGTCTCGCAGTGGGCCACACCTATGTGTGGGAAGTAGCAAAGACGTTCAGACCGTTTCATCTGCGAAGTGAGGGTGGTACACTTCATTTATCATGGCGATAGATGTAAAGCAGTAGTTCATATTCCTGTGGGAATTTTTTTGGGCAGAGCATTGTGCACGTCACTCCATCCCTTAGCGAGTGTGCAATAGCCATTATTTCGACTAGGGAAATTTTAACATTCTACAGAAGGCAGGAAAGTTAAGACTGAGTGATTCAGTCAATGCCAGAGTAGAGAATTAGCGTTTCATATCCAGCACGGAGCAACACTGCCGCAGTTCCCGATTAGTAATGTACCAACGTGCATTAGGCGACATTAAATGTTGAGTCGAGATTTTGCTCACTCCAACCTGTGTATGCTTTGAATATAGAATTTCCTGAGTTGAATACTAACATACCCTCCATTGAGTACACAGAGAGTTTGATTAGTTTAAAAGATAAAATTTCATTCTCCACCAACTTAGTCCACTGAACAGCTACGACAACGTAGATGTAAATTCACTGTTAGTTATAACATCCTGTGATTTTAAAGATTTAATAATCACGTATTCAATGTGTAAATGTTAATTATTTTCTTGAGAGTTGAAAGTAATTGAGCTTGCTTGTTGTGTAGCACTTGAACCCTGAAAGCAGTGATAAATTAACTGTAGAATGAAAAAGGGAGAGATTGTGTTGTCATTTTAGAAAAAATCCCAAACTTTCATTTATACCAATTTGTGTATTCTTGTTATGTCACAGCAGAATTTATAATTAATTTGAAATGATCCGCACCTAACATTAGCGGTATTACAGGGCCAAAATTAATAGCTATGTAGAATGTCTGTTTACCACCCTGTGCTTGAGAAGACATTCAGATGCGCTCACAAAATAGCTTTACCCCCCAGCGAGTTACACAAAATGACGACATGTTACAATGGGGGTAGCAAATTTTTATGATATAGGTCCGTTTGTTCATTTAATATTTTATCAGGGTCTGTCTGTGAGTGTATATAGAATTCGATTTCTTCCAAAACGTTTAATTTATATCCGTGATTCTGTACTCGAATTTAACTGACGTCTTCCTTACTAATGTATTATGTTCGTTAGACATTTGAGTTATGCAAGTTGGCAGTCTGTATGTAAATTTTTGTTTTGTGGTTATTTCTCTCGTTAATTTTATGTCGCTATGGATGTTAGTGGATTTAGGTTTATAGCGTTTGTCGTATAGTTTTTTCACTATTCTTGGATCAAAGTTATGTTGTTGAGCTATATGTGAAGGGCTTCCAATTTCTTTGTATAGCTGTACCTTCTGAACGGAGATTCAGTAGTCTGCTAACCATTGTGTTAAGTAGGCGTATTTGTGTGTTTTCGGGTGGAAAGACTATGCTTTAATAATGTTGTCTGAAACTGCGTATTTTCAGTATATTTCAAATTTGTGCTCATTGTTACTATTTTTGATTGTCGGGTGCAAAAGAATTTATAGTTTTATTGGTTTCAGTTCAAGCAGGAACATAGGCCTATAAGATTTTGGGTCAGTCCTTAGTTCGTTTGGTTTGGGTGTCGTAACCATCTCGGTTAGCTTCCATGCCAGTGTGTGGTGTCGTTTTTGACACAGTATTTGTGGATGGCTATCAGCAGCGGGATTGTTATTGTCAAAGGGGATTTTCCGAGCTGTAATCTGATGAGTTCTTTGGTTAAGTCACATTTCAGTTTTGTCTCACTTACGAATTTTATAGATAGTAATTCATCTTCTATTGAGGCTGTTGGATTCTGCAGTAAGACGAAGCTTCCCTTATGTGTTCTACATATAGGCATGCAGACTAGCAGTCTGCATATATCTTCGGTACTTAGTACACTGTTACATTACCGTTTTACCCAGAACAGTCCCACAATTAACATAAAATCAGAATATGAGATAGGAATAGTTAATCAACACTGGGTAATAAATGTACCTCAGTAAGAGTGATTTTTGGTAGTTCTAAGCTGTTTTGGAAGTACATTTGGATGAGCTGCCAGTACTCGGTCGAGCAGTAAGGTCCTGTAGCCACTCTCAGGAGTATTGTCAGAAGGACACACCGGCAGGGGCGCAGGTCAATGGCATTCAGTTAACTGGACTTCCCTTTGAAATACAGCAACTGGACGCTGAGCACCCAGCAGGAAACACAGATACGATCTTCTGTGACGTAAGGCCTCAAGGAGCTACTGTTCTTATGACAAACTGCCTATTGGCTTCTGTCTCGGGTTTTTCGGCCGACGTTCATCTAATGATTTTTCTTTTTTTCTGACGTTTCGCCAGCACGAGTGGCTGGCATTGTCAAAGCTTCACCCTCCATTGCCGGTGGTGAACTGGAGCCGAGCTCGCGGCCGCAGACTATATGTACCTGGCGCGCCAACGTCCGAGGGCTTCTCCGCGGTCAATTCCGGTGCGGTTCTCCTCTTGCTACCTGCGACGGTCGTTCGCTGCAGTACGGGAAGCCAGGATCCGTTTACCTTAAGGCTTTCCTCTTTCTTGTTGAAACTGTTCGCGTGTTTTTGTATTTCTACAGCTTCTCTCAACAAACGCGTGTGATAGTGCTTCTCTACAGCCAGAACTTCCGTGTCGGCGAATTTTATTACGTGGTCGGTCTCATTCAGTGCGTGCTCTGCCACGGCCGATTTCTCCACCTGCCCCAACCTGCAATGTCGCTTATGCTCTTTGATCCTGGTGTTAATTGATCGTCCAGTCATTCCGACATAAACTTTTCCGCATGTGCATGGTATACGGTATATTGCCGACATTGCAAGTGGGTCTCTTTTCTCCTTCGCCGATCTAAGACACTCTTTGATCTTCCTTGTCGGTTTGAAAATCGTCTTTACGCCATGTTTGCGCAATATGCGGCCGATTCTATCCGTCACTCTGGGAATGTATGGAAGAAAGGCCGTCCCGACATTTCTTTTTCCCGAGACAGAAGCCAATAGGCAGTTTGTCAACAAGTGGCCTCGAAAGCCTTAACAATTTTGTATTACGCCTCTACGGGGAGGAGATTTGCAGATTGTACCGACGCCTTGACCAACGGCGGAAGAAGAAAGCGCGATTGATGTCCTCTCTCGCCTTTCTGTCACGATGCGCGATGAATGTGCTACACCGAAGTTCTTGAGATGTAAGCGCCTATTCACCACCGCCCAAGGACATCGTATCTACGACAGAATGAAACGAGCTTTTCTTCGTGAGCGAATACATACAACACGGAGAGACTTGGCACGAACGGATCAGGAACTTCTGGACATTTTCTATCAACTAAGTAGCAGAATGCATCGAGACGACTGGGACAAGATCGACAGCATCACTCACAGGAGCATGCAGAACGAACTCGAGCGCTGCACCGAGCGGCAGAAGAAAAAGTTTTAAAGATGCCGGACGCAGACCAACAAGGCGATTCCCGACATGTCACACACAGTGGTCAACCCCACTGAACGACAATTGTCCGAAGAGGAAGTGTCTGTTCTTCAAAAAGGAGGGAATTTCGCTATCGTCCCGAGAACTATACCTATGGAGGACATCATTGCCAACACTGAAGCAGCCATTCGGACTCTTCATTGTGAAAGAGCAGAGGAAATACGCACGGAAACAGCCAGGATACTGCGCCAAGCAAAACCACCAGCTTGCAACCTGGAGAAAGCAGAGGTACGAGCCATTAAGAATCTCAACGCTGACAAGAGTATATTGGTACTGCCTGCCGATAAGGGGAATGCGACCGTCGTAATGAAGACCGAAGATTATGAGCAAAAGATCCGAGACCTTGAAACGTCCCCTTAGAAAAATTATACATGACTGTGCTTAAACTGACACACAATATTTTTAGCGCAACGCAATCTGACTTTCAAAAATCCCTACAAAAGAATGGCCCTGACTAACATTAACCTATACCTGTTACAAATCACTTACCTCACCAAAAACCCTTCGTTACTCGAACTACTGCAATACAGCGAGCGCCACTACTGCCAGCTAAATAAAAGATTCAAACTACGGAAGGCACTAACTACAGATAGGCATAGTTAGCAAATGAAAGATTTTAATAGAGAACAAACAATGTATTTACCTTAGTAGTCATAATATATATAGCAGTTCATGACATCCAGTCTTACAGATTTCAAAACTCCGCCATTTCTCTCCAAACATACACCACTGCTGGCGGCTCACCTCCAACTGCGCAACGCTACGCGCTGTTCACATCCAGCTGCTGCTGCCCAACACTACAATGTCAGACAACAATGCAAACTAGCCACGGACTGCACACGGCACAGCCAGTGATTTTCATACAGAGCGCTACGTAACGTTGCCAATAAGAAAACATAAACAGCCTACTTACAACCTATTAGATCCAACGACGTACCGAAAACTAAGCGCAGATCCGACACAGCGTATCACTCGGAATACGAATCGATTAATCAAGGCGTCTTCTCTGCCGGCGGACATACAGAGAAACCTGCGAAACACGGAAGCCCTACCACCTCGGCTGTATGGATTACCCAAGATCCATAAGAACAACGTTCCACTGAGACCGATCGTTAGCGCTCCTGGCTCACCAACGTATAAACTGGCGAAACACTTGGCCTCTCTGCTCCAGCCACACGTGAGGAAGACCGACACATACATTAAGGACTCAGGACATTTCATTGAGAAGCTGAAGAAACTGAAACTTTCACCAAACGACATCCTGGTCAGCTTTGATGTTGTTTCGTTATTTACGAAAGTGCCATTCAGTGACGCTCTGGAGCACATCGGTTCCATGTTCCCGCAAAGAATCAAACAGCTCTTCCATGCATGTCTCTCCACGGGCTATTTCACGTGGAATGGAGATTTCTACGAACAGCTGGAAGGCGTCGCCATGGGTAGTCCTCTCAGTCCAGTGGTGGCCAACTTCTTCATGCAACAATTCGAAGCACAGGCACTGGACTCGGCGACTTGCAAACCTATGGCGTGGTACAGGTACGTCGATGATACTTTCGTGGTGTGGAGCCATGGTGAAGAACAGCTCGGTGACTTCCTAAGACACTTGAACAGCCTCCATGCCAACATAACATTTACCATGGAAGTAGAAAAGGACAAGAAACTGCCATTTCTAGATGTGCTGGTCACAAGGGAAGGCGAAAACCTGGGACACAGCGTGTATCGAAAACCGACACACACGGACCGATACCTGCACAAACTGTCAAACCAACACCCGAGCCAGAAAAGTGGCATGATTAGTACGCTCGTAACGAGAGCAGGACGAATATGTGAGCCGCAACACCTCAAACGAGAAACGCAACACCTGCAAACTGTTCTGAGGAGCAATGGGTACTCCACAAATTACATTAGAAGTGTAACAGAGCCAAACACTCGGCGAAGTAAGGAACCAGAAAAAGAAATGTCGGGTACGGCCTTTCTGCCATGTATTCCCAGAGTGACGGACAGAATCGGCCGCATATTGCGCAAACATGGCGTAAAGACGATTTTCAAACCTACAAGGAAGATCGGCGAAGGAGAAAAGAGACCCACTTGCAATGTCGGGAATATACCGTATACCATGCACATGCGGAAAAGTTTATGTCGGAATGACTGGACGATCCATTAACACCAGGATCAAAGAGCATAAGCGACATTGCAGGTTGGGGCAGGTGAAGAAATCGGCCGTGGCAGAGCACGCACTGAATGAGACCGACCACGTAATAAAATTCGCCGACACGGAAGTTCTGGCTGTAGAGAAGCACTATCACACGCGCTTGTTCAGAGAAGCTGTAGAAATACAAAAACACGCGAACAGTTTCAACAAGAAAGAGGAAAGCCTTAAGATAAACGGATTCTGGCAGCGAACGACCGTCGCAGGTAGCAAGAGGAGAACCGCACCGGAAATGACCGCGGAGAAGCCCTCGGACATTGGCGCGCCAGGTACATATAGTCTGCGGCCGCGAGCTCGGCTCCTGTTCACCACCGGCAATGGAGGGCGAAGCGTTGACAATGCCAGCCACTGGTGCTGGCGAAACGTCAGGAAATATGAAAAATCATTAGATGAACGTCGGCCGAAGAACCCGAGACAGAAGCCAATAGGCAGTTTGTCAACAAGTGGCCACGAAAGCCTTAACATTTTTGTACTGTTCCTATGATTGAAATGAGGAATGAGAAGAAATGTTACTTGTAGCAAGATCCAGAAAGACGCTGTTGTGATCAAAACACAGAAAGCTGTGTTTCTTTGGAACGTACTGTATGCACACAGGTAACGACCCCTTCGTAAGCGTGGGATGCTGCCTGACGTTGGCATAAGAAACGAAACGTTTAGGCAATATAAGGACTACCAGGATTTGCTATTGCAAATAAATTGGAAGTTAGAGGGAGAAACTCGACTGTGCTGTCACGGTTCAACCTCATTGGCCACAGAACGAGAGAGATATGTCTCTTTCGAGCTCTAAATGGTAGGAAACACATTACTTGATGACTGCCTGAAATAAGACTCTGGGAAGAGAACCAGAGTCTTTTAAAGAATCTTTTTATTAGGTTTCACTTGCAATATCCATATCCCAACCAATTCTTACCAAGTATAGAATGCAAAATGCAGAAGTATCAGTCTTCCTTTTAGGGGACCAATAAGTACAAAATCACTTCTCCCTTAGACTTCACGTCCGGGGCCTTCACCGTCAAAGCTCTTCCGTGCCAGCTTCGTCACCACCAGGCCCCATCTCCAAGTTGGTGAGCTGAGCGACTTAAAAAAATTTTGGTTGACCTGAATCTAGTCGCAGGTGTGGGTCGTTGGTGCGTTGCCAGTGACTAATCCTGCAGCCTGTGGCGAAATAAATAAAAAAACATTTGTCAAATTATTGTGTTTTTTTAACTTTAGAATTTTTGAAAGGCTTTTTTACGGATTGTATTGACCGGCTTGAAGGCGGACAAATACAGTGCTGCGTGAAATATGCCTGTAATATAATTTACCATTCCGATTAATTACATTTTGAATTCTATGTCACTGTTGATTTTATCAGAGTTCTCACCTTAGACGTAGAATTAGTCGTTCTGCCACAATATTAATTCATCAGTCGCTATCGAAGTTCTTCTCTTTGTTGACCGTGTGTATCTTCCTAAGTCGGCGTCGGTTCACTTCACGAAGACGGTGGAAACCAAGGAATACAATGCTACGTTGCTTTAAATAATTTTCGTAACACTTCGACACTTCTCACTATTTTTTATTCACAAGACAATAAGACTTGCTCTGCTCGTCGCACAAACCACAATTACTAACAATATGGCTGCCTTTCTGCAGACACCAAAAATTACGTCCATCCTCCACGAGGCAGCAATCAAAAGTGTCCCTTAGCTCCTTCTTGGAGTATGAAACAAAAGAGAATCCAATGTGAACATTACAAAGATTATAACCTACATGCCTCTCAATGCTGCGTGAAATATGCCTGTAATATAATTTACCATTCCGATTAATTACATTTTGAATTCTATGTCACTGTTGATTTAATCAGAGTTCTCACCTTAGACGTAGAATTAGTCGTTCTGCCACAATATTAATTCATCAGTCGCTATCGAAGTTCTTCTCTTTGTTGACCGTGTGTATCTTCCTAAGTCGGCGTCGGTTCACTTCACGAAGACGGTGGAAACCAAGGAATACAATGCTACGTTGCTTTAAATAATTTTCGTAACACTTCGATACTTCTCACTATTTTTTATTCACAAGACAATAAGACTTGCTCTGCTCGTCTCACAAACCATAATTACTAACAATATGGCTGCCTTTCTGCAGACACCAAAAATTACGTCCATCCTCCACGAGGCAACAATCAAAAGTGTCCCTTAGCTCCTTCTTGGAGTATGAAACAAAAGAGAATCCAATGTGAACATTACAAAGATTATAACCTACATGCCTCTCAATTTAATCTTTGGCGCAGCCTTTAAGGTATTGTATGTCTCTGCGTCGGAATGTGTCCTTACAAGCCGCTTCAGCCTCCACCAACAGACCGAGTCAGTGAGATCGAGCTGCAACAATGAGATCATCCGTAGAGAGCGTATAGTCTTTTTATAGCATTTCCGTAACTCTAAGCTTCACTTTGAAGACTTGCGTTCGTATTCTCATGACCAATATGCTTTCACCTGTAGCCACAGATGCGACGCATGTCCTTCTCTAGCAGAAGCTGTCTTTTACACTAACATCAATACAATCGCGGTACAGCTTCACGAATGTAATTGTCTCATTTTGGTCCGCGATTTTTAGAGTCTAACAAGAGACTCTTTAGTCTAATGCGCCAAGGTTTTACTTTAGAAGTGCTATTGCTTGTCACGTGATTTATGAATCACTTTTATGAAATAAAGCTAATTAATTTTGATTCTTGTTTCATTTAGTGGACATTACATCCCTAGCTAATTAGTCTGGAGGGTGTCTAATTAATTTATGTCAGATAACAGGGCCAAACAACATACGTTCAGATCACCCAGCTCACAATAACTAACAACGTCGTGTAGAGATTGTCCGTTTTTGTTTGAGTAATGGTCGTGTAAAAAGTTGTGCCTCATGTTTAAGTCAGTTATGATGATGAAATGCTAGAATGATGAGATCTAACTTAGGAAACTGGAGATTATTACATCGTTCCAGATGTATAAGAAGGGTAACTGTAATCCATGTCGTTTATACCCTTCAACACATCTTTTCTATTTCTGATTCTGCAAACTACACAGGAAGATGCTGCTGTATCGTACTGAACTAACATCTGACGTGTAGAGCTACTCCTCCACATCTGCCAACTGCTTGGTGCTTGGCGTAGCAGTCGTACTGCTCAAATTTAGGAAAGATGTCATTTGCCATCTAAGAATCGACAAATTTTGTGATGCCAGTGTCGTGAATCGCGACCCGCCACGGTAGCCGAGTGCGCTAATTGCGCTGCTTTCTGGACTCGAGTAGGCGCGCCGGCTCCAGATCGAATGCGCCCGGCGGATTAACGTCGAGGGCCAGTCTGTCGACCAGCTTGGATGTGGTTTTTAGGCGGTTTTCCACATCCCGCTAGGTGAATACTGGGCTGGTCCTCACGCTCCTCCTCAGTTACACGGCTCACGGACATGCTGAAATGTTCGCACTATTCCATGGCTTACACTAGAAGCAGACAGCTGGGGTACACTACTTACATCCTGGGGGGTTCGAGGTGGCGGCAGGAAGGGCATCCAGCCACCCTGTGCAACTAACACTGACAAATCCGTAGTAACACAGCCGACCTCGCGTTGCATGGGACAAAGGCCCCAAGACAGAAAGAAAATGTTGTGAAAAGTCATAAGAAGAAGTGTCTTTTCGTTCTTAGTCCTGCCGCATTTGCGAACAGGAGGTTGATTTTCCTTCTATTTTGTGCTGCGAATATTCTTCAGACTCAAATCTTTTGGATCGCTAATACAAAATCGGATTTGGATGCGTGTTTGTGTTACTTGAATGTCTTTCCCGAAGACTAGCCTTCGTACATTCTGTATAGTGCTCTGTACTACGCTTTTCGGTGATTTGAAGAGGTTTAGGAGCACATTGTCTTCTGTATGTACAGGGACTTTCAAGAGTTGGCCCTTCGTTTCTGGGTTACTGTGCGTGTGTTGGGGGGGGGGGGGAGGGGGAGAGGGAGTTCGGGATAGAGAGTTCCTGTCGATGTGTGGGCACCTTGAAGCTCTTGGTTCTTCTCTTCCTGAGGTCTCTTGGTGCTCCTGAAGGATCTATGCGCCCTCCTCCAGTGTGTATGCATCGTGGAGTTGACTGCTTTGCAGAGGCTAACATAGCGTGGACAACTACATTAGCTGCAGGATGGAGCGTTACTCTGAAAGTTCTGTTGGTTATGGACAGGTGGTTCACACCTGTGACATTGTGCTGATGGAGAAGGAGGGCACTGAGATGGTTCTGCCACATGATGGTGGAAGAATGCTATCACGGCCTAGTGAAGCACAAAATCAATGGGGCTCTGGCTGTAACTGAGTGCTCATAACTACTGTACAGGCTTTCTGAGATTGCGTATGTGCCACGTTTAGGTCACATTTAGCTCCTTTTCCCCTGAATTGAAGTCGAGTTAAATTCATGGGCGATTCTGGTTATAACCACAACCATTAATGGCAGAAGTGAGATGAGTGTCATTTGTGGATCTGTTTTTCTAAGAAGGTTGCAAGAGTTGCCACTAAATTTCTCTAGCTTTGTACCCTCTGGTCTCGTTATGTGTTCACCCTCCTACCTCTGGACAGTGACACTGAGCTTGTTCGAAAGCATACCTGTCTGTTAGTATGGCTGAGAGATTTTAGTGACATTTGAATGAACGCTGTAATACAAATTTTCAGTTTCCTAAATCCAGTAATTGAAGTGAGTATCGAGAGGATGTCCCTGATGTTGACTGTGAATGAGAGAGACGTCAGTTCAGAAACCCTTTTTGGCGGGTTTAATGGGTATAACGACGTTCGATGTGCCCCTTTCTGCCATGTCTCCTTCTGCTCTTTCCATGGATGATGACTACTTTATATTCAGATTAATTATATGAAAGACTTCAAATGCAATTGAATCTAGGAAACATTCATTAACCAGTTTAATGATAGGCACATAATATTTAGTTCACAGGGTGAGTCACAAGGAACAAACATAGGTTTGTAGTTCACAAAGTTTTTTACACATATCCCAAAAAACAATTGTACAAAATCTTTAAGAAACCGGCCTTCCAATAGTCACCAATAACAAATTAAATACCTTATACAGTCTTTGTATGATTATACAGAATGAAACAAGATAAGTAAAGATCATTTCTTTTAACTAAATAACTTCCAGATAAATATAGATGAGAAGAATAGTTGCCTGCAAATTTAACAGGAATTTACCGGGACTAAATCCCCATTGGTAAACCAAGCAACAGTACAGAATATTAAATAAATTTCAAGTAAAAGACCAAAATCCCCAAACGGAATCTTAGATCAATAGACAGATCATAGAACAACGGAATTCCACCAATTATGTAGTGACTTATTCCACTGGACGCATTTTTGAAATCTTTCTCAAGTATAAGAACGGTTATCTTCATAGTCAGTTTCAGTTCCACGCAACAGCGCGCATAGCCCAACGGATGGCCCACCCTAAAACAAGAGTGGCCAAACTACTAGGAACAGGGGGTCGCGTCCTTATACGCCGTCATCCAGGCGAATGACTGCTTGAAACATGCAGCGCGCCACAGATGCAGGCCGGTGAGAGCATTATGCTATGGGGTACATTGAGTTGGGCTTATGGGGGACCTATGGTTGTTCTCAAAGACACCAAGACAGCAGCGAACTACGCAAACATAATTGCGGACCACCCGTTTCCCTTCATGGATGAAATCCTCTCTCACTGCGATGACATCTTCCAGAAGGACAACTCTCCTCGACACAAGGCCAGAATCGTGCTGCAGTGGTTTGAGGAGCGCCATAGTGAGCTCTCATTTATGTTTCAGCCAGTAAATGTCCCTGATCTGTGCCCACTGTAACACATATCATGCCGTCCCGTAATTTGTTGGAATTTAGTGAGCGGTGAGTAGGCACCTGGTGCCACATACTTCTGGAAACCTATCAAGGTCTTACAGAATCATTTCAAAAGTGGCCCAACACGCTATTCAACAGGTGGTCATAATGTGTTGGCACATCGGTGTGTAATGAGTAGAACAGTGAAATCAACCTATTACTGAATAAAACATTTTAAATAAATTTGTCTAGGTGTAGTGCCACAAAAGAACGAATTACAACTCATTAATTTACAAACACGAGTACTCCGTCTTCAGGCCACAAGTGGCCTACCGGGCCATACGACCGCCGTGTCACCCTCAGTGGAGGATGCGGATAGGAGGTTCAAATGGTTCAAATGGCTCTGAGCGCTATGGGACATAAGTTCTGCGCTCATCAGTCCCCTAGAACTTAGAACTATTTAAACCTAACTAACCTAAGAAAATCACACACATCCATGACCGAGGCAGGATTCGAACATGCGGCTGGACGGAGTGGCCGAGCGGTTCTAGGCGCTTCATTCTGGAACCGCGCGACCGCTACGGTCGCAGGTTCGAATCCTGCCTCGGGCATGGATGTGTGTGATGTCCTTAGGTTAATTAGGTTTAATTAGTTCTAGGGGACTGATGACGTCAGAAGTCAAGTTCCATAGTGCTCAGAGCCATTTGAACCATTCGAACCTGCGACAGTAGCGGTCGCGCGGTTCCAGACTGTAGTGCCTAGAACCGTTCAGCCACTCCGGCCGGCGAGGATAGTAGGGGCGTGGGGTCAGCACACCGTTCTCCTGGTCGTTATGATGGTATTCTTGACCGAAGCCGCTACTATGTGGTCGAGTAGCTCCTCAATTGGCATCACGAAGCTGAGTGCACCCCAAAAATGGCAACAGCGCATGGCGGCCTGGATGGTCACCCATCCAAGTGCCGACCACGCCCGACAGCGCTTAACTTCGGTTATGTCACGGGAACCGGTGTATACACTGCGGCAAGGCCGTTGCCCTTACAAACACGAGTGGTGCTGACAATGTCATACAGCCAAATCTAACAACTAACTTAGTGAAAGAGAAATGCTAACGAATTTGAGAAAGCTTCTCTGTATAAATATTACACACCTAGATTTAATAGATACAACGAATTTGAGAAAGCGTCTCTGCATAAATATTGGTCTAAAGCAGTGTTTAACAACTTGTGGGTCGCGACTGCCACAGGGTTCGCGAAGTCTTACTGGGCGGATCTCGGTCGCAGGAGTTACTTCACTTTAATCACTTTAAATGGTGCAGCCAGAATTCTTAGCATGGCCGGTAACAAATGTTCCGTGACCATCATCTGCTATGCTAGAAATGTCACACGGAAGCGATAAAGTTTCGTGAAAGCCCATTTATCCCCTCGCGTTACGATGTGGTACTTATCTGTAGCACTGAATTTAATTTAAACCCGTTGAACGCTTCAAGTACGCGAAGACTTGCAGCAGTGAGAACTGACACGATGTCTGTCGAACTCTCCGATACGTACGGAACGGGCGGCGAGGGTGAGTAAGTCGAGTGAATACTGTATTCACGAGTTCACCTCTGGGAGGTTTGCATGGAGAGGGAGGGCCTCGCACTGACGCGAGGGCGGCGGCTTATGCAGTACTGCCAACTTCGTCTTCGTGCCGACCATCTGCTACTAGAACGCGTCTCAGTAGCTGTGCTTCGAACCAAACAATAGAGCGCTAGGACTGGCAGCAGTGAGAGAGGGCACAGAATACAGGAGTTTCTGCCAAAAGCAGATACAGCATGTATGAGTTCACCTCAGATCTTGACTGACACTCTGTGTGCTGACGTTATTTCTATTTTAGTAGCTTGTGATACGGTCGGTATTCTCGTCAAACCGTTGTTAGTTGTCGCCTGGTACGTTTCTCACTTCTGTTGTGTTGTTAGATGTGAATTCCTTGCCGGCCGCGGTGGTCTAGCGGTTCTAGGCGCTCAGTCCGGAACCGCGCGACTGCTACAGTCGCAGGTTCGAATCCAGCCTCGGGCATGGATGTGTGTGATGTCCTTAGGTTAGTTAGCTTTAAGTAGTTCTAAGTTCTAGGGGACTGATGACCACAGATGTGAAGTCCCATAGTGCTCAGAGCCATTTGTGAATTCCTTGGAGAGGGTCTTTTTTTTATAATGCTTTACAAAACAACTGAAAAACTAGTACAATAATTTGTAGTGGAATATACAAAATACTCTCGCAGTCAATTAATAAGAAATGTTGTCTTTTTTAGAAACTGAACGAAGGTAAAGGAAACAATGAGCCCATTACATGTCTGAATACTAGCGTCTCCATAGTAAAAATTAATTTTTTATTAAAATTAAGTAATTCCTTGTTAACGTTAATTCTATATTGAATGGAATGTGGGCTGTTTTATGATAAATACACTATGTTAGCGATGAGTAGACGCAGAATCTGAAAAACTATTTTTGGGATCCGACCAATAACTGAATGAACTAGATCCAATGAGTAAATTTGATAAATTCGAGAAAAAATCTATTTGATTAAAAATTGACTGTACAGTGAGACCTCATTTAACGAGCATAATTCGCCTTTGAATCGTACCTGAACTGCGAGACACTCGTTATGCACGACGTACTTTTCAGACATCTCGCTACGTATTGATTAATGGGCAGCTTTATTGAACTCATCAGTCACAGCTGCTGTGCAAGAGCGCAAGAGCACGTGAACACCCTAACTTTCGACACCTTGCGAATTTGTTGGTTATTTCTCTTTGAATGCTGTTAACGTAACATAGATACTGCAATCTGAAAGATACGGCAAGTAGTTTGTCGTGGAGGCCCCTTAGCAGTTAGAGGGCCCGCACAGCAGGCAAGCAAGATGCGCTGCCGACCTCCTTTCAAGAGCTCGTATCAAAACATCGCCAGTGAATGTAAACATCAAAATATTTTGCGCATAAACACGCCACTATTTCGTGAAGAGCCATGTGACAGAGAGCCACCAATGTGACTAAGTGAAGCAATCCGCAGAATCGGTGTTATAAGCACACCAGCAGAGGCAGGCCGGCAATATATACCTACATCTAGGACAGCTCCGGCCAATAACTACGCCAGCTCTAGCCCAGTAGAAACTCACCATAGTCCTCTGTAGAAATTTGTATCTCGTTGGGCGTAACGTCACTTTGGAATTGTGTAGCGTAGTATTTTGGTAGTTATTATTCCGTTTCATTGTCTTTTAACTTTTACCTGGCTTTTGCCACCACAAGAATTGTGTTTCTTGTTGTCCTTGATTTTGGAAATTAAAATAAAGTGTGTTAAAAATTGATCGTTATTTCTTTCCTACCGACCGTAGGATACAACAGATATTGGCGACAAGGATAAAACTTTCATTTTCGGATGAAATGGCTACCTTAGAGGAATTTCTTCAGTCTTTGACGGAAACTCTGCAGCACATTCAGGCAGCGCTCACGAAGACAGAACATCGCCTCACTCCCCAGCGTTGCAAGATGCAGCTCGTAGGGTTGTTTTCATGGCGGGTAAATTGAACGCTTTGCACGTGGCTCTGCCGACATTCCGGCTTTCGATAGGTCTGTCGAACCATGTTTGGAACAACTTTCAGTAGCACGTGGGATCCACGACGAAAATCGAATTCTGGCTTTATTTGGAATCAGTCTGTGCACAAGTGTGTTGTTTAATTCAACAATTGATCCCTGAGCAGTCACCTCGAGATCTCTCGTTTACCCATCTTAAGGGCTGCCTTTTTTAGTACTTTGACGCACAAATACATGTCACCTCCACCCCTCAGACTTTCTTTTCTTGTCGAAAATCCCCAGGTCAGACATATCGGTGGGAGGTTACTACCCCATTCTGTGGCATCTAGTAGTCAGGCCCACTAGATGAGTGGCTTGCCAAGCGAGTGCAACTATTATTCGTACATCAGAAATATTTTCATGGTTATCGTACCCACTGCAACTATGCTTGAAATATGAGCACTAGTGCCTATCAGTTAAGCTATAATTTATTCTCGTCCTTTTTAATGGAACGGCGTGGATAACGCATCTGACTAATAGCTAGTGCACATTTCTGATGGGCTCACTCCACCCTGGCAAGGCCATATTTCCTTTATGCGGTATATATTTTATCCAAAGCTTGGACACCCCAGCAATAAAATGGAGGTTATGGTAAAATAACTCAACAAATTGGCAACTCACAATAATCAAGACCACTATTTGTCTCACATATCTCCTCCTTTATTACAATAAATTCATTCACGCTAACGTTGCAAAATTCTTGAATTACACTTAAACACAATAGTTAACAAGGGATTCTCCCCCCAATAGGCATGACATAACATAAGAACTTTTCTATACTATGGTCTCGTAACTATCCTGTCTATTGCTACAGAGCAGTTTCTGGATTGGTAAGGAGTCTTCCACTACTTCATTCTCTCCCATACTCTCTTAACCTCATTCATTAGCAACATAACGAATTTACTGACTTTCGTGCTGTACTAGGAAGAATCATGCTAGACCCACCAAATTCGCTACTGTCTCATGCAAACCTCACAGATTAAATACACATAATAAATCACATTGACAGTGTAAAACACATCTCTAAAAATAAAGTGTTTGGTTTTCTACTCGTTCTGCTTTTCCACATCAAAAAATAGTCATCCCAGATTCACATGTCATTGACCCAAATAATAATTTTCCTATCACAAACTCTGGAGGCTTTATGCAAATCTCCCTGAGCAATGTAACCCACATGGAGTTGCCGGGTAGATGGCTGACTCACCTTAATTCACTCTCAGAGTATCTGAATATCAAGCTGGCGTTACACGAATGTATCTCATAATGTAAGTTTTGGTATCTTTTTTATCTTACACACGGATACTCAACTGCATGCTAGGACAAGCACTTCTAATTCTTTTTATTGTCTCGTAGTCAGATTGAGAGTCACACTGTACTCATCACGTGGAAGTGCTTGTCTCTAATTCAAATTCTGCACACGGAAATCTCAATTATTTTCAACTTAGATTTACACACGCAAGTATTTAATCTTAATATTACCACACGCTAGTATTTCGTCTTATGACTAAAAAACGTGGTTTCTTTGTCACCTCCTAAGAATCCTATGTTCCCCATGAATTTTTACCTGCCTATCTTTTTCAGAACAATTTACATCAGCCTTCCACCAAAAGTTTCTGAAAAGAGAAATTATTAGTTCATCTACTCCTAAGTATTCTACATGCATACCATTTTGATTTAACTTTGTTTTTCTGGAGCACACAAAGAGCATGTCTTCCCACCTCAGGAACCAGCGACAGAGTGCTGAAACGTGGCCATTCATCCGGTCATCCCGCGCTTCGGCAGAAGTGGGGGAGGACCTTGCCACCATATTGGTCAGCCACATTCCAGGTCCTCTGGTGCTCTGGTATACTTCCCTTCCTCTCTTTGGTTCGGTCAAAGGTGACCACAGAACAGGGGCGGTTCTAGAAGTCGGTCGGGGGCGGGGGTGGCGGCTAATTGGGGAAGGCTTCCAGTGGAATATCACCTAACAAAAGTAGAGTTGGGGGTCCTCCAACAACAAATTAGTAAAATTTGGTGTTGCTTAAAGTAGTTTTTGGTAACTGTTTTGGAGTTCAACGTAAAAGAAACTTATTTTCACATGGGAGATTTTATAAATTACGTAAACCATGAAAAAGGTCAGCTTACAACAAATAAGTTTTCATTAATTTTCTGGATACAGAACGTGACATAAATGTAGAAACTTGAACTTGACATGAATATAAAAAAAATCTGTAACAAAATTCACTGTATATTTCCGTCTTCTGCCCAGTTTGTCATGCTCATTCGCCTCTGTTTCTTTTTACTGAATATGTCAATGATATTTTCAATGTCCATATCTCTTTCTTTATGGAAATTTGCAAGAGCCAATCCATTTAGTCTCACCTGCTCCATTGCGTTACGCAAATAATCTTTATTCGTCTCAAAGTAGAGAAGCTTCGTTCAGGAGTGCCTGTGGTGCCAGGAATAGTCTCAAGTATTTGGAGTAAAACATATACATTTGGGAAAAACTGATTGTCACAGTTCTTTAATGCTTCAGTTACTGTTTCAGGTCTTTTTCTTTCATCAACCCACTTTTTCTTCCATAGTTTCAGTTCTCCTTTCATTAAAAGCGAAGGACTCTCCAAAAACTGTTCATATTTCTCGGATGCCTGGATCACTTCATCCTCACTGTATTTTAAACAGTATGCAGGAATAAGTCCTTCAAATGGTAATATGGTGCGAAAATCTAGGGGAAATCTTGTTTCTAGCTCGGCAATAAAACGATCCACAACAGGTAAAAATACTGTTCGCCTGAAGTATTCCTCGGCGTTTGAAGCAGGAACGTTCTCTCTTTTGGTTTGTGTTGAAATAGTTCTTGGCATTGCTATTACACTTCCATTATCTTCTTCCAGTTTAACAGCGTCTTCAAAACTACTTCCGAATTCTATTTCTGAATCCGACCTTATATTGTTCAACACCTCAAGCACATCATTGACATGATTTAAGGCAGTTGTTAAATCCATTTTAGGACTTTAGAGCTGTTCGCTTAGTCTTAGAGTTAAAGA
Organism: Schistocerca cancellata; assembly: GCF_023864275.1. Lineage (NCBI taxonomy): Eukaryota > Metazoa > Arthropoda > Insecta > Orthoptera > Acrididae > Schistocerca > Schistocerca cancellata. The sequence continues at coordinate 505,517,514 of NC_064634.1, read as the reverse complement.
GAACCAATATGCTGCAGTTGCTAACGCTACTACGAAGTCTCCTCTTCGGACAGCGGAACTAAACATACAAGCTTTACTAGCCGTTTCTGCATTGGTTTCACGACCACTTGAAAGTTCGTCAAGCAAGGTCACGTCCGGGACAAATAGCTCCTTGAAAGTAATAAGGGTATCATGTCTTTCCACCCATCTTGTTGGACACACTGCCTTCAGCTTTGTTTTCTTTGACTCTGTGAACGGTAGTCGTGATATAACTTCCTCTACGGAACTTTTTCTGTTTGCAGAGGCAGACAAGAATGCTGAAACTGATCCTACAGTTCCCATCGTATTTCTAACTATTGGAATATCACAAGACTTGGAAATGCACAAGTTCAAAGAGTGGCTAAAACAGTGAGCGTAAATAGTCAACGGTTGTTTACTTAAAATAAGAGCTTGTACTCCTTTAAATCTCCCAGCCATGTTTGAGCCGCCATCATAGTCCTGTCCACAAAAATATTGACAGCTCAGCCCCAGTGTCTTGAGTTCTTCATCGATGGCTTCTGCAATCGAAGTGCCCGTAGCTGATTAAAGCTCAGTAAAAGACAGAAAGTCTTCTTTGGTAACAAAGGTCTCTGTGCAATGTACCTAATTCAAAATGTCATCTGTTCCTCAGTGGTGACATCAGTTGTTTCATCACATTTAATGCTAAAAGATTTAGCCTTTTTCACATCTCTCGATATTGAGGAGCGAATAGCGTCACCAATGCAATGTATGACTTCGTTTTGGACTGTGTTACTTATCATAGATCTGTTTCGGCCACATGTACTGAAATGATGTGTTAAATCTTCATCCCCAGCATCCATATGAAAAGCCAAAAGACTCTGAAACACCCCATGTTTTCCCTCTAGAAGATCATTAGTTTTTTCTTCTTTTAGCTGAGGAATTAAACCATGATCACGATGTACTCGTAGAGGTAGGTTATTTCTAGAATACAAGACTATAGTCTTTATAATAGGCCTCAAGCGTTTCCGATTTTCTTCAATAACTGAAGATTTCTTGGTATCGAGGACAACGGCAATACTTTTTTTACTTGATTCCATAGACTTGGTGAACTCTATAGCCTTCTCCATGGAAAATTTGTGATATTTTGTGTTTTCATGATGACGAAGATCTTCCGTAGCCTTCTTGTATTTGACCAATGGTTCTTTTACCAGTGTTTTCAACGCCTATAAAAATAAATTAAAAATGTCTTAGGTAAAGAATTAAGTAAAGAAAAAATTGCGCAAACACAAAACCTTGCAAGCACTCGAAATGTTAGCAACATAGAAATTTTTGCTGAGAAATCAAGCCTGAAAACTATTTGATTAATTATGTTTTTGTATCTGAAGTGTTTCCATTTAAAAACGACACCTCCAAGTTATGTTTTTTACCAAGCCAGTTAAATGTTTCAGTTATTTAGAATAATCGAAAGCTGTAATAAGTACCTGGGAGCCGATTCCGGCACCTGAAGGAGAAAACGGAACACATGCAGTACAAAATCCACCACGTAACATTTTACTGTATGAAAGCCAGTTGTACTGGCTCATCCATTCATGCTTAAATCTTCGGTTTTGCTTCCCTTCTAATTGAGTAGGAAAAGAAAAGTTTGCAGGAGGCTTCCAAGTATTCTTTAGAAACTTAAGTTTCTCATCATCACGCAAGGCGCCTTTAACAGCTCTTCCTATGTCATATGGGTCATAATGTTTCAGTCCTTTCTGATCTTTCTTCCTGTGAATTAAATATGCTTTAAATGTCAGTATTACGTACACGTGACTCAACACAAAAGTATATAGCGTTATTTACACATATAAAACATTTAAATTTATTAGGACCACTAAAAAGTCACCATTTGTCTTCCAAAACATTAAAATTACCCCATATTCCTCGGTCTTGCTCCCTCCCCCTACAAACATTCGTATCGTCATCCTCGGTAAACAGTATTGAAATAATCTTGTGTATTGATATGCTTAATGAAAGTACTAACTCCAGCAATTCCGTACAGTAATGACAAGGAAAAAAGACACAGAACAGTGAAGCAGTAAAGAGTAAGAAAGCAGACAACAATGGCTTCTTCAGATAGTGTTTCAGCTACCTAATGTTACCAGCAGCCCAGAACAAGTGACTGCCATCACCTGACTTTTACCGAATCAGGACTGTCAAGATACAGTTTACACACTGTAACTCTTATTTGTTTGTGAAACTCGTCTGTGAACGGTATTTATGAGTCCAAAGATAGATAAAATCTAAGTTTCTCTTAATTTAGTGGCCTTTGCCTAGAAGTTTTGTTTGAAATGTTCCTACAGAAAGGCTTCAAAATTTAGCACGACATTAGCGATGTATGTCAATGAAGGTCGCTGGTTGGTTCCGCCCTGTGCCATCAGTCGGTCGCAGTCAGATTAATCACAGCAAAACCAGAAAAGATTCCGCATCACATTACTTACTGCAGGCCTATAAGCTTTCTTCTAGTAGTCTGAAAAGCTTTTAGAAACTTCTGAAAAGCTCTCACATGTTTATAGACTATTACCGAAAGTTGGTAGATCTTGTTGAGAAAGAAAGCTTTGAATAATTTGTAAGGTGACAGAATAAATGAAGGTCAATTTAGCACCTTACATAAGAGCTTTATATATCGTAACGGGAAGGTGAATATGACACCTAACTTAATTTGGCGGTAATGCGCAAATTTGCCTGTAAGTATGTAAGGCAAAAGGGATGACGCTCAATCGACGGTATGAACACACCGATCATGTAATGCATGTCTATGAGCAGAAGGTGAGACAAGCAGCGAGAAAAAACGTTTTGATTTGGAAGCAATTGTGAGGAGAGGAGAAGGCCACATCATAGGAGGTACCACGGAAAGCACTTAGGGCGCGTCCCAAGGCGTGAGTCAACGACCGACCGACCAGGTTGGTTGGTTGGTTGGTTGGTTGGTTGGTTTTGGGGAAGGAGACCAGACAGCGAGGTCATCGGTCTTATCGGATTAGGGAAGGACGGGGAAGGAAGTCGGCCGTGCCCTTTGAAAGGAACCATCCCGGCATTTGCCTGGAGCGATTGGGGGAAATCACGGAAAACCTAAACCGACCAGGTGACTCAGACCCTATTGGTCGAAAAAAGCCGTGACACGGAAAATGAAAGAACCCAGGTGGAGAGACAGTTCGGCTACGATAAAGACAAGACAGAAATTTTCGAGGACTCTTCTCTGCTCTTTACGACGCAGAGGAGAAATTTGTGTGAAGACTGTGGCCACAGCGGCTGACGCCCAGCTAGGAATTAGCTCTAACAGTGGAGAAACGAACCAGTTAGTTAATTGTTCTTGAGAGAACTGAGAGGGCATTATAATGTGCACGCTGCTCCAGCCATGCGCGTGTATATTGCCATATTCCAAGACTAGGGATGAGTACTTATTTTCTCGCATAACGAGAAACATAGGAAAAAATTCAGCAAAGGTTTAATAAGCTTTTATAGGAATTTCAGAGGCAGAAAGCGGCCATGCACATGATGGCTCATCACAGCAAAGGTACATAAATACCGCGTGCAGAGGCGTGAACTTGTTGGTTCACCAGCTTGTGTCCACTGTAAACTCGAGCGATCCGTAGACTTGATTGTCATCCTAAATAGAACCGAACTTTGAAACGGAATCGGATGATTTATCGTAGTACTAACCAACATCACAACGTAATTGTAAGAATAATTTTGTAAAGAAACTTCTAGTTAAGATTTAATATCGTTGTGTTTAGGATTAGTTAAATTTCAGAGTACAAGATGCGCCATTTTCACAACTGTCTTAACATTGTCACATTGCAAACTGTGTAAAAGCGTGTATATTTCTGAAAAGTTTGCAACATTAAGCAAATGCCATTACAGCATACACAGTTGTGTCCTCAGTCATAGAACAGACAACCATCATCTCACATCTTACAAATTTTGTCGATATTATTAATACCAAAAATACGTATGGCCAACTTTAGTAAAAAGATACAACAATAAAGTGTTATTTTTCAGTACAAAATAATTAAATAATGCTGGTTTGTGCAGAAAATATTTTACCTCCTTATAGACGAATGGCGTCTTTAAAAATTGACCTCACTTTTAATATTTTCAAGCAGTCGTATTCTTATCATTAGTTATCGATTAAACATAATAGCTCTATTCCTACACAAATAAATTAATGACTACTAGTAAAAACCCCCCCATGAACCATGGACCTTGCCGTTGGTGGGGAGGCTTGCGTGCCTCAGCAGTACAGATAGCCGTACCGTAGGTGCAACCAAAATCGAGGGGTATCTGTTGAGAGGCCAGACAAACGTGTGGTTCCTGAAGAGGGGCAGCAGCCTTTTCAGTAGTTGCAGGGGCAACAGTCTGGATGATTGACTGATCTGGCCTTGTAACACTAACCAAAACGGGTCTTGCTGTGCTGATACTGCGAACGGCTGAAAGCAAGGGGAAACTACAGCCGTAATTTTTCCCGAGGGCATGCAGCTTTACTGTATGGTTAAATGATGATGGCGTCCTCTTGGGTCAAATATTCCGGAGGTAAAATAGTCCCCCATTCGGATCTCCGGGCGGGGACTACTCAGGAGGACATCGTTTACAGGAGAAAGAAAACTGGCGTTCTACGGATCGGAGCGTGGAATGTCAGATCCCTTAATCGGGCAGGTAGGTTAGAAAATTTAAAAAGGGAAATTGATAGGTTAAAGTTAGAAAGTTAGATATAGTGGGAATTAGTGAAATTCGGTGGCAGGAGGAACAAGACTTTTGTTCAGGCGAATACAGGGTTATAAATACAAAATCAAAACGGGGGAACGCAGGAGTAGGTTTAATAATGAATAAAAAAATAGGAGCGTGGGTAAGCTACTACAAACGGCATATTGAACGCATTATTGTGGCCAAGATAGACACGGAGCCCACGCCTACCACAGTAGTACAAGTTTATATGCCAACTAACTCTGCAGATGACGAAGAAATTGAAGAAATGTATGATGAAATAAAAGAAATTATTCAGATAGTGAAGGGAGACGAAAATTTAATAGTCATGGGTGACTGGAATTCGGTAGTAGGAAAAGGAAGAGAAGGAAACGTAGTAGGTGAATATGGATTGGGGGGAAGAAATGAAAGAGGAAGCCGTCTGGTAGAATTTTGCACAGAGCACAACTTAATGATAGCTAACACTTGGTTCAAGAATCATAAAAGAAGGTTGTATACACGGAAGAAGCCTGGAGATACTGACAGGTTTCAGATAGATTATATAATGGTAAGACAGAGATTTAGGAACCAGGTTTTAAACTGTAAGACGTTTCCAGGGGCAGATGTGGACTCTGACCAAAATCTACTGGTTATGAACTGTAGATTAAAACTGAAGAAACTGCAAAATGGTAGGAATTTAAGGAGATGGGACCTGGATGAACTGAAAGAACCAGAGGTTGTACAGAGTTTCAAGGAGAGCATAAGGGAAAAATTGACAGGAATGGGGGAAAGAAATACAGTAGAAGAAGAATGGGTAGCTTTGAGGGATGAAGTAGTGAAGGCAGCAGAGGATCAAGTAGGTAAAAAGACGAGGGCTAGTAGAAATCCTTGGGTAACAGAAGAAATATTGAACGTAATTGATCAAAGGAAAAAATATAAAAATGCAGTAAATGAAGCAGGCAAAAAGGAATACAAACGTCTCAAAAATAAGATCGACAGGAAGTGGAAAATTGTTAAGCAGGGATGTCTAGAGGACAAATGTAAGGATGTAGAGGTTTGTCTCACCAGGGGTAAGATAGATACTGCCTACAGGAAAATTAAAGAGACCTTTGGAGAAAAGAGAACCACTTGTATGAATGTCAAGAGCTCAGATGGAAACCCAGTTCTAGCAAAGAAGGGAAAGCAGGAAGGTGGAAGGAGCATACAGAGGGTCTATATAAGGGCGATGTACTTGAGGACAATATTATGGAAATGGAAGACGATGTAGATGAAGATGAAATGGGAGATATGATACTGCGTGAAGAGTTTGACAGAGCACTGAGAGACCTGAGTCGAAACAAGGCCCCGGGAGTAGACAACATTCCATTAGAACTACTGACAGCCTTGGGAGAGCTAGTCGTGACAAAACTCTACCATCTGGTGAGCAAGATATATGAGACAGGCGAAATGCCCTCAGACTTCAAGAAGAATATAATAATTCCAATCCCAAAGAAAGCAGGTGTTGACAGATGTGAAAATTACCGAACTATCAGTTTAATAAGTCACGGCTGCAAAATACTAACACGAATTCTTTACAGACGAATGGAAAAACTAGTAGAAGCCGACCTCGGGGAAGATCAGTTTGGATTCCGTAGAAATATAGGAGCACGTGAGGCAATATTGACCCTACGACTTATCTTACAAGCTAGGTTAAGGAAAGGCAAACCTACGTTTCTAGCATTTGTAGACTTAGAGAAAGCTTTTGACAATGTTGACTGGAATACACTCATTCAAATTCTGAAAGTGGCAGGGGTAAAATACAGGGAGCGGAAGGCTATTTACAAATGGTTCAAATGGCTCTGAGCACTATGGGACTCAACTGCTGTGGTCATAAGTCCCCTAGAACTTAGAACTACTTAAACCTAACTAACCTAAGGACAGCACACAACACCCAGCCATCACGAGGCAGAGAAAATCCCTGACCCCGCCGGGAATCGAACCCGGGAACCCGGGCGTGGGAAGCGAGAACGCTACCGCACGACCACGAGATGCGGGCGGCTATTTACAACTTTTACAGAAACCAGATGGCAGTTATAAGAGTCGAGGGACATGAAAGGGAAGCAGTGATTGGGAAGGGAGTGAGACAGGGTTGTAGCCTCTCCCCGATGTTATTCAATCTGTATATTGAGCAAGCAGTGAAGGAAACAAAAGAAAAATGCGGAGTAGGTATTAAAATCCATGGAGAAGAAATAAAAACTTTGAGTTTTGCCGATGACATTGTAATTCTGTCAGAGACAGCAAAGGACTTGGAAGAGCAGTTGAACGGAATGGATAGTGTCTTGAGAAGAGGATATAAGATGAACACCAACAAAAGTAAAACGAGGATAATGGAATGTAGTCGAATTAAGTCGGGTGATGCTGATGGAATTAGATTAGGAAATGAGACACTTAAAGTAGTAAAGGAGTTTTGCTATTTGGGGAGCAAAGTAACTGATGATGGTCGAAGTAGAGAGGATATAAAATGTAGACTGGCAATGGCAAGGAAAGCGTTTCTGAAGAAGAGAAATTTGTTAACATCGAGTATAGATTTAAATGTCAGGAAGTCGTTTCTGAAAGTATTTGTATGGAGTGTGGCCAAGTATGGAAGTGAAACATGGACGATAAATAGTTTCGACAAAAAAAGAATAGAAGCTTTTGAAATGTGGTGCTACAGAAGAATGCTGAAGATTAGATGGGTAGATCACATAACTAATGAGGAGGTATTGAATAGATTGGGGAGAAGAGAAATTTGTGGCACAGCTTGACTAGTAGAAGGGATCGGTTGGTAGGACATGTTCTGAGGCATCAATGGATCACCAATTTAGTATTGGAGGGCAGCGTGGAGGGTAAAAATCGTAGAGGGAGACCAAGAGATGAATACACTAAGCAGATTCAGAAGGATTTAGGTTGCAGTAGTTACTGGGAGATGAAGCAGCTTGCACAGGATAGAGTAGCATGGAGGGCTGCATCAAACCAGTCTCAGGACTGAAGACCACAACAACAACAACAACTAGTAAAAACTGTCAGTAACATGAAGAAAGTGTTGTTTAAAATTAAGAAGATGTGGCTCTTACCAATTGCTTTGTGTTGTAGAAATTGTAGTCTCTAGATGCGCATGCCTGTGACGGTTCCAGTTCTATAGCGCAAGCTTCAGATTCCTTACGAGAGGTTTTGGCCCTACGTTCAGGTTTGCCAAAATAATGTTTTAGCTTGCGATTCATTGCAGCAACGTCTTTAAACGCTGACTCCAATCTCTAATACACTATTATTTCAGAAAAAAATTGACACTTCACGACGCATGATTCGGTCACACTACTCAGTTACACACTTCAGTAATATCAATAACTGTACTCGGAAGACAAGTGTTCGCTGACAGCACGTGGAAGCATTGGAAGGACAACGGACTGTTTTTAAGAATCGATTGGTCAGTCGATTGTTTTTTCGTGCAGTCGGTTTCTTCGCTCGGTTGCAGCCGTTATACGAATTTTACACTCAGTTTCCGGGTTTGAGTTATTTTATTTACTTTCTCTTTCGAACTTTACGGTTATCATATTAATTTTTGGTTGGTTTTTAAATTTAATATCAGAGGCTGCACTTTAAATTTATGTATATATAAATGAACAATCACCTTTTAACACATTTCTGAAATATGTATGATCAAAGTTGTAAAGATCGTTTTGGAACACCCTGTATTTTCCTTACTTCTTTATTGAGATAATGAGAAGCCGCCAACAATCGGCGATCGTATACAGCGGGACGTTGCCCCGCTTGCCAGCCAACTGAATAATTTAAATATCATTTGCCTTCTACTCATTGAGCAGTATTAAAACAGTCTTAATTTACGTTCATATTCCTTACTACAAACGCGTACAATGTTTTAACATGAGCGTCCCTATAATGCGCTTTCACAAATTCCTGTAACTCTCCTGTGTAGTTGATACTTACTGGTCGGTAGGTGGAGCTCAACCGCTGACGTTGCCAGCACTACAACGCGTCTACAGAATGTATGTGCCCGGGAAAATAACACGATTTGATCGAGATGTCCGGCGGTTTTGAAGTTTTTGTATGGGGTTAGTAATTTAAGTGTTGGTTGGCATACCTGGCATATTTAGCTTTCATGATTATTGTAAGTGGTACATTAATATACATCCAGTGTATATTAATAAATAATAAGACGCCCATTTTAAGTTAAATGTTATTTATTGGTTTAGATAGTAAGCTGTTTGCCGCTCTTATTCTTTTGTTAAAATGTGCTTGAAATACATTGGAACCCATATTGCTACATAATTATAAAAAAATGATTGAATCTGTTGAAGTAATGTATTCGCTGATTTCTGAAGTCATTTTATCCAGTATAAAAGGGTACTCCATTAAGGGGGGGGGGGGCTATAGCCCCCATAGCCGCCCCCGCCTTGCCATCTCCCCTGCCACAGAACCGTCTCGAAGATGATTATAGAATCTACCTTCACTTTCTGTGGTCAGCACACGACCAGCCATTCATCCAATTCGCAAATATTAGCAAACTGGACTCAGGGATCTATTTTAAGGAAGTGTACATATGAATAATTAAACATATAAACTGCCCTTCTTTCTTACATTGGTATCCGGCTTCGGTGTATTAAATAAAATGGTGTTATTCTACAAACAACGCTGTTCTGACAAGAACAACAAAATGTGTTTTTGTACATCTTTTCTATATCGGGCAGTACTGTACCCTTTCACCACCGGCTACCCATGTAGAAAAAAATGGCACGGTACTATCCTTGCAATGCGAGGGTAGTCTTGAACATTTCTTTTTAAATCTGTATTTGGTTAAACCTAGTATTTGATCACAGCCAAGGGGAGATCCTAGCCCCTGGTGACCCCAAACAGATGATTAAATTCCATTACTCATTAGTTCTACCAAATTATGACACAACTATTGAATTATTGTACTCTCCACAATCCGGAGTAATGTACACATACAAACTTGCACGAATTCTAATGACTAATAAAACATCACATGACACAAATTATAAGAACAGTGAGATAAACTGTGATAAGTTACCGGGATCTCCACTAGTTTCTGGAGTATTTCAAACTTTACTAATCCCACAGCAAATAACGGAAAGAAAAAAAAAACAGTTGTAGTCATGAAATTCAAATGAGCCTACCATCTTAACACAAAGCTAGTAATCTGACATACATGAAATACTGGGTACTAATCTTTACAGTTACTCTTACACCAATGTCCAATTACAATTAAGTCATCTGTTTTGAGTAATTGTGTGTGTGTGTGTGTGTGTGTGAGAGAGAGAGAGAGAGAGAGAGAGAGAGAGAGAGATATCCTAAGGGACTCAACTGCTAAGGTCATCAGTCCCTAAGCTTACACGCTACTTAACCTCCGCCGGGACCAGCCGACTAATCCCGCGCGGCTTTGAGTAATTCAATGACTCTTGTCATTATTGGTGCTCACATGGTTTTCATTTGTTGCAGAAGGGCATTTAATAAGGGAGACTGTGTGCAGTGCGATGGTAAACACCGCTGTTTCACCGGTAACGGGCGGGCTGCAGGTCCGGCTGTCTTGTAATGTCATATTGTTTGTTGTTTTGCAATACAGCACTTCAGATTTCTTTTGCAAATATTAAAAGCTTATTCACCTCAAGGCTTAACGTCCAAAGAATTTTGCAAATTTGTTCATTTAGTTAAAGAAAATTTTATGGTTAAATGCTTCGATTACCTGTAAAACACAGTTTATATATTGTTAAATAAACAGGTTGTGTGAAAAGAAAGTTATATTGTTGGATCCTTCTTCCACGGTTTTCTTAATTCCAGTAAGTACCACGTACCACATTCAAACCCATATCCAACCTTCCGGCAGAGGTTCGAGTCCTACCTCGGGTATGGATGTGTGTGTTTGTCCTTAGGTTAATTTAGGTTAAGTAGCGTGTAAGCTGAGGGACTGATGACCTTAGCAGTTAAGTCCCATAAGACTTCACACACATCTGAACATTTTTTGATAATCCAACTGTGGTTTTCTTTTGTTATGGTTTTAGGGCGCAAAACTGCTACGGTCATTAGCGCCCGGTCTATGACTTAGGAAAAGATAAAAAAACAAAACTGGAAACCAGCAGCAATTGGAGCGAAACTCAGAAAAGTGGGGAAACTAAAAACAGGCGGAAAGCTTAAAAAACCACTATGGAAGGGGGGGGTTGTTTGTCCCCAAAAAGAGCTTCAAATGACTGACGTCATCTCACTGGTACTAATAAACTCGAGGACGCGATCGGCTGACCGCGTGTCATCTGCTAAAATGGAAGATATATCAGGCGACAGCTGTAGACGGGCGCGTAACGGAGTAAAATAGGGGCACTCGAGTAAAAGGTGTCACACCGTCCACAGTTGAGAGTAGTGGGGACAGAATGGGGGAGTATCGCCGTATAAAAGATGTCGATGGCTAAAAAGACAGTGCTCTATCCGGAGTCTAGTTAAAATTACCTCCTCCCGACGACGAGTTCGGGAGGAAGAGGTCCAAGCACAGGGAAGAGCTTTCACGTCCCACAATCTATTATTGGGAAGTGTCGGCCAATGTGCGTGCCATAGAAGTTCTAGGCGACTAATGACCTTAGAAATTAAGTCGCATAGTGCTCAGAGCCATTTGAACCTAGAAGAGACTGCACCCTTGGCCGCTATATCGGGCGCCTCATTTTCATAGATACCAACATGTCCTGAGATCCAGAGGAACGCCACAGAGACGCCCCCCAAGTGGAGCAAGTGGAGGCAGCCCTGAATCCGGTGGACCAGAGGGTGGACAGGGTAGAGAGCTTGGCGACTGAGGAGAGAGCTGAGCGAATCTGAGCACATAACATACTGCATCCGCTGATGGCGACGGATGTATTGGACAGCCTGGAGAACAGCGTAAAGCTCCGCAGTAAAAACCGAACACTGGTCGGGAAGCCGAAATCGTTTTGGGGTGTCGCCAACAATATAGGCACTCCCAACACCAAACGATATTTTTGAGCCATCAGTGTAAATAAATGTGGCATCCTTCATTTGTGCGCATAGAGCAGCAAATGCCCGACGATAAACAAGAGAAGGGGTACCATCCTTGGGAAACTGACGAAGGTTACGGGGCAGGCAGGTCCGGGGCCGGAGCCAAGGCAGTGCTGTACTCCAAGTTGTCAAGAAAGTCTGAGGAAGGTGGAAGGAAAGAGAATGTAGCAGTTGACGGAAGCGGATTCCTGGTGGTAGTAGGGAGGAAGGGCGGCCTGCATAACCTAAATCCAAGGAGGCGTCGAAAAGAATTATGGGCCGGATTAGCAGGCATGGAAGACAGATGGCTAGCATAACGACTCAGAAGGACAGCTCGTCGATTGGACGGCGGAGGATCAGCAGTCTCAGCATAAAGGCTTTCAACAGGGCTGGTGCAAAAAGCTCCAGACACTAAACGTAATCCACGGTGGTGGACAGAGACGAGACGCTGAAGAATAGACGGCTGAGCAGAAGAGTTGTTTAAGATGTCACCTAACTGCGGTCCTATAAGTTGTGCGAACGTTTTGAATGCCAGGAGAATCTGAGATATCAGACAGAGTTCTGGAATTTATTGGTAGTCGTAATGCTCCAAAATTTGTGTTACGTTAAATCAGCATTACTAGTAGGAGTCGCCTAACCTTTTCATCAAAATTCGCTGTTGTGAAAAGAATCGAGTGTTTAATTACTTGTTTGGAAAGTGTTCGTATTTGTATTTTTGTAAACTGTTGTAGAGATTGTCGCGTTAGTAGTGGAGTCCGGTCAAAGTCAGAGAGTTTATACGCACGCACGACTGTACAGCTGCAGTTTGCAGCAAAGATAACATCTACGGCGCAGCTGCCCACCGCAAGACTCCAACGACAGTCTCAAACGAAAAGCGAGAGTTAGCGTGCTATGTTTGTTCATCGTAAATGGTTCTTGTTTTTTCCAAGGAGAAATTCAGTTACTCGTTGATGGTTGGTAGCCGGACTAAGATCAGTCCGAATTGGGGTTAGGCTTGGGAATGTTTGAGTCTGACGCTACAGTCGTTTCGGTGAGTTCCGTGGGATTGTTATCTGCTTGTTTGAGTAATCTTTGCACCAATCAGTGATAATTTTCATCTCACTTTGTGGGATGAAAAGTGTCAAGTGAAGGGAACTTAAAATTTTGTGGTGCTAGTGGCAGTGGCTATGATATATTACAGTTTAGGATTGTTTTCTTGTGGTTGGTGATTTTATGCCAAAACAGTACTGAACGAAGTGTAGCTTGAAAGCCACTCATTTGTACGCGATCCGTATCTTGGCTGGATTGGAGACTTTTCATTTTGTTAAAGCAGATAAATAACGTTATTACATCAAGCCTTTGCCTGAATTTGGAAGTGGAGAAGGCACGCACTAAGGAAATAGTGCATCTGCGTTTTTGTATTAGTAGACTTTAAGGTGAAAGCAAGCACTTAGGAAATAGTCAATTTGCGACATTCTGTTAAGGGGGCTTCTTTTGCAACTTCAGCGTGGGCGACGATGTATTTTAGTTAATGCTGGGAAATCACTGTACAGGTACGTGGATTGTGTTACCTTTGTAATTATGGGAACGGTCGTCCTACGGTTGTATGTGATATAGTGAGAACCAAGTAGGAGATCTGTCGACTTTAGTAGCTTTTCCTATAAAATCCTAAACGACAGACCAAGAACCATTATTACTGAGGACACGCTAATTGTCTCTCCTATGGTGCGAGTGCTGTGTTTTAAATAATTTGAATAGTATCGGGTTCGCGGAAAGTCAGACCCTGAAGCAGGATTAATTTCGTGTCTATTTTAAAGTCCAAGTGACACCCAGGGCTTTTGTTTCTTTTTCTTTTTTAATTTTCTGATTACAGGGTTTGTTTGATTGGCCAGCGCTCGCAAAATCGAAGCTGACTTGTATCTGTAAAAAAAAAGAAAACAGCCAATAAAGAGAACAATTTCTATTTTAAAAATGAAAATAGTGAAACAAGTGTTATGTGCTCCATACTTTATATTCAAAGATATTTTAAAATTAAAGTTCAGTTTTATACCAATTGAACAATTGGCAAATGTCTAAAAGTAAAGAGGTAAAGGAAGTCAAAGGTTAAAAAAAATCTGCAACATTATAAAATGCAAACATATTGATTCCGAAAGAAACACGATTATTAGTTCAGATTTGTTAATTTCCAAAGGGAGAAATTATTTCATATTTCCTAAGTTACAAACGAGAGAAATTACCTCTAGGATTTACTTGAAAGGGAAAGGTGATTAATTCTTGAAAGAAAGATAATTTACTTCTTTCTGAGACTGTGAGAATTTGAAAACGAATTAATACATTGGTTTTCAAGTTATGCAGCGATACTGCTGTAGCGTGGTTGCTGTCATGGAGATAAAAAAGATTGAAGTTGTCATTACGTTAGGAACTTGAAGCTGACGTCCGCCGTCTTAAGGAGCCCAAAATATTAGGTTCATCACATTCATATCTCCAGGCTCGCCGCAGTGAACTTCCCCGTGACGTCACTCTGACGTACCCGTGCCTAGTTTCGTGGGTTACTTAACAATGGGATACAACCCATCGGCATTCACCAATGACGTCATAAGTTACAAGAGGTGATATATTACACAGATCTAACAGTAAAGACGAATGTTGAGAAAACAGATGGTACACGTACATTCATATTTCGAACATAATGTTAAATATATCGCTTCTTTGAGTGCTAGTGTCTTGTTCTTCAGTTGACCTACATAGCTCGACTGGGATACTAGCACAAAAAAGAAAAAAATGGGACAGAAGTAACGTTAGCATGGAATACCTCAGTTGCCATGTATGAGTTGATCCCGAACTTCAGTTGATCTGTTTAGCTTAAATTGCAGCATGGGATACAAATTTAATGTATGTCAACTTTTTCACCTTTGCTAGCACTAGTATCCTACCCTTCGGTTGACCTACGTAGGTCAACTGAAGTACGGGACACAAATTTTGCAAGTCTAGCTTCTTTCACCTCCGCAACTGCTGGCATCCTATTCTTCACTTGATACTAGTACTAGCGAAGGCGAAAAGACCGACGAACGTAAACTTCGTAAGTCATACTTCTACTGACCTGTAGACGTATAGGTCAACTGCCGAATAGGACATTACGCTAGCAAAGGCGAAAAAATCGACGTACGCAACATTGGCATCCTGTACCTTAGTTGAACTACACAAGAGTTCTTCATCTCAGAGTAGAACTTGCAACCTACGTCCTCAATTATTTGCTTGACGTATTCCAATCTCTGTCTTCCTCTACAGTTTTTGCCCTCTACCGCTCCCTCTAGTACCATGGAAGTCATTCCTTCATGTCTTAGCAGATGTCCTATCATCCTGTCCCGTCTCCTTATCAGTGTTTTCCACATATTCCTTTCCTCTCCGATTCTGCGTAGAACCTCCTCATTCCTTACCTTATCAGTCCGCCTAATTTTCAACATTCGTCTTTAGCACCACATCTCAAATGCTTCGATTCTCTTCTGTTCCAATTTTCCCACACTCCATGTTTCACTACCTCCAGACGTACATCCTCAGAAATTTCTTCCTCAATTTAAGGCCGGTATTTGATATTAGTAGACTTCTCTTGGCCAGAAATGCCTCTTTTGCCATAGCGAGTCTGCTTTTGATGTCCTCCTTGCTCTGTCCGTCATTGGTTATTTTACTGCCTAGGTAGCAGAATTCCTTAACTTCATTCGTGACCATCAATCCTGATGTTAAGTTTCTCGCTGTTCTCGTTTCTACTACTTCTCATTACCTTCGTCTTTCTCCGATTTACTCTCAAACCATACTGTGTACTCATTAGACTGTTCATTCCGTTCAGCAGATCATTTAATTCTTCTTCACTTTCACTCAGGATAGCAATGTCATCAGCGAATCGTATCATTGATATCCTTTCACCTTGTATTTTAATTCCACTCCTGAACCTTTCTTTTATTTCCATCATCGCTTCCACGATGTACAGATTGAAGAGTAGGGGCGAAAGGCTACAGCCTTGTCTTACACCCTTCTTAATACGAGCACTTCGTTCTTGATCGTCCACTCTTATTATTCCCTCTTGGTTGTATATGACCCGTCTCTCCCTATAGCTTACCCCTACTTTTTTCAGAATCTCGAACAGCTTGCACCATTTTATATTGTCGAACGCTTTTTCCAGGTCGACAAATCCTATGAAAATGTCTTGATTTTTCTTAGCCTTGCTTCCATTATTAGCCGTAACGTCAGAATTGCCTCTCTCGTCCCTTTACTTTTCCTAAAGCCAAACTGATCGTCACCTAGCGCATTCTCAATTTTCTTTTCCATTCTTCTGTATATTATTCTTGTAAGCAGCTTCGATGCATGAGCTGTTAAGCTGATCGTGCGATAATTCTCGCACTTGTCAGTTCTTGCCGTCTTCGAAATTATGTGGATGATGCCTTTCCGAAAGTCAGATGGTATATCGCCAGACTCATATATTCTATACACCAACGTGAATAGTCGTTTTGTTGCCACTTCCCCCAATGATTTTAGAATTTCTGATGGAATGTTATCTATCCCTTCTGCCTTATTTGACCGTAAGTCCTCCAAAGCTCTTTTAAATTTCGAGTCCAATACTGGATCCCCTATCTCTTCTAAATCGACTCCTGTTTCTTCTTCTATCACATCAGACAAATCTTCACGCTCATAGAGGCTTTCAATGTATTCTTTCCACCTATCTGCTCTCTCCTCTGCATTTAACAGTGGAATTCCCGTTGCACTTTTAATGTTACCACCGTTGCTTTTAATGTCACCAGAGGTTGTTTTGACTTTCCTGTATGCTGAGTGTGTCCTTCCGACAATCATATCGTTTTCGATGTCTTCACATTTTTCCTGCAGCCATTTCGTCTTAGCTTCCCTGCACTTCCTATTTATTTCATTCCTCAGCGACTTGTATTTCTGTATACCTGATTTTCCCGGAACATGTTTGTACTTCCTCCTTTCATCAATCAACTGAAGTAATTCTTCTGTTACCCATGGTTTTTTCGCAGCTACCTTCTTTTTACCTATGTTTTCCTTCCCAACTTCTGTGATGGCCCTTTTTAGAGATGTCCGTTCCTCTACAACTGTATTGCCTACTGCGCTATTCCTTATTGCTGTATCTATAGCGTTAGAGAACTTCAAACGTATCTCGTCATTCCTGAGTACTTCCGTATCCCACTTCTTTGCGTATTGATTCTTCCTGACAAATGTCTTGAACTTCAGCCTACTCTTCATCACTACTATATTGTGATCTGAGTCTATATCTGCTCCTGGGTACGCCTTATAATCCAGTATCTGATTTCGGAATCTCTGTCTGACCATGATGTAATCTAATTGAAATCTTCCCGTATCTCCCGGCCGTTTCCAAGTATACCTCCTCCTCTTGTGATTCTTGAACAGGGTATACGCTATTACTAGCTGAAACTTTTTACAGAACTCAATTAGTCTTTCTCCTCTTTCATTTCTTGTCCCAAGCCCATATTCTCCTGTAACCTTTTCTTCTACTCCTTCCCCTACAACTGCATTCCAGTCGCCCATGACTATTAGATTTTCATCCCCCTTTACATACTGCATTACCCTTTCAATATCCTCATACACTTTCTCTATCTGTTCATCTTCAGCTTGCGACGTCGGCATGTATGCCTGAACTATCGTTGTCAGTGTTGGTCTGCTGTCGATTCTGATTAGAACAACCTGGTCACTGAACTGTTCACAGTAACACACCCTCTGCCCTACCTTCCTATTCATAGTGAATCCTACACCTGTTATACCATTTTCTGCTGCTGTTGATATTACCCGATACTAATCTGACCAGATATCCTTGTCTTCTTTCCACTTCACTTCACTGACCCCTGCTATATCCAGATTGAGCCTTTGCATTTCCCTTTTCAGATTTTCTAGTTTCCCTACCACGTTCAAGCTTCTGACATTCGACACCCCGACTCGTAGAACGTTATCCTTTTGTTGATTATTCAATCTTTTTCTCATAAAAGCTATGTCCATAAAATTTGAATCCAATACTTCAGTTGACCTATATGTTTAATATATATATATAATTTATATTAATATACTAAATTTAATTAAATTTAAATACCTATAAGGATATTTTATTATTATTAAGTGGTTATTTTAATTCATTTATTTACCGAGGATTATAGCTACTTATGTTTCTAGCTTAAAATAAATTATTGTATTATAATATATATAATAATATGTAATTTAATATTAAATATTATTATTATTGGATATAATACATAAAATTAATAGTGTTCAATATAAAATATTATATTAATATAAATAATTATATTAATTATAATGAGATAATTAATAAATTATCTACAATTACATTGTTTAACTAATAAATATTCAAGTTAACTTAATATAAAGTTAATTTCATATTAATAACATATTACAATAATTTACATAATTGTATCAAATATATTTATTATATTATTTAATCTTTCTTTATTATTAGTGAAAAGAAAGATTAAATAAGAAAGAATATAATACATTTGTTGGTATACATGTTTCATATCTATCTTTATTTATATACAATAGAGAAGTTGTTGTTGACCCATATAGGCCAACTGATGTATGGGATACAAATATTTGTTTCGTCTTTGATACTAATAGAGTCGACTGAAACTTGTCATATAGCAGTAGCGACGGCGAAAAAACCTACAACAGTACACATTTGTAACCCGTACCTGAGTTGACCTATGTAGGTCAACTGAAGAACTAATGTTAGCGAAGGTGAAAAACTCGACATACGTAAAATTTGTGTCCTGTACTTCAATTGAACTATATGCTTACAATGAAATGAAAACCCTTAGCTGCTTACAGGCGTTGACATACGTCAACGGGGACAGATGAAAATGTGTGCCCCGATTGGGACTTCGAACCTGGGATCTCCTGCTTACATGGCAGTCACTTTGTCCATCTGAGCCACCCAGGACACAGAGTATAGTGCGACTGCAGGGATTTATCTCTAGCACGCCTCCCGCGAAACCCACACTCTCAACGTATTGTCCCGCACGACATTCGTAGTGCCCCACCCCCATTATACTCATTACTCGCGGATTTTTGCTGATTCCCGTAAGAGTTCGGGCACTGTTTGTGCATGTCCAAAAGAACAGCTACCATCTTAGCATATATATATATATATATATATGAACTATATAGGTCAGCTGAAGTTTGAGATACTGGTACTAGTGCAAGCGAAAAGCAGCGACATACATAATATTTGTATCCAGTACTTTAGTTTACCTAAGAGGTCAACTGAAGAACAAGATACTACCTTCGTAGTTTAACTGACCTACATAGGTCAACTGAAGTACAGGCTACTAATTTTTCGTACGTCAATCTTTTCGCCTTCGATAGTGCTAGTATCGACTGAAAAATATTGTAGCAATACTAGCGCTAGCGAAGGCGAGAAAAAGCTACAACTGTCAAATTTGTATTCCGTACTGCAGTTGACGAATCCTTCTTCAAATCTTCCATATTCATAGGAATAGAGAAATCCATATCTACAAACAAAAATTAAAAATTAAAAATTGTCCAGAATGAAAACCACTTCTTCCAAAATATCTCAAACTCATTAAGCATGGAAACAGGTACCGAATGAATTGAAACGAACAAATTATTTAAATTAATAGAAGAGACAAAAATCGTACACAATGTCTAGCCCAGTCTTTTAAAAACACATTCATTTATTTCAATTTACAATGAAGACGCCTCGCCACATAAGATAACCGAGTTACTATCTATGGCTCGAAAATAAAGACATTAATATCTGTGAGTAACCAATGACGTCATGATCAAAGCCAACGGGTTGTGTCCCATTCTTCAGTTGACCCCCGTTTCGACTGTATTGGGTGCTTTGATTGTTTCATCAAAAATGACAGCTTTCTTTGATTACGGGTATACTAATCGATCCGATCGTAATATAAAGTTTAAAGGAATCACAAGACGTTCGTAAGTGGAGCCGCTCAAGCAATATTTCCTTTTGAATATATGTTACACTCTTTACATTTATTGTGATAGTTTTATTTCTGTCATTTGGCTTTAGATTTGCCTTACTTTGCTCAGTGTCCGTTCTCTCTCTTGTGTTCTCCACTGCCTTCCAAGTCACGAACGCCCCGACGTCCGAGCCACGCTCTATCAGCGGTCTCGTCCCCACACAACACACGGCTACGTAACCGCTCTGATTGCTGGACAACATCCCATCTCCTAATTTCCTCCTGCCAATAATTATTCATTGTCGTCCCCCTGTAAAAAAGATTGTGGCTAGAACAGCCGGAGACAGCGGTCATGTGGGTGCGTGAATGTGTATTTGTACTTTCTTTCCTTTTTGAAGAAGGCTTTGGCTGAAGACTTATGTGATACTCGTTTCGTCGCGCCTGCCTGCTGCACGGCACGCGAGTAGCAATCTAACCGCTTTACATTATAGGTATTTCCTCTTGAAGTTCGTTGCTACTAATCCACTGCACTTCAACACAAACAATGATGTACATAATCGCAGTATCAGAAGAAAAAAAATGACATCCATCATACAACGTTAAGGCTGTCTGTAGCACAAACAGGGGTTCACAACGCAGCAGCCAAAAGTTTTGGTCACTTATACATTGATACAAAATGCCTCTGTCTGTCTTTAATTAAAAAACAAGAAAACTAATAAATGCCATATTCACACATAAAAAAAATAGAAAACTGATGTCAATATGCAGTGGCTCCTTCCACAGCATTGCGATGTATCGTGCAGATGGCAATGGAACATGAAACTGAGTAACAAACTAACTATTTGTATATTGCAAACCATGGTATATGCTTATATACTTCGAAAACCTCTAAATGAAATTCAAAAGTAAAATCGCGCAGATGATCAAAGTAGACATACACTCCAATTGTGCTATGTTTGGTTATTTTTGAAAACTACCGGAGTTACTGGAGGGAAATATTCCGGGAAAAGAAGCAGATAGGTTACTGTTGGAAAGATACGCCTATATCTTACACATGTTAGACTATCATTACTAAAAAAATTTCTTACATACGTATCAAAGCAAAATATCCATTTTGCAGGTTTTAAGCGTCTAAAACCATTCCCTTAATTGCATTTATAGCATTCCACAATGCTGGAAGAAGTTTAAATAGTTTTATCGTTTGCTTTACCCTGTAAATTGGTTTTGTTGGTCACATACTGAATGACGCATCGTAGGTAAGATTTCAAAGTGAGAAAATATGGAAACTACAGTGAGACTAGTGCACTGACAATCCAATAAAACAATAATTTCATTCTACGCAGTTCTGTTTCTTTGACACTTCAATAATCGTTCACTTTGTTGGCATGCACAAGATGCGACAGCAAACATAGCTTCTTCCGCATTGCACACGTTTATGGGCTAACAAAGAATATGTAGGTAAGTTTTTTTTTCAAACGTCAACAATGAGCATACGAGCTGAAAGCTGATAATGGGATGAACAATAAGCAAACTAGCATTGGTTTCGGAGTTCCAGCTTCATTTGCTATCGATACAAATATGGTGAAAGTGGAATAAAATGTGTTATAAAGGCATTCTTTACACATTGCATCCTTCTCCTCTTGGCTATTCTAAATGTCAACAAAAACAAGTTACAATAACGAGACCAAATGTTTCGTTTTACTAGAGTAAATATGGATTCAAGAACAGAGGAACATCCGAAACTGCCTTCCTGACACCATCTTATTAATGTAAACACTGTAATTTTTAGTACATAAAACAGCTGTTGCATGCGCACGACAGAAATAATGAACACGAAGCAATCGCAAACAGTAGTCTCCTGATGTTTTTGACCATTTAAGATGGCGGCAGGCTCCACCCACTCTGACGTCAAAACAACTTACAGAGTAGGTTTGTAGCACCACCTTTCTTCCGTTTTTACCGTCATGGGTTGCTGTGTACGAAGCTTACAGTCCGTTCCACAAGAAAGTGAACACCATAATTTCAACTGCAATGTCCGCAGTGACATCTCTGTTAGTGGTTTAGAATCAGTACTCATTGTGCTTTTGCACAGTGTATTGATAAACAGTGTGAGAATCGAATGTTTTGTCCTGTCGGTTGAAGTTTTGGCTATTTGCACTTATTTACGGCCAATTCAAACGCTGAAATAATGTAAAATATTTCTCAAAACTGCCTTCTGAGGTCCGTTAAGAAGCTATTTGGTTCTAACGAGGCAAAGTGGGTGCTTCAAGATAATGATCCAAAGCATCGCATCCGTCTCTTTACAACGTGGAAAGAAGACACTGGGGTGCCCACGATGGATTGGGCTGCAATGTCTCCGGATGCAAATCCGATCAAAATGTTTGGTCATATATTAAGGTGAAGCTTAAAGGAAAGCCAATATGTACTTTGAAGCAGCTGTCATATAAAATCAGGACGATATGGAGATCGTTACCGAGAAAAAAAAACAGAAAATCTTGTGAAAAACACATGAAAAATGAACCAGGCTAAAATCGATAATGGCGGCGATTGGCTTAACTATTAGGTAATTGTGCAATGAGTAATAACATTTATTTTTATGTAAACATATATTCATAATAGTGTCTTTTGTTTTATGCGGATAACGGCGTACTCTTTCCTGTGGAACTGACTATCTTTAATTAATAACGTCAGTCAGCCAAGAGACTAGATTATACCTCTAAAAGTGCGAAATAGAATAGATATTATTTAAAAGTATAGACAATTTGGCTGTGGTTTTGAAATGGGAAGATATTTATGCGCTATTATCGAGCACGACAGATAGTATTTTTTTTAATAAAAGAATTAAACAATTTTGTTACGCCCTTCCTTAGCGAGGTGCGATTTCGTGTAGCAGAATTACAAACTGGAAGATTTTATTTTGCTGTTCTGAGTGGTGAGGTCGAATACCTGATTTTCTATCCAACATATACTATAGTTCATAGCACTTACCACTGAAGCTCAGATCGTAATTTGTAGTAGTTGTTCGTACCAACCTTGTATGTCTTGTTAATATTATTTGATGTAATTTATTAATATCACTATTATCAGGTTACCTTCCATTGGGAAAATGTGTGCACTCAGCGACTGTTATGTGATTTATAAATTAAAGACGGCAACAATCAGTCATCCTCTTTTTTTCTTTTGTAGGTTTTATTATGCAAGGCCAGATTTCGGCTAATGCCTAGCCATTATCAGTGAACTATTTTCTAATCTCGATGCATGTTAGTTTCCCTCTTGTTCGGGCGTCAGTCACGGTTCTTCAGAGTATTCAAAGAACTGTGACTGATGCCGGAACAACTGGGAAACTAACATGCATCGAGATTAGAAAATAGTGCATTGATAATGGCTAGGCACTAGCCAAAATCTGGATTTGCGTAATAAAACCAGCAAAAAAAAAAAAAATATAAAAGAAAAAAAGAAATATTGGGAAGAGTGATTGCCGCTCTCTATAATTAATAAACATCACTATTATCATGTTGTGGTAGCTACCACTAGAATATCAAACTACAAATAGTATCTGTGGCAATTCTGTAGTGCACAACATCATAGTGGTATGAAGTGTGGGCTTTACCTAATTAATTTCAACATCCAAGTAAAATTGTCTGCATTGTGATCTGTATAGACCATATTTCCAGTACAGAAGTGTATGCCCCCTGGTTATCTTAGCCGTAGTCTTATCTGTGAAGTCGAATGATATGCATCTGATAATAGAGCTAACAATGCAGATTCCTGTATTGTGCTTCTTGAGTACAACTGAGCTAAGGTGTTGATTTCTGCTGTGCGACGTTGCTCTACACTAAAATGTCACTGTGCCTCTGTAGTGTAATAGTTTTGCTATTCCTACGAGGATGTTTGTGTCTTTCGGGTGGCGCAGTACATAACTGAGTGCTTTTCAGTTGCTGAGTTTCGTAAAGATTTTTCGAGAAATACATTACTGGCCATTAAAATTGCTACACCAAGAAGAAATACAGATGATAAACGGGTATTCATTTGACAAATTCATTATACTATAACTGACATGTGTTCACATTTTCACGCAATTTGAGTGCATAGATCCTGAGAAATCAGTACCCAGAACAGCCAACTCTGGCCGTAATAACGGCCTTGATATGCCTGGGCATTGAGTCAAACAGAGCATGGATGGCGTGTATAGGTAGAGCTGCCCGTGCAGCTTCAACACGATACCACAGTTCATCAAGAGTAGTGACTGGCGTATTGTGACGGGCCAGTTGCTCGGCCACCATTGACCAGACGTTTTCAATTGGTGAGAGATCCGGAGAATGTGCTGGCCAGGGCAGCAGTCGGACATTTTTTGTATCCAGAAAGGCACGTACAGGACCTGCAACATGCTGTTGTGCATTATCCTGCTGAAATATTGGGTTTTGTAGAGAACGAATGAAGGGTAGAGCCACGGGTCGTAACACATCTGAAATGTAACTTCCACTGCTCAAAGTGCCGTCAATACGAACAAGAGATGACCGAGACGTGTAACCAATGGCACCCCATACCATCACGTCAGGTGATACGCCAGTATGGCGATGACGAATACATGCTTCCAATGTGCGTTCACCGCCATGTCGCCAAACACGGATGCGGACAGAACCTGGATTCATCCGAAAAAATGACGTATTCCCGTTCGTGCACCCAGGCTCGTCGTTGAGTACACCATCCCAGACGCTCCTGTCTGTGATGCAGAGTCAACGGTAACCGCAGCCAAGGTCTCCGAGCTGATAGTCGATGGTGCTGCAAACGTCGTCGAACTGTTCGTGCAGTTGGTTGTTGTCTTGCAAACGCCCCCATCTGTTGACTCACGGTTGGAGACGTGGCTGCACGATCCGTAACAGCCATTTGGATAAGATGCCTGTCACCTCGACTGCCAGTGATACGAGGCCGTTGGGATGCAGCACAGCATTCCGATTACCCTCCTGAACCCACAGATTCCATATTCTGCTAACAGTCATTGGATCTCGACCAACGCGAGCAGCAATGTCGCGATACGATAAACCGGAATCGCGATAGGCTACAATCTGACCTTTATCAAAGTCGGAAACGCGATGGTACGCATTTCTCCTCCTTACAGCAGGCATCACAACAATGTTTCACCAGGCAACGCCGGTCAACTGCTGTTTGTGTATGAGAAATCGGTTGGAAACTTTCCTCATGTCAGCACGTTGTAGGAGTCGCCACCGGCGCCAACCTTGTATGAATGCTCTGAAAAGCTAATCATTTGCATATCACAGCATCTTCTTCCTGTCGGTTAAATTTCGCGTCTGTAACACGTCATCTTCGTGGTGTAGCAATTTTAATGGCCAGTAGTGTATAATGCAGACTGTTTCCTCAAAAGAAAGATTTTTTACACTAGTTTTGTGATATCTTATGTTATCACTCTTGTAGTGGTGTATACCCAGCGTAGTTACATTTACTAGTTAAGGATGGGTACAAGTGAATGATGACAGGATGTGTTTTTTTTAATTCTTTATTTTGAAAATAGAGAAAGATCGTGCAACGAATCTGAGTTTTACTCCTCAGATGAGTGAAGGGCTGCTTCAAGTTAGCATCTTTTCGAGGTGCTCGTGTTTGTTCAGCCTTACGAGGTCCAGGGCCGTCCTGCCCATGTTCTCTCTCACCTCCCTATTGGCGCCGACTTCCAGCAGTGCAGCTGCCACGTCTGCGTAGCCGCAGTAAGCCGCACAGTGCAGGGGCGTCGCTCCCCACTGGTTCCTGGCATTGGGATCCGCAGAGGACGCCGCCAGCATCTTCACAACGGTCGTGTGGCCAGAGAACGCAGCCAGGTGCATAGGCGTGCTCTGGCAGTTGTCCCTGGCGTCGAGCTCGGCCCCGCCCTGCACGAGACGCCTCACTGCCTCCACGTGCCCCCACTGTGCTGCCCAGTGCAGGGCGGTCCATCCGCTCCAGTTTTCGTCCCTCACCCTCACGTTCGCTCCTGCCGCCAGCAGCACCTGCAGCTCCTCCTCCATCCCCAGCTTAGCTGCCTGGATCAACCTTCTACCTCTTTCCTCCTCAGAAATGCTCCTGCACAAGACATAGACATCCTTACACTCTACTATAAACACACATGCCAAACGAAGAAAACTATTATAAAAGCGAAACTGTAAGCACTTATGAATATTCATCTCTCATGTGTCAAATTACAAATCCAGGCATCACAGATTACAAATCTAGATATCTCACTTATGTATAGCAGTATCCGCCCATTAAACTCTTCATCCACTTTCCCTTAAAGATTTCTGCATTCCGTCTCATACCTAACTCACTTGTGAAATTTCATCGTAATTCATTCCAAACTTTGGTTCCCTTCGACCTCAGAATGGCATGTGTATTGTTAACAAATAGTTAACCTCCACTAAAACATACAGTTAGTACAGCTAACACATGAAACTATTCACACCTCCAGACAGTCTCCTCACAGGGTACCAAGTAAATATCAGTCAGGTTATTCATACATTTTGTGACATGCCGTCGCCAACCAGAGGAAGCTACTGCCTCCCACAAAATGAGTTTGGCGGAATATTTCAGATATAAGGAAGACAGTGGTTCGACTCTCCCTGCCACTCATCCACAAAGACTCATCTTTAAAATTAGCACAGAGCCACAGATAAACATGCATCCACTCAAAGATACACTCTTACACTCGGAAACCAACCCCCACCATCCCCACTCCCCTCAAACACCTATTGTGATATGATCCTGCCGTGGTAGACATGCGTACCTAAGTAACAGAGCCATAACTGGTGATTACCAAACTTTTGCAGTCATGCACATTGCCCAGAATAGTTGGTTTACAGAGCAACTCACGTCATAGTTGTCACATTGCAAGTCATCTATCATTTGTCACCGAACCCACTTACATATATCATCATATTGTAAGTGGGTTCGGTGA
This sequence comes from Schistocerca cancellata, assembly GCF_023864275.1. NCBI lineage: Eukaryota > Metazoa > Arthropoda > Insecta > Orthoptera > Acrididae > Schistocerca > Schistocerca cancellata. The sequence goes on along the minus strand of NC_064634.1, from coordinate 505,490,898 downwards.
CAAATGATAGAAAGAAACTCTCATCTCTGAACACAAAGTATGGCACGATTTACCAAACGGTAAACTTCAAATATCTCGGTGAAACACTACAAATGAATGGGCATAACAGAGACTCAAACTAACAAAGAAAAACTAAAGTGTTAGGTTTAATTAGTTCTAAGTTCTAGGCGACTGATGACCTCAGAAGTTAAGTCGCATATTGCTCAGAGCCATTCTTAAAAACTACAAGGCATACAAAGTGGTGTGGAATCATTACAACAAGAAGTCTATTTCACAAAAAGCCAAATTACGCCAGTACGACATGGTGGTGCTCCCCGAGGCACTTTATGCAGCAGAGACCACACTAATCCTAGGGCATACACGTATCAGACAACTAGAAAAAGTAGAACGGAAAATTCTTTAACATTATTGATAGTATTTTTAGGTATGTGTCTTGCTGTATAATCTCATATTAAGTGACTTCTGGTGTTTTTACAAGTTGATCCTCATGGAGTTCTGACTGTTTAATCTGTTCGCTGCTACTTTCTTCTCGTTGGTCTTTAATACGTACCACCTGTTGTGACAAATGACTAAAATTTTGCGAATTTCTCTTATGTTGCCGTGTCTGTTATAATCTCAGCACAAATGTTCTGTCTTACATAATTACCGATTGAGGTAGGTGTACTTCTGTCGTCCGCATATGCTGCAAAAGTTTTCATAATGTACAATGTCTGCACAGTTTGTGGATGTCCACAGCTGACCACGCTAAGTAATCAAAGCCCAAAATCCTTGAATCATTGAATACGAGAGAACATGTTTTCTTAAGTCCATTAAAACACTTGTTACCGTATTGAAAACACTAAAATGCATGTTCAGTCCCATATTTCCCCTTGAATAGTTACGAGACTCCCATTTCATGCAACAGTTTCTTATATTCTTCTATGATCAATGCTGAAAGGCAAGTTAAATACTCTCACTGTTGCTCGATCTAGACTTGTGTGAGTATTAATCAAGTACCACCTCCATTGTCTTTCACACAAATTTCATTGCCAATTAAAGCATGTTGCGAACATACCATTTCACTGTCAGATAATGATATATTTTCATTAAGCCCACCTCCGTCAGTTATCGATTTACGAAAAGTAAAGTGAACTTTAGGATGGATTTACGCAAACTGATAAGTGGTGGCTGCAAAACTGTACTCACGGCACATGTCAGACTACGTCAGCCGCAGGCATTGTTGAAAAATTGCGAGGCGCACAATCCTGCGAATGTCTCCACTCTTTCATGCCCGCACCAAGTTCGCCTGGATTTCCTGCTTGTCGATAACAGGTGCATCAACCATTAGACGACCTGAGCACGCCTGCAGACCTGACCCCAACTTTCACTGAGGCTGATGGTTTCACTGATTACTAACAGACACTGCCACCAGAGGCTCTCATATACGGTACATACTTTGTGGTAAGACAAGGCATGGTCTTCGACTGCCTCCATATCGCTGGTGTTGCTGTTCCTACATGTGCGATAAACTCTGATTCTAGATTCTGAAAAAGCAAGGTGAAAATATCAGCGACAAAGCAAGTTGAAGCCAGGGCTGGACGCATGGTGAGGTAGTCTAACGGTTACACAACTGGTTGTGATAAGCAGGAAATCGTCATTACAGTTACAGCTTGCCACAAATTTTTAATGATCACTACTTAGGAAGTGTCGGAAAAGTCTTTGAAAGAATAATATACAAAATTGATGTACACTTCCAGACAAAGCAATGGGAAGCACTCAGAAGAAATGGTCAGATGTCGACGTAATTTCTCACACCAAGATATCATTGGTGGGTATGTAAATGATTAGAATACAAATTCACTGTTACTGGTACAATGGTCACCACAGTGCATTAGTGAAGTTTGCGTGTAGTGTTGCTAACATACCTGATACTGTCTATAACGGACACAAACAGTGTTAGATGTTTAGTGATCACTGTGGAAATACGGAGATAGCACATGTCCGTGAATGACAGTGGCCCAATATTGTACTGCAGGGGAACATGAGAGCAGTCAACACGTAATCAAGGCCCTTCACATCTGCGCCTGGCATCAGAAAAAAGTAATGGACGCCCTGAGACAATCTGCATCGTCTCCCACTTTAGGTAAGAGATTAGCACACCGAGACTTTGGGATCACGGTTGCATGCATAAGCTGTCATTAATACCAAGACTTCTGGCATAAGAAGTCAGCCTTATTCTGCCAACGGCCTTGTCAAAGAGGGCGGAGGAGCGGATACAGTTTTAGGGCAATCTCTTCTCCTAGGGGTGGGAAATTGCCCCTAAAGGTGGAAGAATCAGCAATGATCAACGACATGAGGATGCAGAAGGCAATGGAAACCACTGCATTAAAGACACGTAACGTGTATCCACAGGACATGCGGCCTGTAATTGAAGAAGTGTCATAATGATCTCTCCATTGGCAAAAGATTTCGGAATAGTTCCCCACTCGGATCTCCGGGAGGGGACTGCCAAGGGGGGGGGGGGTTACCATGAGAAAAAGATTGAATAATCTACGAAAGGATAACGTTCTACGAGTCGGGGCGAGGAATGTCATAAGCTTGAACGTGGTAGGGAAACTAGAAAATCTGAAAAGGGAAATGCAAAGGCTCAATCTAGATATAGTAGTGGTCAGTGAAGTCAAGTGGAAGGAAGATAAGGATTTCTGGTCAGATGAGTATCGGGTAATATCAACAGCAGCAGAAACTGGTATAACAGGTGTAGGATTCGGTATGAATAGGAAGGTAGGGCAGAGGGTGTGTTACTGTGAACAGTTCAGTGACCGGGTTGTTCTAATCAGAATCGACAGCAGACCAACACCGACAACGATAGTTCAGATACACATGCCGACGTCGCAAGCAAAAGGTGAACAGATAGAGAAACTGTATGAGGATATTGAAAGGGTAATGCAGTATGTAAAGGGGGACAAAATCTAATAGTCATGGGCGACTGGAATGCAGTTGTAGGGGAAGGAGTAGAAGAAAAGGTTACAGGAGAATATGGGCTTGAGACAAGGAATAAGAGAGGAGAAAGACTAATTGAGTTCTGTAACAAGTTTCAGCTAGTAATAGCGAATACCCTGTTCAAGAATCACAAGAGGAGGAGGTATACTTGGAAAAGGCCGGGAGATACGGGAAGATTTCAATTAGATTACATCATAGTCAGGCAGAGATTCCGAAATCAGATACTGGATTGTAAGGCGTACCCAGGAGCAGATATAGACTCAGATCACAATATAGTAGTGATGAAGAGTAGGCTGAAGTTCAAGACATTTGTCAGGAAGAATCAATACGCAAAGAAGTGGGATACGGAAGTACTAAGGAATGACGAGATACGTTTGAAGTTCTCTAACGCTATAGACACAGCAATAAGGAATAGCGTAGTAGGCAGTACAATTGAAGAGGAATGGACATCTCTAAAAAGGGCCATCACAGAAGTTGGGAAGGAAAACATAGGTACAAAGAAGGTAGCTGAAAGAAACTATGGGTAACAGAAGAAATACTTCAGTTGATTGATGAAAGGAGGAAGTACAAACATGTTCCGGGAAAATCAGGAATACAGAAATACACGTCGCCGAGGAATGAAATAAATAGGAAGTGCAGGGAAGCTAAGACGAAATGGCTGCAGGAAAAATGTGAAGACATCGAATAAGATATGATTCTCGGAAGGGCAGACTCAGCATACAGGAAAGTCAAAACAACCTTTGGTGACATTAAAAGCAACGGTGGTAACATTAAAAGTGCAACGGGAATTCCACTGTTAAATGCAGAGGAGAGAGCAGATAGGTGGAAAGAATACATTGAAAGCCTCTATGAGGATGAAGATTTGTCTGATGTGATAGAAGAAGAAACAGGGGTCGATTTAGAAGAGATAAGGGATCCAGTATTAGAATCGGAATTTAAAAGAGCTTTGGAGGACTTACGGTCAAATAAGGCAGAAGGGATAGATAACATTCCATCAGAATTTCTAAAATCATTGGGGGAAGTGGCAACAAAATGACTATTCACGTTGGTGTCTAGAATATATGAGTCTAGCGATATACCATCTGACTTTCGGAAAAACATCATCCACACAATTCCGAAGACGGCAAGAGCTGACAAGTCGAGAATTATCGCACAATCAGCTTAACAGCTCATGCATCGAAGCTGCTTACAAGAATAATATACAGAAGAATGGAAAAGAAAATTGAGAATGCGCTAGGTGACGATCAGTTTGGCTTTAGGAAAAGTAAAGGGACGAGAGAGGCAATTCTGACGTTATGGCTAATAATGGAAGCAAGGCTAAAGAAAAATCAAGACACTTTCATAGGATTTGTCGACCTGGAAAAAGCATTCAACAATATAAAATGGTGCAAGCTGTTCGAGATTCTGAAAAAAGTAGGGGTAAGCTATAGGGAGAGACGGGTCATATACAATATGTACAACAACCAAGAGGGAATAATAAGAGTGGACGATCAAGAACGAAGTGCTCGTATTAAGAAGGGTGTAAGACAAGGCTGTAGCCTTTCACCCCTACTCTTCAATCTGTACATCGAGGAAGCAATGATGGAAATAAAAGAAAGGTTCAGGAGTGAAATTAAAATAGAAGGTGAAAGGATATCAATGATATGATACGATTCGCTGATGACATTGCTATCCTGAGTGAAAGTGAAGAAGAATTAAATGATCTGCTGAACGGAATGAACAGTCTAATGAGTACACAGTATGCTTTGAGAGTAAATCGGAGAAAGACGAAGGTAATGAGGAGTAGTAGAAATGAGAACAGCGAGAAACTTAACATCAGGATTGATGGTCACGAAGTCAATGAAGTTAAGGACTTCTGCTACCTAGGCAGTAAAATAATCAATGACGGACGGAGCAAGGAGGACATCAAAAGCAGACTCGCTATGGCAAAAAAGGCATTTCTGGCCAAAAGAAGTCTACTAATATCAAATACCGGCTTTAATTTGAGGAAGAAATTTCTGAGGATGTACGTCTGGAGTATAGCATTGTATGGTAGTGAAACATGGACTGTGAGAAAACCAGAACAGAAGATAATCGAAGCATTTGAGATGTGGTGCTATAGACGAATGTTGAAAATTAGGTGGACTGATAAGGTAAGGAATGAGGAAGTTCTACGCAGAACCGGAGAGGAAAGGAATATGTGGTAAACACTGATAAGGAGAAGGGACAGGATGATAGGACATCTGCTAAGACATGAGGGAATGACTTCCATGGTACTAGAGGGAGCTGTAGAGGGCAAAAACTGTAGAGGAAGTCAGTGATTGGAATACGTCAAGCAAATAACAGAGGACGTAGGTTGCAAGTGCTACTCTGAGATGAAGAGGTTAGGAGAGGAATTCGTGGCAGGCCGCATCAAACGAGTCAGTAGACTGATGACCAAAAAAAAAAAAAAAAAAAATACCACGACTCAAAAGGCTGTATTTGGAGAGATACCATGACCAGGAAGCATGGGCTGCCGGTGAATGGTGTTCCATTGTGTTCAGTGACGAATCGTTCTTCTGCACTACCCTACATGACCATTGTCAGTGGGTATGAAAACAAATGATTTTGAGGGGCACAAAATTGTCACTCCTTACATCATTGTGTTGGAAGCCATCAGGTATGTCTTCAGGACACGGCTTGTAATGACTGTGAGAATTCCGACGGCGCAGTAGTACATCATGCCAGGTCCTGCATCCTCACGTGTAACCTCTCAAGCGACGGTACTGTGGTGCCATTTTCAAATAGGACAAATTTTTATTGATATGTGGCACGTGTCTTGATGAACTGTCTGTGTGACACTGAGGTACTTCTGTGGCCATTAAAATCCCCATATCTCTTCCTGGTAGAACATGTCCTGGACCACCTCAGACATCAAGTTTGTTGCAGTGCTAATATCTGGGATATCAAGAACCAGTTACAACAGTTAGGGGCCAACCTGCATCAAGAGAAGGTACAGGGGTTTTTATGGCACCCAACTGAGTCAGTTCATGCATCCAGGACAGAGGGGGTGCAATGGCTTGTTACACTAACATATCTTTGTAAATTTAACCCAGAGCTGCATAAGCTGTCACTAATACCACGACTCAAAAGGCTGTATTTGGAGAGGTGCCATGACCAGGAAGCATGGGCTGCCAAAATAACTTCACATACACTCTCAACTAAAGAAATTTAATTTGGTTTCCTGCTGCATTCCTAGGAGCTTCACCATTCTCATCAGACAATGCATTTAAACACACACTCGATGCCTCCTTACCACTACTTGACCATTTCTTTTTGAGGACAAACAAAGAGTTTCATGTCTGCCCAGCTAGCCGCACAGTCTAATGCGCTGCTTCTCGAGCGGGAAGGGACGCCGGTCCCTGGCACGAATCCGCCCGGCGGGTGAGTTTGGTTTGTTTTGAGGGATGAGACCAGACAGCGAGGTCATCGGTCTCATAGGTTTAGGGAAGGAAGTCAGCCGCGCCCATTCAAGGGAACCATCCCGGCATTTGCCTGGAGTGGTGTAGGGAAATCACGGAAAACCTAAATCAGGATGGCCGGACACGGGATTGTACGATCGTCCTCCCGAATGCGAGTCCAGTGCGCTAACCACTGCGCCACCTCGCTCGGTTCCACGGATTAGTGCCGAGATCCTGTATGCCGGCCAGCCTGTGGATACTTTTTAAGACGGTTTTCCATACTACTCGGCCAATGCAGGCTGGTTCCCCTTGTTCCATCTCAGTTACACTGTATTGGCAATTGCTGCACAAACACTGTTTCCACATACGCCATGTAAACCATAATTATTTTACCATACAAACATTTGCGGTTACACTCGTCTGGTGTGAGGTGTTCCCAGGGGTGCTCCGCTGGGGACCGAACCACACAATAACCCTGAGTTCGGCGTGGGGCGGCAGTGGGGTGGGTGGACTGCTGTGGCCTGTTGTGGGGTTGTGAACCACTGCGGGCTGCGGCGGGACGAAGCCTCTCAGTCGTTTCTAGGTCCCTGGTTTCATACATACATATATACAAAGCGTTTCCTTCGCATTTACAGATTAGCATAACATAAAAGTTTTGTGCAGTTGCAGTACATCAGAACCCCTTTCTATATCCACTAACTCCTAATTTGGAAGATTAAAAACTATCAATGAAAGCAGAAATAGCATCTCACACAACATTCAGTGTCTTTAGAAAAGAATTTTGTTTCTTAGCCACTTTTACAAATAACTGGCTGAAGTCCTTTCAGTGTCCCAAGCACAATTTAATACAGACTGTGAGCCAGGAAAATGATGTACAGAATCACTGTCATCCATGCCTTCTCGAACATCAAAGTCCAGCACATCAAAATGGTTGAGAGCAGCAACTATTGCTGAAAATTATAGCCACAAAAGCAAAACGAGGATAATGGAATATAGTCGAATTAAGTCGGGTGATGCTACGGGAATTAGATTAGGAAATGAAACACTTAAAGTAGTAAAGGAGTTTTGCTATTTGGGGAGCAAAATAACTGATGATGGTCGAAGTAGAGAGGATATAAAATGTAGACTGGCAACGGCAAGGAAAGCGTTTCTGAAGAATAGAAATTTGTTAAAATCGAGTATTGATTTAAGTGTCAGGAAGTCGTTTCTGAAAGTATTTGTATGGAGTGTAGCCATGTATGGAAATGAAACATGGTCGATACATAGTTTAAACAAGAAGAGAAAGAAGCTTTCGAAACGTGGTGCTACAGAAGAATGCTGAAGATTAGATGGGTAGATCAAATAACTAATGAGGAGGTATTGAATAGAATTGGGGAGAAGACGAGTTTGTGGCACAACTTGAGTAGAAGAAGGGATCGGTTAGTAGGACATGTTCTGAGGCATAAAGGGATCACCAATTTAGTATTGGGAGGCAGCGTGGAGGGTAAAAATCGTAGAGGGAGACCAAGAGATGAATACACTAAACAGATTCAGAAGGATGTAGGTTGCAGTAGGTACTAGCAGATGAAGAAGCTTGCACAGGATAGAGTAGCATGGAGAGCTGCATCAAACCAGTCTCCAGACTGAAGACCACAACAACAACAAAACTGTATCAAAACGTATGATAAAGGGAGATTCGATTTTTTTGCTGTAACACTTGGTTAACACCCCAATAAGTGATGGTGTGAATGTGGAATAAGTGCACGTGTAGCGACGCAACTCACCGCATGCGAGAGACGACAGCGTCGTCAGGTGGAGGAGAATGTCGGGGAGCGGCGGGTGGCGCAGTTGTGACAGCAGTCCGGCTGGGGTCGCTGCGCGGCTGGGAGTCGGGCCTGCCCTCCGGAGAGGGTGGAGCGCTGCAAAGAGAGACACTGCGAGCGTATCCACACTGGGGCAGCCCCTCCGAGCAACTGTCTTCAAAGATAGTAGAACACATGCTGCTTCGACAGTAGTGTGTCCAGAAGATAAATGGCTTACAAGTGCGCTAATCGGAGACTCCTGTGTTTCCCACAGCAGTGGTAATACGTCAGACTACTGGTCTTTTGAAATGCAGCACAAATTGAAGGCACTACTGGACTGCTGGATATAAAAATTACGAGAATGTGATTTTCACTCTGCAGCGGAGTGTGCGCTGATATGAATCTTCCTGGAAGATTAAAACTGTGTGCCAGACCGAGACTCGAACTCGGGACCTTTGCCTTTCGCGGGCGAGTGCTCTACCAACTGAGCTACCCAAGCACGACTCACGCCCCGTCCTCACAGCTTCACTTCTGCCAGTCTCCAGTCTGTAGGCAAAGGTCCCGAGTTCGAGTCTCGGTCCGGCACACAGTTTTAATCTGCCAGGAAGTTTCATATCAGCGCACACTCCGCTGCAGAGTGAAAATATCATTCTGGAAACATCCCCCAGGCTGTGACTACGCCATGTCTCCGCAATATCCTTTCTTTCAGGAGTGCTAGTACTGCAAGGTTTCGCACGAGACCTTCTGTAAAGTGTGGAAGGAAGGAGACGAGGTACTGGCAGAAGTGAAGCTGTGAGGACGGGGCGTGAGTCGTGCATGGGTAGCTCAGTTGATAGAGTACTTGGCCGCGAAAGGCAAAGGTCCCGAGTTCGAGTCTCGGTCCGGGACACAGTGTTAATCTGCAAGGAAGTTTCATAATAATTACGGTACAAAAAAAAATCACAAGGAAATTTGAACAGCACTAACGAATATATGCATTTGATGTTATACAACGATCATCAAATGTTGTTTGAAGCGTACCCTGCCGGTTTGTCAAGGACCAGCGTGTCAGACCGCAGACAGTACACAGGGGACAGCGCGTTTTGAACTGGGCAGAAAGGACATTCAGGGACAGAAACGACACCAATAACCGCAACAGATGACGTACAGAAGGTTATTTGCTGCATCCTAGGAAAAGGAAGCACTGCAGCATACACTGGATGTCGTATAGCTACGTCACAAAGAACTTCAAGCACGGATGGTGGCGGAAATTTGACTTCTACTGCTCGGTGAGTCCAGCACAGCGTTGTGACCAATAGGTGCCTGTCTGTGTGTATCATAGAACAGAGTGTACAGAACCACAGACCATATTCTGGGGCATGGTTCAACAGAAAGGAGAAGGAAATCTGAAACAAAGGAAAAGCATCGTGTGACACTCGTTTGTCTTCTCGTAAGATGGTCGCTGGATGTGTGAGAGGTAAGCAGCTACAGCCTCGCGTAAATGTGCTTCAGTCACATTGTTCACTGGATATCTTCCATATGTGTCCTGACTGAGAACCTTGCCATTCTTCTAGGAACCTAATATATAACTTAAAAATTATATATAATGGCCCTTGCACTGCTTGATGAGCTTAAACAAAAACTGTTTCTCACATTGAAGAGATATTGGATACATGCACCAAGAAAGTGAAAGTGAGATATACGTCCCACAAAGCTGTAGTACGGATCTGAAAATATCAATTACTCAAGGTTTCGACAAGTGAATGTTTACAGCATTAGAAGATGACAAATGGGAAATTTTAAACACATTACTGCCCTCCTTGAACCACACTGCTCAATACTAAAGTGTTCCTGATGCTGCTAATGACCGAAACACTTGCTCCACATCTTCTATTTATGCAACGTGGATGGTTTTTGTAGGTGCCTCACCGACGTCACAGATACCAAATATCTTTAAATTCTACATCGCTCGAATATGTTTACAAAAAATGATTCAAATGGCTCTGAGCACTATGGGACTTAACTTCTGAGTTCATCAGTCCCACAGAGACCTAACTAACCTAAGGACATCACACATATCCAAGCCCGAGGCAGGATTCGCACCTGCGACCATAGCGGTCGCACAGCTCCAGACTGTTGCGCCTAGAACAGCTTGGCCACTCCGGCAGCATATGTTTACAGCGAGCAGTACAGTGTTCAGAATGAACAGCGCTGGATGCAACCTACACACATTAGCGTGTCTGACTGTGCGCTGAGCAGCGCATTTTTGTGTAGTGAGCAACAATCCCTTATACTGTGCACATGGTTAGTGGGACCTTTGTGCTGAGACACTTGATCCCAAAACCTAATAAGCAACTTCTTGTACACGTGCAGTTTAACATAGCACTGCACATAAGGATGCTCTGCTTAAGTGGTAATACACTGAAGTGCCAAAGAACTGGTATAGCCATGTGTATTCAAATGCAGAGATATATAAACAGACTATGCCGCTGCGGTCGGCAACACCTACAGAAGACAATAAGTGTCTGCATCAGTTGTTACATCGGTTAGTCCTACTACAATGGTAGGATGATTTAAGTGAGTTTGAACGAGCAATGGGACACAGATTCTCCGAGGTAACGATGAAGTGAGGATTTTCCCGTACGACCATTTTGCGAGTGTACCATGAATATCAGGAGTCCGATAAAACACCAAAACTCCGATATCGCTGCGGCCGGGAAAAGATCCTGCAAGAATAGGGTCAACGACGGCTGAAGAGAATCGTTCAACGTGACAGAAGTGCAACCCTTCTGCAGGTTGCTGAAGATTTGAATGTAGGACCATTAACAAGTGTCAGTGTGGAACCCATTCAACGAAACATCATCGATATGGGCTTTCAGAGCCGAAGGCCCACTAGTGTACTCTTGATGACTGCATGACAAAAAGCTTTATGGCTCGTCTGGGAGCGTCAACACACTGCACTGTCCATGATTGGAAACATTTTGTCTGGTCGAACGAGTCTCGTTTCAAAATCTAATGAGCGGATGGACGTGTACTGGTACGGAGACATCCTTATGAATGCATGAACCCTGCATGTCAGGAGACTGTTCAAGGTGGTGGAGGCTCTGTAACGGTGTGGGACGTGTGGAGTTCGAATGATATGGGACCCCTGATACGACTAGATACGACTCCGTTGGTTGACATGTACGTAAGCATCCTTACTGACCACCTGGACCCATTAATGTCCATTGTACACTCCTACGAACTTCGGCAATTCCAGCAGGATAATGCAACGCCCCACAAGTCCAGCATTGCATCGGAGTGGCCCCAGGAACACTCTTCTGAGTCTAAACACTTCCGCTGCTACCATATCCCGCAGACATGAACATTATTGAGCATATCTAGGCTGCCTTGCAACTTGCTGTTCAGAATGGAGTCTACCCTATCGTACTCTTACGGATTTATGGACAGCCCTTCAGGATTAACGGCGTCAATTGCCTCCAGAACTGCTTCAGATATTAGTCCATGCCACGTCGCGTTGTGGCACTTCTGCATGTTCGAGGGTTCCCTGCACGATCTTAGGCAGGTCTACCAGTTTCTTTGGCTCCTCTGTGTAGGTACCTCACTGACACCGGAAACAACAAATATCTTAAATTATGCTTCGCCCGAACACTTTCACAGCAAGAAGACAACGCGCAGATGAGCACTCACAGCGCTGGATGCAACAGACATACATTACTGTGCTTGATTCTGCACTGAGCAGCACATCTTTGTATTGTGAGCAACAGTGAGTGTGCCCTTTGTTGTGTTGAGAAATTTCATCCCAAAACCTAAACAACAAGTTCTTGTACACATGCAGTTTGACACATCATTGCATATAAGGACGCACTGCTCAAGTTTTGATGCAATTCATGAAGCTACGACAAACCCCGATCCTCCACGACTTTGTTGGCAGATTTATCTGCTTATAAATATAGTTAAGTTAACAGACTTGATAAACCAGTTATGAGAAGGTAAAGCAAATGTTGATAATTACACTACTGGCCATTAAAATTGCTGCACCACCAATATGACGTGCTAGAGAAGCGAAATTTAACCGACAGGAAGAAGATGCTGTGATATGCAAATGATTAGCTTTTCAGAGCATTCACAGGTGGGCGCCGATGACGACACCTACAATGTGCTCACATAAGGAAAGTTTCCAACCGATTTCTCAAATACAAACAGCAGTTGAGCGGCGTTGCCTGGTGAAACGTTGTTGTGATGCCTACTGTAAGGAGGAGAAATGCGTACCGTCACGTTTCCGACTTTGATAAAGGTCGGATTGTAGTCTATAGCGATTGCGGTTTATCGTATCGCAACATTGCTGCTCGCGTTGGTCGAGATCCAATGACTGTTAGGAGAATATGGAATCGGTGGCTTCAGGAGGGTAATACGGAACGCTGTGCTGGATCCCAATGGCCTCGTATCATTAGCAGTCGAGATGACAGACATCGTATCTGCATGACTGTAACAGATCGTGCACCCTTGATGCTGCATCACAGAGAGGAGCGCCTGTGATGGTGTACTCAACGACGAACCTGGGTGCACGTATGGCAAAACGTCAGTTTTTCGGATGCATCCAGGTTCGGTTTACAGCATTATGATGGTCACATCCATGTTTTGCGACTTCGCGGTGAACGCACATTGGTAGCGTGTATTCGTCGTCGTCATACTGGCGTATCACCCGGCGTGATGGTAACGGATGCCATCGGTTACACTTCTCGGTCACCTCTTGTTTGCATTGACAGCACTTTTAGTGAACGTTACATTTCAGATGTGTTATGACCCGTGGCTCTACCCTTCATTCGCTCCCTGCGAAACATTACATTTCAGCAGGATAATGCACTACGGCATATTGCAGGTCCTCTACGGGCTTTTCTGAATACAGGAAATGTTCGACTGCTGCCCTGGCCAGCACATTCTCCAGATCTCTCACCAATTGGAAACGCCTGGTGAATGGTGGCCGAGCAACTGGCTCGTCACAATATGCTAGTCACTACTCTTGATGAACTGTGGTGTCGGCCGGCCAGAGTGGCCGAGCGGTTCTAGGCGCTACAGTCTGGAACCGCGCGACCGCTATGATCGCAGGTTTGAATCCTGCCTCGGGCATGGATGTGTCTGATGTCCTTATGTTTAAGTAGTTCTAAGTTCTAGGGGACTGATGATCTCAGCAGTTAAGTCCCATAGTGCTCAGAGCCATTTGAACCATTTGAACTGTGGTATCGTGTTGAAGCTGCAGGGGCAGCTGTACCTGTACACGCCATCCAAGCTATGTTTGACTCAATGCCCAGGCGTATCAAGGCCAGTATTACGGCCAGAGGTAGTTGTTCCGGGTACTGATTTCTCAGGATCTATGCACCCAAATTGGGTGAAAATGTGAACACATGTCAGTTATAGTATAATGTTTTTTGTCCAATGAATACCCATTTATCATCTGCATTTCTTCTTGATGTAGCAATTTTAATGGCCAGTAGTGTACGTATACACAGCATCTGTGTCTCCCAATAAAGTAACGTTTAAGGAAATTTAGTTGCACGGATAAGACAATGTACTGCGGATAGTTTGCTCGTGGGAAGATACGTACACAGATATCGGAGAACAGACGAACATCTTGCGGATGCATACCTAGTGTCTGCAGGTGGCTCTGCAATCAGGCGAGTCAGCTCGACAACAGACTGTGGGTGGCTGACCACAGCGTCTGCCCAGCCCTGCGTCATCATCACGCTGTGGGTGTTGGCCTTCAGGAACGCGACAGCGGCCTGCTGGAGGCTGGCGCAGGAGTGTTTCAGCGCGAGCACCGCCGCGGCCGCCGCGTTCTCCACGGTGAGCTGCCCGGCCACCTGCCGCTCGCAGGCAGCCTTCAGGGCCGGCAAGCCGTACTCATCGGCAGCTGCCAGCAGCTGGGGGGCCAGGCTGGGCAACTGCGGCGCCTGCAGCGTGTAGAGGTAGGCGACCAGGTGGCGCAGCACCGCGCCCTGCACGCCGGGCAGCTTGGCACGGCCGCGGCGGACGGCGGCGGCGAGCGCGGGGCTGCGGGCGGCCAGCACGGCCCGGTGCGCCGCCAGACGGGTGCCGCCCGCCTCCAGCGTGACGACGGCGCCAGCCCCCGCGTCCAGCAGCCCGGCCAGGTCCCCGGCCGACGGCTCCTCCATTTCCTTCGCGGCTGCCACGGTGCTCGATTCTGAAACAATACCCCACTCAGCAGCCCTTTGCCCATACAGCGCGCTGGCCGGAGTGGCCGTGTCGTTATAGGCGCTACAGTCTGGCGTCGAGCGACCGCTAGGTCGCAGGTTCGAATACTGCCTTGGGTATGGATGTGTGTGATGTCCTTAGGTTAGTTAGGTTTAATTAGTTCTAACTTCTAGGACACTGATAACCACAGAAGTTAAGTCTCATAGTGCTCAGAGCAATTTAAAGCATTTTTAACCCATACACAGCACTTTAGATAATACAATCGCACCTGGCTCAAGCAACAGTTGGCAAATTTTGTCCGCCATGAGTCAAGTGCAGTTGTGTGGTTTCTTTCATGCATCAAATGGGCCAACAGTTCCAAATTCTGAACGATAATGTTTTAAGAATTTCTGTTTGTTTCAACGCATTTCACTGGCACAACAAGACCTACACTACTAGCCATTAAAATTGCTACACCAAGAAGAAATGCAGATCTTCAATAAAATTCTTCAGGGTATCAGACCCCATCGTCATAATTATGACGATGCGGTCTGATACCCCGAAGTATTTTATTGAAGATGACAATGGCCGCGGAAGCCTACGCTTACAAGAAATGCAGATGTTTCATTGGACAAATATATTATACTAGAACTGACATGTGATTACATTTTCACGCAATTTGGGTGCATAGATCCTGAGAAATCAGTACCCAAAACAACCACCTCTGGCCGTAATAACAGCCTTGATACGCCTGGACATTGAGTCAAACAGAGCTTGGATGGCGTGTACAGGTACAGCTGCCCATGCAGCTTCAACACGATACCACAGTTCATCAAGAGTAGTGACTGGCGTATTGTGACGAGCCAGTTGCTCGGCCACCACTGACCAGGCGTTTGCAATTGGTGACAGATCTGGAGAATGTGCTGGCCAGGGCAGCAATCGAACATTTTTGTATCCAGAAAGGCCCATACAGGACCTGCAACATGCAGTTGTGCATTATCCTGCTGAAATGTAGGGTTTCGCAGAAACTGATTGAAGGGTAGAGCCACGGGTCGTAACACATCGGAAACGTAACGTCCAGTGTTCAATCTGTCGTCAGTGCGAACAAGAGGTGACCGAGACATGTAACCGATGGTACCCCATACCATCATGCCAGGTGATACGCCAGTATCGCGATGACAAATACACACCTACAATATGCGTTCAGCACAATTTCGCCAAACACGGATGCAACCATCATGATGCTGTAAACGGAACCTGGATTCTTCCGAAAAAATGACGTTTTGCCATTCGTGCACACAGGTTCGTCATTCAGTACACTATCGCAGGCGCTCCCGTCTGTGATGCAGCGTCAAGGGCAACTGCAGCCATGGTCTCCGAGCTGATAGCCCATGCTGCTGCAAACGTCGTCGAACTGTTCGTGCAGATGGTTGTTGTATTGCAAATGTCTCCATCTGTTGACTCAGGGATCGAGACATGGCTACATGATCCGTTATGGCCATGCGGATAAGATGCCTGTCATCTCGACTACTAGTGATATGAGGCCTTTGGGATCCAACACAGCGTTCCGTATTACCCTCCTGAACCGACCTATTCCATATTCTGCTAACAGTCATTGGATCTTGACCAATGCGAGCAGCAATGTTGCGATACGATAAACTGGAATCGTGATAAGCTACAATCTGACCTTTATCAAAGTCGGAAAGATGATGGTACGCATTTCTCCTCCTTACACGAGGCATCACAACAATGTTTCGCCAGGCAACGTCGGTCAACTGCTGTTTGTGTATGAGAAATAGGTTGGAAACTTTCCTCATGTCAGCACGTTGTAGGTGTCGCCACCGGCGCCAACCTTGTGTGAATGCTTTGAAAAGCTAATCATTTGCATATCACAGCATCTTCTTCCTGTCAGTTAAATTTTGCGTCTGTAGCACATCATGTTCGTGGTGTAGGAATGTTAATGGCTAGTAGTGTAGTAGGGAGAGCATAAGGGAACAATTGACAGGAATTGAGGAAAGAAATACAGTAGAAGAAGAATGGGTAGCTTTGAGGGATGAAGTAGTGAAGGCAGCAGAGGATCAAGTAGGTAAAAAGACGAGGGCTAGTAGAAATCCTTGGGTAACAGAACAAATATTGAATTTAATTGATGAAACGAGAAAATATAAAAATGCAGTAAATGAAGCAGGCAAAAAGAAATACAAACGTCTCAAAAATGAGATTGACAGGAAGTGCAAAATGGCTAAGTAGGGATGGCTAGAGGACAAATGTAAGGATGTAGAAGCTTATCTCACTAGGGGTAAGATAGACACTGCCTACATGAAAATTAAAGAGACCTTTGGAGATAAGAGAACCACTTCTATGAACATCAATAGCTCAGATGGAAACCCAGTTCTAAGCAAAGAAGGGAAAGCAGAAAGGTGGAAGGAGTATATAGAGGGTCTATACAAGGGTGAAGTACTTGAGGACAATTTTATGGAAATGGAAGTGGATGTAGATGAAGATGAAATGGGAGATACGATACTGTGTGAAGAGTTTGACAGAGCACTGAAAGACCTGAGTCAAAACAAGGCCCCTGGAGTAGACAACATTCCATTGGAACTACTGACGGCCTTGGGAGAGCCAGTCCTGACAAAACTCTACCATCTGGTGAGCAAGATGTATGAAACAGGCGAAATACCCTCAGACTTCAAGAAGAATATAATAATTCCAATCCCAAAGAAAGCCGGTGTTGACAGATGTGAAAATTACCGAACAATCAGTTTAATAAGTCACAGCTGCAAAATACTAACGCGAATTCTTTACAGACGAATGGAAAACCTAGTAGAAGCCGACCTCGGGGAAGATCAGTTTGGATTCCATAGAAATGTTGGAACACGTGACGCAATACTGACCCTACGACTTATCTTAGAAGAAAGATTAAGGAAAGGCAAACCTACGTTTCTAGCATTTGTCGACTTACAGAAAGCCTTTGACAATGTTGACTGGAATACTCTCTTTTAAATTCTGAAGGTGGCAGGGGTAAAATACAGGGAGCGAAAGGCTATTTACAATTTGTACAGAAAGCAGATGGCTGTTATAAGAGTCGAAGGGCATGAAAGGGAAGCAGTGGTTGGGAAGGGAGTAAGACAGAGTTGTAGCCTCTCCCCGATGTTATTCAATCTGTATATTGAGCAAGCAGTGAAGGAAACAAAAAAAAATTCGGAGTAGGTATTAAAATCCATGGAGAAGAAATAAAAACTTTGAGGTTCGCCGATGACATTGTAATTCTGTCAGAGACAGCAAAGGACTTGGAAGAGCAATTGAACGGAATGGATAGGGTCTTGAAAGGAGGATATAAGATGAACATCAACAAAAGCAAAACGAGGATAATGGAATGTAGTCGAATTAAGTCGGGTGATACTGAGGGAATTAGATTAGGAAATGAGACACTTAAAGTAGTAAATGAGTTTTGCTATTTGGGGAGCAAAATAACTGATGATGGTCGAAGTAGAGAGGATATAAAATGTAGACTGGCAATGGCAAGGAAAGCGTTTCTCACGAAGAGGAATTTGTTAACATCGAGTATAGATTTAAGTGTCAGGAAGTCATTTCTGAAAGTATTTGTATGGAGTGTAGCCATGTATGGAAGTGAAACATGGACGATAAATAGTTTGGACAAGAAGAGAATAGAAGCTTTCGAAATGTGGTGCTACAGAAGAATGCTGAAGATTAGATGGGTAGATCACATAACTAATGAGGAAGTATTGAATAGGATTGGGGAGAAGAGAAGATTGTGGCACAACTCGACCAGAAGAAGGGATCGGTTGGTAGGATATGTTCTGAGGCATCAAGGGATCACCAAAGTAGTATTGGAGGACAGCGTGGAGGGTAAAAATCGTAGAGGGAGACCAAGAGATGAATACACTAATCAGATTCAGAAGGATGTAGGTTGCAGTAGGTACTGGGAGATGAAGAAGCTTGCACAGGATAGAGTAGCATGGAGGGCTGCATCAGACCAGGCTCAGGACTGAAGACCACAACAACAACAACAGTAGTGTAGTAGGGTTGGAGCCCTCCTTTCCTCAAATTCTTCTACAATGAAATATTAATTGACCACGAAGTAATTCGAAATAGAGACATACAACTATACTAACAACGCTGGCTGTAGCTACAGCTATACTTCATTCCATGAGTTATCATCTTAATTTCTCCAAACACTGTAGCATAGAGTTGTATTTGCCATTGACTCTTTATTACTCTGGTCTTAACGTCTAATCCATTTGGTTCACATACTGGACTGACCATTTGCTAGACAGGGAGGCTCCCCAACAGTTCTGACACATTCCAAGTGGAAAAAACCCAGCCACGCATAGGGTCACACATCAGAGTGAGTTGTAGAGAATACGCATTCCGTTCGACTAGCATGTCTGTTGCAGTTTTGTAACGGATGTCAAGCTACCATTTTGTATGTTCCGGAGTTAACATGAAGCGCCGGCACGTCGGCCCCAAACGTTGCAACAGAGAAGGCTGTGAGACCACTCCAGCCAATTGAACGCTGACTATGACGGCACCACGAGAGGGGAGGCCCCTATACGAGGAGAATATAAAAGGCCTCCTGGTAGCCACAGCCGCACTAGGAGATGGACACTAGAAGACGAGCCGTGATCCAAACGATTTAGCAGTGACTTATGATCTATATTAATTGCTCCCATGGAAACTGTGTATAACGGAGGACATTGATTGTTTTCACGTCGCGGATTGCTTGCGACACCTCTTTGTTAAAAGGCAAAGTTAAGTACTATCAATTTACTTTACTGTAAAAACAACCATTAATATCCGGCCGGTGTGGCCGTTCGGTTCTAGGCGCTTCAGTCTGGAACCGCGTGACCGCTACTATCGCAGGTTCGAATCCTGCCTCGGGCATGGATGTGTGTGATGTCCTTAGGTTAGTTAGGTTTACGTAGTTCTAAGTTCTAGCGGACTGGTGACCCCAGAAGTTAAGTCCCATAGTGCCCAGAGCCATTTTTGAGCCAACCATTAATATGATAGCTTTAACTGTTGTCTAGCTACCCGAGAAAACAGCTTCCTAGGCGCCCTATATTAGACGGGTGCCTAGGACACCACAGTGTTAATTCTAAGTTCCAAGATCCCATTCTGGTGCAATGAATTATCAGTTGCAGGTCATAATCAATGCCTAAAAAGTATACTTCACATGGTCTTCTGTGTTTCACCCAATACCACTTGTTGGCGAATTCTCATTTAAACATGAATTCAAACTAGCTCTGAATACGTTGAACAAGAGAAACCGGTCTGGATGTAGACAATATCGCTGCGGAAATTCTTTAAGCGGGAAGTATGGAAATGAAACACAAGTCCTACACTCTTACTGAAAAGTCGCCCAACGATTTTAGAAGGAGCCTTACAGTTTCCACACCTGAAAAGACGAATCCCTGAATACATGAAAATTATCGAATGCTTTCCGTAGTTGTGCATCCAACGAAAGTCAAGACTACAGTCATCTTCAAAAAACTCAAGCCACGTTCTAAGAGAAATAATTTATTTAAAAAGAAGAAACATTAAAGAATCAGAGAAAAAATATCACATTTAAAATAAGTTGTATAAAAAACGATTCAAAGGAAATATGTAGCTCACATGGACTTTGTCGACACACACCACACGTATTTTATAATGTAAAATGGCAAAATGGTTCTGAGTTACTGAAGAAAGTAGAGACAAACCATAGAGGCTGATAACTGATGGTAAAGCTTTCTAAGAACAAGATAGCTATTATTTGTGAACAGTGTAAACAGGTCGAGGTAAATACTGAGAAAGGGTCCAGCAGGGATGTACATTACCAGCAATTAATTTTAATCTGAAACAGAGGAGATAGGCGTACTTACAAAGTCAGGGGACTGTTAGAGATATGAGTAGTAACACGTGGAAAAAGATTAACTATCACGACGGCACGGCTGTTTTAACTGAGAGTCATTAAGATGCCAATTTCACGTTAATTAAAATTATTAAAGCTGGGGAAGAGAATATGAATTGGAAATAAGTTATTACGATATAAAGGGACAAAGGATAACAAAAGAGTGCCAGATTACGTCTATTGACAAGTTACTGCAATGCGTGGACTCATTTACTTATTTGGAAAGCGAGTTCAGATGGCTCTGAGCACTATGAGACTTAACTTCAGAGGTCATCAGTCCCCTAGAACTCAGAACTACTTAAACCTAACTAACCTAAGGACAACACACACGTGCCGACCGCGGTGGTCTAGCGGTTCTGGCGCTGCAGTCCGGAACCGCAGGACTGCTACGGTCGCAGGTTCGAATCCTGCCTCGGGCATGGGTGTGTGTGATGTCCTTAGGTTAGTTAGGTTTAAGTAGTTCTAAGTTCTAGGGGACTTATGACCTAAGATGTTGAGTCCCATAGTGCTCAGAGCCATTTGAACCATTTTTGACAACACACACGTCCATGCCCGAGGCAGGATTCGAACCTGCGACCGTAGCGGTCGTGCAGTTCCAGACTGTAGCGCCTAGAACCACTCGGCCACCTCGGCCGGGGAAAGCGATCTCATTGGAGGTACAGAAAGCGAGACCAGATAAGAAGCACAATAATCCAAGTAAAAAGCGCCAACAACAGAAAGAAAAAGAAATTGACCTGTAAAAGAACTGTCTGCAAACCAGGTAAAAGGTTTGGGGGATCATATGTTTATCGTTTTGCACTGTATGATTGTAAGACCTGGACTTTACTGGGGAAAGCAAAACATAGAAATGTTATGAGGTGTGGTGACACAATCGGACATTGAAATTCAAATGGGCTAAGAAACAAATGACGAAGAGCACAAAATAGTGGGAGAGAAGTTTATGGAACACTATTGTAACAAGAAGAGTTCATATTACTGTTTACCTATTGACAAATGATGGGCCCCTAAAAACTGCAATATATCAAGGAAGAAGAATCCCAGAAAGGCACCGAGTGAAGTACACGGATCAAATAGTAGCAGATTTCGGCTGTGAATCCTACAAATAAATGAAGAAGAAGGTAGGAAAACGTGAAGACTGAAGATCAGCTGCCAGCTACTGAAGAAGAGGAAGAAGTCATTACATACGCTCCCGAACTGGCAACTAAATAACTGATATCGCAATATTTTAACTGAAGAAGTTTCCAATGCCAACTTCTTGCATCAGACGTTGGCATTTCCAAGTTTCTCAGTCATGTCACGTTACCATTCATTGTCTGTGTTTTTCTAGCATCTACAATGTTCTACATTGCTGATCACCCTGTAATGCGGCTTAATGATTTCCTTCTTACGGGAATTTTTAGTGTTACCAGCTATAATGAATTCTCTACTTATAGATTTTAAGCTTTCAGAGCCAGGACGACACTTTATGTGCCCTATATCACTCACTTATTGCAAAATAAATTTTTATTCTTCTATTAAATATAGAAGCGACAAATCAAAATTAATTTACTTCGCTGTACGGCACTACCATTACTCGACGAATCTCTGCCAGTTCCCAACCTCCATTAAATAAATCAAGGTTACCAGTGCAGTAAGTTCGTAATCAGAAACTCCTTCATAGATACTGCAAGATGCATGTTAAAAAGGGAAGCGCGTGAACCATTTGATCCTTGTCTGTGACTGCCGCTGTAATGTAGTGCACTCAAAAATGCCAACATAAAAATGTATATACCTTTATTGGAACTGTATAAACATTGCTTTCATCCTGGTGGTTAATTTGCAGCACTGTAGAAATAGTAATGGAACAGACTTCAACCAATCATAGTGCTAGATCATAGACATACTTGATCTCTAGTTAACGGCCCTAGCATACGTCGACAATTTTCTTCTTCGCTATCTCACGCCAAGTCCAATGAGCAGTGAGGCCTTATCGCGAGAAAAATTCGTGTGATGCACGAAGCGGATCTTTGTTCGAGTGTTGCAATGTATATGAGTGTATTGGAAGTAACAACACCTCACTGATAGCACGGGGATCTTTATGTTTAATGCTGTGCTGCACAGAGTTACAGAGGGTTCCATCACATATGCATTCTGTAAGAATTAATGTGCTTCTGGTACGTGAATAGCAGCTTTTATACCAATTTCTCATTCGAACAGGCAGCATTTTTTAATGGAACTGAAATGCAGTACTGAGAAATTTTAAGAAGTTATTATTTTGTTTCTTTGCTTGTAGAAGCTATGCTTCCATCTAAGATTATGTTTGCCGGCCGATGTGGCCGAGCGGTTCTAGGCGCTTCAGTCTGGGCCCTAGCGACCGCTACGGTCGCAGGTTCGAATCATGCCTCGGGTATGGATGTGTGTGATGTCCTTAGGTTAGTTAGGTTTAAGTAGTTCTAAGTTCTAGGGGACTGATTACCTCAGATGTTAAGTCCCATAGCGCTCAGAGCCAGCCAGGATTATGTTTACAATAAAAGGTGCTGCCTCTATACACGGCAAGTCGCACATGCGACGGGCCTGCATACAAACACATGACACAAAAACTTGAAACTATGTTAAGCTTGCTTGTGCGTACGGTGACGTATTAAGTCGTGTTATCACTCAGCTGTTAGACTTAGGTGGGGTAAAGTGGCCACTCTAAGTGAAACTAAATTTTCACCAAAGCATCGATAATGACAGAAGCATGCCACCTACACATTTTGAATCTACGTATCATCAGGTATCGTAGGAAAAAATTTTAAGTGCAAAAGAAAATAATTTTATGGGAATCATATGCATTGTTCTGAAGGCTAGCATAGTGTCCACTTTTCCATATCTAAAGGGGGTTCTGTGGCCAGTGCCATCGCAACAGGATACGATGTTTCTTGTTTTGATTTCCAGGCATATTTTCTAGACGTCCTGATGCCCTAGTCTCAGAAACAATACCAAACGGCTCCACCAGACCTTTTCCGAACGGGATTTTTGTAATAGGCTAAGTATAACAGAGAAGGCTGTATGTAATTTATTTTAATTAGTTCAAAGTCGTCACAAATGAATAGAGTGGTGGATAACAGGTTTGTATATAAAAGGGTTTTCTTGTCAGTCTGATCTGTAGTATCATGTGTGACACGTATATGTAACTCTTATTGGGATCATCAGCTTTATCACTTTTCTCTATGAGTATGACTAGAGGCCACTTTTCCCGACTGGACACTATGTCGGAATTAATGACTCATAGGTAAAACCGAAAGAAACATCAGTGAACTACAGATGACGTTTTTCTCAAACACTGATATCGTAAAACAATTATTACTCAACGTTTAAGTCAGGTAAAAGGTACCATGTAAATCAACCTCAGGGCCTACGAGACATGACTGAAAACCAAAAGAGTTTTTGCCAAAAAGTCTTCCCCTGTCAGACTCACTGACAACAGTTCCGATGTATAGCAGAGCTAGTGCGGCCACTTCTCAGCAGGCAGCACCACTGTGTATTTTCTTTCCCCAAGCTTTAACCATTTTATTTAACGTGAATCCCCCCGTTACACTCAACAACCGAGATAGGTTAATAATTGGCTCCTTTTACCGACCTCCCGACTCAGCAGCATTAGTGGCAGAACAACTGAGAGAAAATTTGGAATACATTTCACATAAATTTTCTCAGCATGTTATAGTCTTAGGTGGAGATTTCAATTTACCAGATATAGACTGGGACACTCAGATCTTTAGGACGGGTGGTAGGGACAGAGCATCGAGTGACATTATACTGAGTGCACCATCCGAAAATTACCTCGAGCAATTAAACAGAGAACCAACTCGTGGGGATATCATCTTGGACCTACTGATAACAAACAGACCCGAACTTTTCGACTCTGTAAGCGCAGAACAGGGAATCAGTGATCATAAGGCCGTTGCAGCATCCCTGAATATGGAAGTTAATAGGAATATAAAAAAAAGGGAGGAAGGTTTATCTGTTTAGCAAGAGTAATAGAAGGCAGATTTCAGACTACCTAACAGATCAAAACGAAAATTTCTGTTCCGACACTGACAATGTTGAGTGTTTATGGAAAAAGTTCAAGGCAATCGTAAAAAGCGTTTTAGACAGGTACGTGCCGAGTAAAACTGTGAGGGACGGGAAAAACCCACCGTGGTACAACAACAAAGTTAGGAAACTACTGCGAAAGCAAAGAGAGCTTCACTGCAAGTTTAAACGCAGCCAAAACCTCTCAGACAAACAGAAGCTAAACGATGTCAAAGTTAGCGTAAGGAGGGCTATGCGTGAAGCGTTCAGTGAATTCGAAAGTAAAATTCTATGTACCGACTTGACAGAAAATCCTAGGAAGTTCTGGTCTTACGTTAAATCAGTAAGTGGATCGAAACGCATATCCAGACACTCCGGGATGATGAAGGCATTGAAACAGAGGATGACACGCGTAAAGCTGAAATACTAAACACCTTTTTCCAAAGCTGTTTCACAGAGGAAGACCGCACTGCAGTTCCTTCTCTAAATCCTCGCACAAACGAAAAAATGGCTAACATCGAAATAAGTGTCAAAGGAATAGAAAAGCAACTGGAATCACTCAACAGAGGAAAGTCCACTGGACCTGACGGGATACCAATTCGATTCTACACAGAGTACGCGAAAGAACTTGCCCCCCTTCTAACAGCTGTGTACCGCAAGTCTCTAGAGGAACGGAAGGTTCCAAATGATTGGAAAAGAGCACAGGTAGTCCCAGTCTTCAAGAAGGGTCGTCGAGCAGATGCGCAAAACTATAGACCTATATCTCTGACGTCGATCTGTTGTAGAATTTTAGAACATGTTTTTTGCTCGAGTATCATGTCGTTTTTGGAAACCCAGAATCTACTATGTAGGAATCAACATGGATTCCGGAAACAGCGATCGTGTGAGACCCAACTCGCTTTATTTGTTCATGAGACCCAGAAAATATTAGATACAGGCTCCCAGGTAGATGCTATTTTTCTTGACTTCCGGAAGGCGTTCGATAGAGTTCCGCACTTTCGCCTGATAAACAAAGTAAGAGCCTACGGAATATCAGACCAGCTGTGTGGCTGGATTGAAGAGTTTTTAGCAAACAGAACACAGCATGTTGTTATCAATGGAGAGACGTCTACAGACGTTAAAGTAACCTCTGGCGTGCCACAGGGGAGTGTTATGGGACCATTGCTTTTCACAATATATATAAATGACCTAGTAGATAGTGTCGGAAGTTCCATGCGACTTTTCGCGGATGATGCTGTAATATACAGAGAAGTTGCAGCATTAGAAAATTGTAGCGAAATGCAGGAATATCTGCAGCGGATAGGCACTTGGTGCAGGGAGTGGCAACTGACCCTTAACATAGACAAATGTAATGTATTGCGAATACATAGAAAGAAGGATCCTTTATTGTATGATTATATGATAGCAGAACAAACACTGGTAGCAGTCACTTCTGTAAAATATCTGGGAGTATGCGTGCGGAACGATTTGAAGTGGAATGATCATTTAAGATTAATTGTTGGTAAGGCGGGTACCAGGTTGAGATTGATTGGGAGAGTCCTTAGAAAATGTAGTCCATCAACAAAGGAGGTGGCTTACAAAACATTCGTTCGACCTATACTTCAGTATTGCGCATCAGTGTGGGATCCGTACCAGATCGGGTTGACGGAGGAGATAGAGAAGATCCAAAGAAGAGCGGCGCGTTTCGTCACAGGGTTATTTGGTAGCCGTGATAGCGTTACGGAGATGTTTAACAAACTCAAGTGGCAGACTCTGCAAGAGAGGCGCTCTGCATCGCGGTGTAGCTTGCTCGCCAGGTTTCGAGAGGGTGCGTTTCTGGATGAGGTATCGAATATATTGCTTCCTCCTACTTATACCTCCCGAGGAGATCACGAATGTAAAATTAGAGAGATTAGAGCGCGCACGGAGGCTTTCAGACAGTCGTTCTTCCCGCGAACCATACGCGACTGGAACAGGAAAGGGAGGTAATGACAGTGGCACGTAAAGTGCCCTCCGCCACACACCGTTGGGAGGCTTGCGGAGTATAAATGTAGATGTAGATGTAGATGTAGATGTCCCGTGCGCCCACTCTACACCACTCTCCCATACTTTCCACAACTGCCTAGCCTGAGCTTTCTTCGAATCAAATGCAGTTCAAGCAACGTGCGCTAAGTTGCAGAACACAGAACCGCACCTGGATTTTCGTCTCTACCTAACTGAGGCAGAGCGTTCGTGGCAATTTGTTCTGTGCTTGCAATCCCGGACGATAAGAATCCAAATGGATCTGGTGCCTAAGAGAAGGAAAATCTTTCACTGAAAGACTATCGACGTTAAATTTCAAATCACGGAACTTTACCTCTGAGCTGCCTAATATCTACCATATTCCTTGCTATGCGCTCTAGACCAATATCCACACTTAGCTGAAACGCAATATTTCCTCGTTTCACTTCAGTTCACTCAATGTTTTGCTCCAATGTTAATATGTTTAGAATTCTACATGAATCAAAACCATTTATGAACTGATTTAAAATAATATTTTCACAAGGAGAATTTTATTTTCCCGATTTAAACATAGATCTACAGTGAACTCAACACTACTGCAAAATCTTGTTGACAGGCTGCTAAAATTTATAATTTCTTGACCAGTTTGAAAAGAGTGCCTCTGACAAATGTTACCATTATGTTATGTCATGGATAGTGTCTTGAAAGGAGGATATAAGATGAACAACAACAAAAGCAAAACAAGGATAATGGAGTTAAGTCGGGTGATGCTGAGGGAATTAGATTAGGAAATGAGACACTTAAAGTAGTAGAAGAGTTTTGCTACTTGGGGAGCAAAATAACTGATGATGGTCGAAGTAGAGAGGATATAAAATGTAGACTGGCAATGGCAAGGAAAGCATTTCTGAAGAAGAGAAATTTGTTAACATCGAGTATAGGTTTATGTGTCAGGAAGTCGTTTCTGAAAGTATTTGTATGGAGTGTAGCCATGTATGGAAGTGAAACATGGACGATAAATAGTTTGGACAAGAAGACAATATAAGCTTTCGAAATGAGGTGCTACAGAAGAATGCTGAAGATTAGATGGGTAGATCACATAACTAATGAGGAAGTATTGAATAGGATTGGGGGAGAAGAGAAGTTTGTGGCACAACTTGACTAGAAGAAGGGATCGATTGGTAGGACATGTTTTGAGGCATCAAGGGATCACCAGTTTAGTATTGGAGGCCAGCGTGGAGGGTAAAAATCGTAGGGGGAGACCAAGAGATGAATACACCAAGCAGATTCAAAAGGATGTAGGTTGCAGTAGGTACTGGGAGATGAAGAAGCTTGCACAGGATAGAGTAGCACATGGAGAGCTGCATCAATCTAGACTCAGGACTGAAGACCACAACAACAACATGTTGTGCCCCTATGTGGATAAGATGTTGCCCCCCTGAGATTTTATGCCTCCTTATAGTTGATAATCTGTGAAAAAGTATTTTCCATCCTGTCGAGAGTCAAAACAAGTCATAGAATTTTCTGTCTTATATTTGTGAGCTCATTGTTGTTGAACGCCATTTTTACGGCGTTACTATGATTTTAGATATCCATAAAAGATTCCTGCAGAATATGTAATCTAAAACTTTCGTTTTAGGCAACGGAAAGGAAGAAGTACATTTTCCTAAGGAAGCAAGAAATGATGTTACTCGCAAAAAAATCCGCAAGTTTCAAGTACGGTAACTGCAAACAAACGTTTTATTTACAAGAAAAGAGTGGGAAGCCTTTTAAAATAGCAGAGAGATACTGGAATATTATTAAGCTTGTGACACAGAATGTAGTTGTAAGAGAAATGCAAGCCCCCCAAATGTGCAGGTCAATAAAAATGCCAGCGAAGGGAAAAAGCAAAATTAGTTTGTAAGAGTTCATCCATCATTGAAGACGACATGAAGAAAATTATTTCGCATCTCGACTTCGACAAATGACTGTCAGGAATCCATGCAAGAAGAAATTTATGCCGCCTAGGAAGCACGTCGCAGACAGAATTTAGTTTGTCAACACGCGTAAAGACTGGATGACAGAAGATTGTGGCAGGATAATTTTCTCTTATGGAAATAAAAAAAATGGTTCTCATGGCTCTGAGCACTAAGGGACTTAACTGCTGAGGTCATCAGTCCCCTAGAACTTAGAACTACTCAAACTATCCTAAGGACATCACACACATCCGTGCCCGAGGCAGGATTCGAACCTGCGACCGTAGCGGTCGCGCGTTGCAGACTGTAGCACCTAGAACCGCTCGGCCACCCCGGCCGGCTATGACGATAAATTTAATGTGTGTGGTAGTTGTGCTGGATTGTAATTCTGGACTGAGACATGAGAGGAACCAAATAGGGGCTGTATCACTCAACCAAAACGTTCTCTTGAGGCGTATAGTGTGGGCTGCCTTTTGTTCCAAAGATGTTTGAATTTTTTTGGCAAGATCAAAAAAATGGTTCAAATGGCTCTGAGCACTATGGGACTTAACATCTGAGGTCATCAGTCCCCTAGAACTTAGAACTACTCAAACTATCCTAAGGACATCACACACATCCGTGCCCGAGGCAGGATTCGAACCTGCGACCGTAGCGGTCGCGCGGCTCCAGACTGTAGCTCCTAGAACCGCTCCGCCACCACGGCCGTCTAGGCAAGATCAATGTGTAGTCTTTTTATTGAAGGTCAACACAGTATTTACGATAGTGTAGAATTAAGTCATCAACAAATGATAGCTCTTCACAGCAACCATGTTCTTTACACAAAAAATATTCAGTCTCATCATCATTGACCTACACTCAATAAAACACTGACTGCTACAAGGAGTGTTGCTTCTGCACAGGAAATTGTGCAGATATTTTTTGGACAAGTACTTTTCAGTTTTGGAAAGAGAAATGAATCAGGCACCAGTCAGGTGGAAACTACTGTTCGTTTTGCGCCCTCGCACTGTGTTACTTCGAAAATTGCTCAGCTGCCCCATTCAGATTTAGTCGAATCTAAAGTAGAAGGAGGACATATCGACAGACAGACGCCTCCTCACCACATCAAGAAACCGAGAGACTGAACTGCCACAGAGCCGGCACTTACCCCGAGAGTGAGGCAGGAGTGACGTCAGGCAGTGGGTCCCGTTCCCTCAGCTGCTGGAGTAGCAGTGTCGGCAAACACACACCGCCTGCTCTGCTGCTTATATACACTGCGTCCGGCACTTGCTCCACGTGTGATCTAACCGGGTGGCGCATATCAGCTCGTCGCTTATCTGAGCGTTTACCTTAAGGTGAGAGAGGCTCAGACCACGAGGATGCCACGTGAATAGGCTTATGTAATCAGTTTGTCGATGGTCGTGAACACCTCTACATCTTTCTGCATGTTGACTATTTAAGCTGCAGTGCCAGGATTGTCTGTAATCTACATTTATTCATTTACCCAAATGTGCTTTCAGCAAATCATGTTGTTCAGGAGAGTAAATAGTTGTTGACTTTTCCCACTGTTGAAAGATAAAGCATTTTCGGGTCAACTTCTCCATCGTGACCAGGCCGATTTCTAGCAGTAGTACACTTGTAGAGCCGGTGCACTACTGCTGTACCCGACAACGCTTCAGTTTGAGTTTGTCCTCAGCTCTGTGCGTAGACACTAGTAGCACAACAGCCTCATGCGCTAAGTAGCCAAACCGTTATTGTTGGATCCTGCCTAGTCGTCGAATTTGGAGTGTCTAGCAAACCTGCTTTCTCGGATCACTAGACAAACAATTCAAGCAAATCGTATTAATGAGACTTCCTGGCAGATTAAAACTGTGTGCCGGACCGAGACTCGAACTCGGGACCTTTGCCTTTCGCGGGCAAGTGCTCAACAACTGAGCTACCCAAGCACGACTCACGACCCGTCCTCACAGCTTTACTTCTGCCACTACCTGTGAGGATTACAGACAATCCTGGCACTGCAGCTTAAATAGTCAACATGCAGAAAGATGTAGAGGTGTTCACGACCATCGACAAACTGATTACATAAGCCTATTCACGTGGCATCCTCGTGGTCTGAGCCCGAGTTCGAGTCTCGGTCCGGCACACAGTTTTAATCTGCCAGGAAGTTTCATATCAGCGCACACTCTGCTGCAGAGTGAAAATCTCATTCTGGCGTATTAATGAGGTTTATTACAAAATGAACAATGACAATACTTAATATGTTGCAACGAAAGGGAGATATGCAAATAAGAAATCTCTTCAGCATATACAATTTCTAAGCCCCTGGTCTTGAAGCGCCTATTAAAAAAAAAAAAAAAAAAAGAAAAAAAAAAGGCTCTGAGCCTATGGGACTTAACATCGAAAGTCATCAGTCCCCTACAACTTAGAACTACTTTAACCTAGCCAATCTAAGGACATCACACACATCCATGCCCAATGCAGGATTTGAACCTGCGACCGTAGTAGTCACGTGGTTTCGGACTGAAGCGCCTAGAACCGCTCGGCCACCGCGGCTGGCGAAATGCCTATTCTTGATGCTGCTGCAGAATTGGGCCGCGACCATTCGGAGCGGCGCTTACATCCTCTTCACAAAGAGGCCGCTGCTGTTGCGTTGTCGTCCTGGAGAGGGGCAGGGCAGCGTGCAATTGGCTGACGTCTTCTTCACAGCCCTCTCTGCTCTAACGTTTCCGACTGGCTTCCCGGCGCCTGGCTTTACACCGTAACATCTTTGACTTCGTTCCGAGCTTCCTCCTGTCTCGTCAAGTTCCACTGAGACCGACACACGTCCTGCCAAACAGTCCGAGCTGCGGCCCTCAGCCTGCCCTGCCTCCCTTGTGTTGGTTCCTGCACACCTACGGGCAGGGTTTGCGTCGCACGTGAGTACTGTTTGTATAAAAATGTGGGGAATCCCTGTATAAAAACGTGGATACTCCCTGTATAAAAACATGGACATTCCTAGTTTGAAACATGGATACTCCATGTGTAAAAAGAAAGGTACTCTCAGGCAGAGGTCACCATTTAGATAGCCTACGCTGTAGGACGAGTAATTCGGGGATACTTCACAGTAACAGTCACAATATACTGTTCTCCAGGTGGAAAATTTGATTATTTCTTTAAAAAAATTAAGATTAGATTATAATTTAACCCTCATAGGTACACCTATTCTAGCCCCATAGTTAAGATCCTTGCCATTTCACGTGTTGTAATTCTTCCACATGTAATGTGTGTACAAGACTTACAAAGACCAAGAGCAATGCTATTAGTAACATTTGTCTACTCATATCGAGATTTCATAGCCCTTGCTTAAATACTTGCAGTTAAAATACATGACTAATAAATGAAAAATTAATCGAGAACTTAAAGATGGTCTGGAACCGAGCGACCACTGCAGTCGCAGGTTCGAGTCCTGCCTCGGGCATGGACGCGTGTGATGTCCTTAGGTTAGTTAGGTTTAATTAGTTCTAAGTTCTAGGCGACTGATGATCTCAGATGTTAAGTCGCATAGTGCTCAGAGCCATTTTTGAACTTAAAGATGTAAGTGCGAAATACAGAGTGGAATCGCATCAGGTTTACATGAAAAATACAATTTGTTTCGTATCATAGTCACCGACACCTATGAATACTGTTATTTCAAAAAGAATAACAGTGCAAGTGTATTAAATGCTCCTCAACCATGGATTATAGATAGAAACAAATTATCATTCCAAGTAAATAAGATTTTGCATCTTATAAAGGAACTTGGATGATGATAATCCTAAATCATACTGCAAATTGTGTTGTAAAGTCCTAACAAATCCTCTGAGCAAACAATTCATGTTTTCAGCAACAAAATTTTCACCGCCAACCGCATAAAAACTATCTGTAACATTGCAAACAGTGAGAGAGGAAAAAGGAAGTAGAATAATGAAATTTTCTGAAATATAAGTAATGAACTGATCAGAGACAGCTCCAAAATACAGTTACTTTCAGTTTATCTTTCAACAAATATGAGTAATTTAGGTCTGAACACTTCCTTGGTGGATAGACAACAAGCATAATCCAAAACATGTTTGATAAACTACAACTCCCAGTTTTTATGGGTTATCGTCCACACACGCAGATCACGTGCAATCGCTGCTAAGCACTGTTGCTCATTTTACATAGCAGAACTTAAAAAAAAGGGTGTCGTTCGAAATACTAGCATAAATTTCTCTATACAGCATCGTGTGTGGCAACGCTGAAGAGAGCGACCAATTGCGAGTCATAAATTGCCGTTGAAATTGCCGGCAATATGACTTTCGTGCGTGAGGTGTTCCCTTATACCCGAGACACAAGTGAGGACTGTGTAGCCACTGGTCGGGGTTTCCTATTGCTTGGACGTCGTTTTGGACAGTGTGAGAAAGGACGAACTTAATGTGATAATTCGATAACTTATACAGAAGTAATTACTAGGTGGACAAATATGCATTCTGAAGTACTGCTTGGTAGTTGTAAAAGTAAGAAAGTGGAATGAGTGGTGAAAATGCTAATTTCGAGCTTGGCAGTTGCATACAGTTTGGTCTGGAAAGGATTATACAAACGGTACGAAAAATTTAATTTAGATGAATTAAGAATTACGGAATAGCAAATTTTTTTATACACTAACATCAACACACAGATAATTATATAGATATAGTAACCAGCCGTTCAGCACGTCCTCTGTTGTGGTGCGTACCCAGTAAATGCCGATAAATTTGCCTGAAATAATCGTGTATAAAATTCTTGCTAATTTACTTTTCAGAAAGATTTGTTTCTGGATTAGCACTGAAGGAACTATCAGGAACAAACGTGATATACATTATGGCATCAGACGCGTCCATTACAGAATTCCTGTGAGCAATGCTAAGACTTCCACCTTCACCTGCTTCAACTTGAGGCAGAGACTATTCACATGTCTAGGTGTCTCAGCAGCAGTGAGTCAATTTAAGTCTCGTGCATGTGTACGACATGGTTTCCATCAGTAGTATAGCCATGGGGGGCGTTCTAGTGCAGCCTGAATTGCTGCCATATTTTCCCCATTGTCATTCCTATGACGTCATGGATGATGACATACATCAATAGCAGAATTCCATCAGCCCTCTGTTGCAGGCCAGTTGCCCTGTGTGTAAAATGGTGGGAAATTCAAAACAGCCGGTGTTATCCCGTCATCTATGACATCACTGGGGTAGCAGAGCAGTTATCATAAGAATAAAATAGAGGGAAACTGAAAGATCCAAGACGGAGCATTGTTATGTTGGCATGAAATTTGAAAACAGTGAAGACAGTTGTCCGTATTGATAGTAGTGAAACCTTTGACGTCTTAATTAAATATGACTATCCAAAATGATTGACCTGGTATGCAGGTGCGGTCCTATGACATCTAAATTCAAGATGGCGATGCAAGTTGGCTGACCTAGGGTTTTGGTGCTGCCCTATCATGTCAGAATTCAAGCTGGTAGACCAGGGATACCGGTGCAGTACTTTGACATCAGAATTTGAGATACTGATCCAAGATGTCTGACTGGTGCCATCCTATCATGTCAGAGTTCAAAATGACGATCCGAGATGACTGACCCTGGCGTTTTGATGCACTCTGCGTGGTTGTCAGACTTCA
Source organism: Schistocerca cancellata (assembly GCF_023864275.1). Classification (NCBI taxonomy): domain Eukaryota; kingdom Metazoa; phylum Arthropoda; class Insecta; order Orthoptera; family Acrididae; genus Schistocerca; species Schistocerca cancellata. The sequence goes on along the minus strand of NC_064634.1, from coordinate 505,457,050 downwards.
TATGTTCTAAATTTAGAATATTGTTTTAAGTATAAAATGGCCAGAAATTCAAAGATCATTGGTTTCTCTATGACGTTACAGTTCATTTTCCCTAAATTTCAGTCAAAAAAAGGTTCAAATGGTTCAAAGCACTATGGGACTCAACTTCTGAGGTCATTAGTCCCCTAGAACGTAGAACTACTTAAACCTAACTAACCTAAGGACATCACAAACATCCATGCCCGATGCAGGATTCGAACCTGCGACCGCAGCGGTCTTGCGGTTCCAGACTGCAGCGCCTTTAACCGCACGGCCACTTCGGCCGGCTAAATTTCAGTCCACTTGTGGTAAACAGTCCCCTCCCCCCTTTGAAACTTCAGTTTAAACAGTTGTCACCCCAAATCTAAAGCTGCCTTATCCTAATCTTAAATCTTGGGAGAGGATAGGAACAATTATGCCTTTATTATTTAAACAAACATCACACCAGTGAGAGTCCCCTTCCGTGGTCGGACAGTTCGCTGCTGGGCCCCCAGTCATGTAAAGCCACACACCGAAGTGCCATTCAAAGAGCCACATAGAGCCGCACGTTCAAGTGCAATGTCGCAGAGCGATATGAAACAGAATGTGCGCGTTAAGTTCGATGGCACAGTAGGCGAATGGTTGACGTTCTTGTGTTCAGAGAATTTTAGGAAATTGTTGCTCATCTACAAATGCTAATGCATGTACCACATGTGTGACCTATACTTGAGTTCTGTTCGAGTGTTTGGGATTTCCAACAGGTCAGAGTACAGAAAGCCATCGAAGCAATTCAAAGCCTAAGCTGCTACATTAGTTCAATCAACACCTGAGTATCATGGAAATGCTCCGTGAACTCAAAGAGGAATCCCTGAAGAGAAGACGACATTCTTTTCGCAAAACACTAATGAGAAAATTTAGATACGCGACATTTGCAACTGACTTCTGACTGATTCTGCTGCCACCAACGTACGAACCCAGAGACAGAGAAATCAAGGCTCGTTTGTAAGCAGACACTGAGGTAACGAAAGTCATGGGATAGCGAATGGACACATGCAGAGAGCGGTTTTGCGCAAGGTATAAAAGGGCAGTGCACTGGTGGAGCTATCATTTGTACTCAAGTGATTCATGTGAAAAGGTTCCCAACGTGAATATAGTCGCACGACGCGGATGGAAAGACCTTGAACGCAAAATAGTAGTTGGAGCGAGATGAATGGGACATTCAATATCAGAAAGCTTTAGGGAATTCAATATTCCGAGATTCACAGAATCAAGATGGTGGTGATAATACCAAATTTCGGGTATTAAGTCTCGCCACGGACTACGCAGTGGCCGAAGGCGTTCATTTAACGACCGAGGGCAGCTATGTTTGTGTACAGTTGTCAGTGCTAATACACAAGCAACACTACCTGAAATAAATGTAGGTCGTACGGCGAACGTCTCCGTTAGGATAGCGCGGCGAAATCTGACGTTAATGGGCTACGGCAGCAGAGCACCGGCGTGAGTGCCTTTATAATGTTACTTAAAATCCGTCTTGATTGCAAAAAAATTTTTATTATTCATATGACCGGTTTCGGTTCATTCAGAACCATCTTCAGATCTGATATTTCAGTTACAGGAGTAACCCGACCAAATCCAGCAGCTTTCACATGCTTCGTCACATGTGAAGAAGCGGTTTCGGTTCATTCAGAACCATCTTCAGATCTGATATTTCAGTTACAGGAGTAACCCGTCCAAACCCAGCAGCTTTCACATGCTTCGTCACATGTGAAGAAGCATGTGAAAGCTGCTGGATTTGGACGGGTTACTCCTGTAACTGAAATATCAGATCTGAAGATGGTTCTGAATGAACCGAAACCGGTCATATGAATAATAAATTTTTTTTTGCAATCAAGACGGATTTTAAGTAACATTATAAAATCACTGATTGCTGTTATCCCATAAGACATTATGTCTGTTTTTGCAAAGTGAGTGCCTTTGCCAGCAGCACGACACCGCCTGCAGCGCCTCACCCGGGCTCGTGACCACATCGGCTGGACCCCAGACGACGGGAAAACCGTCGTGTGTCGCAGACCCCGCGATTCCATGGACTCAAGTGTCGACAAGGCACTGTGCAAGCTGGTGGTCGCTCCACAACGGTGTCGGCTGTGTTAACTTGGAATGGACTACTTAGAGGCCATTTGCAGCCATTCATGGAGTTCATATTCCCAAACAACGAGGGAATTTTTGTGGATGACAATGTGCGATGTCATATGGCCACAGTTGTTAGCGATTGGTTTAAAGAACCTGCTGGACAGTGCGAGCGAATGGATCACAATCGAGAGGTCAGCTCGTGCACCAAATCCTGCATCGGCAACACTTCCACAATTATGGACGCCTATAGAGGCAGCATGGCTGAATATTTCTGCTGGGGCTTCCGACGACTTGTTGAGTCCATGATACGTCGAATTGCTGTACTACACCGGGCGAAAAGAGGTCCGACTAAAATATTAGGATATCCCACGACTAAAATATTAGGATATCACCTCAGTGTATAGATATTTCTTTATACCTTGCTCGATTTCCAGGTGGAACAGGAGAAGGGTTGACTGGCAGTGGTACAAGGTACCCATTGCCAGCCACCGTGCGGTGTTTTCTGGAGCATGTTTGTAGATGTAGGCGTGACCTTACAGGTCTTAGTGCTACAACACGAGACCCTTTCCGAATATCTGTAATTCCTGCATAATGTCTTATGTCACAGTTCAGTTACAGCCACAAGCATTGTTGAACAGGAGATGCGCTGTTAAAGTATTTCTTCTGCTTTATACACAGTACATGCATAGAACAGGAAATGCATGTACGGTAATGCCGAAAGCTAAATGGATTTTTAAAAAGACTAGGTATATCCATAACTGTCATGACTCTAGTATACATCTGTTTGTTTACATTTTGTGCTAACACTGAAACTGTAATACCTCTTTTTTATGACCGCCGGCCGGGGTGGCCGAGCGGTTCTAGGCGCAACAGTCTGGAACCGCTCGACCGCTACGGTCCCAGGTTCGAATCCTCCCTCGGGCATGGATGTGTGTGATGTCCGTAGGTTAGTTAGCTTAAGGGGCTCCGGAAAGGCTCAAAATCAGGAAAAGTTCAATTTTTACTTTTTTGCGTTTTCTAAATCTGCAGACTATTACCTTTCAATAGATATATAATTTATTCAATTCGGAAGACTACAACTATTTTTAAATTTTTTTTGAAATGTGTTCTACATGGGCGTGACCCACTGTGGCGCTGTTAAACTGCTGTCAAATGGTGTTATTATTAACGTCCGTGTTCATCAGGTATATTTTAGTCATGTGAGATAAAGTATGTGTTGTGGCTAACCTGTAATGGTTCAATATATATCGCTGGTGTGATTGTCGATTGTTTCATGGTTATTTACTCTGTCGTTATCTCAAAAATATTCGTAATTAATTCTGTTTCTTGAGTCTCTGTTTTGTTGAAGTACAATAATGAGTAAAAGTTAAGTTATTAGAAATTAGAAATCCAAAGTGTCGACGAAATGAAGAAGGCTGTTTGGGCTCTTTTTTTTCATACTTCTTCAACCGATGAAAATCCCCAACATAGCTTGTGTCTCAAAGAAGAAGACAGTTGGTGTAAATATAACAAACGATTGCTAACTGGTGAAGTGTACACTCATAAGCATAGTCTGCCTCATGCAATAATGGAGGTGATAAAACCTATTTTCAGAGACTTAACAGCACCTGAACTGTTGAGAAAGTGTATTCACGGAAAAACTCAAAACCCCAATGAAAGTGTAAATAGTGTTATATAGTAGAGAATCCCCAAGACTGTATTTGTTGTAATAGAAACACTTCACTTTGGTGTGTATGATGCTGTTGCGACTTTCAATGATGGCAACATTGTAAGGTGCACGGTATTTATAAATATGGGAATGAAGATAGGTTCTAACATGGTACGAGCGATGCTTGCTTTAGACAAGGAACGCCTTCGGGCTGCAGACAGGGCTGTAAAGAGTCTAGAAATACAAGCAAGAGTAAACAGGAGGAGGAACAAGAGGAAGCTGGAGGAGGAGTCTGCAGAGGATGAAGATAATCCATCCTATGGACCTGGAATGCACTAAAAAGTTAATCCAATCTTTGTCGCTCGATTCCCAAAACTTTTATTTTCCCATACTAATTACATGTTTTCTAAGGATCTTCCAAACATATTTGTTTCAAACTTTCAATAAATGTTACACAGAACCTTCTGCATAATTTAACACAGCCTTTTTCCAAAAAACTGTATATTTTTAAATATATAAATAAAAAATTGCAAAAAAATGTTGTGAATTTTCATTACAATTGAAAAAAATCATCTTTAATAACTGAACTAAAATTTTGTAAAATCCCTGTGTTAAGTTGTAGCCCATATTCCAATAAATAATCTGTAAAAAGTTCAACTTCCTACCTCAAATACTTTGTGAGGAAAGATGTAATTTATAAGCGTTATTTTAACATTGCAAGTACAGGGCGTTCCGGAGCCCGTTAAAGTAGTTCTAAGTTCTAGGGGACTGATGACCTTAGAAGTTAAGTCCCATAGTGCTCAGAGCCATTTTACATGACCTATTTTCTGCACATGTAGTTGTTGGTAACAGTAGTGGTGTTATGGATGGAAATCTAAATTCGACAAAGGAAGGAAAGTTGGTGCTGATGAATGTCAGAAAGATCTAAATATAGTATCATACTAGCAATACTCACATAAGGTGGTGAAAAATATCGAAAGTTTTCACTTGCATAAAGATTTATGTATGACAGTCTATCTACGGATTATGCAAGTCTTCAAACCTTTGATCCTGTTTTAAAGTAGTCACAATAGTACACTTTAGTTTTAGTAGCCATGAAGCGGAGAAAGGAAATATGTAATTAATATTTCAGTATCTCTAAGACCGAATGGCGATTAAACATGATGTACAGGAAAGCAAAAGTGAAGAATTTCGTCCCTAAAAATATTTCATATATACGCTAATTCGTGGTTTTTTGGGGACAGTTTCACTTTGGTGCAGTACGAAGCAAATTGGTGTGTTAACACTACATAATTTATTAAAGTGCAAACTCGGCAATTCAATAAAGTGCAATACCAATACAAAAAAATAACGCTGGCTGTCCCTTCTTTGCCAAAAACAAAAAAGTTACAACTGAGCTGTGACACTTATTGCTATCGAGCGAAATTCCCTATCATTTATATTTTGAAGTTCTAAGAGAAGAAAATCCCAGATATCGAACGCAAATTATTAAGGTTCTGTGAATATTGTACATCCACGGCACTTTGGATCGGGAGTTGTCTGTACTGGCGATATGCAGAACGCTCACATGTAATCCTTACGCCGTATCAAAGTTACATGAATTTGGAGAAAATGTATTTTCACGACCAAAATTATTTTCTGAATATCTAAGTGGTCACATCATAGATATATATGCACATATTCCTGCCATTTGTTAACTGCACGGTTCTATACACTACTTCATAGTCAGATATCCTGCTGTACTCACGATACATTCTCTAGTAAGATAAAAAGGACGCTAAATTTCGTATGTATTGTTGTTCTAATTATATTGAAAAGGTGGCTATTGTTTGAAACAAGAAGCTCATTTTTACAGAGAACGAATGAAAAGCAGCTATAACATAATGTAGAACTAAGGAACTTCTAACCAAAAGCGTCCATAGGAACAGACCTAGCAACATTAAAAAAACAATTTTTTGTTTGGGTTGCGTATTTCAGTTCGTAATTCCAAACATTTAGCGACACAACATTTCCCGCCAAGTAAAGTGAAAGGTTTTATCTTAATACGGTAAGAGTAATTTCAGTTACGTCCATTTTTTAACTGTAAGAAACAAGAGGAAAGTAAATTTTTCTATTTTGTGTTAGCAGAAGAGCCAACACTTTGTTACGAGTGGAGGCCGAAATGCACTAGTTTTAGCTCACGCAGGCTGGCGTGAGGAGCGAAGAACTATACTGACGTGAGGTCTGGAACATGACAAGGAATGAGAATTCAGAAAGCGGACATAATTAGTTTGATACTTAACTTTAATCCATTAATGATGAACGTCGCTCTTGACGGTACATGATTCACAATATTATCTTTTCAGAATACATTCTTGAAGATACACTCTTGGAAATGGAAAAAAGAACACATTGACACCGGTGTGTCAGACCCACCATACTTGCTCCGGACACTGCGAGAGGGCTGTACAAGCAATGATCACACGCACGGCACAGCGGACACACCAGGAACCGCGGTGTTGGCCGTCGAATGGCGCTAGCTGCGCAGCATTTGTGCACCGCCGCCGTCAGTGTCAGCCAGTTTGCCGTGGCATACGGAGCTCCATCGCAGTCTTTAACACTGGTAGCATGCCGCGACAGCGTGGACGTGAACCGTATGTGCAGTTGACGGACTTTGAGCGAGGGCGTATAGTGGGCATGCGGGAGGCCGGGTGGACGTACCGCCGAATTGCCCAACACGTGGGGCGTGAGGTCTCCACAGTACATCGATGTTGTCGCCAGTGGTCGGCGGAAGGTGCACGTGCCCGTCGACCTGGGACCGGACCGCAGCGACGCACGGATGCACGCCAAGACCGTAGGATCCTACGCAGTGCCGTAGGGGACCGCACCGCCACTTCCCAGCAAATTAGGGACACTGTTGCTCCTGGGGTAACGGCGAGGACCATTCGCAACCGTCTCCATGAAGCTGGGCTACGGTCCCGCACACCGTTAGGCCGTCTTCCGCTCACGCCCCAACATCGTGCAGCCCGCCTCCAGTGGTGTCGCGACAGGCGTGAATGGAGGGACGAATGGAGACGTGTCGTCTTCAGCGATGAGAGTCGCTTCTGCCTTGGTGCCAATGATGGTCGTATGCGTGTTTGGCGCCGTGCAGGTGACCGCCACAATCAGGACTGCATACGACCGAGGCACACAGGGCCAACACCCGGCATCATGGAGTGGGGAGCGATCTCCTACACTGGCCGTACACCACTGGTGATCGTCGAGGGGACACTGAATAGTGGACGGTACATCCAAACCGTCATCGAACCCATCGTTCTACCATTCCTAGACCGGCAAAGGAATTTGCTGTTCCAACAGGACAATGCACGTCCGCATGTATCCCGTGCCACCCAACGTGCTCTAGAAGGTGTAAGTCAACTACCCTGGCCAGCAAGATCTCCGGATCTGTCCCCCATTAAGCATGTTTGGGACTGGATGAAGCGTCGTCTCACGCGGTCTGCACGTCCAGCACGAACGCTGGTCCAACTGAGGCGCCAGGTGGAAATGGCATGGCAAGCCGTTCCACAGGACTACATCCAGCATCTCTACAATCGTCTCCATGGGAGAATATCAGCCTGCATTGCTGCGAAAGGTGGATATACACTGTACTAGTGCCGACATTGTGCATGCTCTGTTGCCTGTGTCTATGTGCCTGTGGTTCTGTCAGTGTGATCATGTGATGTATCTGACCCCAGGAATGTGTCAATAAAGTTTCCCCTTCCTGGGACAATGAATTCACGGTGTTCTTATTTCAATTTCCAGGAGTGTAGTTTTTATAGTAACTGAATATGGCGCCTTGCTAGGTCGTAGCAAATGACGTAGCTGAAGGCTATGCTAAACTGTCGTCTCTGCAAATCAGAGCGTATGTAGACAGTGCACCAACGCTAGCAGAGTCGGCTGTACAACTGGGGCGAGTGCTAGGGACTCTCTCTAGACTAGACCTGCCGTGTGGCGGCGCTCGGTCTGCAATCACTGATAGTGGCGACACGCGGGTCCGACGTATTCTAACGGACCGCGACCAGCTAGCAAGTGTGGTGTCTGGCGGTGACACCACATTCTACACATGTTGTAGAACGAAGGATTACTGTGTTAGAGCCACTGTCCCCACTCCTGTACATGAAAGCTTGGTTGTGGTTATACTGATCATTAGCGTAGCCCCAGGTCTAGCTTACAAAATCTGCTGATCAGTTGAGAGTTGGAGAAGCTTATGACCAAGACGTCATGGGAATAACTGTAATTTCTTTTACTGCATGTGTTTTACACGTACTGTATTTTGATGATATCATGGTTTTAAAGAAGATGGGGGGTATCTGTATTCACGAGCACATTTTCGAGTCGAAATGATCACATCTGAAAGAGAACTGGTTCCGATTTTCTTTCACAGGATTCGTGCAGCACAAATATATTGCCGTGTGTGGTTAACTGTACTTTCCGTCTAGGTCACAAAAGGATTCATTGCTATTCATTTTTACGTGTTTCTGCTCGTGTCGTCTCCTGACACAAATGTTTAAACTGTCATGTGGAGCTCAGAGTCAAACCAGACACAGTGTTCAGTCATTAATCATCGAAGGAATGCAGGCAAACTGAGTTGCCAAGAGGAGGTTTATTTTGCAATCCAGATTGAAAGTGAAGAGTCCTCTTACTGAGGAGTAATTGAAAACACTTTTAAAAGAATATTTAGTTATTATGCACTTGGATGAATATCCACACAACTACATACAATAGAAATATCTCTCTTGTGATGATGTCTGTCATGTACCTGCGCGAAGAACATGACGGCGTCAAGAGCTGGGACGTATCTGGGCCCGGCGTATGACAGCTGATTAACCGCTGGTGGAGGCCAGGACAGACTGAGCCAGGTCTCCGGAGTGGAGACGAAAATCCTGGTACTGCCGGCTCGTAGCACAGGGCCTGTACTTCTGATGCAACCAGGTGGAACTGCCGGTGCTGTCGACTTGAGGCGTAGGGCGTAACTGCCTTCGCTCGGCCCGGCGGTGGCATGATAGTCGGCAGTGGATGGATATCCGGGTGGCGCTGCGAGGACACGTGACCTGCAGTAGCAAAAAGGTTGCTCCGCTGCGACGGGCACGCTGTCTGACGGCGAGATTGGCACCCGAAGACTGTGCGGAGGAGACGTGTAGCTCCCTGGTAAACGGCCCAGGCCATACCAGGAAGCGCAGCACCTCGGCGTTAACGAAGGCCGTTTGCGCTCATACGCCTGGTGTGTCAGCTGCCCGCACAGCGCGTGAGATGTGCGGGAGAACGACTACCAGGCGGATGCGACAGAAACTACATTTTATGCCCGTTATGACGGTGGACACGCGCAGGGAGTATCTTTTCTTCATTAATAAATCATGTGTGGCTACACATTTCATGTGCTGTCAGCTGCTTTGCGCTCTGATTGACTGAAACTAACTTCAGGTAACACTCAATCATTATGCGGTTTACAAGTAATATTTGACACTCTTCATTTTTTTTTTATATAGCATATTGTGAAAATATGCGACATTTTCGTATCTTTTATTGTATGGAGATATAGGACATGGAACAACAGTATATTAACGGTTAAGGAATCAGATTGGGAATTTTTAATTGTATAACTATTAATCGCAAAAGTCGTACACTTACATCAGTCTCGACCAGCAGATCTTTTTGCGGATCATGTCACATTCAGTTTTAGTCGCCAGCCTAGTGACACTTCAAAACTACAGTTTTCCTTCTGTGCAAAGCTGAAAAGAAATAAATAATAAAGTTGTCATTGGCATAAAATTATGTGGATACCTTACTTTCACAAAGGCAACGGCCGTGCCGCAGTGGATACACCGGTTCCCGTGGGATCACCAAAGTTCAGCGCTGTCGGGCGTGGTCGGCACTTGGATGGGTGACCATCCAGGCCGCCAAGCGCTGTTGCCATTTTTCGGGGTGCACTCAGCCTCATGATGCCAATTGAGGAGCTACTCGACCGAATAGTAGCGGCTTCGCTCAAGAATACCATCATAACGACCGGGAGAGCGGTGTGCTGACCCCACGCCCCTCCCATCCGCATCCTGCTTGAGGATGACACGGCGGTCGGATGGTCCCGGTAGGCCACTCGTGGCCTGAAGACGGAGTGCTTACTTTCAAAAGGAAGAAATTCTAAATAAGCTTTCGCTTTCTATAACGGTAGGATAGGAACTTACGTGTATGTAATTTGTGCGGGTTACTGTTCCCATAAGAGCTCTCGGAGAAGACACATAATTAATGCGAAAAGTTTAAAAGCATTTCGTAGCCACTTAGGCTCGAAATCTGAATTTTTTGCAGTGAACGATAGTTATCTGGAGTTGGAGAGCACTGACTGAAATAGAAAACATCCACTACGCTTCGGTAACGCTAACTGCACATTTAGCATTTAAATTTGCGTTAGCAGTGTTCATTCGCGGACGAGAATGTAAGTGCTGAGCGCCTGCTGCAGCCGTAAACTGCTACGAGAAATGTTGATGAACCAAAATAGGCCATTCAGTCGATAAGCAAACACCGCAAACGAATACCTCTACCGCTGCTCTGTGCTTACAGTCATAGCGGTCAAGAAATGAGACATACTGAAATCTCGATCCGTGCATAAATCGGCCTAAACCTGTGGCCAACGCTGTGGTGCGTGTGTTTCCATCATACTCAGCCGGCCCATGGAAGTCTTCCTTGCCGCCTAAGTCGACCACATTCTCTGCGTAGGTCAAATCGGCCGCTGCACCTAAGGCTGCAGTCACAGTGGCTCCGATATCGGCGGATTCCGCCGATGACCGGCATCGCCCGGAGGCGACCCATCTTTCCAGAGCAGTACGCCAGTAGGTGCGCAGTCACACTATAGCCGATCTTATCACCCGAACGTACAGACTTCGGACGACAATCGGTGAAATTCGCATCAGTCTGTTTTCTTCGGTCAAATCGACCGACGTCTTCGCAGACGAAATATGGGGCGTGAGTGGTAAGTTTACTCCAAGAAAGGGTGAGTCTGTGGCATCCTGAGGATGAAATTATCATAATAGGGTATAGTTCGGAATCGATGGTTTATTCGAAACCTCAAACAGGCAAAAATTTTATTGCAAATTTTAGGATTCGATCCGACGATCTTCGGATTACGAACCCGAGTGCTTACCGCTGCGCCACGACGCTGTAGAAAATTATTAATTGTAGAGAATATTTCACGGCAACGGTTTGTTTTAACTGTCGATTTTTTCGACAACGGCTGAGAAGTGCATCTTGGTGCTTTGCCACATTACACCTCTGGCCATGAGCTTTTATTATGCGCAGTATGAATCGAATCTGAATTTCACAATTGGCGGCCTCCCCTTGTCAGCCGAAAACAATCCTACAAATGCGAAACGTTACTTATGTATAATTTGGAGTCTTCTGAGTGAGCGCGCCAAGTTCCGTCACTTTCGACAGATGGCGTAGCTGCAGGACATTTTCAAAATGGCGTCACTGAATTTCTCACTACAGAGGAGGAAACTGTGGGGAATATTCACAAACGCTTGTGCAAAGTCTATGGGGCATCTGCTATCGACAGAAATACAGTTTCCTTTACTTTACGTCTGTGGTCATAATTTTCTTTTTCATCAGACTACCGGTTTCGTTCTATAATGACCATCTTCTGATCTGCACCAAAATGTGAGATAACATTAATACTCTAGCACATTGTCTATAACTTAAAACAATAAAATAGACCATAATGAAAAGTAGACTGATACATGTACAGTCGTGCTCAAAAGTATCCGAACGACCTGAATTGCATTTAGCCTGATTCGCATGCAACACACATAACGCAGCTGTCTAGCAGGTCCTCTAATCGCTCCTTGGTACAGTAGTTTGACTATTGAAAATAGTTCCAACAAATCACCACTAGAAAACACTGCTCTGTATCGCAATAACTCAAGATGTAAAGTAATACTACGATACTACAAACATCAGGGAACGCCTTATCAAAGGTAAGACTGTTCTTAAGGCTTGTAAGCTCACATTTATTACAATAAATGACATACCTGCAATGTTACCACTCTCATTATTACGTCAGATGGTAATGCACGTAGTAAGTTCGTCGTATTCATGATTTCCTCTTCAAAGTAACATACCGTAATTATTATTTAAGAAAAAATTACATTAAAATTTAAGTTATTCACGAGCAGCTAGTTGAGAATATGTATGAACTGCAAATGACACGACGAACCGTCTCGTTCTGCATATGGATTCAAACTCAGGTCATGCAGACTAAGCAAAGATTTCGTGACTGACGGAAACTAACAGTCATTCCTGATTAGGCATACAGAGAGTGATGTACCTCGATTTTAGACAGTATCAGTTAGCAAATACCAACTTTAAATTACATAACGTAGACATTTTTAACGGACGCGAATTCCTACCCAGCACCTATTGTCCCTGTTAACGAACTACGAGAGTTGTTAAATATTGCTTCTTAACAAGTAACGTATTTGAAATGCCGTGAGGTAAAGCTTTGTGTTGGACAGGGATTCGAACCCAGAACCTAATAAGATAGATATCGAAGCACAATCAACTGTGACATATCGGATTTTCTCGGATGTAGCTAGATGTTTTAACTGAAATGACGAGACGAAACATTAATTTTTTCCTTCCCAGGACTCCAACCCGGCACCTATCGCTATTATATTTAACGAACGTTAAATATGGGTTTGTTGCACCAGCAGCGACATCATGTTTGAGCTTGAAATAATATGACGGAGAGTTCAGTGATGACTGGAAATAGAGCTCTACACATATCGTTGTTGACTACACACAAAGAGACGTCAGCTACAGAATTCTTCTCCATCAGCAGCTCGGAATAACATCTTGAACTTCAGTGATCTCGCAAATAGTTCTGTGTCACTGTGAGTCAAAAACGTCAAATATCGTTAGTGTTGACAACGAATGAAAGTACATTAAAAATCAAAATTACTATCCACCATCAGATAGGTGTTCATGCTAGAGCTTGATAATACATAATGAAATCTTTAGTGCCGGGCCAGGATTCGAACCCATTCACGCGCAATATGTGGAGATGTTGAGGAATCTGCAGTTTTGAACAAACAACAAATTGTTGCCGAGCTGTATTGTCACGAAGGGATCAAATTCCGCGTTAAGGGCGGTCTGAGTTGCATTCCCTGTCCAGAACCAATTTTATCGACATACAGAAGCTCAGATAAGAAATGGAATAAGTGTCCTGTGAGCCTAAATAGCGTTTGTTTCGTCACTAGAAATAAATAACTAGTATAAGAAAGTTTACTGGTGATAGAGTTTCTACATGTCGCCACTCCAGACTTTATTGTGGCTCAACCTAACGTCTACTTGGTAGAGAAGGAATATCATTTTTAATGTGAATTTCAGACAACAGTGCCATTATATCTTCTTCACTTGGTGTAGCCAGAAGAGAATAGAATCTGTGTCTCCCTATCTAAAATCATCGGCTAAAGTTGGAAATAAACCCAGACCATAGATATAAGAACCTATCATCAGCCCAACAGACCACCTTTTTTTTATTTTTTTTTAACTAAGTGACTCCTCATTAGACGGAAATGAAAATACTTCTTGATTGGTACCTCTGACTCTCCGTAGGTGCACGCGTGGAATTTTAGCAGACTGGTGGCTTCAGAGTTTGTCTTCTCGGTGAATAGCTATTGCTAATGTATTCCGTTGTCGAACATTCGTTTTTTCGTCCATCTCTCAAGTGTTACTTCTGTTTCAGCTTCTCTGAACTCTGAAGCCCCGGCCACCAAAGTCTCCATGACATCCTATCAGGGAACCTTTTTGGTTTTCTAACATAAAGGAAATTAAAGAATAAAAATGTCTGTCCATTACTATGGCAAATGATATGAAAAAAAACTAGTAAATGGATTAAAAGGAGTGATAAAGTAAAGATTCTTGCAATATAGTGACTCTATGTCAACGTTCTTAATAAAAAACAAGCATAGTTTTCTCTATATTTCGTCGTTCGTATCAGTGTCTGGTGTTCCATCGTTAAATGTATCCAATATTCTTCTTTACTCTTCTCTTTCTCGGATAAGATGTAGTATACAGTCTGGCCCTTTAGCCAATTGACTGCACGTCGTTTTGTATTGGAATAGGGAGCTTCGTCAGGGTTGAGTAGGCGTGTCGCTGTTATCGTTCTTGGTGATGTTCGCATTATGCTTGCGAGTTTCTGTGTGCAGAGGGACCATGTGTCCTGTACAGCGTCGCAAGTAAATCTATGCTCGTCTGTGTCGACTAAGTGACATGTGATACAATTCGGTGTTTCAGCCAGGTGAATCTTGTGTAACCTCGAACTGGTCGGGAATTTCCTATTGACTGCCATGTACCAAGTTGAGCGCACTGTAGATGAAAGATGCGGGTCGTGAATGTTCTCCCAGACTTATTTCCAGTTATAACCTTTACATTTCTCCTCCACTATATTGCGTGGTTTACTTTCCGTCATTGTGGCGTAAATTGCTTTGACTTTGTGTCGGTCTGCCTCTGGAATTCTTCTTTGTATGTAGCTAAGTTCTAGGATGAAATACCTTAGGTGACAGAGCGAGTTCAGAATGTGTTTTACATCTACAGGTGGTTCCAGATTGGGAGGCACTATTTCATTCAAAATGTGAGCCGTCAGTGTGTTAGGTGATCTGTGCCACTGTTTGTATGTTTGACTAACATACACGGCTTTTGCTCTGAGGTAGACATCTGACAAATTGAGGCCTCCCTTACAAACTGGGAGGGTGAGGGTTTCGTACTTTACTTTAAATATCTGACCCCTGGTAACAAAGTGGCCAAGTCCTGCTAACATTTGTTGTGCCATGGTCTTTGGTAATGGCAGTACTTGGGCAACGAATTTACTTTGGAAATTATGTAGGTATTAACTAAAGACACTCTTTGAATGGCATTTAGAGTTCGCAGGCTATGTTGCCGTATGCCAGCGCGCATTTTTGCCAGCAGTTTTCTATAGTACAAGGCAGCCGTGCGTCGGATATTGCGTGTGTATTCAATCCCGAGGCAGGAGGCAGGTGATCGTTTCCAAGCTTCTGATTCTTTCAGCAGCACCGAGTTCTAATCCGCGTGCAATGTGCAGTAAGCCTGACCTGTGACTGTTGAGTTTTGCCCCCGATGCAGCTTCATACGTTGTTACAATGTGGAAAGCTTTCTCTAAGTCCTCGTCTGTCGTTACTACAAAACTGACATTATCTGCGTATGCCTGGAAAATAATCTTCTGACCATGAATGAGCAGTCCTGGAAGGTCTTGCGTCAGGGAGTACAAGAATGGCTGCAGTGCTATGGCAAACAATGCCATCGACATTGGGCAGCCCTGTCGTACCGAACTTGCGATACAGATCGGCCTGCTTAAGCGTCCATTTACATTGATTTGCGACGTACCATTCATCAGGAGGGTTTTAACAGTATCAGTGATTTTCTGAGGAAAATGCATGGCTTCCATCGTTCGTACGAGATAGGAGTGGTTCACCCTGTCAAAGGCCTTTTCAAAGTCGAGGGACACGAGAGCACTTGGGATGTCACAGGCTTCGGCAATCGCTATCAGATCTCTATATGCAGTTAAAGTGTGGAAAATATTTCTGTTTTTTCCGACACACGTTTGGTAGTCGCCGGTAACGCTGGTAATGACCGAATTTAATCGTTGCATAATGACACGTGCGAAAATTTTATAGTCAGTGTTAAGTAATGTTAAAGGCCGGAGATTCTCAACAGTTTTGCCTCCTGGAGTTTTTGGAACTAAAATATCTTTCAGGCTGTCATTTCGAATGTTCATAATGTCATTACAGACCAGAGTCAACTTACTAGTTAACTGTTGCCTAAACGTGCGATAAAACTCGGCGGGTAATCCGTCAGGACCAGGCGATTTATTTATTGGG
The DNA here is from genome assembly GCF_023864275.1 of Schistocerca cancellata. Lineage (NCBI taxonomy): Eukaryota > Metazoa > Arthropoda > Insecta > Orthoptera > Acrididae > Schistocerca > Schistocerca cancellata. The sequence goes on along the minus strand of NC_064634.1, from coordinate 505,441,375 downwards.
CTTCGGAGAATGGCGTCTGTTACTTCATCCTCGATTATGTGTGAGGCGAGTTCTTCCGCTTGTTTCGGACCAAGTCTCCCCCACGCCCTTTCCGTAAGGACTGCCTGCGCTGCCACATCTATTGGTAACGCCGTAAAATGTTTATAAATTTCTTCTTGAATATCAGTTTGTGTATTGAGAAGGCGACCGTCTGCAGTTTTTAGCGCCGTCAGTATTTTCCTGTTTCTTCTTTTTTGCTCTTGTATAACGTGGTACATGGATGTTGTCTCCTCCCGCACTGCATTTTGCACACGTGTTCTCACTTTACAGCCTTCAGATTGTTTTCGCGTCAGTGTTAGGAGTGTCGCCTTAAATCGTATCTATCTTGGCCACAACAATGCGTTCGCTGTGCTGTTTGTAGTAGCTTACCCGCATTCCTATTTTCCTATTCATTATTAAACCTACTCCTGCGTTACCCCTATTTGATTTTGTGTTTATTGTCCACTACTGTATTATCGTCTTTATAAAGGTCGCGGAAGCACTGAAAATAGAATTCTGTTGTGGTCCTCTGCCAGGCGCATTTCTCGCGAGAGTAACATTTCATCGCTTTTATTAGAGCTGGCTTTGCAAATTTTATCCACCACCAGAAAGCCGAATTGTACAGTGGAAATTTCCTTTCACAATCTGCCCATGTGTGTTGGCGTGGCACCCTGGATCTGATAAATGGGGAACATTCAGTTTCCACGGGCCTCTTGCTCTATACGTACCCTGTTTTTCCATATTTATGGTACATATATATGCTACATGGTCAGAGAATATAAGTGGCCATCTCTCCACTTGCAAAATATTGTGCCTTAAATTGGAAGTTGCATAAATTCTGTCAATGCGGCTGGCAGAATGGCTGGTGACGTGAGTAAAACCGGGCGTGTCGCCGTGTTTTAAGTTCCCACGTGTCGAGTAGGTTTAAGTCTCTAACAAGGTCCAGAAGTTCTATGGAAGTGTTAAAATTTGGCGTTTGGTCTTTTGGTTTTAGTACACAGTTGAAATCACCTGCAAATATTACTTGGCCTGTGCGGGTTGTAAAAAGTGGCACGATCTCCTCCTTAAAAAACTCCGATCTCTGACGCTTTTTACCCGTCCCAGAAGGGGCGTAAACATTTATGAATCTGGTGTTGTGGATCGTCCCCGCGATACCTCTGCTGTTTGGCCGTCTGTCGACATTGGCTACGGTGATGCCTTCTTTGGTCAGAAGTGCGGTTCCGAGTTCACTGCCATGTCCCGGATTGATTAACGCATTGTAACCTCTGATACGTTCCAGATCAATATCGGCAACCTCTTGCAACAGCGCAATGTCGATATCAGCTGCATATAAGAAGCCCGTAAGAGTCCTCAGGTTTGACGTGCTGATGATCTTGTTGATGTTGACCGTGGCAACACGGTATACCTGTAAAGGTGGCATGATGGCAGAGGTATGCGTGGCGTTGAGCCGCTCCCTTAGTGATGACGGAGGGGCATCAATTAAAAGAAGTCGGGGTCGGCATCCACCGCCTTAACAGCAGTGTCAGTCTTCCGTTGCCCTCGCGATTCCGTTTCCCGGACACCTGACACTGTTTCTCGGTGTTGTCCCTGTACTTCGGTCGTATCGTTGTCGTGAGAGCATTCTTCGACGTCGTCCGCCCAGTTACGCGGATGCTGAGCTTCACGCGGATCTGCACTGCTATCTGGCAGGTGGCCAGCTGTACCTTCTGTATCTACTTGACATCATCTTCGTCTGTGATGGGGAGGGTCTGTTGTCGGAGTCAGCCTCTGAGTCGTCAGTACGGGACGTTTTGGACGTCTGAGGAGTTGCAGGAGAAACCTGAGACGTCACCTCAATCAGCTTCTGACGCACCTGATTGGCCTTCTCACCCAGCGGTTGCGCTTTTGTGTCAGCACCCTGTTGCGCGATTCTTCGTTTCTTCTGCTTTTTCGGGGAAGGGCACTTGGAGTTTTGAGCAGTGTTCTCTTGAGCGGCTCAGTTCAAAAATGGCTCTGAGCACTATGATGATGATGATGATGATGATATTTGGTTTGTGGGGCGCTCAACTGCGTGGTTATCAGCGCCCGTACAATTTCCCAACCTTTGCTCAGTCCAATTTCGCCACTTTCCTGGATGATGATGAAATGATGAGGACAACACAAACACCCAGTCATCTCGAGGCAGGTGAAAATCCCTGACCCCGCCGGGAATCGAACCCGGGACCCCGTGCTCGGGAAGCGAGAACGCTACCGCGAGACCACGAGCGGCGGACAGCACTATGGGACTTAACATCTATGGTCATCAGTCCCCTAGAACTTAGAACTACTTAAACCTAACTAACCTAGGGACAGCACACAACACCCAGCCATCACGAGGCAGAGAAAATCCCTGACCCCGCCGGGAATCGAACCCGGGAACCCGGGCGTGGGAAGCGAGAACGCTACCGCACGATGAGTGGCTCAGTCTTTGTCCATGGGAAAAACTTCCGCCGCTTGCGGCTGTCTGGAGACAACACTGACCTCGCTGCCACCCTGCGTCTCCTTACTTCCCTCCTTAACTTCCTGTAAGGAAGCGCCGCGGGTTTCCGGTTCATTACTCGTCTCCATTGGTATGTTCTCCTCTTTTGTGGTCAGTGTACGCATCCAGGATGAAATCGACGCTGAGCTCTGGAGCGGTGTTTACACGGGCGGCGGCTACGTAAGTGATCGGCAACGTAGAACTTGGGCCAGGCTGCTCACGCTCGTCAGTCGGGATCTGCGCTACGCGCCTTTGAATACACTGTGCACGGACGTGTGCAGTAGATCCACATCCCGAGCGTGTCCGTGGTTGCCCGTCATAAATTACTATGGCCCTGTATACACTTGTAATGATGTAAGATGGAATATGCTTCAGCAGCTCGATTTTCACTTGCCGCACACCGTTTAATACTGGGAATATATGTTGACCTGACCATTTGCCACCAGTTTGGCGTTAATCTGCTCGGCAGTTACTTCGAAAGGTAATTCAAATATTCTAATGGTTCGCAACCCCGGGCCTGCCTGCGTTATTTGTACGTCGCCAACGTTTCCGTCTGAATGTTTGAACTTAAGAGATCCACCACAAGACTCAACAATTTGCTCGCATCTTTCAGGGGTCACCAATTTCAAGTAGACGGTACTACTAACGATCCATAAGTGTATGCCAATTGAAACGTCCCCTTAGAACAATTATACACGACTGTGCTTAAACTGACACACAATATTTTTAGCGCAACGCAATCTGACTTTCAGAAATCCCTACAAAAGAATGGCCCTGACTAACATTAACCTATGCGTTTCACAAATCGCTTACCTCACAAGAACCTTGGTTACTCGAACTACTGCAATACAGCGAGCGCCACTACTGCCAGCTAAATAAAAGATTCAAACTACAGAAGGCACTAACTACTGATAGGCATAGTTAGCAAATGAAAGATTTTGATAGAGAACAAACAATGTATTTACCTTAATAGTGTTGAAAAATCATAATATACATAGCAGTTTATAATATCCAGTATTACAAATTTCAAAACTCCGCCATCTCTCTCCCCACATCCACCACTGCTGGCGGCTCACCTCCAACTGCGCAACGCTACGCGCTGTTCACATCCAGCTGCCGCTGCCCAACACTACAATGGCAGACAACAATGCAAACTAGCCACAGACTGCACACAGCACAGCCAGTGATTTTCATATAGAGCGCTACGTAACGTTGCCAATAAGAAAACATAAACAGCCTACTTACATAAAGAAAACATAAACAGCCTACTTACATAGCCCCCATGCTCCCCACAAAAAATTTTACAAATTGTTTTGGGCAGTGGCCAATAATGATTTGAAAAAATTTTTCATAATTACAATAACAAAGATATCAAATGCACACACTTATTTATACAATGTTGGTCAAAAGCTAAAATTTTCTCACAGTCCATAAAGACAGTCCAGATTGTTCATCACAGTAAAATTTCAGTGTTTTTTTTTTTTTTTTTTTTTCAAAGTCTGAGCAGTAAAAGACAATGCACACGGAAGTAGTGGATTTCCATGCAGTCTTGTGTTGTCCTTCCAACTGAAAGACAGTGCTGACTCTTGACATGCTGACAGGTAATGGGCCACAACAGAGCAAACCCACAGCAGAGTCATTCGACGTTTTGAAGAAGATTGGTAGGTAGGTCATCACAGAGCAGACCCACTGTAGTCCTGGTAGAGAGTATGGTATTGTTGGGCCACCAGAGGTGCAGACCCACTGCAGTCCTTGTAGAAATTGTGGACAGGCCCACTGTAGTCCTGGTAGAGATTGTGGTATTGGTGGGCCACCAGAGGTGCAGACCCACTGTAGTGCTTGTAGAAATAATGGTATTGGTGGGTCATCAGAGATGCAGACCCACTGTAGTCCTTGCAGAGATGGCCAGCAGCCATCTGTTGTGACTGTGCGGGTGCACAATCACCATTGAAGAGTCTTGCAGTTAATATAGCAAGTCCATAACCACCACTTGTGCACTCACAAAGTTTTTGGAATTGTCCTTAGAACCAGCAATGCTGTTATCCAGTCCCTTGCTGAATTATTAACACCCGTGCAAACACTAACAGTCCCAACTTCTCACATATTATCCATATACTATGACCAACAGAAACATGTGCAGTGAAATGATACTTAATTTGAAGAGGCAGCGGCAGCTGGATGTGAACAGCGCGTAGCGTTGCACAGTTGGAGGTGAGCCGCCAGCAGTGGTGGATGTGGGGAGAGAGATGGCGGAGTTTAGAAATTTGTAATACTGGACATTATAAACTGCTATGTATATTATGCTTTTTCAACACTATTAAGGTAAATACATTGTTTGTTCTCTATCAAAATCTTTCATTTGCTAACTATGCCTATCAGTAGTTAGTGCCTTCCGTAGTTTGAATCTTTTATTTAGCTGGCAGTAGTGGCGCTCGCTGTATTGCAGTAGTTCGAGTAACGAAGATTTTTGTGAGGGAAGTGATTTGTGAAAGGTATAGGTTAATGTTAGTCAGGGCCATTCTCTTGTAGGGATTATTGAAAGTCAGATTGCGTTGCGCTAAAAATATTGTGTGTCAGTTTAGGCACAGTCATGTATAATTTTTCAAAGGGGACGTTTCACAATTAAATCGTCAAGCGTTAATTTCATAACATCTGGAACAAATAGTTCTACCTCAAAGGATTTTGGTCTAGCAAATTTCGGGTCTAATGTCAATTTAAGAGTGTCTTTCCGTTCTGGTTGATTCATGATTGCGTTCGAGTATTCATTACTTAGGTTAGTGTTAACGCCGTAAGCGCGCACTCACCACGCACAGCGACCGCCGCCGGCAGCGACGAAGTAAACACGACCAGCCGCTCCGTACGTCCGCACCGCACGGCTGCCCGCGAGGGAATGCCACCAAATCCTCTTCTCAGGGGCTCATTTTTCTATCATAACGCCGTTGTACCACACTGGCTGAGGATTCTGACACACAGGCTCCCTGTATCAATTTGCAGCATGTTCAGTAAATTCATTTACTTGGTTGACCGAATCACCATGAACTAGCTGCCTCGGCTACCCAGTGCATGCATTCACCTTTATTTTGCAATCACCAAAATAAAATCACGTAACTGCCACCGACACAGAACTGCTAACAGTGTAGGATGCAGAAATTAAAATAGGAAGTGTGCCTTTCCACTTGAGCTACTCTATTGCGCTATCGGTTTGTTGAAAACGTCGTGCAGTGCAAAAGAAAAGGTATAACTGTTTGTCTCTCATAAGTATTGGCCTGGCGATATGCATCATCCCACAGCGCTGTGGAATGCAGAAGTTCTGTAGGAATTCTTCTTGACTTCAGGAGCTGTTATAGCCACGTGTTAGCTAGTGGCGTAATTGTAAGTATCGCGCACGGTAGATAAGATGTCGCGAGTTCGAGTACATTCACTGCTGTGTTTTTTAAAACGCAATTCTGCTGTCTGCTAAAATGATCAATCTAATGGAACTTGTAACATAATTTGCTTCACTTCTCAACCCAAAATACTCGTATGTGGAAAAGGGCTAACTTCTGCGACATTTTGTTCATTTCAGGTTTAATAGACAGCCAGACAGTAGAAGCATCTCGAAACTTTTGTATTATGTATGGGTAGAGCGCATAGTGCCAAAATACGTCGGGAAAGTATTTTCTACATTAGCTGTCGTCTGGTAGTGGCATTTTATTCTTCTTCAAACCTTGTTTGACAGCTTTAACTCAGAACCAGTTTTCTACGTGCATGTAATCAATAAACTGCATGTGCATTTTCAGACTGTTATAGTTGACATCAGAGAACTCGCATATATCAAAAAAATGGTTCAAATGGCTCTGAGCACTATGGGACTTAACAGCTATGGTCATCAGTCCCCTAGAACTTAGAACTACTTAAACCGAACTAACCTAAGGACATCACACAACACTCAGTCATCACGAGGCAGAGAAAATCCCTGACCCCGCCAGGAACCCGGGCGCGGGAAGCGAAGAACGTCGCATATATCGTTGATGATTAATTTCTCTCTCGTGTTTACTATTGTTTTAACAACATTAAAGGAAACCTTACGAAAAATGTGAACTGTGTTATAAAAAATGAAATAAAACTACCCATGATAACCTTACGACGAAAGTCTGTTTTAATGTAACTGAGTATCTGTACACAAGCGTGCCTCTATCATCACGAATTGTTAAAATACTACTCACCCAGATTTTGATTGGGTCTGTGTTTAATTGGTATGCTGTGTCATACTCAAGAGGTATGCAAATGTGGCATTTCATAAATAAAGTTATGTATCCCTAGAAATCCTAAATTTGCTTGGCAGCAGCGGAAAGAGGCGTTACCTGTTGTGCAGCATTGTAAGTTTTTCACCATTGCACTATGAGCCGAAATTATTTTCTTGCGATTTCCTTATCGGTGTTCGATCTGACTGCTTGTAGCTCTTTCACAGAAGGGATAAAAAACGCTACACTCAGTGAGACTGGTACTGCGAACCATATCGGACGCTTTTTCACATCTCAGCACGTTACCACAGAGCTGGCGAAGAACTATGTGTCTTAGCTTCCTCTTACAAGACCAATAGTGGCTAGAACTCGTAAAACGCTATTTGAAGGACGAGATTAGTTGCGATTTCCACGTGCAACGACTTTCCTGGGCTGAAAACCGCAAATTTACAATCTTCTGTTACACCTCAAACGATGATAACTCAGATTATTCAATGGAAATGACAGGTAAAATCAAGTGAACTTTGAGGCTTAATTCCGAGCACACCAGGAAGTAACTCGTCGATCACAGAGCTGCCAAACATACCTTGCCTCGTTGCCAAATCTCAGTTACAATACTAGCAGGAAGAAGACGAACCGATGTGATCTTACAACGGGCTGGGAAGTGACCATATCTGGTGTCTCCAAGTCGCAGCTGCAACAGCCTGGAATACGTAATGCGTCTCATTCGCATTTCTGTAACTAGATTTAGGGACTGAAGCGTTGTTACTAAAAATACTCAGAACTGACTGCAAAGTAAGCATCATAAATCAGTAACTCTCATAGTTGTTTTTATATTTCTTTCGTAAGTGTACTCAAAAGTAAGAAATTCATTCACAGACGTTTTCGTGCCTCGCCGATAGTCGAGCACAACAAACAAATAAAGAAAAAAAGAATGTGTGTGTGTGTGTGACAGACAGAGAGAAAGAGAGAGAGAGAGAGAGAGAGAGAGAGAGAGAAATCAAAAAGAATGAGAATGAGAGAGTAAAAAATTGTAAAGAAATTGAATCATGGTACGTAAAGAAATATTTCATAAAAATGACACGTTCCACATCATTACGAAATATCGTATTCATGATCTATTAAACAAGAATTAATCTAATGTAATCTAATCTAATAATATCAAATTGATGACTAGACATGAAGAGTCACGAATTACCGAAGTTTTTGCCATTATCAGTAACCAAATCTATCCTTGAAAATAAAAGACGACAGTTTTTGCAATAATCCGGGACTTCTATCAAGACCCTTCCGCCCCTGTTAACTAACCACGAAGGATGTCTGATATACCTCTATTCTGAAGTAACAAAGTGTACATGCATTTAAAGATGAAGTGCGTGATGTGAAGTTCTGTGACGGAGACACGAACCAAACACGTAATCGCATTGTCAACTAAGTAAAATCAAATGTTACGTATCGGTTTTTCTTACCACCTGGTAGGTGCTTCACTCTAAAATACGGATACAAACTTTAGTGCCCAAGTGACAATCGAACTGCTCACCTACCGTGCAGCCACGAATATAGCTTAAGTATCAGTTGCTTACTCACCAATAGTAAGATGTATGCGTGTTTGACCAGAAATAACGACACCTATTGCGATTGTTGGCAACACATGAACAGGCATTAAAAATGCACGTTAATTTTCACTAACAGACCGGCGTGCACGTGATAGGGCTTGAAATGAAATTATGAATAATTTTGTACTGGATCAGGATTCGGACCCATATACTTACCTTTGGAGGAGACTTAGAGAAGACTGCAGTCTTGAGAAAAGGAACAAAATGATTGAACTATACTGTTCCGAGAGATTCAGATCCTCGAAAGAGGAGATACGAATTCGAATCACAGTCCAGCACCAAATTTGTCAACGTCTCTAGTTCAATCAAGTGCAAGTAAAGTAAGAGTCCTGTTCCTTTAAATGGCTATCGGTTCATAAAATAAAATAAAATTTTCTAATGTAAGTAAGTTTACTGGCGACTGTATTTCTGTATACCATGACTTCCGCTACGTCATTTCCCAACGTAAACCGGCTCTGCCCAGTTGGTAATGAAGGAACGTGATGTTTAATGCGGATTCTGGATTATAACGTCTTTCTCTTGATGTTACTGGGGGTAAAGTAAATCTGTTTGTGCCTCTTAAAAGTAAATGCCTGAACCCATGCATTGCACCTGTGGTAGTTCGTTCCGCCAGACCATTGTGGCCACATTTCCCAGCCCCAGGAGTGTGCTGTAACAGATGATGTGCTTAGCTTACAAAATTAGTCACGGCGAGAAAACGCGAGACTATTAAATGGTTAAGTAGAAGCAAGCTTCTGAAGCGGAGATTGTGCTATTCTCATGTCAGCAGGATGTAAAGACTTCTAGGCATCATAGGCTCGATGTGAAGCCATTTTGAAATTTTCACAAATTCAGCAAATTTCTTAGTTCGAGAGAATCCACCGGGAAGTGTGAAGTTACCGGATAATTCGATTATTACCGTCATTATTACTATCATTTTCTTCATACCGCTGCTGGAACACTGTACTTGATCATTTGATGCCTTTTGGTCTTTATAGAAGTAGTTTCCCAAGAACAGGTTCTTTCCCTGTCTACGTAATCCTTTTCATGTTAATATCAAACATCAGTAATAACTCGTAGATTACATTAAAACTAAAGTAATTGATGAAGACCTTACTTGTTAACAAAAACGCGCTGCCTTTCTTCATTTACTTGCGCCTAGAAATGGCTCTCGAGTACTGCCAAACAAAAAACAAGAGATCTTACTGCCTTCCGATATACGTCGCTGTCATTTCTTCCATATGATTTGGTCGACATGATCTGTTTCAAGTTGTGCATGACAGACAATGTTTTACAAAATCAATTGTTTTCCTTTGCAATAAACAGAAAGATTTTCATTCTAAGCTATCCAAATACAAAATTTTCGCAATATTAGTTCAAATTTAATATTCGCTTCTATAATATAGGAAAGTATTTCATAGTTGCAAAATTCGCATCCGACTCATTGACCTTACACTTAGTCGCTGACCATAAATTCTAGCTCAGAGTGACACCAGATTAAGTAACCTAATGTAGCGAAGACTATTTGCCAGTGCTCTTTCTCACCGGAAAATACACAATTCACTCATTGGGCTCCATAAGTACACTATAACATTAGTTTATGTGCGTATGCAATGCATACGGATTAGAATTTAGTGGTGCTCTCTCTTCCACTTCTGTATACAATATGCCTGACCTAAACGGGCCTTTTAACATTACAGGCCCTGGGCAGTGCAACATCATACTGACAACATAATGTGCTTGTACTGACAACCTGACTGTTCGTTTTACCTGATTTTGTAATAATTTAAATAAAACAACAATACCTTCCAGTGGGAGACATTTCGTACCCCTTTTCCTTCTGTGAAATTTGTCAGTAAGCTTTTTGCCTTCCAACCAGTGAAATGCGGTAGAGTACGGCCGGTAAATGATTCACAAACCACGATTTAGTGTCATTAAGACGATTTATTTAAACGTCACAAGACTGCACATAGGTGCAATCGATTTCGAGGTGCAAAGTGTTTGTTATCTTACTTTTGTGACAGGTGGGAATACGTGATTTCCAAAGACTTTTTATTGTGCTGGAATAATCTTTTGTCAGAAAGTAACAAGGTAAGTGTTTATTCGTATCTATTTTGTAGGAAACTGTAATCGTGATGGAAGATTATACACCTGAATGTTTGACACAACTGGTAGGAGAAAACGCTGCATATTAACCAAACCCCGCGTCTCCTCTCCATATCCTCCTATGACACGAGCACGGGATTCTCCTCGCCTACCGCTACAGAGATGTTCCTAGCACAGCTGAGAATTGGCAGCATCGTCACAAACATTAGGCAACACTGTGACAGGGCAATCACTTCCGCGTATGGTACTGAATTGATTCGCTAAATTCGCTTGATATTCCCTTTCAATTTGAATGACTCTGCTATATAATCCTCATTTAAACTAAGACACTGAGACAGAAAATTCAGTTTTTTGCCTAAAGAAATGCTATTCTCCACGTAGGTGACAACTTTTATTATCTTTCACGATGCGTTATGAGGCTGAGCGACAAATACCATGATGAGAGCGGCGTACAGGCAGCAGTGTGTCCGTAGCCCTGTGGTACCGCCCGTGTCTCGGGTCATAACGGCTCAATCAGTCGTCAGTTCTAACCATGATAGGGGCCAACGTGTGCGAGCTTTTTTTTCTGATATATTTTATGGAGCTGCGAATTTCCAGAAAAAATTCTGTATCGAAATCGGAAGAAAACCTTTACACATCAAATCCTCTTGGTAGTTCGACTCAGTAAGTTGTGTTAATAGTCATAGATCTTGGCTTTCTGACTGCCAAGCTGCTTCGCAATACCAGCGTCTCTGAAGAAATTCGAATCAACCATCAGCGATACGAATTTCAATATCGTTCTTCACTTAAGACTTACATGCCAGGGTGATAAGTATGAAGGAAATGAACCTCTTGATTACTATAGGGCCTCTATGCTAAATTTCCTCAGTAGCAGTTAGGAACATCCTGCAGACATTTGCTAACAGCGGCTCTGGCAACTTACTTTTTCTCTGGGCAGCTGCAAATATGGGCAATTTTGTCGCCTTAAATCCAATTGAATATTTTAAATATCACTTGTGAACAGCGTTCACTTCTTCATTAATTAAGGTATAGACCTCAAAACAAGCAGTTTGCCTGAGTAGCTATAGAGTAGGTTCTGATAGGTATTGACACAATCTTTTGCATCCATTTACCATAGGGAATCAAAGAAAGAAACCAAACGCATTACATTGCATTTACTCTCTGTGCCTTGACTAACACATATGAATCCATGACAATAATAAATTATTTGAGGAACCTCCCGTGAAAGGAAAAAGAACAAAATGTGACGCTTTAATTGTAGTGCACTGGATCTGAAACAATGAAATTAATTCTGTGCCACTTTGATGTATTGCATTCTAGTATATTAAAATAATCATCAAATAAAAACGGTTTTGTGCCTCCTTTGCTATCAAGAGTGAAACACAAATCGTAGACAGATTTTATGGGTCACCACTCGACAACATTAAAGCATTTTACATGGTCGAGAGTGCGGAGTGGAGCAGACGTTATCGGCAAAAGGCGAGACAATGCAGTGTCTCAGCCCCCGCCGGTAGACAGTAAACGGGTCCCAGAGAACTCAGACGCATGCGATGTTCAGAGGCAGATGGTCTGCAAAGAAATCTTTCGCTGAAACATTGTTGGACCAAACTATTATTACCAGTGTGACAGAAAGCGAAATCTATTGTAGATTCTCTTGAATTACACTCATAGCTTCATCACCCAGAGGAAAGGAGCGATAAAAACTTTGTCGACGTGTGCTTTTGGTTACCAGACGTCGTATTAGCTAATCTCGCGTTTTACCTCAAGACTAGGGTCGTAGTCAAGAATAAAGTACTAAGACTGAAGTCAAGACTTCCTCTGGGATGTGCCTCAGTCTACAATGTTGCCAGATCGAGCATATTCCCGGACATAGGAACTGTATTGCCCACCTTACGTGAACGACTCGGCGGTCAATTTATTGCTCTAAGACTGTATCTACAACACATATTGCACGCTGAAGACCCAGAAGAATTAAAAAACAAAAGTAGTTAATGAGAGAAACGTTAGCTATAGAGTTCGAAGTATTCATAGTATTGTATACGTGTATGTAAATGCCTTCCAATTCCCACTCAAGGAAGACAAGGATACACAGTCTAGCTTCAATATTATAAATTCGCCTCACTTTGCGGATGAACTCAGAATTAGGTTGATAATCATTTTGAATATTTAGCAGTACTGTACCCATTGGTGTTAAACTCGTTTCCAACCAATGATTTCCACAGCTACAGGAACACTACTTGTGATACCTCATAGACCAAATACTTAGGCAGTGCTATCAGACGAAAAGATCAACCTGACACAAACTGTGGGAAGTTTGTTTTACAACCTTCGTACCTGGATAATGAGCTTTTTCCTATTTGAGATGTCTGTGAACGTTGATGCTTGATATGATTTAGGACGAAACTAAATTCCTTCAGCTACGACAATGTTTAAGGAAATCGTCCTAACGGCACTAAATCGTGGTTTGTGAATCGTTTACCGGCCGTACTCTGCAGCATTTCGCTGGCTGAAAGGCAAAAAGCTTACTGACAAATTTCACAGAAGGAAAAGAGGGACGAAATGTCTCCCACTGAAAAGTCATGTTGTTTTATTTAAATGATTACAAAATCAGGTAAAGCGAACAGTCAGGTTGTCAGTATAAGCACATTACTGTTGTCAGTATGATGTTGCACTGCCCAGGGCCTGTAATGTTAAAAGGCCCGTTTAGGTCAGGCATATTGTATACAGAAGTGGAAGAGAGAGCACCACTAAATTCTAATCTATATGCATTGCATACACAAAATTACTGTTACAATGTACTTATTGAGCCCAATGAGTGAATTGCGTATTTCCCGGTGAGAAAGATCACTGCCAAACAGTCTTCGCTACATTACGTTACTTAAACTGGTGTCACTCTGAGCTAGAATTTATGGTCAGCGACTAAGTGTAAGGTCAATGAGTCGGATGCGAGTTTTGTAACTGTCGAATACTTTCCTACATTATAGAAGCGAATATTACATTTGAACTAATATTGCGAAAATTTTGTACTTGGATAGCTTAGAATGAAAACCTTTCTGTTTATTGCAAAGGAAAACAATTGATTTTCTAAAACATTGTCTGTCATACACAACTTGAAACAGGTCATGTCGACCAAATCATATGGAGGAACTGACAGCGACGTATATCGGAAGGCAGTAAGATCTCTTTGCCTTTTGGCAACACACACACACACACACACACACACACACACATTCTTTTTGTTTTATTTGTTTGTTGTGCTCGACTATCGGCGAGGCACGAAAACGTCTGTGAATGAATTTCAGTTTTCAGTACACTTACGAAAGAAATATAAAAACAACTATGAGAGTTACTGATTTATGATGCTTACTTTGCAGTCAGTTCTGAGTATTTTTAGTAACTACGCTCCAGTCCCTAACCCTAGTTACAGAAATGCGAATCAGACACATTACGTATTCCAGGCCGCAGCAGCCGCGACTTGGAGACATCACCTATGGTCACTTCCCAGCCCGCTGTAAGACACATCGGTTCGTCTTCTTCCTGCTGATATTGTACCTGAGGTTTGGCAACAAGTCAAAGTATGTTTGGCAACTCTGTGATCGACGAGTTACTTCCTGGTGTGCACGGAATTAACTAATCTCGTCCTTCAAATAGCGTTTTACGAGTTCTAGCCACTATTGGTCTTGTAAGAGGAAGCTAAGACACATAGTTCTTCGCCAGCTCTGTGGTAACGTGCTGACGTGTGAAAAAAGGTCTGATATGGTTCGCAGTTCCAGTCTCCCTGAGTGTAGCGTTTTTTATCCCTTCTGTGAAAGAGCTACAAGCAGTCAGATCGAACACCGATAAGGAAATCGCAAGAAAATACTTTCGGCTCATAGTGCAATGGCGAAAAACTTACAATGCTGCACAACAGGTAACGCCTCTTTCCGCTGCTGACAAGCAAATTTAAGATTTCTAGGAATACATAATTTTATTTATGAAATGCCACATTTGCATACCTCTTGAGTATGACACAGCATACCAATTAAACACAAACCCAATCAAAATCTGAGTGAGTAGTATTTTACCAATTCGTGATGATAGAGGCACACTTGTGTACAGATACTCAGTTTCATTAAAACAGACTTTCGTCGTAAGGCTATCATGGGTAGTTTTATTTCATTTTTTATAATACAGTTCACATTTTTCGTAAGGTTTCCTTTAATGTTGTTAAAACAATAGTAAACATGAGAGAGAAATTAATCATCAACGATATATGCGAATTCTCTGATGTCATCTGTAACAGTCTGAAAATGCACATGCAGTTTATTGATTACATGCACGTAGAAAACTGGTTCTGAGTTAAAGCTGTCAAACAAGGTTTGAAGAAGAATAAAATGCCACTACCAGACGACAGCTAATGTAGAAAATACTTTCCCGACGTATTTTGGCACTATGCGCTCTACCCATACATAATACAAAAGTTTCGAGATGCTTCTACTGTCTGGCTGTCTATTAAACCTGAAATGAACAAAATGTCGCAGAAGTTAGCCCTTTTCCGCATACGAGTATTTTGGATTGAGAAGTGAAGCAAATTATGTTACAAGTTCCATTAGATTGATCATTTTAGCAGACAGCAGAATTGCGTTTTAAAAAACACAGCAGTGAATGTACTCGAACTCGCGACATCTTATCTACCGTGCGCGATACTTACAATTACGCCACTAGCTAACACGCGGCTATAACAGCTCCTGAAGTCAAGAAGAATTCCTACAGAACTTCTGCATTCCACAGCGCTGTGGGATGATGCATATCGCCAGGCCAATACTTATGAGAGACAAACAGTTATACCTTTTCTTTTGCACTGCACGACGTTTTCAACAAACCGATAGCGCAATAGAGTAGCTCAAGTGGGAAAGAACACTTCCTACTTCAATTTCTGCATCCTACACTGTTAGCAGTTCTGTGTCGGTGGCAGTTACGTGATTTTATTTTGGTGATTGCAAAATAAAGATGAATGCATGCACTGGGTAGCCGAGGCAGCTAGTTCATGGTGATTCGGTCAACCAAGTAAATGAATTTACTGAACATGCTGCAAATTGATACAGGGAGCCTGTGTGTCAGAATTCTCAGCCAGTGTGGTACAACGGCGTATTGATAGAAAAATGAGCCTACTCAGAAGAGGATTTTGTGGTCTGTTGTGCTGATGTCAGGTTAATATATCTATGGTCTGGGTTCGATTCCAACTTTGGCAATGATTTTAGATAGGGAGACACAGATTCTATCCTCTTCTGGCTACACAAGTGAAGAAGATATAATGGCATTGTGGTCTGAAATTCACATTAAAAATGATATTCCTTCTCTACCAAGTAGACGTTAGGTTGAGCCACAATAAAGTCTGGAGTGGCGACATGTAGAAACTCTATCACAAGTAACCTGTCTTATACTAGTTATTTATTTCTAGTGACGAAACAAACGCTATTTAGGCTCACAGGACACTTATTCCGTCTTTATCTGAGCTTCGGTATGTCGATAAAATTGGTTCTGAACTGGGAATGCAACTCAGACCGCCCTTAACGCGGAATTTGATCCCTTCGTGACAATACAGCTCGGCAACAATTTGTTGTTTGTTCAAAACTGCAGATTCCTCAACATCCCCACATATTGCGCGTGAATGGGTTCGAATTCTGGCCCGGCACTAAAGATTTCATTATGTATTATCAAGCTCTAGCATGAACACCTATCTGCTGGTGGATAATAATTTTGATTTTTAATGTATTTTCATTCGTTGTCAACACTAACGATATTGGACGTTTTAGACCCACAGTGAGACACAGAACTATTTGCGAGATCACTGAAGTTCAAGATGTTATTCCGAGCTGCTGGTGGAGAAGAATTCGGTAGCTGACGTCTCTTTGTGTGTAGTCAACTACGATATGTGTGGAGTTCTATTCCCAGTCAGCACTGAACACTTCGTCATATTATTTCTAGCACAAACATGCTCACATGTCTCTGCTGGTGCAACAAACCCATATTTAACGTTCGTTTTCTCTAGAATATAATAGCGATAGGTGCCGGGTTGGAGTCCTGAGAAGGAAAAAATTAATTTTTCGTCTCGTCATTTTGGTTAAAACATCTAGCTACTGCCGAGAAAATCCGATATGTCACAGTTGATTGTGCTTCGATATCTATCTTATTAGGTTCTGGGTTCGAATCCCTGTCCAACACAAAGCTTTACCTCACGGCATTTCAAATAAGTTACTTGTTAAGAAGCAATATTTAACTTCTCTCGTAGTTCGTTAACAGGGACAATAGGCGCTGGGTAGGAATTCGCGTCCGTTAAAAATGTCTACGTTATGTAATTTAAAGTTGGTATTTGCTAACTGATACTGTCTAAAATCGAGGTATATCACTCTCTGTATGCCTAATCAGGAATGACTGTTAGTTTCCGTCAGTCACGAAATCTTTGCTTAGTCTGCATGACCTGAGTTTGAATCCATATGCAGAACGAGACGGTTCGTCGTGTCATTTGCAGTTCACACACATTCTCAACTAGCTGCTTGTGAATAACTTAAATTTTTAATGTCATTTTGTGTTAAATAATAAGTACGGTATGTTGCTTTGAAGAGGAAATCATGAATACGACGAACTTACTACGTGCGTTACCATCTGACGTAATAATGAGAGTGGTATCGTTTCAGGTATGTCATTTATTGTAATAAATGTGAGCTTACAAGCCTTAAGAACAGTCTTACCTGTGATAAGGTGTTCCCTGATATTTGTAGTATCGTAGTATTACTTTACATCTTGATTTATTGCGATACAGAGCAGTGTTTTCTAGTGGTGACTTGTTGGAACCATTTTCAATAGTCAAACGACTGTACCAAGGAGCGATTAGAGGACCTGCTAGACAGCTGCGTTGTGTGTGTTGCATGCGAATCAGGCGAAATGCAACTCAGGTCGTTCAGATACTTTTGAGCATGACTGTACATTTGTGCGCTTTATGTACGAAGAGGCGTACCTGTTTTATAAAAACATGTCCTAATGTACTGCAGCCATAGTGGCATCGTCAAAAGTTAAACACAAAATTAGCACCATCATCGTCAAATATATATAAATAACAGTAAATGCAATAGAAATCTTATGAGCAGCACTATTGTTCAAAACAAACTGCCATACCGTAGCCAGAAGATGTTGCTACTGTAGGAATATACATGTTCTTCAATAATTAATTGAACGACTTAAAGGGGATACAATCGGTAATGTCTGTAATGAGCTTATAAGGTATAGGAGGCATCACAGTAATAATACGTAAAGCGCACAAATGTAAATGTATGTCGTCTACTTTTCATTATGGTCTATTTTATTGTTTTAAGCTGTAGACAGTGTGCTAGTGTATTTATGTTTTACCATATTTTGCTGCAGATCTGAAGATTGTCATTATAGACTGAAACTGGCAGTCTGATGACAAAACATTTGTGACCACAGACGTAAAGTACAGGAAATTCAGGCCACTGTTTTATTCGTGACCATGTCGCAGCTTGTGAAAGAAGTACAGTTAGTTGCTGGGCACGGAGGGTGAGGTCATCAGAAGGCGGTTCTGCCGAGCTCCACGATTTGCAGCAGTCGGGGAGACCATCCATGGCTGCCACACCTGACATGTTGCAGCGAGCTGATGACTCCCACTTGCTTGGGCTATTTAAGGATTGTTGAAGAAAAAAATTATGTGTATTACTTTCTAGGTAATCCTTGTAATTGCAAACTCACATCTCAGCATTGCTTTACAATTAATTAAGGGTATTGAGGGCTTTTTAAGATCGTAGAAATCCCTTGTTCCCAAACACTCACATATGAATACGAGGAGATTACAATAACCACTTGTAGTCTCAATTCAGGCCTATTTTATTCCAGCTCTGAGTGCACCTGGGTCACTGAATATTATAAATCTGTGGCAGGTGATTCATTATTATAAACGCTACTGTTGTTATACCATTCACCAACGAAACTGCTTAAATGTGGTTTAGGTGTAGACCAGCTCGAACACCAAGACTGTGGTGATGGTGTTACCTGTCTTGAACAACCAGGATGAGGGGACAGTGCTAGATGTGGTCCTTGAGAAGACTGTATCTGCTGCAGAGTGGGTATGGGCTTTGTGGTTGCTGTAACAAATGAAAACAACACTGTATACATAAGTACTATATTTAGAAACAAGTAAGTGGTTACAACTGTTACATATATAACAACTAGAATGGCGTTTAGTTTGATATAGTGTCTGCACTAAAGTGGGAATGGGTTGAGGTACCACTGTAGTAATCTGGAATGGTGTTAACCAGTTCAAAGAACCAGGCTGTTGAGGTGATGACATGTCTGATCATTGTGAGCAACCTGGATGCGGCAGCTGCAACAACTTGAACATTGCTGCGAACAAACACAATTACATAAGTACAACATATTTCTTAGAAAGAGAAAGAGAGAGACACGCGGATAATTATTATAATGTTACTCACCTTGAGAGGGGTGATAACATGGGGGTTGCACCACATCTTTTTTTTAAATCTGGAATTCACTAGGAACACTGGAAATGGGACATAACTTTTTTAGGCTACCAAAATATAGGCAAATATTAAATGATTCCCTTGAATTATTAACCAATGTTCGAGTCAGGAGTTTGAAACATAGGTGGGTTGAGTGTCTTCACAGTGCACAAGCCTTCAAGTAAACGTATGGCTGTATTGTTTCGGCTCTGGGGAAGATTCCAGAATTTGATGACAAGACCTAGTCCTGTGATTCAATAATTCTGTTAGCAGCCATCGCCATGGATGATTTTGTCTTATACTCAGTTGTGCTGGGTGAACTCATCTGCTGTCAACTTCAGTGCCAAGATATAGAGTTTGCATTATTAATTAATACTTCCAGGGATCTCAAAAGGGGAAAGGAAATGTTGATAATACTTTTAGCCAGCTTTTCTTAGAAGCCAAGGTATTGGCTTTGCTCAATGAAGCTGAAATCAAGTAACCATACATTTCTGCCAAGCAAGTACATTGTGAAATCAGGATACATATGATGATGTAGAGGGTTACTACAAAGTGTCTGCGTTCATGTCCATCCTGGATGGCTTTAATAGTTCACTGTAGGATTGGTTCTTGATATATTGTGAACTTTTTAATATATCTATTTCTCTCGTACCATCAAAAACTGAAGATGTATGTATCATTGATGGTGTTACAAAACTCCAATTGATTTTATACATCAGATCCATTAGCCACCAATTTAACAATGATAATGACAGTTGAAACTCTTACATAAACGTCTGACTCAGTTGAAGTAGTTGCCTTGGAATGCAATGGAAGCTTTGTCTGTCTGTGACCATCAGATCTATCCTAATGTGTTTTGATTTCTACAGCTCTTGGCAAACCCACCTGTGTCAATGGTCATGAATGAGTGTAGTTTCTCCACCCTTAAGAGAATAAGGATGTACCGAAGGGATACAACTAGTGACACACATCTGAATGGGCTTGCCCTGGTGACAATTCATTGAGAAGAAATGATTGTTGTCCAAACTGTGATAATTGATACAAAAAAAGACCATTGTCTCCTTTTTGTATTAAATTTCTAGTAAATGGTTTAGTTGTCCATTCTATTTGTGTATATTAAAGTATCACACAAAAGTACTCTTTATAGACTTCAAAGTAAATTAACAAGGGCCTAGACCACAAAAATAGGCAATTAATGAAATCAGTGTAGAAAATTCCCTTAGCAACTGTATTACATTTTATTAAAATTATTTGAACATCACAACTTCCTTAAATTGATTTCAATTGGGTTATATTTTCTTAAAATTATTTGAACATCGCTACATTATAAAATTAATTTCATGATGTAAGTTACTTCATAACCTCAATAAATCGTTTTTGCAATGTCATTAGTGTTCTAATTAAACACATGTTAATGAATGACACACTTTATTTTTATAATTTTGGACATTAAACTAGCATGGACCAATCATAAAATGAAAATCAGGGCTACTGTAAAATGAAAACCATGAATGTGAAAGAAAAACATTGTAACAGTAGTCTGTTAGGGGACTGCAAGTATTTTGTATGACTTGGGATTGGCTAACCCAGGGCCTTGACGATTCTGAAGTATTACTTCAATGGTTGCAGTTTCCATACCGCATGTTTTCTCTGATAGATGTATACGTCATTTACAAATTATCTTCTACCATCATACTGTCTTCTTCTGTGTTGTGTAAATAGCTATGTGGTCGATGAATCAATCTCATGACTAATTTGTTGATCTCACAGTGATAACATGAATTTTGTTATAGTACAAACATTAACAAATTGAGAAAAGCTATTAGTATTCTATGAAGTAATGTGTAGTCACTCTTCATATTCATGCCAGAAAATGAAACTGCTTTTTGCATAGGGATTTACCATGTACAGTGTTACTGAATGAATCTTTGTGCTTTATTCAAATATTATATGAATCACTAGTAAAAGTAAATATGGGAGTTGGACTGAAAGTAAGCTTGGTTGTTGACAGAAAAACAGTCAACAACAATTTGTGCAGTGCATAAAAAATAATAATATGACATAAAATATAAGGTTAACTTTTACACTCTATGTCAGTTGTTTATTTATGTTTGTTGTTAGGAAAGAAAATTTTATCACTGTAATAAACCAACATGCAAGACCAGTCTCATACATCCTCTCACCACCATCTACCCTACTCTGATCACAAATGTAACCTATCCCATCAAAGGAAGGGCTACATGTGAAACCAGTCATGTGGTCTATGAGCTAAGCTGCAACCACTGTGCTGCATTCTATGTGGACATGACAACCAACAAGCTGTCTGTCCACATGAATGGCCACTGACAAACTGTGGTCAAGAAACAACTGAACCACCCTATTGCTGAGCACACCACCCAACATGACATGCTTCATTCCAAAGATTGCTTCACAGCCTGTACCATCTGGATGCTTCCCACCAATACCAGCTTTTCTGAATTCTGCAGGTGGGAACTCACCCTGCAACATATCCTAGGGTCCCGAAACCATCTTGGCCTCAACCTTCCTTAGTCATTGTCTTTGTTCTTTCTCATCTAATTCCTTCACTGTTCCCATTTCAGCACTACACAGCCCTCTACTCCACCAATGCACCTAGTACTTTTACTTATCTCCTTTTCCACTACCCCTGTCCACTCCCCGGTCTCCCCCAATCTCCGTTCAACCTCCCAACTGCACCTAGATGCCCTACCTTCTCTTCACCTCATCCCTGCATGCTCCCACTAGCAGTACTTCACCATCCCCCACTCTGCCCCTCCCCCTACCCATACTAGCCTCCTTCTTACCCCCACCTGGTTGGCTCTCCCATGATGTGCTTCTGCTCGTAGTCTGGCTTCAGCTGCCAGAGACTGTGGTCATGAGCACGTGACTTGCGTGGTTGTGTGTGTGTGTGTGTGTGTGTGTGTGTGTGTGTGTGTGTGTGTGTGTGTGTGTGCATGGTCTCTTGTCATTTTTCAACAAAGGCCTTGTTGACCAAAAGTTCATTTTGTGACTGTCTTTCTGTTGTGTCTATCACAAAGAAATTCATGTCTTATGTAAAGGCTGGTAGTGGCACCAAAGTTGTATTCAGTCCCTAGTGAATGAGTCGGGAACTGAAACTGGGAGTAGTAAAGCAAAAGCTGAAATGCTTAACTCCATTTTCAAATGTTGCTTTACAAACGAAACCCCAGGAGAATTGAACCTATATAATCTTCATAGCACTGAAAAGATGAGTGAAATAAGTATTAATGTCAGTAGTGTTGAGAAATGGCTGAAATCGTTGAAATTGAGTAAAGCTCCATGGCCCAGTGGAATCCCTGTCAGATGCTATACAGAATCTGCAGGAGAGTTAGCTTCTCTTTTATCTACAATCCATCATAGATCCCTTGAATAGAATACCATGCCCATTTCTTGGAAAAAGCAGAGGTCACACCTGTCTACAAGAAGAGTAATAGAAGTTCTCTAAAAAACTACTGTCCAATATCACTGATGTAGATTTGTTGTAGAATCTTAGAACATATTCTGATCTCAAACATAATGAGGTACCTTTAACAGAATGACTTCCTCAATGCCAACCACCATGGTTTCCAAAAATGTTGACCATATGAAACCCAACTCACACTTTTCGCAAAAGAATGGGACAGAAAGAAACCCTAATAACTGATACAATGGCTCATACCCTCTGCCTTGCACTAGTAAGATTATGGAGGTGGTATCAGTAGATTCAGTAAAACATTCTGGTGCATCTTTATGCACTGTTCACACTATTCACAGATTTCAACAGATAACATTTGTATACACCCTATAAATTCTGTAGACTGGAAATATAATATGGATTTTACAGTTTATTGAAAATTATCTTCAACGCAGATTTACAACAAAATTTGCAACTACACAATTATTGAAAAAAATTCAATTTTGAAACAGACAAAATGCATAGTTTATGTAAGCAAACCTTTGAATGTTAATATTGTACAAATAGCCATGTCACTTTCAGTAACAAACCAAAAGACGAAAATTACAAATTGTACAGTAATGTTAAATAATTAATTAAATTACCTTTTGGATCTTTATGTCTCATCTGAAAACACTGAAGACAGAGACACTGGAATGCTTCCCAGTTTTATCCCAAATAGATAATAGCTACATTTGAAATACGAAAATTGCTTCATAATTTTGATTAAGAAGTGTAATCGATTCACAAAACTGTTCACACCAAAATTACTTTTATTATTTGTAAATCCTGATATGGAAATAAAGCAGATATAACTTACTTGTAGAAAAACACAAAACTGTAAAACACCTGTTTGACAGTTAGAATGGAAAACATATTGAAGTCAAATTAAGTATACCAATATTAACACAATATAAACATCATATTCCCATAATTAACTACCAATAGTTACTGTAACCATTGTTCTCAGCCTGTAAGGTTCACATTTTTGTAGTTTTTGTAATAGTATTAACTTGTGTCAACAGCTTGTAAAGAAAATACAGAATAAGAACTTCAACCTGAACCTGAAGGTCTTACAAGATCTTTGATGCCTCAAGGCAGATGACACACTTCACTGTTAGGAATGGTAGGAAGTGGCTGTGTTTTGAGGGTCACTCAAAAACATGACTAATATATGTGAATATTGTAACCAATAGTGAAAGTGTACCAGAACTTGAAAGTAACTCATCAGATGGAAAATGACATCATGTCCAAGACATTTTATTTAAAGGCAAATGTCAAACCTCTTACCAGAGTCTGTGTTTATAAACTTGCACAAGCAGCAGCAGCAGCAACAACAGCCAGGCATACATCACTCAAAACGTCAACAACATCAAAAAGCTAACTACAAATTAATTCAGCTACACATTCTTCACTTTGTCCAAATTTAAATACTTTAGTGTCAAAGATGAGTACTGGAATCTGGTCATGCCCAAAAAGGTATTAGGGATGGATGAATTGATATTAGACACTTCACTGTGATCTGCAGAGTATAGAGGAAGATGTAGACGTATTTCCAAGAACCTATGTTTGACAATAGCTGCGTGGGATTAACCGAGCAGTTTAAGGCACTGCCGTCGTGGACTGTGCGGCTGGTCCCGGCGGCGGTTTGAGTGCCCCCTCGGGCATGGGTGTGTGTGTTTGTCCCTAGGATAATTTAGGTTAAATAGTGAAAGCTTAGGGACTGACGACCATAGCAGTTAAGTCCCATAAGATATCACACACATTTCAACATTTTCTTTGACAATACAGATATGATGAAACTGGTGTAAAGATCATGATGAGGCTAACGAAAATGATGATAGGAACAAAGAATACATAAGATGGCAATGAGAGTCACTGAGGAGAAAAACAAGTGTGCTTTGAATTCAGAGTGGAATGAAAAGGGAATATATGAGTGACAAAAATATGAATGTTCAGTGCAAACAGTTGTAAGGGATATGTTTTTGAAATCAGTTTAAACTTAAGACCAGAGTGTGCAGTGATGTATTGCCAAAAAAGACTCATATGGTATGTAATTTTGTAAACTTCTTTTTTATTTTATACATATTGTTTTGGACCTGTGAAAAAGAACCATAACTGCTACCTCATTTATGTGAAACAAATAAATTGAACATAACACTTCCTCTGTATGCAAAGTAAGAAGATGTATACCTAAATTTCTCAGTCTTATGAACTGCCTTCTTATGAAGAGTACAAAAGTTCAGTAAATTACTTTTGTAACAGCCTTTTAAATATGTCACTATCTCATTAGCCATTTAGAGGTAATAAAATTCATAAGATTACACAAACACAATTCTGTGCAACTTTGCTACTTTGTGCACCATTGTGTGTGTGTGTGTGTGTGTGTGTGTTTGTGTGTGCGTGTGCAGTTGGATGAGGTGGGAGGGGGGACAAGGTAGGGTTGGGTGGGATTTTTAATGAGACTATACCTTTGTAATCTTGGAATATTGTAGAACACAGTACAGCTACAATCAGTCGTACATCAGGATACATAATCTATTCCTGTTATTTTTCGTAGCTTTGGCAATGAATATTTTTCTGGATGTGAGACTACTGATTAATATGCATGTCCAGAGACCTATGTTTCTCTGCAGCAAGTTATTTACTATTTTTTATTCTGAAAACCTTTCAAAAAAACTACCTGATTGCTCAAACTTAAGAAAATTTAATTGTATCTCTGTGGATTAAGGATCAATTTGAATCATATACCATAAACTGCCAATATAAAAGTATCTTTGGTTTATGTTGACAGTTTAGGATGCTGCAAGTTGTAGGTGTGGTAAGTTGGTTGTGAGATGGTATGATATGAAGTTGTAATGTAACTCATTTCTGATGTATCATTGTGGGATGTATCATTACTGTTTCATTAAGTGTAAGGAAAATGTCTTGTGGATTATTAAATGAGAAGAATACATTGCAGAATGATGTATCTGGTGTTTCATTTTAGTGATGTTACATTTAATATCTGTTTATATAATTTTGAGATCACAGGTACTCTGTATTATTGAGACTGATAAATGAAGAAGTTGTGCTGCAATATTGACTGCAAGAAGAAGATTAACATAGTGTCATTCAACACTTACAGCACCCATGAAATGTCTCAGCAAGGTAATATTGCAGCTTTTTTTCCAGGAAAATGAGCTACAACAACATCTACTACAGCATTGAGCAAATAGATGAGTATTGTTTTCATTAAAGACATTCTACAATGAACAGTTTTAGCAGAAATTGTTTAAGATTCCTTGTCATGCTATTGACTTTAATCTTTTTACATCTGTATACATTATTTCATCAGCTACTTAACAATATTTCAATGTAACAATAATCTGTAACTGCCACTTCCCTGGATAACTTTATTTTATTTCATGTGGTATAAATGACAGTAATATGACTTTTGATGCTTTAACACAGTCTATAATCATATACTAAAGTGTTATTGTAAAAAATGCAGCACAACCATAGAAATACCCGAAACTAGCTTTAAAAAAATGAAGAGAAGTTAAGACGTTGGTTTCGATGAATCAAGAGTTTATTTTGATATACACTCCACCCGCCCCCCCCCCCCCCCCCTCCACTAGAATACAGTTCACAGAATGTTCATTCAACTTGCAAATTACACTGGCTCGAATATCAGTCATATCCTCAACCATTCATGTGAAATTCTGCACTTTCTTGTTTTTGGTATGTTCATACCGATAACACTATGTCTCATCACCTATGATGACTTTTTTTCTTAGAGAAGGATTGTCCTCATTTTCCATACCAATCAAGTCACAGCAGACACCCAAGCATTTTGTTTTTGTTTGGGAGATAAGGTGTGTGGGAAATCTCTGCACACATGTTTCTCTTCTTCAAAACATTCTGCAATATGTCTTATACACATGATTTAGAGATGTTGCTCCATTGCTATTTGTGACACAACATGCTACGGCCACAAATACACTGTTTACCACAAATTGCTCACAACTGATTAGTCAAATGCAGATTTACAGTTGTTAGTTCAAGCTGCTACCACAATAGTCCACTGATGCCAATTCTTCACTTCGAGTAAAATCAGTCTCTGTACTTTTTGGATGTATGTTGATTTCAAGTGCAAGGGCAAATGTGGATGTTTCTCATTGATGCAGAAGCTAAAAGTTTTGTGGCCAAATGGATAAATAATAAGTTATTTATTCCATCAGAGACTTTTTTGCTTAAACCACCATAAAACAATGGAATCTCCATGTAGGAATATCAACAATGTAGGAGAAGATAGATTGCTACTCACCATTAAGAAGACAGGCACAACTAAATGATACTTACACAAAACCTGTGGCCACAGTTTTTCTGAACTGCACAGATGGGTGTTATACTTACAACACATTTTGCATTCCTGTAACCATCCCTGCATCAACCTATGATAACATACTGTCCTCACAGACTGCACCCAACAGTTTCCACCCCGTGTGTCCTACCATCTCCTCCCCATTACTGTCTCTCAGCTACTTTGTTTGTCACCCTCTGTCAATGCACCCACCCATCATATCCCACCATTCTCCTTTTTGCTCCTTTCTTCCCCATCTTGCCGCCCCACAACCTCCTAACACTGTGCCTGTTGGCATTCTAGTCCCTGCAAACACCACCAGACAGAGTTCCTCTGTCACCCCATCCATATGCTACTATCCCTTCCCCTTCCTGGCCTCCTCCAGAATGTTGCCATCATCGCACATGGTCATGTGTGTATGAGGTATGCTTGTGTGCATCTATGAATGGTGTGTGTTTCTCTGCTGCTCTTTTGCTGATGAAGGCTGTGGCTGATGAAAGCTTTGTGCAAGTTTCTTTGTCTCTGCCTGTCTGCTACTTAACATATCTCCTTTATGGTAAGTAGCAATCTATCTTTTCCTGCATTCTTACTAACCTCTATAATATTCATGTGTGCTAGATGATAAATTGAAGCAGATTCAATGATAAAAAAACGTTACTGTTGTCTTGAGAATGGTGTTCTGGCTCCAAAAGGCATTGTACTGAAATGGAATAATAAAATAGAGTCACTGAGGATTGTTTATTACTAATGAGAATATTCATAACGTATAAGAGACAGTCATGTACAACCCATGATGAGACATCTGTCAACTTTGTAAATAAATAACAACCAGACTTTTCCTCTTATAAATATTACTATGTGAAATACACTATTGTAAACAGTATTTTATCAACATTCTGCATTTCTCCCACCAAAACAGTTTTAGATATATGGCTATCACAATATTCACACAGTGTGTGCCCAAATGAAACAAATCCAGATATGTCACACACAGTTCACTGCCACAGGATGAAAATGTAGAAACATCAATTAAAAGAATACTTATATTGCACGCTCTTGTGTCTGTCGTATTCAAAACTAAACAGATGTATCATGTCTGTTACTGTAGATTAGAAACCCATAGATGGAACTCACCTCCAGGTGTTGCAGTCTTTTGATGATGATGCTGGGGTCGCACAATTGGTAGCCTTCACTAGTCTCCTGGTCAAGGAAGTGCTGCATCTGCTGCACCACCACCTTCACTCTCCTGCTGAGCATGTTTATGTCCCCTTCTGCCAGAGAGTGCATCTGTAGGGGATCACTGACAGCCATGAGGTAATATGAAATTATATGATAGCAGGTGTAGCTGTAAAATAAGTGATAGAGTTGAAATGTTATAGTACTGGAGTCTCTCTTGTAAAATAAGAAAAGGGGGTGGGAGACAGGTACAATTTTCTAAAATTAGCTGCAACTTATTTAAAAAACATGCTGGCATAATTCAAACACTTAAAACATTAGTTTTTTAAAAAATTGTCAGCTTTCAAGTCACTTCTTTTTAACTCAGAAAAAACAATATTATGGGAAGGAAACTTGCTACTCACCACAAAGCAGAGATGCTGTCGCAGATAGGCACAATAAAAAGACTCTCACAATTAAAGCTTTCAGCCATGGTCCTCTGTAAACAGTAGATACACACACACACACACACACACACACACACACACACACACACACACACTACTCACACACACAACTGCAGTCTCAGGTTGATTTCAGTTGCCTGAGACTGCAGTCATGTGCGTGAGTTGCATTTGTGTGTGTGTGTGTGTGTGTGTGTGTGTGCATGCATATATTTATCTGTTGCTGATGTAAGCCCATGACCGAAAGCTTTAATTGTGAGAATCCTTTTCTTGAGCCTATCTACGACTCAGCATGTCTGCTATATGGTGAGGAGCAACTTTCCTTCTCATAATATTGTTAGATTCCATCATGGATTTTAATTTGTTTAGCTCAGAATAAATAAAGACTTTGAATACTACAAACAGAAACAGTCATTTTACTTAGAAATATTTTCCTTCTTCGGCCAATAACAGATTACCCCCTCCCCCTATAATGCAGAGTATTTTTCATTGCTCATACCAGGTTCCTGTCATTTCACTCGCAAGTTAAGAGTGGGAATAATGAGTGCTTATATGCCTCTGTGCAGGCCATCATTTCTAAATTCATTCTCATATTCATTGTATAATATATACATAAAGAACTGAATAATATTTGCAAATACTTCCGATATAACACATTCCGAGCTATTTTTACCTTGACTTTTTAATTACTAACACCACATTATTAGTTTTATTACAGATTTATAGTCTGGGCTGTTAGTTCAGTTTTAACTTTGAACCATTTTATCAAATTTCTGTATCCTGCCTCAAAGAATGGAGTGACTTCTCCTTGCCTTTGGCATCTGTCATTCAGCTTTGTGTCTTTCATTACCCTCTGTCATGAAAAGTCTAAGATACGTGTGCATTTTTGAAAATCATTGTTCTCTCTCTCTCTCTCTCTCTCTCTCTCTCTCCCCCCCTCCCCCCCCCCCCCCCCCCCCCCCACACACACACACACAATATGAAATCTTGCTTCTAGAGACAAAATTACCTGTAATGTAACTGCAAGATAAGATTTGGTTAGACATTGTTAGCATTAGATGCCATGAGGTAAGTGAACTAAGAGAAGAAGCTGAGAGAAAACAATTTCTAGATATGTGTCAAAATAATACTGATATGTCCCATTGATATGCTGTGTTAACTACTTTTCTAGGCAAAACATAAGCTGTTTTAACTCTGATGGCTAGTGTTTTGAGACTCTCATCACATTAGAAACTGAAATCATCCTGAAAATGAAATCATTTAATAATTCATTAGCTTCTCAAAATTAAACAATTTTCCATCCTCATATTTCAAGGCTTTTTTCTTTCTTTTCTTTTTTAGTCTGAAATACACAATAGAGTGTACTGGCAAAAGCTTAAGGGATATGAATGGATGGTTCCTCAACTTTTTCTGGAAAAGTCACTCCCTTTCAGTCACTAATAGTGTCACAATCTACAAATTGTAATATTAGATACCCACAGCCTGTGTTCTGGCATTTTGGTTTATCACTACTTATTACAATATGAATTCCATGATAACATTTTACATAAAATTGAAAGTATTGCACAATTTAGAGACATATTGTAAACCAGTGTACACCAGGACACCAAATACTCAGCCATTTTAGTCAGAGGTACCTTTTCTGCTTCTACAGGGAGTGCAATTGCAGCTGCCCATATGCAGGTGGTTTGAAACTGACCGTAAGTGTTTTCTTAGACATAACTATTGAAGTATCTCAATATGGAGTTCAATGTTGTTGTTGTGGTCTTCAGTACATAGACTGATTTGATGCAGTTCTCCATGCTACTCTATCCTGTGCAAGCTTCTTCATCTCCCAGTACCTACTGCAACCTACATCCTTCTGAATCTGCTTAGTGTATTCATCTCTTGGTCTCCCTCTGTGATTTTTACCCTCCATGCTGCCCTCCAATACTAAATTGGTGATCCCTTGATGCCTGAGAACATGTCCTACCAACTGATCCTTTCTTCTAGTTAAATTGTGCGACAAACTTCTCTTCTCCCCAATTCTAGTCAATACCTCCTCATTAGTTATGTGATCTACCCATCTAATCTTCAGCATTCTTCTGTAGCAACACATTTCGAAAGCTTCTATTCTCTTCTTGTCCAAACTATTTATCATCCATGTTTCACTTCCATACATGTCTACACTCCATACAAATACTTTCAGAAACGACTTCCTGACACTTAAATCTATACTCAATGTTAACAAATTTCCCTTCTTCAGAAATGCTTTCCTTGCCATTGCCAGTCTACAGTTTGCATCCTCTCTGCTTTGACCATCATCAGTTATTTTGCTCCCCAATTAGCATTTCCTAATCTAATTCCCCCAGCATCACCTGACTTAATTCGACTGCATTCCATTATCCTCGTTTTGCTTTTGTTGATGTTCATTTTATATCCTCCTTTCAAGACAGTGTCTGTTCTGTTCAACTGCTCTTCCAAGGCCTTTGCTGTCTCTGACAGAATTACAATGTGGTTGGCAAACCTCAAAGTTTTTATTTCTTCTGCATGGATTTTAATACCTACTCCAAATTTTCTTTTGTTTCCTTTACTGCTTCTTCAATATACAGATTGAATAACATCGAAGAGAGGCTACAACCCTGTCTTACTCCCTTCCCAATCACTGCTTCCCTTTCATGCCCCTCAACTCTTATAACTGCTATCTGGTTTCTGTACAAATTGTAAATAGCCTTTTGCTCCCTGTATTTTACCCCTACCATCTTCAATAATAGGACATTATTGCATTATCCTAGAAATTATAATGACTTATAACAAATTGCAGTAATTAGCATGTACTACATCCTGAATGACCTCCTCAATATGGATCAATTGGAATGAAAGTAAATCTAATCTAATACAGTGCACCAGCTTCTAGGTGCAAGGGGCCAATAACTACTTTACAGCTACTGTTTTGGATTTCTTGTTCTGTGAAATTATGTTCTGGCACATGAATGTGTGTACTTAAATAAACACAGCCAGTGATTAAACAGACAACAATTATGCAACTGTTTACTAAATAGCTCCTTTGACTGGTAGGAGACATAAAAGGTGTGGAGCAGATGAGAATTAGCAAAGCAACCAAAGACTCTGGCATAAGGGTAGAACCTAGAATATCGGGACAAAGAAGAACAAAATTCCAGGAAAATTGAGAAGCCACAATCATTGGCATTTGTTGATTTCTTTCTCCAGCTTGTCTGCTATGTGTTCCATTAACATGGAGATCTGGATTATTCTCTTATAAACTCTCATTTCATTCAACCCTTAGATTGTTCCATCATAAAAAAAAAAAAAGTTTTTATAGTTAACAAGTTCACATCTCTCACTGCTGCTGACCAGTATTTCTGTTGCTACTGAATTCATGTTTCAGTTTCCTGGTAACTGTCATTAAACATATTCAGGCCTTTCCCACTGGTAAGCACACAACAGCAGAAGTATTGGCAGCTAATTTCCATCCACAGGACACAAATCACTATTTCCTATGCTTGACTATGCACCTACAATTCTTCCATACAGTCCAGCATACACAGTGTTTCTTGGAAGCTTTTCTGCGCCTGGAGCGAATGCTACTAGTGAAGACAGCAAGCTCTGAGAATCTCTAGTAGATAATTTCACAGGTGAAGGACATTGTCTTTCCTGTTAACAAGTTCAAACTCTCATTTATTAATGACTAGCAACTGTGATATCCTTGAATACTATTTCTGAAATCTAAACAAGCCTGCAAAATCCATACCATTACATAAAAAATAAGTAAATACAGGAAATCTGTGTTCTTTGTTTCACCCTGCAGTCATTAATTCTCAATGAACATGAGCTCTGACCTTAACAAACACTGAGAAGCTATATAGTGTTAATAAAATTTTCTTATATGAAAATTGTGACAAACAGACCAGGAAATTCTAAACATATTATATCACATTATTGGTTACAAATTGTAGTTAATATCAAATCTACAGACTGTACCAGAGAAACCATCAACACACTTCTCTGTCCAAAGTGAGAAGAATAGAAAAGCTTAAGACGAGAACCAGACATTTGGAAACAGCCAATGTGGTAACAAGAACTCTTATTGGGAAATGCTAGACCCATGTAATTTAAATCTTTGTAATTAAGTGCAGTTTCCTGACTAAAGGAAGGCAAATAAGAAAAACTGAATATTTGTAAAGTGACAATAATATCTACTAAATAAATGCTATCCGTACATCAGACACTGGTCAAAGAAGATACAATATAACAGTTCTACTAAATAAGAGTATGTCATCAGATAAGGCTACAAGTCCCAGCAAGTGGTTGAGAAAGTGGTATAGGAAACAGTCAGAGAGAAACTACTGTCCTGCTCTTGAACTAAAATCGAGCTACTATTAACTCCAATTTAAAGTTGAACTAAATAAACCCTCAATCACAAATTTTAGTAAAAAAAAAAAAAAAAAAAAAAAAAAAAAAAAAAAAAAAAAAAAACACGAAGATTAGAAATTGTGACCAAGGGCTTTTTAGTTCAACTTTAATTTATAAATGGGCACTGAACTAAGCAGCCATGTTTAAAATTCTAACAACAATTTGCTCATGACTTGCTGTTGGCTTTCTTGCTCATTATTACCTGAAGGAAGTCAGCAGGAGGGACACACTCCCAATACAATCTGTTGTTGAATTTCCCTGTGCCATAGATTTGTCATAGTCCCTGTGCAGCATACATTCATTCAAATATAGTCATCCCCTATCCTTATTTTGTCAAAGTGAAACAGTTGTAGTATTTCATTGTTCATTACCTGGCACTGATTCCGTCAAAGTCATGGCAGTTTTCAGCTGTGAGTTACTACAGTACAGCCATTATGGCCTGGTCACATTTACAATATGTTGATACTCTGATGTTTCTTGGCAGCCCCCTTCACTGTGGCCAGGTTGAATGCAAAGTTGTCCTGGGATATGAGATGCTGTTTCTACAAAAGCAACATTTCTCACATAATCACTTTGTAACTGAATCTGTCAACTTAAAAATGTGTTTTCAACATTGTCAAAAAGTCTCATGGAGATGTGCGTACAAAACATATTTCCAAAAATCAGCATATATTGCAATTCACCAGTGGTATCACACTGAGCGTAATGCAATCAACTGCCACATAGCGATGTCAAATTGTTATTACTGAGTGTATTGACAAATCAGTTCAATTCCTACAAATAAGGTAGGAATACATATTATCCACACATAGTACCTCATTGTGCAAAAAATATGAGGACTACTGGAGAGTTATCTATATCATCATCTATAAAACTTTTCATTAAGAGGAACCCTTTTCAATGTCCACTTTTATCAGAATCTCTGATATGTTTCTATAGTACATTTTTAATGCGGTGTTTCCCAAATGGATAATTTGCAACAAAAATGACAATTATTCTTAATAATAGTCATTTACTTCAAGAAGTAAATTCAAATTTAGCTCAAAAGTTCTTAAATTAACTTAAATTTAAATTAGATGAGACGAGGCACTATGTACTTAATATTAGGCTTGAAAGATTCATGTTGAGTTCTCATGATATATTTGTTTTGAAGCCTGTTATAGAATTTATTTCTTGTTGACACATAAGCTGACCATGTTTTGCATGCATGTACCTCCTTCCAGAGGACAAACTCTCACTTGTGTTCTGATTTCTCCAGCAGCTCTTCTGTCTTGTTTATGCTGGATATTGAACCGTATCATCTTCATCTTTGCCTAGGTGTGGTGTGTCGTCTTCCGGAGCCTTGGCTTTGCTCTGCTGTGATTGGTCCGTTTGCTTTTAAATTTCGGAGGGCACTGCATTCTGTGGAGAGACCTGCTGCCGGAGTGAGACAGGGAATGTAGTTTCCGGTTGTGTGGCAGCAAAATGTTGCGGGAAAGGTGGTATAACTTCTTGTGAATGCACGTGATTGCTACGAGCGTGTGTACTTGGGATGGCGGCACTCGTTCTGGACGGGCTGTGTGATAAGGAAGCTTGGCGTGGCCACTGTTGACGCGGTGTGTCCACGTTGCTATGGTGGAACTGGGGTGATTGACATAAATCGAGTTGGTGCCGGTTGCAACCTGTTGCTGAATGTTTGTCTGCCTTCTGGACTAACGGTGAGAATTTCTTGACTTGATATGTCTCACTTAATTTTTGCCCGTGTCGTTGGGTGTGTTTTGCTCTAAGGTCGTGTGCCATGGTGTTTCGCAATTGAAATTCCAATTCAATGATCTGCTGTTATACTGTCAAGTGTAACTATCCCTAGAAAAGAGTGTTAACTGTCTGTGCCTTAATAACTGAACCTAAAATATTATCTGTCGTTGAAATTTTATTCTGGCGATCTTGTATTTTACAATTTATTGAGTGGTATTATTATTTAGTACTGGCCATCACATTTACTAGGTAGAAGATTTATGAAGGCCAGTGGGTGTCATTAACAGCTCCTGCCTAGATAGGTGTTATATTTTGAACCATGTGTTCCAATGTTTAGTAATTTTTATTTTATGTGTTATAGAGAGTTGCAGTCATACCCTATGTGGACAATTCACCATGTTGGTGAAGTTTTTAGTTGTTCTGCTGGTCTGTGCTATATTGCTAAAGCAGGCAGTCCTAGCACAGCTGATTGTAAATTTTTCATAGTGGTGAGGAGCACGGGCTGGTTTTAAGTGCTAACTCACTAACTTCAACCATTCTCAAATATTTATTACTACTGATATTCAGGCCCTTCAGGCCTTTTTGGTTATTAATTTTATCTTGTTAGCTTGTTTCATAAAAAATAAACTTTGGTATGTGAATTTGTCTTTTGGTCTTTACTTCTCCTTTGGACAAAGTAAATTAACTGTTGGTTTTGCATTCTTGTAGCATTATCAAAACAGCATTTGTGGTTATATTTGATTGGCCCTTCTGGCCAAATGATTAAAGTCATTCCTTTCAGTAACTTATTATATTGGTCAATAATTAATCAAAACTGTTGCGTCCTTCAGACCATGATTAGCTCCTAATGTTGAATCTTAAGGTTGTCATTCTGACATTACAGTTGTGAATGTTCAGCAGCCCTTCAGACTTGGAGTTAAAAAAATTTTATTAAGTGTTTTTTAATGTTTAATAAAATTAAATTGTGTTGAAACTGTAACCTCATTTGGGTCTACGCTTTCATTCCCTGCAGCCTTTGAGCTCTGCTTACCTTACATTTTGGTTAAGTTTTCCCATACCACGACGTATAAGATATGATGTGACCTTGTCAACTCATGTGGGGCTTCTGACTGTTAGCCTGCATTTGTAACTGCAATGTGAACAGGAGCACCTCAAGGCGTCTTTATCCACAAACCTAAAAACTACAGCTTATGCCTCTAAAACTTATGTAATTGACATCAGTTGATGGATGAAAAGTTATTAAAAGAGTGAAACACATTTCTGATTGTCAATAAATATGAGAGGAAATCTTATCACTAGTTTTTCCTTTATTCTGCAAGTTTTGCTCCTTAAGTCCAATGCTGTCAGATTACATGTAAGAGACTAGTTGGAAATAACACTACATGAATGAGTATTAGCCTAACAGCCTAAATATAATCTGCCCCACTGCTGAGTTGTATGTCTTTACTGCAACAAACATCATCTGCATCATAACACAGCTTCAGTATAACAAAACATCATTGAATAGAGTAGAATAGAATATTTTTATTAGCCTTTCAGTATTTTTCATACAAATGGCTTCGTCAAAGATTAAAGAGGGTTTTAGTTTCAGTACAATATTCAAATAGTTACAGAAAGGGGAGAAAAGGAACTAAAGACCTTTTCTTCAGCATTATGTAAAACAATGTTTTATACAGTAATTAAATACACACATAAGAAAAGAATCATAGTAAATAACTAGCTTATATAATATCAAAACATTTTCTTCATAACTTAGGCAAAACATATATTTTGATGATTAGTTTCTAATAATTCTTCAGTTGTACAGAATTCGTTGTTTTTTAGCCAGGCTTGCAATGTATTCTTATATTTATTTAGTGGTACTGTACGAGCTGAGCATGGTAACTTATTGAAAAATGTTATGCTTAAGTACTTATAGTTATTATGGACTACAGCAAGTCTTGTGGAAGGCAAGTCCAGCAGGTGACTGTTTCTTGTACTGTATGCATGCACATCGCATCTCATGTTCAATTTTTTCAGATTTCTCTGGCATATATTAGGCAGTTATATATGTACAAGCTTGGCACTGTCATTACGCCAAGAGATTTAAAATAATAAGCTGCAGGACTCTCTGGGTGCTAACCCCTCCATGCACCTGATTGCTTTCTTCTGCCATCTGAAAATATGTTCAGCCCCTGGGGAGTTACCCCAAAGCAATATTCCATATTGCAGTTGTGAATGAAAAAAAGCATAGTATGAGTGGAGTTGCAATTGCTTGCTCACACTGTTTCTTAATTTATACAATAAGAAAAGTACTCGTGCTAGTTTACTACATAGATAATTGGTGTGTCCTTCCCATGAGAGCTTTTGGTCTATGATTAGTCCAAGTAATTTCATTGTTTTGTTTTCATTTTTAGTTACTTTGAGATTAAATATTATTTCTTCTGTTTTTGTTTGATTTATGCACAGTTGATTAGCCTGACACCAGTAATTAGCCATTTGCATCATTTCTCTATTTTTGTCCAGTACACTCCGTAAGTTCTCTCCTGTACTTATTAATGTCGTATCGTCAGCATATAGTATGTTCTTACACGGTATGTAATTCGAGAAGTCATTAACATAGACAATGAACAGAAAACGTCCAAGAACAGAGCCTTGGGGTATTCCTCTTTCTACAGGGAGTATTTCTGACCTCTGCTTATTTGCATAAACGAGTTGTAAGCTATTGCTTAGATAAGATCTGAATAGTCGGAGTGTGTCATCTTCAATGCCATAATATTTTAACTTTCTGATGAGTATGCCATGTGACACCGAGTCACAAGCTTTACTTAGGTCAATAAGTGTTCCAGACATTGATACCCTTTTTTCATACCCTTCATAAACATTGCTAACCAAAGCTTCTACTGCTTTTACAGTTGACAGGTGTGACCTGAAGCCAAACTGTTGTTCATTTAACATTTTGTTGGTTTCAAAATACCTGTATATCTGCTTATGAACACAATTTTCTACTAACTTGGATATGATTGGTACAATTGAAATGGGTCTGTAGTTATTTGGGAGGTTTCTTTCACCTTTTTTATACACAGGCAATGTAACTGTGAGCTTAAGACAGTCAGGGAATATTCCTTCATCAAGTACTCTGTTTGATAGTGATAGAAGTGGCATTTCAATTTCTTTTGCTATACATTTAATGATGAGATTACTGAGTCCATAATAATCTTCTGTTTTGGAATTACTTAATTTGTTTATTGACTTATGAATATCATTTAATGTGATTTGGGTCCAAGTGAACTTCTCACTTCTTGTCTGTTTTGCACAAGTGAGCAATGCTTCTGCATCAGAGGCAGAATTGATGGGTGGGGTGGTGATGCTATTTACAAACTATTCGTTGAGAATATTGCAGTCAATAGGGATACTCCTTTCTTTATTGGTATTATTAATTTCCCTTTTAATGACAGTCCAGGCAGCTTTACATTTATTTTTAGAATTTAAAATATATTCATCATTTTCACAGCACTTAGCATTTTTTATTTCTAATCTGTAAAGGTTTCTCATTTTAGTGTAATTTTCCTTGTCCCTATCATTGTTATGAGATTTGTTTCTCATAATCATCAGTAGTATTCTGAGTTTGTTAAGTTGTGGGGTGTACCACTTGTTTGTATTTTGTTGCTTATGAGTAATATTACTCTGGTACCTTTTGGTTACCAAGGGGCATGTCATTTCTACTATATGCTTGATCTCTGTCAGGAAAATGGAAAAACATTTATTAATCGTTATCTTGTTATCCATTACATGAGTCCAATCTATTTCTTTTAACTGGTTTATCATTTTGTTTACATTGGATTCACCTAGAATTGGATGTAGGTTTCACTTTTTATGCAAAACACTGTTTTCTTCTCTTTTTATGCAAACTTGTTTCCGCTCCTGTGTCACGATCAGTGGGTTTCGTTTATTGAACAACTGTAAGTAGTGAATATATTTTAGGTTGTAGCTGATCTAACAAAATGAGGCCTAAAGACAGTTTTTGTTCATTTTTGTTCTTACCCTTATTTTACCTTATATGGATTTGCAGGATCTCCTGTATGGTGTCCTGCAGTCAAAGCTTGTCATCTGCAAACCAAAAGATGTAAATGTGAATTTTCTCAGTGAGTTAACACATCCCTTGATTTTTAAAAACGTGATTTTGGTGTGGAAAAATGTTTGAAATTATATTTGTGAGTAATAACAAACATAACTGCAAATATTTTGTCACACCAAAAGCACATTTTTGCAAGTAATAACGAATATAATTACAAACATCTTGCCACACCAAAATCATGATTTTAAAAATCAAGGGACATGTTAACTCACTGATGAAATTCTCATTTACATCATTTGGTTTACAGAGAACAAACTATCAGTGCAGGCCACCATACAGACGGTCCTGCAAAACCGTATAAGGTAAAATAAGTGTAAGAACAAAAATGAACAAAAACTGTTTTTAGGCCTCATTTGTAAGATCAGCCACAACCCAAAATATTTCACTTTTTACGGTTGTTCAATACACAAAACCCAATTATGATGCCAGAGAGGTACCAAAACATGTTTGGCTAACAAGAGAAAAAAGCAGTATTTTGCATAAAAGGCGGAACCTATATCTAATAATTTTAACTGCAAACATGGAAAACATACAACAGCTGCGAATACAAAAGACAAATACACCATTCATCATTTGATGACTCTTATTTTGTCAATTTAGTGAATCACATCTCATCACAAACACACCATTGCTGATAATAAGACATGTTCATATGTAGTTCACACTTTACTCCGAGTCATTTATGTAAGTAGCAAGAGTGTCTGGAATTAATAAGAAATTTATGGTGAATATATAAGCCATCCTTTGATGATGCATCAGGTTTTTCTTTTCGCCTAATTTAACAGCCCTGAAAGTCATGGCTGGAAGTTGTGGCTGCAGAAACAACACTTTACCATCTGAAATAAGATGGAGGAGGAGGAGGAGGTGAAGATGAAGAAGAAGAAGATGAAGAAGAAGAAGAAGAAGAAGATCTTACCATTAAATTAAACATTTGAAGAAAGTTGATGTGATGTACTAATGCCTGTTGAGCAAAGTGTGTTATTACTGAAGTTGTAATAATTAATTGTATCAAAAGACAAAACAATTCAAGAAAACAATAACATTACAAGAAGACACAATGGCTAGTAAGTTTTAACCTACAGGTTACATTCAAGAACTGCCAACATAATACTGAAAATGAGAAAAACTGTTCCTACCTTTACGACCTTTAGTTGTCCATATCTACACCTATTTCTACATTCTGCAAACCACCATGAGGTGCATGACAGAGAGTACATTCCACTGTACCAGTTATTAAAGTTTATTCCAGTTCCACTCATGTATGGAATACTGGAAGCTTGACTGGTTGAATGCCTATGTGCAAGCAATAATAATTCTAATATTGTCCTCATGGCCCCTCTGTAGGTGTCACATATGGGATTGTAGCATATTCTGAAAGTCATCATTTAAAGCTGGCTCTTGAAATTTTTTTACTAGACTTTCTCAAGGTAGTTTACATCTATCTTCAAGAATCTGCCTGTTCATTTTCTTCAGTATCTCAATTGCTGATTGAATGCACTTCCCCATTAGCTTACCAGTAAACTGAAGTCTACCTGCTTTACCTATTACTGAACCTGTGTGATCATTCCATTTCATATCGCTACAAAGTCTTACACCCGGGTATTTGTATGAGTTGGCTGATTCCAACACTGACTCCCTGATATTATAGACACAGGATGCAACTTTTTATTCTTTTTTTTCATTTTGTGCTCTGCACAATTTTACATTTCAAACAATTGAAGCAAGATGCTGATCTCTGCATGACTTTGAAATCGTATCAGGATTGGTCTGAATATCTATGCAGCTTCTTTCAGACTGTACTTCATTATAGATAACTCTGTCATTTAGAAAGAGTCTGAGGTTACTATCAGTATTGTCTGCAAGGTCATTAATACACAACATGAACAGCAAGGGTGCCAACACACTTCCCTGATGCACAGTTGAAGTTACTTCTACATCTGATGATGATTCCCTATCCAAGGTAACATGGTGCTTGCATCCTCCTTACCAAAAAATCCTCAATCCAGTCACAAATTTCACTCAATACCCTATATGATCACACTTTTGACAATAAGCATTGGTGTGCTACTGAGTCAAATGCTTCTTGGAAATCAAGAAATATTGCATCTACCTGACTCCATTGACCCAAAGTTCTCAGTATGTCACGAAAATAGTGCGAGCTGGGTTTCACATAAATGATGTTTTGAATCCATGCTGGTTGGTATTTTGTTCCATTTAAGCAATTTCAGCTCTTTGTCAACACAATGGATACTAATACTAGTTTCATTTATATTCTCAGTGGTACAAGGATTTAACCATGGCAAAACTCCTAAGTTTTCATTTGTGAAGGAACAATTGTAAATGGATTTAAGCATTTCAGCTTTTCCTTTGCTACCCTTGATTTCATTTCTTGTCTCATATGCTAGACTACTGAAAACTATCAGCCTTTACATATGACCATAATTTATTTGGGTTTTTTTAAATATCATTTGATAATATTCAGCTATGGTTGTCATTGAAGACATCATGCATTGCTCTCTGGACCGCCAAATATGTTTCATTCAGCATCTCTCTATCTATAGTCCTATACTTCGTTTAATACCTATTATGCAGTAGTCTGATTCTTCAGAAGTTTCTTTATGGTGTCTGTACACCATGGAGGTACCCTCCCATTATGAACTGTTCTACAGGGTATTTATCTATCCAGTACATGGTCCACTATTCTTTTAAACTTGAAACATAGTATATATATCTGCTTGTTTTAGTTGTGCTTAGTAATTTGGCAATCACTGTTGGCACAACTGCATCATGGTCACTGATATCAGTTTCATTGTGGACATCTTCAAAGATGACAGGTCTAATTGTTGCCACCCAACATGAGTGCAGTTCCTAATTATCTGTTCTAGGTAGTTTTCAGAGAAGACATGTGGTAATGTTTCAGAGGATGTCTTAGTGTGCCAACCACTAACAAAACTGTAATTTTACCAATTAATTGTTGGATGATTAAAGTCTCCACCAATGATTACAGCCTGATTGGGGAACTTAGGCACAAGTGAACTGAGGTTTTCTCTAAAGTTTTTGGTTACACCAGGAGATAAGTCTGGTGAGCAATAGAAGGATCCAATTATCATTTTATACCCACCCCTGATACTGAGTCCTGCCAAAACAATCTCACATGCAACTTTAATTTCTATCTAAGTGGATTTGAGTTTCTTGTCTACTGCAAAAAATACATCACCTCCATTTCCCATTAGCCTATCCTTTCTATATATACATTAATTCTCCCTGAAAATCTCTCTGCTATCATTTTTAGGTTCCAATTAGCCCTCTGTACCTAGTTTTATGTAAGTTTCATTGCTATTCATGAGTACTTCAAACTCTGGTATTTTGTTGCAAATGCTTTATCATTTTACCATGAGAATTTTAATTCTCTCACGAGTGGGAGGCACTTATTTCAATCTTACACTAATGCTGCTTGGCTTCCTTCAGATGGATTGGATGGGGAGTCACCTAATCTTAAAAAAAAAAAAAACCTTATATGCTTCTTGCACATAGTCAGCTACCTGAGTAGCAGTTTCTGATGTGTAGTGCACACCTGACACATTTAAGAGGACCCTACAGTTATCAACCCCATAGTGCAAGTCCAAGAAGTCACACCCTAGCTTGTCACAAAACCTTAAAAGTCTCTGGTTCCATCCCACTAAACTCAGAATCAAAGTGCCACAATCAGTTCTGGGGAAAATGCTGCAAATTGTGAGCTTCATTGAAACTCCATGTGCAAGGCTGGGCTTCACAACATTCTCTGTCAGTCACTGAAATGATCCAAGTATGTCCTCAGAGCCGACGAGAGACATCATCCGTTCCGACATGCACCACCATCTGCATTTGGGGTTGTAACCTGTTCCATCAATGGCTGCTGGAATAGTCTCTTCAACAAGCTGAACGAGGCCCTCAAGAATACACAGAGTGCACATTGTGTCCTTTCCTGTCCCTTGCTTCCAGTTTCCAAAAGGGTACCATCATTTGGTGTACGTTTGAAGTGCTGGCCATTAACAGACCAGAACTGCTTTGCATTTTCCTCCTCTTGACACTGGACAAAACAAGTTTCCCCAAAACAAGTGAAGTGAGTCCCACTGGTTCAGTTTTAGTTTTATTGAAAGCGAGCACCTCAAAATTGTTCATTAGGGGGATTGGTAAAACATCATGAGTCCTCCCTGGTCCCCATCCCCCCCTGTACAGGACGCCTAGGTCCATCATTGACACACCACTCCCAGTCAAATAGATGAGTAATGACAGATACTGCACTTTCTGCAGAAGAGACAGGATTGTAATCAACTGGTCAGTAAATACATCTTCTCCTGTCACTCACTCTGATATACTGACACAGTAAAGTACTTGGGACAGAGCAAGGTGGTAGGTGGACATGTGACAGCAACCAATCGGTGCATCTAACTCACTTTTTCTCATATTTCCTGTGATGGACAGTACTCCTCCTCATTAACAAGGGTCAGGTCTGCATCAGTCCTACAAATGTTTTCCAGACCACTTTTATTTTGCCAGCCTGTATTAGAACAACTGTACAAAATCTCCAGCATAGAGGTGCTTGAAGAATATGGGAAGGAACCACACAGAATTGACCTGGGTCAGTAGTGCGGGTCATCTTTTCTGATGAATGCACTATTTGACTGACACCTGACAATCATCAGAAAATGTGGAGATAACCAGGGACTGATGCACATCTCAGGCCTGCAGTCCACAGGTTCAGCAGGGAGGAGAGTTGTGTTGGCCAGAATGACATACAAATGTCCGACACCTCTCATTTCTATCAACAGTAACATCAAGGTTGCACAGTATCAGGAATGGATTCTCCAAACTACTTTTCAACCTCAAAGTCAATCTTTCTACAATGAGACAGTCTTTAAAAACTTCTTTCAGAAGCAGCCACCGTGTATTTCAAGAGCTAGGAATTTTGCCCCTGAAACTTCCTTGTACATTAGAATTTGCTTTTCTGAGGCAGTACTCTTATTAACTGTCACACTCACAACACAATCACACAACTCCTTTTCTGCTAGTGCCCCTTCTTCTACTTTCCAATCATCACCATAGTTCTACTGTATACATTGTAATATTACCCTCCCTCACATGAGCTGTTGATTTCCACTCATTTCATAATAGATTCATTTAATAAGCTTCGAGAGGAGTAGGATTTGTAAATAACTTTTTTACTTATCTGCTTTTCTCATAGTTGGCTCCAGTTCTTCAGGTCTAGGGGTTGATTCTTGAGGCTGAAATTTTTTGACCTTCTAGTTTCTCATGGTTCCAATTGAAAATGACTGTATGACATTGTTGGCCAGGAGGCCCCATTCAGGGAGTTCGGCTGCTGTATTGCAAGTCCTTTTTAGGTGATGTCAC
Organism: Schistocerca cancellata; assembly: GCF_023864275.1. NCBI lineage: Eukaryota > Metazoa > Arthropoda > Insecta > Orthoptera > Acrididae > Schistocerca > Schistocerca cancellata. The sequence continues at coordinate 505,397,338 of NC_064634.1, read as the reverse complement.
ATCAGCGACTTGTGAGTCAATGATGATGAAGGACACACAACACCCAGTCCCCTGCTGGGAATCGAAACCCTGCCCCCTGCGTGGCAGGCGACAACGCTATGCAGAATTGCCTGTTTTTATCTTGATTTTCATTTTTTTCACATTTATCTACATCACACCATATTTATAATCTCCACTTTAAAATAAAAAATTACATTGTTATTGCCAAAATTAAAAACATGTCCAATGACATCAGAGGCATACCCTTCTATTAGCTCATTCTGTGGCACTAACAACATTCCAAAGAGTTTACAAACTTTCTAGACAAATGTATACAATTATTTTATAAATGAATCCAGAAATAAATTCAAAAGTTAGCATCAGATCGTGCAATTAATAATAGGAATTTTTTGTATGCCAGATATTTCGTAATTTCAAATGTTTCTGAAAGAAAAGTAATTTTAACTGTACATACAGAGCTAGTACATATAGATTGTAACAAAAAAAATAAATTAATCTCTTTTTATATATTTCAGCCTGAAATATACCATGTCAAGAACAAAAATCATACGAAATTCTTTTAGAAAAACAGCTAAGATAATATTAACCTCCAGAATGAGATTTTCACTCTGCAGCAGAGTGTGCACTGATATGAAACTTCCTGGCAGATTAAAACTGTGTGGCCAACCGAGACTCGAACTCAGGACCTTTGCCTTTCGCGGGCAAGTGCTCTACCAACTGAGCTACCGAAGCACGACTCACGCCCGGTCCTCACAGCTTTACTTCTGCCAGTATCTTGTCTCCTACCTTCCAGACTTTACAGAAGTTCTCCTGCAAACCTTGCAGAACTAGCACTCCTGAAAGAAAGGATACTGTGGAGACATGGCTTAGCCACAGCCTAGGGGATGTTTCCAGAATGAGATTTTCACTCTTCAGTGGATTGTGCACTGATATGAAACTTCCTGGCAGTTCTGCAAGTTTTGCAGGAGAGCTTCTGTAAAGTGTGGAAGGTAGGAGATGAGATACTGGCAGAAGCTGTGAGAACCGGGCATGAGTCGTGCTTCGGTAGCTCAGTTGGGAGAGCACTTGCCCGCGAAAGGCAAAGGTCCCGAGATCGAGTCTCGGTCAGGCACACAGTTTTAATCTGCCAGGAAGTTTCAATATTAACCTGTTTAAAAGGGAGAATAATTATTGGTATCAATAATTTCTGTTGGAGAAAGGTAATGTTAGAGGAGGGTACCCCTTTACAACATGCCATGTTCTTCGTTTTTGGCCTCTTTTTTCTGCAGTTGCAGCAAAGAAAAAAGTAATTAACCAATACAACTTCTCCTGTATGCCTCATTGAGCTATCACTTATGGGGAAAAATGTATTGTGGAAAACTGGTTTAACAACAGACTAGCAGACTAGTGTGTGTAACTTTCTAATTCTTAAGACGATTGACTGTAAAAGGTCTGATTCCCAGTTAAACAGCATACAGCTTTAACCTGCAAGGAAGTTATGAAGTAGAGCACAAATTGCTTGCAAATGAAAGATTAATTACAAATATTTTAAAATTAATAGCAATATCAGCCACTGGCAGAGATCATGTGTACATGAGGTTTGCTTGCTTGTGTGTGTGTGTGTGTGTGTGTGTGTGTGTGTGTGTGTGTGTGTGTGCGTGTGTGTGTGCATTTTCTTTGCTGAAGAAGGAGGCATCACAAAAAGCTTTAATATGTAACAGTCTTTTCATTGTGCCTGGCTGCAACACTGCAGGTCTCTTTTATGATGAATAGAAATATATCCTTTTTCTGATATTGTTGATATTCCAAACTAGAGTTTCCAATATCTAAAACAGACAATGTTACACAGATGTGATTTTCTGCACAATCCATTTCTTACAGTTTGGTACTCAATATTAACTAGTGCCATTTTACAAACAGAGTGTTAGGAGATTCTCCACGAGAACTATATACATACAAAATAAAAATTAATATTTCTCAACCTAACCATCCAACAACTTGCTGAGACTAGACTTGTTCTCTGCAATATTAAACACATTGTTGAGATTGTACATAGCACAAGACTTTGAGAGTTTTTCAAGCTGTATCATGTCAGGATGATTTTTGTGAATAATGTCATTAAATGTGAGCCAATCACATCATGGCCTCATGAAATTCATCATATTTAAAATGTGATAGCTGGCAGTCTCCATCTGACACCATAACAAGTTTGCATCCTTTGCTGACATTTTTCCTTGGTTATCAGTCTCCTCAACTGTGATGTCTTGTGCCGACAACAAATATTTTTCTTCACTAGCTCTGTCAGCACAACACACAACTAAACATAGAAAATAAAGCCAAACACTACTACTGTAATAAATAGAAATTTGTATGACTAAATGAATTTCAAGTGGTTGCAATGTGGAGGAAATCTCTTACCAATTTTATCTTTTGCTACAAATGACAAGACAATCCACAGTGATAAATACTCAGTTTTTAACAAGTAATCTTATTTATTACACCACATTGTACACTTGCTGCCTGTTCATTAGCGAGTAATTTTTACTTTTAGTTATGTAGATTTCTATGATTAAATAACAACTTCCATGACCTACGCTATATGAGTGTCTTTGAAGCACATTTCCCAATGCATGCTGGGTTAAAATTGGGAGCAAAAATGTATGACAATTTAGATGTGAAATCTATAACAGAAAAAGTAGCACGGGGGTTAGAGGGCAAGTCTGGAACCAGATTTTAAACTGCAAGACATTTCCCAGGGCAATTGTGGAATCTGACCACAATTCATTCATTATGAACTATAGATTAAAAATGAAGAAACTGCAAAAAGATAGGAAATTAAGGAAATGGGAAGTGGATAATTTGAAAGAAGCAGAAGTTGTTAAGAGTTCCAGAGGGAACATTACACAATGATTGACTTGGACCAGTGGAAAGGAACACAGCAGAAGATAAATGTGTAGCTATGAGAAAAGAAATAGTGAAGACAGTAGAAGCTTAATTTGATCAAAAGACAAGTGCTAGTCGAAATCATTGGATAACACAGGATATCAAAATGTAATTGATGAAAAGAGAAAATACAAAAATGTAGCAAATGAAGCAGGCAAAAGGGAATGCAAAGGTCTCAACAGTGAGGTTGACAGGCAGTGCAAAATTCATAAGCAGGAATGGCTAGAGGACAAATATAAGGATTTAGCAGCATATTCCACCAGGAAAAAGATAATATACTGCCAACAGGAAAATTAAAGAGGCATTTGGAGAAAACAAGACACAGCTGTATGAATATCAAGGATTCACATGGAAAACCACTACTAAGTAAACTAGTGGAAGATGTAAGACGTATGAAAAGGGCCCATACATGGGAGATAACCTTGAGGGCAATATTATAGAAATGAAAGGGTACACAGACAAAGATGAGATCAGAGATATGATAGTGCAAGAAGAATTTGACAGAGCACTGAAGATTCACATTGAAACAAGGCCCTAGGGGTAGAAGACTTTGTCAGAACTACTAATAGCCTTGGGAGAGCCAACCATGTCAAAACTCTTCCATCTGGTATGTAAATGCAGGAAACAGGCAAAATACCACCAAATTTCAAAAATAATGTAATAATTCCAGTTACAAAGAAAGCATGTACTGATAGGTTTGAAAACCACCAAATGTTTAATAAGTCATGGTTGCAAAATACTAACACAAATACTTTATAGAAGAAATGAAAAACTGGTAGGAACTGACTTCAGGGAAGATCAGTTTGATTTCTAGAGAAATATTGGAACATGTGAGGCAATACTAACCTCATGACTTCTTGTAGAAGATACATTAAGGAAAGGAAAACCTACATTTATATCATTTGTAGACCTAGAGAATGTGTTTACAATGTTGACTGGAATAACCTGTTTGAAATTCTGAAGGAAGCAGGGGTAAAATATAGGGTGTGAAAGACTATTTACAACTTGTGCAAAAAAATTTTTCATGTAACAAAGAAATCTCCCAAACAGCCGAGCAAATTGAGAAGTTATTTTATTGTATTTTCACTACCAGTTTCAGCAATACAATATGCCATCTTCAGGCTCCATATGGACTTCTGAAAAATTATTGATATTGGTATAGTGGGGCCATCTATTTCCGAATGTCATGAATTCTCAAGTGCTTCCTAGTTGCAGTAAAGTCTTGGAAGGAAGCTGTATTGCAGAAATTGGTATGCCATCTTCAATGCCAATATTGATAATCTTTGAGAGGTGCATATGGGGCCTGAAGATGGCATACTGAATTGCCAAAACTGGTAGCGAAAATAAAATAACTTCACAATTTGCGAGGCTGTTTGGAGATTTTCTTTGTTAAATACTTGACCATCCACTGCCCCATATCCACAACAGATCAACAGATACTGTACAGAAACTGGGTGGCAGTTGTAAGAATTGAGAGGTTTGAGTGGTTGAGAAAGGAGTGAGACAGGGTTGTAGCCTGTGGCCAATGTTATTCTATCTATACATTGACAAGCAGTAAAGGAAGTCAATGGAAAACATGGAGAAGCAATTAAAGTTCAGGGAGAAGAAATAAAAATCTTTGAGGTTTGCTGACAAGATTGTAATTCTGTCAGAGACAGCAAAGGACTTGGATGAGTGGTTCAGTGGAATGGACAGTGTCATGAAAGAAGGAATAAGATGAATAACAAAAAACTCAAAACAACAATAATGGAATGTAGCTGAATTAAATCAGGCGATGTTGGGGGATTAGATTAGAAAATGAGACACTTAGATTAGTAGATGAGTTTTGCTATTTGTGCAGCAAAATAACTGATGATGGTCAAAGTAGACAGGATATAAAATGTTGACTGACAACAGAAAGGAAGTGTTTCTGAAAAAGAGACATTTCATAACACTCAATCTAGATTTAGGGTGGAGAGGAAATCTACATTACACAAGACACCTTTGCACTGAAACATGTCAGAGTGAAAACAAAGCTTCATAGGTGTCTTGCATAAGATATAATTCCTCTACAGTATTCTTAAAAAGCACAGAAATAATAATTACTGCAATATTCACAAGATGATTATGGATTTTGGTGTTAGAAAGACTTTTCTGAAAATATTTGTAGCCGTGTTTGAAAGTGAAGCACAGGTGATAACCAGTTTGCACTAGAAGAGAACAGAAGCTTTTGAAATGTGGTGCTGCAGAAGAAGATTAGATGGCTAGATTGCATAACTAATGAGGATGTACTGAATAGAATCAGAAAGTAATTTTTGTGCACAACCTAAATAAAAAAAGGGATTGGTTGAAAGAATGCATTCAGAGACATTAAGGGATCACCAGTTTAACACTGGACAGAAGTGAGGGGGATAAAAATCATAGAGTGAGAGCAAGAGATGACTACAGTAAGCAAATTCCAAAGGGAGTAATTTGCAATGTTATTTGGTGTTGGAGAGGTTTACATAGGATAGAGTAGCAAGGAAAGCTGCATGAAAGAACTCTTTGGCCTGAGAACCACAGCAATAACATCTAGCTGACTCATAGATGATAATCTGAATGAAACTGGTTATATGTGAATAAACACACATTACAATAACTTTTGGTGGTTCCACAATGCTCTTCCTTAAATAGTGAAATGTAACTGGAACTGTTAAAGAAAACTTAATTGGAATTCACCAGTAAACTATCAAAAGATGAATTGCAGTCCAAGTGGAAAAGAAAGAAAATGCCACGAATGATGCTCCCAAAATAGAAGTGCAGCATAATGGCAAATGTTACAGCAATACAATACTCCATCTTCAGGCTCCATGTAGACCTCTCTGCATACCACCAACAACTAGGAAAAGCAATGAACACAAATGAACTTCTGAAATCAAGGTAGCAATATTTTTCTTGTTAACTAAGTCATTATTATTCACTGATAAATGAAATTACCCCAAATCATGTCATTTAAGCCTGCAGCAATCTTTTAAAATTGCTGATACTTTTGTGTGTCTTGTGATGGTGTTCTGCATCAAACTTGTCATTTTAAATTTAACAAGCAAAGAATTTTTTAAAGTATTGTGTTTTGTTTCTGAAAGACATACCTGGAAGCCAAGGATGATGATACATATGAGGCTCAGGCTGAGGCTGGAATTTCCATTAACTATGTCTATGTTGTCCAAGTCCACATTTTCCAGGTGGACCTGCTGGTCACTCAGGAACTTGAGAGTTGTCTCCACAATCTGCAGGCAGTGGGTGGACCTCTTTGCTTTAGTTCTGGATACATAAAAATAAGTACATAGTTTTTCCTACACACAATTTACAAAGTTTAGAATGACTGGAAACTGTGCCACAGAGTTGGGTGAAATGTCATTTGCACTTATATAACACAGTTTGGAATAATCTTTTGTCCAAAAAGTATCAATATCTACCATTAAGGCAGTTAAAAAAAAAAAAAAAAAAAAAAAAAGAGGGAATTTTTGCAAAAGAATAAATAGGCAATTGGCCAACAGATATTTTTGAAATTGAACATGTTACCATATTCATTCTAATCCAGTCACAAAAATAAATCAAAAGCTCTGGCTGAAGAAAAACATAAAAGGAAACTTTCATGAGGCAACATATCCACATGAATATCTTCTTGAGAAAGTTTTAAGAAAGGAAGAAGATAAAGTATATGTTAGATGGTTAGGATTTGATAATTCACATAATACTTGGGTTAGTAAGGATAATGTTATTTTATAACTTGTTTAGTACTTTCTATTTTTGTTGATATAATTAAAGAATACAGAGCAGAGACAATCTAAAGATTGCTTTAGCTGTTCCAGATCCATTAATTTAAAAACAGTATTGGGTTGTGAACTGTGAGGGAGGTCCCGTAATATCAATAAAAAATCTTGAACCACAAATTATTGTTGTCCTTGTTTAACATAAATATTTATTTATTATTATTTTAAACATAAAAAAACTATTATCCATGTTCTTTTTTATTAGTTTTATTTTTCAAAGTGAAAAAACCAATTAATCTATATCTAATAACCTGAAATATTATATAATGTTTTATAATTATTTGGGTGAATGATTTGCTCACTGATATATATCACTATATATTTTACAATGCTTTTTCATTATAAGCTAGACCCGGAAAATTCCTAGGTCACTAATGCTCATAAAACTCATTCATTAACAAAAACACCAAGTGGTCACATATTTAAAGGGGTGAGTAGATTGCACACCTGTATATTATTGTATATTTGTCTACATTTTTCTCTGTCATGTTCTTTTTGTGTGTCTTTATATTCTAACATATCGGCAACATCTTGATCATTAAAGTGTAGATCATTTGCATTGTCATCCACAAGACTGACAATCATCTTCGGAACTTGTGCATGGTCGCCAGCATCGGACATTGCTACACTTGCTACGGCACCACAGCATCTGGCGCCGCCAGTGGTCTGCAAGTATCCCTTTGAGTGTCACAATCTTGTTCTTTCCAGGGTTTATGGCAACTGTGGGCACTGGGAAAGGTGCAGGGTACAGAAACGCATTGGCTCTTATATGTACTTGATTGCAGGTCCTAATGGTTTGCAAAGTCGCCACCAGAATCAAATTCGCACATGTCTTTTGCCCTGTGACTCTGCTGTTTCTCTTCCCCAAGGTGCATGGCCTTATGGGACCATGCGGCCTTTGCAGCAGCCCGCTGTTGCCACCAGGGTACCCCAGGAGGAGCGGATGGATGACACGCCATTGCCTCTGCTGTCCCCGCTTGCAGACACAATAGATGTGGACCTGTCGTTGCCATTGCCATCACTGTCATCGTCACAAAAAACGCACTTAGGTATGGATGAGTGCCCAGGCAGCAGTTTTCTGAAGGACGTTCCTGTTGCCTCACAAGCCAGATGGTGGGGTACGGTCGGAAGTATGCTGTGCTGTCTTCCATATCCTCCACAGTCACACTCCCAGCTCATATCTCATGTCCAGCATCCTGCCTCCTCCCCCCCCCCCCCCTTGTCGTGTCGTTTGCATCCTCTCTTCACGACAACAGAGCGGCATTGTGGGGGGGGGGGAGGAGGGAGGAAGAGGAATGTGATGGCATAAGCTGTCACCAGCACAATGATCAGCAAAGATGAAGTTCGAAGATTGATTAGTAGGTGCTGGATCAAGAACGCCTTTCACAAGAGAGGCCAGAGACACACGCACAAGCAACACGCCACCAATGCCCTCTTGACAGCATGTGTTTAGGCCGCCGCTGCTGGCCGAAGGGCCTCACTCACTCAGTCATACAGTTTGGCATCTGTAAGTACACTCGCAGAGCAGGCTTGGTTCGTCACAGGCTACAACAGTGCGTAGCAACCAGATGACTTACTATAGCAGGACTAGTTTATCTCAGAGACACTTGCACTTTACATCACTCTGCAAGATGACTATTACTGATGAGCTTGTAGCACAACACATGGACTTTACAATTTTCATGAACGAAAAATTCGCATGGGGTGTTGTAGGGACAGGGGACAGGAGTATATTGAAGGAAGCAATAACTAAATATTTTATAGCAATAGACCTGTTATAGTCAAACCTCGGATATGTACAACCAGAGCTGTGGAACACAGCAGCCTGAAAAATACCGCTCTTGCTGCTTCCGTTTTAGTAGAAGATTTGCAGGAGAGTGCCATAATTTTAATCTGCGTAGATTCTTCAGACTTAAAAAAATTTTTGAAGCTTCGTGTCGGGTACTCCGTGGACAGCCACTAGCCAGTTGCCTTTCTTCCTGTTGAGGTTGTGTACACTTTTCACGCCACATAACTCTGGACGTACAGATAATGCATTCACACTGAAACGCCAAAGAAACTGGTATAGGCATGCATATTCAAGCACAGAGAAATGTAAACAGGCAGAAGACAGCGCTGGGGTTGGCGACGCCTTTATAAGACAACAAGTGTCTGGCGCAGTTGTTAGATCGCTTACAGTTGCTACAAAGACAGGTTATCAAGATTTAAATGAATGTGAACGTGGTATTACAGTCGGCGCACGAGCGATGGGACACAGCATCTCCGAGGTAGCGATTACGTGGGGATATTCACGTACGACCATTTCACGAGTGTACAGTGAATATCAGGAATTCGCTAAAACATCAAACTCCAACATCACTGCGGCCAGAAAAAGATCCTGCAAGAACAGGGCCAAAGACGATTGAATACAATCGGTCAACGTGACAGAAGTGCAACCCTTCCACAGATTGCCGCAGATTTCAACAAATGTCAGCGAGCGAGCCATTCAACGAATTATCATTGATATGGGATTTTGAAGCCGAAGGTCCACTCGTCTACCTTTGATGGCTGCATGACACAGAGCATTATGCCTTGCCTCGGCCCGTTAGCACCGACATTGGACTGTTGCCTGGTCGGGCGAGTCTCGTTTCAAGTAGTATTGAGCGGATGGACGTGTAGGGATATGGAGACAACCTGATGGATCCATGGACCCTGCATGTCAACCGAGGACTGTTCAAGAGGGTGGAGGCTCTGTAACGGTGTGGGGCGTGTGCAACTGGATTGATTTGGGACCCCTGATACGTCTGGTCACCTGCTTCCATTCATGTCCATTGTGCATTCGGACGGACATGGGCTATTCCAGCAGGACAATGAGACACCCCACACATACAGAATTGCTACAGAGCGACTCCAGAAACACTGTTCTGAGCTTAAACACTTTCGCTGGCCGCCAAACTCCCCAGACATGAACATTATTGAGCATATCTGGTATGCCTTGCAAGGTGCTGTTCAGAAGAGATCTCCAGCCCCTCGTACTCTTATGGAGTTATCGACAGCCCTGTAGGATTGATGGTGTCAATTCCTCCAGCATTACTTCAGACATTATTCGAGTCCATGCCACGTCTTTTTGCGGCACTTCTGCGTGGTCGTGGGGCCCCTACACGATATTAGGCAGGTGTACCAGTTTCTTGGGCTCTTCAGTGTATGAAATTAATAGTTTAGTCACTGTAGTGGGGAACGTCAATAAAATATTAATATTCTTTGTTTCAATACTCCTCTGATAAACTGGACTACCACCAAGAGGTATATCGATGTGAAGAGAGGGCTTAGAAATGAATTAGTTTGACGCCACTTCAGCGACTTGCCCGTCGATGTTGATGAAATGACGATGAGAATGAGACCCCCCCCCCCCTCCACACACACCCCGAGTCTCGAGTAGAGAAAACCCCCTACACGCCCGGGAACCCGGGAGTCGAACCCCAGAGCAACTCTAAGCACAAAGAGGACGAGCTGCTGTCAGAAGTGCACTTTAACGAAGAACAAACTCCAGTCTGTGACGTGTATACATCCTTTCACTTCGGTACTTGGATTACCAATTCTTGGACGAATTGCTTTTAATCGATATATTTAATGTCGTATTTCAGCATTCTCGAAATGGAACGCTACCAGCGTCAGTTCACGACTTAATGTTTCCGAAACAGTTGGTTTACTTAGGAAATAACGATTTCTCTTTTTCCCGCTAACTTATATCCTTGTCGGATACAAACGCAGGACAGCTGCACTAACTACCTTCCGTCTACTGCCGGCCATTAGTGTAGCCCCGAAATGTGTCGTCGGGCAATATTGCTGGGCTGTATTCTCGGCAACGTGCAACTATTTTGGTCCTTGCAAACACACCTTGAGGCAGCGGTAACGCACTGGGCCCGTATTCCGGACGACGGCCATCAAATCTACGTCTGGGCATCCAGATTTTGGTTTCCCCTGATTTCCCCATACCGCTAGGGATTATTCCTTCGGATAATCAGTGATTATTACGTCGGTTGAGACCCCAAAAACAGATAACTTCACTTCAAGAACTATCAGTAAATAAAGGAAAGTATTATGGACATATTCCGCCACACAAACCTAGGTTACCTTAGTTTCATAACATTTCAGAACAGCACTATCTCAATAGTCACTCGATAGTCACTGGCCTAAGATTCACGCACTGCAGTTTGTCTGCTCCTTTGTATCGCTTCAAAATAGGAAACGGACGCTGGTGATTACAGTAGTTTACACGCTTGTTGCATTAATCATTTAATCGTCGCTTGTTGCCAGTTACAGCAACAAATAGAACCATTCATCTCAGTAACGAGGAAGCTTATGGTACCATTTCCTACAGTTATTACTGATCTAATAAAGAACTATGAAGTTGTTCTTAGATGTCTAATAAGGTTCACTTTAGTTAATAATTTTACCATGTCACCACAGCGTGCAGAGAAAGTGCAATCATCAGTTTTTGTGGTTTATTATAAAATAGTTTGTACCTCAAAGAATAGTAATTTTACAATCCTGTCTCTACACGTGTTTCGTTGAGAAAGGTTTAATTATCAATTTTATGTAAAAACTGAAGATGCTTTCTTTCTTTGCTAATATCCATCATATACTGTTGCTTTACTTTAAATTAAGATGTTCATTTTAATTTTAAAAAAGTCATTTTCATAGTTGTCGATAGCTAAATAATATAACTGTTCAAGAGTAAGCAGTAATCCTTGGGGGCTAAACACTGTACTCACGCTGAAGGCCAAGTAAAGTAAAGTGATTCTGCAGTGTGAGCACCGCTGCTGACGTCCGGAAACTTCGCCGCGAATTTTGTTCATTTAGCGGCGTGACGCAGCACCGCACAACGAGGATTTTATTGAAGATGACATCACTGCTCCAGAAGGATGTTACTAAATTTAACATTACTGTACCAGACATTAACGTGAGCCATCACTCCTTCTGCTGCTTGATGCCGTCCTCCACATCGTCTTAGTTCAACACATCTGCTACACGCAAAACCCCATACAATCCGTTTAGCACTTTTAGCTCCTTGTCAGCTGCTACCATTTTTTCCGTTCCATCGCCATATAAAATATTCTTGCATGTCGTACAAGATGCAAATGAAGCTGCCCCTACTTTTCTGGAGGTTTTTCCACAGACTGCTTTATTCACTTATTCTTTTTAGTATATCTTCATTTATCTGTCCACTTAATTCTATAATACCATAATCAGTGCTTGCAGACTATTTTCCTGCAAATTCTTACAGCCCTGAAAATATTGCCAGAGACAATACCCCGCTCCAGACACACTCTCAGGAATTTATTCCTCAGTTTGTTGGACAGATCTTTTGTTCATTTAAGCATTGTTGCCTCCATTAAGCTGATTCAGATACTTTCTTTACAATGTCCTTCCTGTACAATCTTACTTCTTAGAAGAGACAATTCTCTTCATCTATTACTATGTCTAGCCTCTGCGGAGAATTCCAAATCCACCCTTTGGACTCGATTTTGCTAAACAGTCACGTTTTCCACTTTTTTCACTAACAACTGTACTTCGCCCTTCCAGAGGCGAGAGCAGCGGTGTTTCTTTGGAGTTGTCAGTGCTAACAGACAAGCAAGACTCCATGAAGTAACCGCAGAAGTCAATGTGGGACGTATGACGAACGTATCCGTTAGCATAGTACGGTGAAATTTGGCGTTAATGGGCTGTGGCGACAGACGGCCTCTCCTGGGATCGCGACCCTATCGATTGGATTCTAGACGACTAGAAAACCGTGGAGTGGTTAGACGAGTCTACCTCTACATCTATCTCTACATGGATACGCTGGAAATAACATTTAAGTGCCTGGCAGAGGGTTCATCAAACCACATTCATAATAATTCTTTTTTGTTCCAATCTCGTCCAGCACGCGGAAAAAACGAACACCTATATACACTCCTGGAAATGGAAAAAAGAACACATTGACACCGGTGTGTCAGACCCACCATACTTGCTCCGGACACTGCGAGAGGGCTGTACAAGCAATGATCACACGCACGTCACAGCGGACACACCAGGAACCGCGGTGTTGGCCGTCGAATGGCGCTAGCTGCGCAGCATTTGTGCACCGCCGCCGTCAGTGTCAGCCAGTTTGCCGTGGCATACGGAGCTCCATCGCAGTCTTTAACACTGGTAGCATGCCGCGACAGCGTGGACGTGAACCGTATGTGCAGTTGACGGACTTTGAGCGAGGGCGTATAGTGGGCATGCGGGAGGCCGGGTGGACGTACCGCCGAATTGCTCAACACGTGGGGCGTGAGGTCTCCACAGTACATCGATGTTGTCGCCAGTGGTCGGCGGAAGGTGCACGTACCCGTCGACCTGGGACCGGACCGCAGCGACGCACGGATGCACGCCAAGACCGTAGGATCCTACGCAGTGCCGTAGGGGACCGCACCGCCACTTCCCAGCAAATTAGGGACACTGTTGCTCCTGGGGTATCGGCGAGGACCATTCGCAACCGTCTCCATGAAGCTGGGCTACGGTCCCGCACACCGTTAGGCCGTCTTCCGCTCACGCCCCAACATCGTGCAGCCCGCCTCCAGTGGTGTCGCGACAGGCGTGAATGGAGGGACGAATGGAGACGTGTCGTCTTCAGCGATGAGAGTCGCTTCTGCCTTGGTGCCAATGATGGTCGTATGCGTGTTTGGCGCCGTGCAGGTGATCGCCACAATCAGGACTGCATACGACCGAGGCACACAGGGCCAACACCCGGCATCATGGTGTGGGGAGCGATCTGCTACACTGGCCGTACACCACTGGTGATCGTCGAGGGGACACTGAATAGTGCACGGTACATCCAAACCGTCATCGAACCCATCGTTCTACCATTCCTAGACCGGCAAGGGAACTTGCTGTTCCAACAGGACAGTGCACGTCCGCATGTATCCCGTGCCACCCAACGTGCTCTAGAAGGTGTAAGTCAACTACCCTGGCCAGCAAGATCTCCGGATCTGTCCCCCTTTGAGCATGTTTGGGACTGGATGAAGCGTCGTCTCACGCGGTCTGCACGTCCAGCACGAACGCTGGTCCAACTGAGGCGCCAGGTGGAAATGGCACGGCAAGCCGTTCCACAGGACTACATCTAGCATCTCTAAGATCGTCTCTATGGGAGAATAGCAGCCTGCATTGCTGCGAAAGGTGGATATACACTGTACTAGTGCCGACATTGTGCATGCTCTGTTGCCTGTGTCTATGTGCCTGTGGTTCAGTCAGTGTGATCATGTGATGTATCTGACCCCAGGAATGTGTCAATAAAGTTTCCCCTTCCTGGGACAATGAATTCACGGTGTTCTTATTTCAATTTCCAGGAGTGTATTTCCGTGTGAGCTCTGATTTCCCTTATTTTATTATGATGATCATTTCTCCCTATGTAGGTCGGCGTTAGCAAAATATGTTAGCATTCTGGTTAGAAAATTGGTGATTGAAATTTCGTGAGAAGATTCTGCAGCTACGAAAAACGCCTTTGTTTTAATGATGTTCATCCCAAATCTTGTATCATTTCAGTGACACTCACTCCGCTATTTCGCAATAATACAAAACGTGCTGAGCTTCTTTGAACTTCCTCGATGTACTCTGTCACTCCTGTCTGGTAAGGATCCCACACCGCACAGCAGTATTCTAAAAGAGGACGGGCAAGCGTAGTGTAGGCAGTCTCTTTAGTAGATCTGTTACATTTTCTAAGTCTCCTGCCAACACATGCAGTCTTTGGTCGATAAACGACAGCATCATCTGCGAACAACCAAAGACGGCTGCTCAGAATGTCTTCTACATCGTTTATATAGATAAAAAACAGAAAATTAAACCATATGGTCAGTTGTGATAGAAGTGTCTGGTCAGCAGCACAAGGTCGACGATATAAAATCAGTTCGTAGTAAAAATATTTCTGTTGCTGATAGATCAGATATATGTACAGTATTTAACAATCATTTTCCGATCATTGTTGTGAATTAAATAAAAATTTAGTTTCTACAGGAAATCATATAACTTACTTGGCAAATGCCTTTCCGAGATCGTGTGAAATAATCCTCTGAGATACAGACTATAGGGAGATTGAGTCAATAATTAAATCACTGAGCATTAAGGATGGAGTGTCGAGCAGAATATTAAAGTACTGTGCTGTACATGTTAGCCCTGTATTTAGCCATATTTGTAATTTTTCCTTTAGGAATGGTCAGTTTTCCGAACGATTAAAGTACTCAGTAGTGAAGCCGCTTTATAAAAAGGGAGAAAGGGATAATGTAGACAATTTAGAACTAATTCTATGCCATTAGCGTTTGCTAAAGTTATTGAAAAGGCTGTGTATGTAAGGATAATAGATATTTTTATATCATCCAATTTGCTATCAAATGTTCGGCTTTAGAAGTCGATTAACAACTGAAAATACTATATTCCCTTTTCTCTGTGAGGTACTGGATGGGCTAAACAAAAGGTTTCGAACACTTGGAATATTTTTTGATTTAACTAAGGCATTTGACTCTGTTGATCACAAAATATTGCTCCAGAAGTTGGACCATTACAGAATATGGGGGGTAGCTCACAACTGGTTCACCTCTTACTTTAGCAACAGGCAGCAAAAGGTCATTATTCACAATGTTGATAACGGCTGTTATGTGGGGTCTGAGTGGGGTACTGTCAAGTGGGGGGGGGGGGTGCCCCAGGGATCATTGTTGGGGCCACTCTTGTTCCTTATTTATAGAAATGCTATGCCCTCTAGTATTAGAGGTAACTCTAAAATATTGCTGTTTACTGATCACACTAGCTTGGTAGTAAAGGATGTTGTGTGCAACATTGGCTCAGTTTCAAATAGTGCAGCACATGACCTAAGTTCATGGCTTGTAGAAAATAAATTAACGCTAAATCACAGTAAGACTCAGTTTTTACAGTTTCTAACACACAATTCAACAAAGCCTGACGTTTTAATTTCACAGAAGGGCATATGATTAGTGAAACTGAACAGTTCAAATTTCTAGGTGTTCAGATGGATAGTAAGCTGTTGTTGAATGTCCACGTTCAGGATCTTGATCAAAGACGTAATACTGCCATTTTTACTATTCGAACGGTATCAGAAGTGAGTAATCGATCGACAATAAAAATAGTCTACTTTGCTTATTTTCATTCGCTTATGTCGTATGGTATTATATTTTGCGGTAACTCTTTCCAATCTAAAAGGATATTTTTGGCCAAGAAACGGGCGGTTCGGGCAATAAGTGGTGTAAGTTCACGAGTCTGAGTATTTTGACATTGGCCTCTCAATATATATATTCCTTACTGTCATTTCTTGTTAACAATATTATCTTATTCCCGAGAATAAGCAGCTTTCACTCGGTTAATACTCGGCAGAAATGAAACCTGCATTTGGATCGGACTTTCTTAACTCTTGTGCAAAAAGGTGTATAGTATACTGCTGCATCCACTTTCAATAAGCTACCACTCGAATTCAAAAAATCTTAGCAGTAATCCACGCGCTTTCAAATCGAAACTGAAGAGTTTCCTCGTGGGTCACTCCTTTTACTCTGTCGAGGAGTTCCTTGAAAAATTAAGCTGACTCTTGTATTGTTGTTTGCATTTACTTAAACTTATGGACTGCCTTTTGTCGGGTTCATAAATATTTATTTTTATGTGTTATTACTGTTATAAATGTTTATGAACCCGACAAATGGCAGTCCATGTATTATTACTTTTATTTGTAGCCTCTCCCCGATGTTATTCAATCTGTATATTGAGCAAGCAGTAAAGGAAACAAAAGAAAAATTCGGAGTAGATATTAAAATCCATGGAGAAGAAATAAAAACTTTGAGGTTCGCCGATGACATTGTAATTCTGTCAGAGACAGCAAAGGACCTGGAAGAGCAGATGAACGGAATGGACAGTCTCTTGAAAGGAGGAGATAAGATGAACATAAACAAAAGCAAAACCAGGATATGGAATGTAGTGGAATTAAGTCGGGTGATGCTGAGCGAATTAGATTAGGAAATGAGACACTTAAAATAGTAAAGGAGTTTTGCTATTTGGGGAGCAATATAACTGATGATGGTCGAAGTAGAGAGGATATAAAATATAGACTGGCAATGGCAAGGAAAGCGTTTCTGAAGAAGAGAAATTTGTTAACATCGAGTATAGTTTTAAGTGTTAGGAAGTCGTTTCTGAAAGTATTTGTATGGAGTGTAGCCATGTATGGAAGTGAAACAAGTTTGGACAAGAAGAGAATAGAAGCTTTCGAAATGTGGTGCTACTTGGGGAGAAGAGGAGTTTATGGCACAACTTGACAAGAAGAAGGGACCGGTTGGTAGAACATGGTCTGAGGCATCAAGGGATCACAAATTTAGCATTGGAGGGCAGTGTGAAGGATAAAAATCGTAGAGGGAGACCAAGAGATGAATACAATAAGCAGATTCAGAAGGATGTAGGTTGCAGTAAGTACTGGGAGATGAAGAAACTTGCACAGGATAGAGTAGCATGGAGGGCTGCATCAAAGCAGTCTCAGGACTGAAGACCACAACAACAACATACTTTTATGTTGTAATTTCATGTACTGACACGTTCCATGACCTTGGAGATTTGCTCCTTATTTTGACCCTACGGAACTAGACGTGTAAATAAAAAAAATAAATAAATAAAATGGTCTATAACAGTACTTGGGGAACGTCAGAAATCACATCTGTTTTACACGATGGCTTTGCGTCAGTTACTACGAACTGTGAACTCTCTGACAGGAAATTAAGAATCCAGTCACATAATTGAGACGATATTCCATATGCAGGCATTTCACTACAAGCCGCCTGAATGGTACAGTGGTAAGAGCTGAGGTAGGGTTAGAGCATTCCACAGAGCCCACGTATCCAGGTACCCAAGCTGTCACGAAGGCACTGTGCAAGCTGGTGGCGACTCCACAATAGTGTGAGCTGTGTTTACATTGAATGGGCTGCGTCCTCTGGTCCAGCTGAACCGATCATTCACTGGAAGTGGTTATGTGCTGCTCCTAGGAGACTTCACGCACTTCGTGTGCCCAAAAAACAATGAATTTTTTTGGGGTGACAATGCGCCATGTCACCAGGTCACAATTTTTCGCGATTGCTTGGAGGAATATTCTGGACAATTCGAGCGAATCATTTATCCGCCCTCATCGTTGACGCGAATCCCATCGAACATTTATGGGACATAATTGAGGGATCAGTTCGTGCTCGAAACCCTGTACCAAAGTTGTTTCACAGAGGAAGATTGCACTGTAGTTCCTTCTCTAGATTGTCGCACAGATGACAAATTGGTAGATATCGAAATAGACGACAGAGGGATAGAGAAACAATTAAAATCGCTCAAAAGAGGAAAGGCCGCTGGACCTGATGGGATACCAGTTCAATTTTACACAGAGTACGTGAAGGAACTTGCCCCCCTTCTTGCAGCGGTGTACCGTAGGTCTCTAGAAGAGCGTAGCGTTCCAAAGGATTGGAAAAGGGCACAGGTCATCCCCGTTTTCAAGAAGGGACGTCGAACAGATGTAAAGAACTATAGACCTATATCTCTAACGTCGATCAGTTGTAGAATTTTGGAACACGTATTGTGTTCGAGTATAATGACTTTTCTGGAGACTAGAAATCTACTCTGTAGGAATCAGCATGGGTTTCGAAAAAGACGGTCCTGTGAAACCCAGCTCGCGCTATTCGTCCACGAGACTCAGAGGGCCATAGACACGGGTTCACAGGTAGATGCCGTGTTTCTTGACTTCCGCAAGGCGTTCGATACAGTTCCCCACAGTCGTTTAATGGACAAAGTAAGAGCATTTGGACTATCAGACCAATTGTGTGATTGGATTGAGGAGTTCCTAGATAACAGGACGCAGCATGTTATTCTCAATGGAGAGAAGTCTTCCGAAGTAAGAGTGATTTCAGGTGTGCCGCAGGGGAGTGTCATAGGACCGTTGCTATTCACAATATACATAAATGACCTGGTGGCTGACATCGGAAGTTCACTGAGGCTCTCTGCAGATGATGCTGTGGTGTATCGAGAGGTTGTAACAATGGAAAATTGTACTGAAATGCAGGAGGATCTGCAGCGAATTGACGCATGGTGCAGGGAATGGCAATTGAATCTCAATGTAGACAAGTGTAATGTGCTGCGAATACACAGAAAGATAGATCCTTTATCATTTAGCTACAAAATAGTAGGTCAGCTACTGGAAGCAGTTAATACCATAAATTATCTGGGAGTACGCATTAGGAGTGATTTAAAATGGAATGATCATATAGTGTTGATCGTCGGTAAAGCAGATCCAGACTGAGATTCATTGGAACAATCCTAAGGAAATGCAATCCGAAAACAAAGGAAGTAGGTTACAGTACGCTTGTTCGCCCACTGCTTGAATACTGCTCAGCAGTGTGGGATCCGTACCAGATAGGGTTGATAGAAGAGATAGAGAAGATCCAACGGAGAGCAGCGCGCTTCGTTACAGGATCATTTAGTAATCGCGAAAGCGTTACGGAGATGATAGATAAACTCCAGTGGAAGACTGTGCAGGAGAGACGCTCAGTAGCTCGGTACGGGCTTTTGTTGAAGTTTCGAGAACATACCTTCACCGAGGAGTCAAGCAGTATATTGCTCCCTCCTACGTATATCTCGCGAAGAGACCATGAGGATAAAATCAGAGAGATTAGAGCCCACACAGAGGCATACCGACAATCCTTTCCACGAACAATACGAGGCTGGAATAGAAGGGAGAACCGATAGAGGTACTGAAGGTACCCTCCGCCACACACCGTCAGGTGGCTTGCGGAGTATGGATGTAGATGTAGATGTAGATGTAGATGTACCAGCGACACTTCCGCAGTTATGGACGGTTGTATAAACAGGCAGCGTAGCTGAACATTTTTACAGGGGACATCCAACGACTTCGAGAATCCACGCGACGTCGGTTTGCTGTACTTCGCAGGGCAAAAGAGGTCCGACAAGATGTTTGGAGGTACCCCTTGACCTTTGTCACCTCAGAGTAGACTGATACCGGCGAAAGTGAGCTTCAGCGAGGGCAGTGTCGATACCATCGCTCACGATAACGGGCTGAAGTAGGAGGCCCTCTGCCGGCCTGTGCAACTCACGTCGACGCCGGAACTAGGGGTGACGCGGGCGTAGACTGCCGGAGGTTCTTTCGGGGCGCGCAAAATCTACAGCAGTACGTTTTCTGCTTGAATAATCGCCGTCGCGGGGATGGGACGCGGTGTGCCAGAGGTTGGATTCGCAGCATGCCGTCACGACGACAGCACACGGACGTCTGCCCCACATTTCGACTGGTGTGCAAAACAGGAAGCAACGATGTATCGACCAATGCCAAATGAAGATGCCACTGATCTTTTAGGAGCTCCACAAATGGTACGAAAGGTGCACTGCCGACAATGCAGATTGCTTTGGGAGCGAATTTGAAGAGATGAAGTTGATACCGATATCTGTGTAACCAATATGACTATTGAAAGAGATTATACGTCGTTTGAGAGACCTTTCCCGTAATTAGTCTGGACGAAAAGAGAAAAATCAAATCTTAAACAGTCCATTAAGTACTTGAGGTTAACAGCTTATCTGAATCGTCATGTGTAGGATGGACTTCAATTATCCATATCTACTACGAAACGTGAGTTACGTGATACTGCAATTATCAGAATTTGAAATGAAAATCAGACAAAACAGAACTGAGATATTTTTTAGACTCTCTTGTATACAGAAATCACACTTAATCAAAAAACCCCAGGGAAAAAATACCTGCCAAGATGAGAGAAGTGATGAATACAGAACATATCGACAAATTTCGTAGACAGTAGTGTCGTGTACTATGTCTTTTTCTATGATCATCCACCGAAAAGTGCATTCTTCATCGACCACTGTTTTCGTGTAGGTGGCGTATTAAAAAATGAATGCTAGTTACTGGTCATAGTCACTATAATATGCGAACTTTAATTGTTTTATAGTGCTTATGAGGTACAGGTTGACTTAGAGTAAGAAAGGCGATATTCAAAATAATGCAGTAGATTTTATATTTTGGCAGCAAGACAACTGACAATGACCGAGATAAAAAGGAAATGAAACCTAGCAATAAATAGAGAAGTGTTTCTTAAAATGAAAAAGACAGATAACATCAAATATAAATTTGAGTGGCAGAATGTCTTTCCTGAGAGCATTTGCCTGCAGTGTAGCCTTGCGCAGAAGTGGAACTTGGACAATAAACAATGAAGACACGACGGTGACAAAAGATTTTGATATGTGATTTCACATGAGAAAGCTGAAAATTAGATGGCTAAATTATAGAGGCAGACAAATATTTGAAAACCATTAGTAGGTTCAAATGAAGCTGCAGTAGTCGTGGAGACAGGAAGCTGCACAGAAGTAGCCAGTGGACTAAAGGCCACAGTGACAAAACAGTACTCAGAGAGGTTTGCAAATTTGAGAGTGGACAACAAGGAGAAGAACGACCGCATTGGCAATTTAGTAATCCTTCCTTCATGTCCAACAACCACCATCCAGCCGCAATCGACTTGAACTAGAGGCTGTCACAGCACTCGAGCTGCAAGGGTCCCCACAGCATAGCGACCACTGGATTACCACTTGGAGATTGGAGGCTGAAGGCAGGAAAAGATAGGCTGGGAGCTGGAGATGGCAGGCTGGGGGCTGGAGGCAGGAGTTGGAATGCTGGAAGTTGGTTGTTGGAGACGAGAGACCACATGGTCAATGTTGGAGGCTGGATGCAGGTGACTGAGTGACTGGAGGCCGGAGGCTAGAGGCTCAAAACTGGAGACTGTAAGATTGCAAGAGGTGGTTGGAGGCTAGAGACCAGAGGCTGGAGGCTGGAGGATGAAAGAGGGATGCAGGATAAAGAATGAAGACTAGAGGCTGGACGGTGAAGGCTGGAAGGTGATAGCTTCAGGAAGCTAGAGGCTAGACCTGAGAGGCTGTAAACTAGAGCTGTAGGGTCAACGCTTGAGATTGGAGACCTGAGACTAGTGGCTAGACGCTGATGGCTGGAGGGTAGAGGCTAAATGGCAGATGCTGCTGTTAGGAGCTTGAGCCTGCTTGCTGGAAGCTGAATGCTAGATGCTGGAGGCTAGATGGTGGAGGCCAGATGATGAATGACAGGACCAATATATAATGCGCATGATTCGCTCGACCTAGGAATGAAATATGTACAAAATTTTCAATATTCGTGTTATTGCATCAATGAAGTCGAACTGGTCAGGCGCATAGCAGATATAGAATTTGTCCACCGTCAATAAAGCAACAGGTATAATTAACTTCTCCTGTGATACGTTTACATTTATAGATAGGGATTTTGGCATCACCAAGAGAAAACCGAGAAAACAAGAACGATATTAAACTATTAGTGCGGTCAAAGACCTCGTGTTGTTTTTATGAAAAGAGAAGACATTAGAGATTACAACGCTTGGTGGCCAAAAGTCTACAAAAATCTTGCCGCACTAATTGTTACTATGAAAAACGTGTTCTACATCTACATCTACATCTGATGAAGCAAAAGATTTTTTCTTCTTCCCTATGAAAGTATCATGAATTTAGTTTCAGGAAAGGTACACCACAGGTAGCTCAATGCAAATCAGTGACCTGGGAGCTTATACCTTTTATTTAAGAAATATTCCGATGAATCTCAAATAGTGAACATGTGAGCAAAGCCAGACTACCCATAAACGTCTTAAAAATGCATGAAATTAAACAAGTTTAATTTACATTCTACAAGAACAGGTAAAATTTTGGAACAAAATTATGACGTATGGGACAAAAAAAAGAGACGAAACCGAAGAGAATGTTCGAAATGTACTTAGTTTGAGGAAAACACGTCAAATAAATTGTTATTCTCAAAATATAAGGCTTTTAACTGTTGTTCCACAGTGTGTACTCTAAAAAGGTAACATGTCCAGTTGCAAAAAAAGTATTTTCTTAAGCTACCGGTAACACGAAGCCAGATAAAAATTACATAATATAAAACGCCCTACAACTACACGTTTTTATAACAAATATGGAATAATTTTTCTTTATAGTTTTTGTATAAACCAGCTTTTTGTCTTTCGCGAAAAATCCGTAAAAGTACCCTTTCCTGGAGTTAGCAATTCGTATAGGAAAAGTTATTTTCAATCAAATAAAGCAATTTCAAAATTTTCATACGTATTTTCTCTGTTCGAGTAAATACAACATCATTAATATTATGATCATTACTGCCAAATGTCCTGCCGCAGTGGGAACACCGGTTCCCGTCAGATCGCCGAAGTTAAGCGCTGTCGGGCGTCACTACCCCTTGGATGGGTGACCGTCCGGTCTGCTGAGCGCTGTTTCCAACTGGGGTGCACTCAGCCTTGTGAGACAAGTTGAGGAGCTGCTTGACTGAGAAGTCGCGGATCAGATCAAGAAAAGACAACGGCCGGAAGAGCGGCGTGCTGACCACACGCCCCTCCTTATCGGCATCCAGTGACTCCTATAGGATTACACTGCGGTCGATCAGTACAGTTGGGTCTCTAGAGACCTATTCGGACGGACTTTATAGTCTATGGTCATTACTATCAGTAGTAATTCTGGCTTCTGAAATAGTAAACCAAATTAAGTTGTTAATGAAATACGTATGAGTTGCTCTTGTTTACAATGAAATAGGAACCTACGACATGTAATATCTTTGGCGTTTATAGCCCATTTGGGGGTGGAAGCTTCGACCATAAATATAATAGACTGGCCCTGACGTCATTTTCGTGGCCCAAACATCTCTGGGCTAAAGTCACGTGAATGTTGGCAAAACATGGTTGTTTCGTGTTTCGCTTATGCGAAACGCTCAGCGTTTTATCGGGGGAAATGGCATTACATTTCACGTGTAAGTGTTTCTATGATAGTGCAGATGCGTTTATTGAAATCTGCTGAAGTGAGTTTTATATGTTTTTTACACTTTAAATAGAGTATCACGTAAATTAAAGTGATGCCTGTAAAGTCAGACTCATATTACATTTTGGAAAGTATCTGTGATAATTCGGTTACAGAAGTAAGTATAACTGTTTCTCGTTCCCACTCATAGGTTCCCTAAGGATTAAAACCGAAGGCAGCTTTGGATAGAGGCCCTGAAACGGAAAAACTTTAAGCCATCTGCACATACGCGCCTTTGCTCGAAGCACTTCGAGGAGAAGTGTTTTGATAGGTTAGTTATTATTTACAATGTATATTTATAACTTATATTTACAGTGTCTGTCATTTTTAAACCTGATGTTTTTATAGGGCTAAGACTGAAGGGAATTGGCTAAGTAGTGATGCTATCCCGACACTTTTTGATTTTCCGGAGCATATGAAATCGAAGAGGCCTAAGCTCCGTAAATCACACACCAGAAGGCGTTCGTTAGATGATGCCTCGTCTTCTGAAATCTGTGCTTCCAATGCCTGTAAGTCTGAATGTTGTTAGAATGTGATAACTGCGAGTTAGTAAAATATTGTATTAGAATAGAACTGTAGCACGTTACGTTAAGTGCCATTTCGGACATGCTTTTTTTACAGTGACGTTACGCGATATGCAAACGAACACCACAAAAAACAAAAGTTTCAGGTATATTGGGTACCGTGAACAAATCCAGGTCAAATGTAGTTCTGGCATAACTTTTCGCAAATAAAAAAGTAATTTTTGTTGGAAGCGTTTGGCAGTCAATTGAGAAATGTGGGGAAAATACGATACAAACATGGGATGGCAGACCGCTGATTTGAAATCCCGCCACGTTTTGCCAACAGTCACGTGGTTTATGTTGGAGCCACACCAGCCCTATAGCTTCTGCACAGCAAGGCCAGTCTACTAGTATCTATGGTCGAAGGGTGGAAGTTACGAGGGGCGTTAGAAAAGTCCGTGCAATGTCCGAGAGATGGCAACACCGGCGCGTATCGCTGTCATGTTTAGTTAGTAGCATCTTTGGAAAAAACGCACACCAAGTTTCAGCCACATCGGTCTTTTTGTTTGTGTTTGGCATTTGTGTGAATCAACGAAGTCGAGTTATTGTCAAAAAATGGACGAAGAAGAATTTCATGTGGTAAAAATGCAAATGTCGTGTGACTAGGGCCTCCCGTCGGGTAGACAGCTCGCCGCGTGCAAGTCTTTCGATTTGACGCCACTTCGACGAATTGCACGTCGATGGGGATGAAATGGTGATGATTAGGACAACACAACACCCAGTCCCTGAGCGGAGTGGAACCCGGGCCCTTAGGACTGACATTTTGTCGTGCTGACCACTCGGCTGCCGGGGGCAGACATTTGGTGTGGTGATTAAACATTACTTTATGAAAGGCGAAACGCCTCAGGAGACTAAAGAGAAGCTTGATAAACATTACAGTGGCTCTGTGCCTTCGATTAGAACAGTATATAAGTAGTTTGAAAATTTGCGGAGTGGCCATGTGAGCACAAGTGATGCTGAACGTTCTGGACGCCCTGCGGAGGTTACGACTCCATAAATCATTGATAAAATCCATGATACGGAGATGGATGACAGAAGAGTTAAGGTGCGTGAGATTGCTAGTGCTGTGGGCATCTTGAGTGAACATTACATAATATTTTGCATAAATATTTGGACATGAGAAAGCTATCCGCAAGATGGTTTCCGCGATTGCTCACGCTTGACCGAAAACGGAATCGTGTGAAGTGTTGCAAGGATGGTTTGCAGCTGTTCGGGAAGAATCCGCAGGATTTTAAGTGCCGTTTCGTCACTGTGGATGAAACATGGATACATTACTATACTCCTGAGACCAAACAACAATCTAAACAATGGGTTACCAAGGGAGAATCTGCAACAGTCCTTCGGCTGGAAAGGTTATGGCGGCAGTCTTCTGGGATTTGCAAGGGATAATCCTCATCGACTATCGCGAAAAGGGTAAGACATTACAGATGAATATTATTCATCGTTATTGGACCGTCTGAAAACCGAGCTGCAAGAAATACGCCGGCGATTGGACCGCAAAAGTGTCCTGTTCCATCACGACAATGCACCAGCACACACCTCAGCAGTTGTGGTCGAAAAATTAATGGAAACAGGATTCCAACTCGTTTCATATCCTCCCTATTCTCCAGACTTGGCTCCCTCGGACTACTATTTGTTCCCCAGTTTGAAGAAATGGCTGGTGGGACAAAGATTTTATTCAGGCGACGAGGTTATTACAGCAACTAATGGCTATTTTGCGGACTTGGACAATTCCTATTATTCTGAAGGTATCAACAAATTAGAACAGCGTTGGACGAAATGTATAAGCTAAAAGGAGACTATGTCGAAAAATAAAAAAGGTTTACCCCAAACACGTAGTTTTTATTTTTGCACGGATTTTTCATATGCCCCTCGTAGTTAGTCAGATATTTATATGAGAAATAAAATAGGGAAAGAATGGAAAGCGATGGGTGACAATTCGTGACTTGCAGCCGCACAGGCATTGTGCTAATACAATGGCGAAGGTTGACAACTCGTGCTGGACCGGGACTCAGTCCCAGATTTATCGTTTCTCATGACCGGTTGCCTCAACAACATCTGCATTCCAGACACGCCCCCGACCGACTCAAATTTCCAAATCATCGCACGCTGCGTGCCTTGTTCACTAAACCACTGGTCGCAAATTATTAATTCTGGTAGGAGTTCGGTCGATATTAGTGCATCCGCACTGAAACTAACGCCAAGCGGTCGTCACGTTCTTTCGGAAATGTATGTTTCTGAGTGGTATCTGTTCTGTTGGACACGTCGGAATTTCCAAGCGGGAAATCCAGGTACCAGCCCCAGTCCTGCACAAGTTTTCACCTTTCGCAAATTATGTTACTACAATGACCCGTAGGCCCAGAAGTCAAGAGCTGCCACTCATCCCTTCCCTTTCTTTCCCCATTATCTATTTCATATGCACTGAAGTGCCGAAGAAACTGGTACAGGCATGCAAATTCAAATACAGAGAAATGTAAACAGGCAGAAGACTGCTCTGTGGTCGGCAACGCCTGTATAAGACAACAAGTGTCTGTCACTGTTGTTAGATCGGTCACTGCTGCTGCAATGGCACGTTATCAAGATTTCAGTGAGTTTCAACTTAGTGTTACAGTCGGCGCACAAGCAATGGGACGCAGCATCTCCGAGGTAGCGATGAAGTGGGAATTTTCCCGCACGACCATTTCACGAGTGTTCTGTGAATATCACGAATCCGGTAAAACATCAAATCACCGACATCGCTGCGGCCGGAAAAAGATCCTCCAAGAAAGGGACCAACGACGACTGAAGAAAAACGTTCAACGTGACAGAAATGCAACCGCTCCGCATATTGCTGCAGTTTTCAATGCTGGGCCACCATCAAGCGAAACATTCAACGAAACATCATTGATATGGGCTTTCGGAGCCGAAGACCTACTCGTGTACCCTTAATGACTGAACGACACAAAGCTTTACGCCTCGCCTGGGCCCTTCAACGCCGACATTGAACTGTTGATGACTGGAAACATGTTGCCTGGTTGGACCGAGTCTCGTTTCAAATTGTATCGAGCGGATGGACTTGTACGGGTATAGAGACAACCTCATGAATCCATGGACCCTGCATGTTAGCAGGAGACTGTTCAAGCTGGTGGAGGCCCAGTAATGATGTGGGGCGTGTGCAGTTGGAGTGATATGGGACCCCTGATAAACCTAGATAGGACTCTGACAGGTGATATGTACGTAAGCATCCATTTTTTTCGCCTGCATCCATTCATGTCCATTGGGCATTCAGACGGACTTGGGTAATTCCAGCAGGACAATGCAACATCCCACACTTCCAGTGTTGCTACAGAGTGGTTCGAGGAACACTCTTCTGAGCTTAAACACTTCCGCTGGCCACAAAACTTCCCAGACATTATTGAGCATATCTGGGATGCCCTGCAACGTGCTGTTCAGAAGAGATCTCCAGCCCCTCGTACTCTTACGAATTTTTGGACAGCCTTGCAGGATTCATAGTGTCAGTCCCCTCCAGCACTATTTCAGATACTAGCCATGACACGTCGTGTTGCGGCACTTCTGGTGCTCGCGGGGGCCCTGCACGATATTAGGCAGGTGTAGCAGGTTTCTAGCTCTTCAGTGTAAATGAAAGCACAAACTGCGTCAGAGGACGTAGACTACCATTTCATGTACAAATAACGATCTCATCTCAAGACTACTGATAAAGACATCCCACTTGGGCTCCTTGCTTCTCCCAATCCCTCTCCCGTATGGAACCACCAGGAATTGATCAAAGTCACCAATGGGAGAATATCGTAACCAATTTTATCATGCGATATAAAAAAGGCGGCAACTGCCTCCCCTCCCATATGAGTGTCATGCACGTTCGTCTTTTTTAACTGGGACACTTCTGTGGGAGGGGTTACTCACGAGCTGTAGAACATGGGGAGATGTGTGTCAACTTGTTAATCACAAATTATGTTAAGTCACGTCAACTGAGTAGTGTTCGGTGACATCGATAGTACGTGACACCACTAGAGGCCACAATCTGGCAGATATGTAATTACTCTCATTTTTACGCATTTTTTCATATTTTCCTATTTTATAACTGGATGCAGTCAGGAGCACGGGGAGAGATTGAATCTATTTGTTTGTAACAAATTACGTCACTCTGGGTGTACTTGTTTAATATTTCGAGGCAGCAGCAGACGCCAAAACAAGGGAGATAATATATAAGTGCTCTCAGTTATACGTATTTTAAGTATTTTCCACAATTCTAGATATTTTTACAGGGTTTTCGACAATTTTAAATATTTTGTCCAATAAACTAAGACTGTTGCCGAAGCTTATTAGATGTCATGATGTTCTCAGGCAATCGCAATGCAGAATTAGATATTGCTGATACTGAGGCACATCTACTCTACTTCATTTTTCATCACTAGACTCACTCTGTAGCACAGGGCAGGCTGTGTGTATTTGTTTATAACAAATTACGTCACTCTAGATCAAGTTGTTAATACCAATATTACGTGGTACCTGCAGAGACCTCACCTAGGCAGATATGTAAGTGCCCTCAGTTTCACATATTTCCTTAATCTGACTTTTTTTTTATTGAGTTTTCCACAATTTTGCGTATTTGGTCCAATAAGGGAGGGCTATCGTCGACGTCGCGTCTTCGTCATGATGCCCTCAGCACGGGCCCGATTTATGTATCATAAACTAGTGCTAAAAACGGCCATGTTGCTAGAAATAGTGACGTCATAGAGAATTCTATAAGCCAAAGATATTCTGTCAGAAATACCACACTACATTACTAGATTATGTGACGTCGCAGTAAAATTCTGATGTCTAAAACCAAAGATAGTGTATTTGTAGCATACTTCGAAACAGAGTCGTGCAGTACCTACACCTACTCCAAGGAAAGTAATATCGCCTGCTGGAGGGTAGAGCCCCCCCCCCCCCCCCCCCTCAGACATCGACGTCATGGTGATGGTGTACAGCGATTACCGAGAAAGTTTCGGTTGGTGCCTAACACTGATGACCGAAATCTCCCTCCCGCGGTAATAACGGCAAGCAGAGCCCAAGATGTAGGTGGAAGTATTGAAGACTGGAACACACCTGGACTACGAGGAAATCCTCACCTGTATTCGATACGGTATGGATACCCTCGTACGACCGTGGCCACCAGTTCACGAACGGGAGTGCTCCACATGTGTGCCTAGCACTAAGCTAAACCATCTGCCCAGGTGTGGTAGAGAAATTTGCACAGTGCAAGTGAATTACCTCCGACTCAGTAGCTGTCACAAATGCTGCCTAATTGTCCAGGGAGAGGGCGTCCCCCCACAGCAAAACCTGTCGTAATTTGTCGATGCGTTTGCTAATGGTGTAAGCGCCAAGAACATCTCTAACCACCGCCGTTTCTCTCTGGGCCAATCATAAACATATCGCCTCCTGTTCAACCGTCACGCTTTTCAAACTAAAGTGGATGACTCCATTTTTAGTTAGGCGGCCTCGCAGGTACGACGGAGACTCGTAACAAAATAAACCCTGCAAATTTCCTGGTGTCCAAACTGAAAGCAACAAACCGCTATTTCCCTGCCCTGTGTTTAATCCACGATATAATCGTATTAGCTGTCAACAGATGTCTGTATGATCGTGTTCTGCACGGAAGATGGCATTCCGGCCAACGATCACGTCAGGGCACCTATGTGAGGTAGTGTTTGCCGGGAAGCCCCACACCCACAATCACAGTGTACACACAGACGGTGCAGTATGTCACAGATAAGATCCCTACCAGACTTTTTACGGTGTAGAGCCGTAGAAAGCAGGGAAGCAGGACAGTCCCAAACTGATGTGACCCGATGGCTTAATGGGAATCGTTCTGTTGTTTCTCCGGTGTGGAGGCTTATAGAGAACGAAACTGTACCTAAGACCACGGCAGGGCTGACCACATGTCTCTTCAGAAGAGAGGGCCGTTATTTGACTGTACGGGTACGACAGTACCGCCTTAGTACTGTACGGGAACTGGCACGTGAGCTCGCAGTATCCACTGGACGTGTTGTATCGAGGCGAACGGCATGCAGAAGGCTTCGACAGAGTGGTCTTTATTGTTGGACGCATGCTGTACGTCTTCCTCTGACACGTCTTCATTGTAGGGATCGTCTAGAGTGGAGTCATCAAAATTCTACCTGGACGGTCGAACAGTGGGCCAATGCTGTTTCCACAGATTGACTCACAGAGTGATTCTCGATGGATTGTGGAATGTGGAACACAATTTCGGGATTCAAACATTGAGGCAAGAAACCGAAATCGAGGAGGATCCCTAATGGTGCGGGCAGGGATTGTGTTTACCACACGAACCCCTCTTCACGAAATTGTATGGGTGAGTCAGCAAGGTTTAACTGATGTCAGGTGTCGTGAGGAGATCTTGGGACCTCACTTACGGTTGCTGCGAGGTGCTTTGGGCCCAGACGTCGTACTGATGGACGATAATGCTCGACCTCAAAGAGCACAGGTGGTTGATGTTTTCTTGGAATGGAAGATACTGCACGCATGTGGGGCCTCATTTGAATCCCATAGAGGATGTGTGGTATCCACTAGAGAGACGGCTTGCATCACGTCACCATCCACCAGCCACTCTCCAAGACTACGAGCAGCTCTGCAGGAGGAATGGGCGTTACTGCCTCAACATGAGAATGACGACATCATTGACAGCATGACCCGTCGTTCTGAGCCCTGTATTGCTGCCAGAGGTGGTCACACACCATGCAGAACACATTGACCAGTTGTCGGAATGAGAGTGCAAATCCGTTAAGTTGGAAAAGACGAAGAACTTTTCTGTCTATCGCTACGCATGTTGCAGGTGTATGCATTCTATATTCATTACATTGTTTCTGTTTTGTGGCAAAATAAACGTAACTTTGCACAATTTCCTTTTGTTACTTTATTTTAGAGACCAGAATACACTCCTGGAAATTGAAATAAGAACACCGTGAATTCATTGTCCCAGGAAGGGGAAACTTTATTGACACATTCCTGGGGTCAGATACATCACATGATCACACTGACAGAACCACAGGCACATAGACACAGGCAACAGAGCATGCACAATGTCGGCACTAGTACAGTGTATATCCACCTTTCGCAGCAATGCAGGCTGCTATTCTCCCATAGAGACGATCTTAGAGATGCTAGATGTAGTCCTGTGGAACGGCTTGCCGTGCCATTTCCACCTGGCGCCTCAGTTGGACCAGCGTTCGTGCTGGACGTGCAGACCGCGTGAGACGACGCTTCATCCAGTCCCAAACATGCTCAATGGGGGACAGATCCGGAGATCTTGCTGGCCAGGGTAGTTGACTTACACCTTCTAGAGCACGTTGGGTGGCACGGGGTACATGCGGACGTGCACTGTCCTGTTGGAACAGCAAGTTCCCTTGCCGGTCTAGGAATGGTAGAACGATGGGTTCGATGACGGTTTGGATGTACCATGCACTATTCAGTGTCCCCTCGACGATCACCAGTGGTGTACGGCCAGTGTAGGAGATCGCTCCCCACACCATGATGCTGGGTGTTGGCCCTGTGTGCCTCGGTCGTATGCAGTCCTGATTGTGGCGCTCACCTGCACGGCGCCAAACACGCATACGACCATCATTGGCACCAAGGCAGAAGCGACTCTCATCGCTGAAGACGACACGTCTCCATTCGTCCCTCCATTCACGCCTGTCGCGACACAACTGGAGGCGGGCTGCACGATGTTGGGGCGTGAGCGGAAGATGGCCTAACGGTGTGCGGGACCGTAGCCCAGCTTCGTGGAGACGGTTGCGAATGGTCCTCGCCGATACCCCAGGAGCAACGGTGTCCCTAATTTGCTGGGAAGTGGCGGTGCGGTCCCCTACGGCACTGCGTAGGATCCTACGGTCTTGGCGTGCATCCGTGCGTCGCTGCGGTCCGGTCCCAGGTCGACGGGTACGTGCACCTTCCGCCGACCACTGGCGACAACATCGATGTACTGTGGAGACCTCACGCCCCACGTGTTGAGCAATTCGGCGGTACGTCCACCCGGCCTCCCGCATGCCCACTATACGCCCTCGTTCAAAGTCCGTCAACTGCACATACGGTTCACGTCCACGCTGTCGCGGCATGCTACCAGTGTTAAAGACTGCGATGGAGCTCCGTATGCCACGGCAAACTGGCTGACACTGACGGCGGCGGTGCACAAATGCTGCGCAGCTAGCGCCATTCGACGGCCAACACCGCGGTTCCTGGTGTGTCCGCTGTGCCGTGCGTGTGATCATTGCTTGTACAGCCCTCTCGCAGTGTCCGGAGCAAGTATGGTGGGTCTGACACACCGGTGTCAATGTGTTCTTTTTTCCATTTCCAGGAGTGTATATGCTATATGCAGTACATAAGCCTCGTATATTAACCACGGTATATCACAGTATTGTGTATTGCACAATTTCCTTTTGTTACTTTATTTTAGAGCCCAGAATATATGCTACAAATGGCTCTGAGCACTATGGGACTCAACTGCTGAGGTCATTAGTCCCCTAGAACTTAGAACTAGTTAGACCTAACTAACCTAAGGACATCACACACATCCATGCCCGAGGCAGGATTCGAACCTGCGACCGTAGCGGTCTTGCGGTTCCAGACTGCAACGCCTTTAACCGCACGGCCACTTCGGCCGGCTATATGCTACATGCAGTACATAAGCCTCGTATATTAACCACGGAAAATCAGAGTATTGTGTATAACTGAGACTGATCCTTTTAATTCGAAAGCCACACGCTACACAGTCAGCACACTCCCGTATTTGTTATAAAAACTTACCTGTGAATTAATAATGGATATCCCTCAAATGACGAGAGGACTGCTGCAATAGGCTCCACCCCCCCCCCCCACCTCCTCATTATATGTGATCCGTAGCACAAACATCGAGGAAAAAAATTTAGTGACAATATACAATTCTAGCACCAGGATGACGGCAGGCGAGATCTGCCAGACAAGTAACTCTTGCAATATTTACGTCATTACAAGGCACGTAAATAGATGCAGAGAGAGTCATATACGACATGGCCACACGCAAACGAGACAGAGAAATGGTCACAGTGCAGCAGAAAAGAAATCAACTCTTCCTGTATAGGAAGTCATAGACTATAAAACGCGACCTTAGAAATCGAGCACCATATACCGATAAGCGTATCTACGAAAGACGAATTACCAACATTATTAAGAAAATGCGAACAACAGAAGCACAATAATAGATGGAAAAAACGGGTCGCACGTACCTGATAACAGTGCAGTCAGCAGCGTGTTTATGGCGAGAAGATGTATGTCTCTGTCAACTCAGGGCCGTTATTCCTGCAGAAGCCACTGTGGGCCTGCAGACAGACGGGCAACATCTCTCTCGCACGTCCCAGAGGGAGAGCCATCTCATTGGCTAGAAGTAACAGCGGGAAAAGCCGTGCGCAAACGGAGAGATGGGGGGAATCGCCGAAGAGTAACGATCCAAATTTGTTTTCCAAAGGCTTTCGTCTTACAAGTAGCACCGCCCCGGGCGCAGTGCGGCAGCTGAAACAGCAGCCGAGGATCGCCCGCGAGACGCCTGTCTGAGCGCAAGCAGGCGATTGATAATGACGACAGTGTGTGCCACTTGGCGAAGACCAGTAACAGCCAGAGGAAAGGAAAGGTACTGAAATTAATTTATGTTACACCCCTGTGAGTTGCTGCATATGGTCTTATTAATAAAAAAAAATCATCAAAAATCATCATTTAGTAGCAAAAACACTCCATACCTGTACTCGTTACATTAATATCAGCAGATGTTGGGCTTTAGTATTGTACCACGAATCCGCCTCTCACAAATCATTAGACCTTCGTCAACACGATGTTGCCGAAGATGACCATAAATCACGAGTCTAACACTTCTGACAAAGGAACCTCCCCATCGCACCCCCCTCAGATTTAGTTATAGGTTGACACAGTGGATATGTCTTGAAAAACTGAACACAGATCAATCGAGAAAACAGGAAGAAGTTGTGTGGAACTATGGAAAAAATAAGCAAACTATAAAAACTGAGTAGTCCATGCGCAAGACAGGCAACATAAAGGATAGTCTGAGCTCAGTTGCGCCGTGGTCCCGTGGTTAGCGTGAGCAACTGCGGAACGAGAGGTCCTTTGTTCAAGTCTTCCCTCGTGTGAAAAGTTACCTTTCTTTATTTTCGCAAAGTTATGGTCCGTCCGTTCGTTCAATGACGTCACTGTAATAAGTTTAGTGTCTGTGTTTTGCGACCGCACCGAAAAACCGTGCGATTAGTAGACGAAAGGACGTGCCTCTCCAATTGGAACCGAAAACATTTGATCGCGAGGACATAGGTCAACCGATTCCTCCACAGGAAAACACGTCTGATATATTCTATACGACACTGGTGACGGCATGTGCGTCACATGACAGGAATATGTTGTCGACCCACCCAACTTGCACACTTGGCGAATTGGTAAAAAGATTCTTCTACCTTGCCCGATTTAGGTTTTCTTGTGAATGTGATAATCACTCCCAAAAAAGTGATAAAAACACACATAAACTGCAGCAAATGAATGCAACAGTTTTACAGTCGCCCAGGTTTCCCTGTGCTCTGTCAAAACATATGTTTTTAACGTTTTCAAATTTTTCCGTGTGTAGACCGTCAAATCCATCGGACGGACGGTCGGACAATAATAACTGTCTGAAAATAGAAGATCAAACTTTTCAATCGAGAGAAGACTTGAACCAAGGACTTCCCGTTCCGCAGCTGCTCACGCTAACCAAGGGACCACGGCTCTCCTGAACTCACCCTATCCTTTATGTCGCGTATCTTGCGCATGGACTACTCAGTTTGCATATTTTGCTTATTTTTTTCATGGTTCCACACAACTTCTTCCTGTTTTCTCGATTGGTCTGTGTTCAGTTTTTCAAGGCCTATCCACTGTGCCAACTTTTAACTAAATCTGAGGGGGGGGGGGGGGGTGCGATGGGAAGGTTCCCTTGTGAGAGTAACGGTTGCAGAGTGTATGTGCGATGTGATATTTTATAACTTCGATTGAACTGCAGATAAACGTCCTGCGAAAAATATGCAGTAACTTGGGTCACTTTTGCCATCGCGATGGGGCATTATAAAAGCGTTCTGCGATGTATGTCGTGTTACATCACAAGGCAGACTCATACACTGTTTCGTGCAAAGAAGAAGAAAGAGGAAGGATCAGCCAAAGTGTTTTATAAGTCTGCTGACCAGCTAGATAGACCTAGTGAGCCTTTTGTCTCACATTGTTTTATATTGTAGGTCCTGACTGTCTTCTATAAGTGGAGTATCGAGGTATTACATCCTACCATAATCGAACAATCTATTAAAACTACAGTTTTCCACAACACGTATACATCAAGTTAAAATATCAGACGTATTCGAATTTTTGAATTCACCACCACAAAAGCCGTCACGATCAATTCCTTCTGAGCTAATGTAGTTTTATCCACCTGCAGTAGACAAATTGCGGAAAGATCTCTGTAACTTTAATTGGTCTGGTCGACAAGAAATGTCTCTTATACGTATCAGGAAAGCATAGTTTATTCTCTATCGCCAATCTAGTGCAGATGCGTAGCTGCTCTTTCCGGTCCCAGATTTACCTCCACTATAATTTCCCATACTTAATTGCTTACAATGAATAGACAGTCATTTGGATGTGCAACATAGAATACCACCAAGATACAGACTATAATACTGCTGTCAGATTTCGTTCGGCCTTTTCCGCAGCCCTTTATCAGTAGAGTCTGGTGGGGGTGGACGTGCTTGCACTCAGTCATAGTTAGAGGGTTGCCCAAAAAGTAATGCACCGATTTTCTTTCTTCGACAATTCTTTATTGAACAGAATGAGAATTACACACACGAAAGAATGGTGTTTCATCCACACATCCTATTTTTCCACGTAATCTCCATCCCATTTTGTGGGCTTCTCCAGC
Organism: Schistocerca cancellata; assembly: GCF_023864275.1. Lineage (NCBI taxonomy): Eukaryota > Metazoa > Arthropoda > Insecta > Orthoptera > Acrididae > Schistocerca > Schistocerca cancellata. Next base: position 505,361,168 of record NC_064634.1, on the reverse strand, counting down.
GCGAAACAAGGGCGTGTTTACCCTGTCGGTACCAATCCTTGTCCTGGTGGCGGAGCCAGTGCTTCACTGTGTGAGTCACCTCCTCATCATCCTCAAAATGTCTTCCACGAATGGCATCCTTTAATCCGTCGTCGACAATGACAACATCACCTCGCTGTAACATATCAGGTGTGATCCATGGAAGGTCTCCCTGACCGCTGGAAATCGTTGAGCTCCTCCGAACCGCCTTCTGATGACCTCACCATCCACCTAACTGCACTTCTGTCGACAGCTGATGCTCCATTTGCACAAGCGTTTGTGAATTTTCCCCACAGTTTCTTTCTGTGCAGTGAGAAATTCAATGACGGCATGTTGCTTGTAACGTACATCACCAACAGACGCCATTTTGAAACTGTCCTGCAGCCACGCTATCTGTCGGAAGTGACGGAAACTTGGCGCGCTCACTCAGGAGGCTTCAAGTATTACGTACGTAACTTTTCACAATCGTAGCATTGTTTTCGGCTGAGAAAAGAAATACAGTGCATTACTTTCTGGGCAACCCTCGTACATTACTTCTAAGTTGGCGGTGGCCTGATCCAGTCGAAAGTCTGCAAGAGCGCAAGTAAGTGAACATATAACACCGCCTTATAGACGACTGTGACCACCAGATTCACAACAGTCGCAGACGCACAGCTTTCTCACAGGACTACGTTGAAACCATGAGTCAAGACAGACAGTAAGGTGGAGTATTTATTCACTTCCAAAAAAGCATATTACTCATTATTTGAAGTACGATCGTATGTATTATCAATCGAAACCTTTCACTCGCCGGCCGTTATAGGCGGTTATAGGCGCTACAGTCTGGAACCGCGCGACCGCTACGGTCGCAGGTTCGAATCCTGCCTCGGTCATGGATGTGTGTGATGTCCTTAGGTTAGTTAGGTTTAAGTAGTTCTAAGTTCTAGCGGACTGATGTCCTCAGAAGTTAAGTCCCGTAGTTCTCAGAGCCATTCGAATCATTTTTGAACCTTTCACTCTATTAAGGATTGCTTGACAAGGAGGACATAGCTTATTATCTCGAATGGAGAGTAATCGACAAATGTAGAAGAAAGTTGAGGTGTCGCCCCCAAGCAAGTGTCTCCGTACCCTTGCTGTTCATGTTGCAAATTAACGACCTTTTAGACAATAGCAACAGTAACCTAACACTTTTTGCAGATGTTACAGTTATCTGTAGTGAAGTATTTTCAGAAGAGAAGCTGTACAAAATATTCAAATTGATCTTTATAAGTCCTGACTGCCGTGCAAAGTTTGGCAATCTAACGAACGATACTTTGAGACTAAAAAAACAAATCGGTGTTAACAGCAGAATATCATAGTACTAAAATGTAACACTAGCAATGTGGGGAAAAAGGCAATATTTCATTTTAGGTCAAACATTTTGGTAAATATACGCAACATAACAATGAAAAATCCTGATTAATTGCAGATGGAAAACTGGAGAAAGAAACAGCTGTACTGAAAATGTCAGACAGTTGCATAAAAAAACTGTTTTCAAATCAACATTGTCAAAAGCTTTCTCCAAACATACAAACTCCATAGTCTTCGATTTTTCTTTCTTTGAAGGCAATTCATTGGGTTGGTATTCGTTACCAACTGATCTTCCCTAATGTTCGTTTCTACAAGTTTTTCCACTTTTTCGTAAATATTGTATTTCAGTATTTTGCAACCATGACTTATTAAATCGATGGTTCAGCAATATTTTTCCTTGTAATCAGGCCTTCAGTATGACTGTGCATATGCACAAACCTAACAGATTTGTATGAGCTGATAGATCCCCAATGTGCTGCAAGGACCATCCTCACACAGCGAGTGGATGCTGGCCTTGGAGCGCCCAGCGTGCTGGCACGTTCCACCCACCCCTGCAGCAGCCAGGGTCACGCCCACCCGCAATCTGCTCCTGTGGCAGATACGGCCACGCCCACACTGCAGCAGCCACCGCAGCAGACAGAGCCGCACCCACATGCCACCTTTTCCCACAGCAGGTAAGATCGTGCCCACACACCACAGGGACATGCCCACATGCCACCTACCCCCAATGGCAGATGGGGCCATGCACACACGTCACCTGCCCCTGCAGTGAACAGGGCCACGCCCATACACCATACGCCCCACTGGTTGATGGGGCCGTGCCCACACACCAGCTAATCCCATGACAGTCAGGGCCACACCCACACACCACGCCCTCACACATCTGACTCACCTGCGAGGCCCCTCGACACTCTTCACCACTTGTCAGATCAGCATCTGACATTTTATTCACAGCTACCATGATGTTTTGTGCTGCTATGGTCATTAGTATGAAGACTGGTTTGATGCAGCTCTCCACGCTATCGTGTGCAAGCCTCTTCATGTCCGAATAACTGCTACACCCTACACCCATTTCAACCTTCTCACTGTATTCATAAACTCAGTCTTCAATTATTATCCTCGCTACCAATTCCCTACACACAAGAGTCACAAATTTTTGATGTCTCACGATGTGTCTCATCAATCAATTCCTTTATTTGCTCAAATTAGATTTAGAACCTCCCTGAACTTTAATTTCCACTCCAAATTAGTCGTTTGTTTTGTATTACTGCTTCCTCCATATACAGATTGAATTATACTGTGGATAGACTAGAATACTGAGTCCATTCTCTACCACTGCTTCCATTGCATATTGTCACGTAGAAGAGGGTGTAATTAGATGATGACGAACACTACGTTCACTTAACAAAGGTTTATTCAGGACTTGCACATACAAGAGCATAGAGCGAACTGCCTCTGGCGAGAACGCATACAGTGTATATACAGCTACAGAACTTTCCAGTAGAATGATCCTTTACATTTGTGTATACTTCTAGAATGTACTCGAACCGAATATAGAAATTAAAATTGTACAGTCCAGGTTTTGAACTCACGACCCTCCAAGCAACAGTTTAGTATCATAACCACTACACCACTTTTTTTTTCTTTCATCCATCTGAGCTTGGTTTGCTGAAGAAACGTGTCAGGAAGAGGCAGTTGGGGACAAGGGCCTGGCCACGATCCCCCCCCCCCCCCTCTGTCCGATGCCTTTCCCTGATGTTCTACTTCACCACAATTTCTTAACTTGTGGTGCAGTTTAACTTTCTTTTTTTTTCTTTTTTAGTTTTTTTGTTTTTTGTGTTGTCCACGTGAGTTACCAGATTTGGAGAAACCGATAATATCTTCTTCACAAAAAAAAAAAAAAAAAATCGGAAGAAAGAAAATAAATACATAAATTTCTCCTCTTTCTGTTGCCCCACCGCATGTAGAATTAAATAGGCTTCTTCATGTGAAACGAGTAGATCCCATCTCTCTTTCATTTCACCAATGTTATTTAATAATACTTAATGACATTTTAAGTGAGGAATATAAAAAGAAACTTTTGCACTTTTGAAAAATAAAACTGATCATTCAATATGAAGGGAAAGTAAAAGGACTGCCCTTCTTTGTAAAAAAAATACTTGATTTTTATTAACCTATGCCACTGCAATGCTACTACCCAAATTTACTGTATTATTATTAGACCATGCGGCATCGGACTTCCGGAAAGCGGCTCTCACGTGTAATAGGTTTGAATAGACACCCTATGGTGATCCAACTACTACACGGAATTTTTGGAATAAATAATGGTAATCGCGCGTAACCAACTTATTTTTACGTCTATATTTGATTATTAGTAGCACTGATAATCTCTTTGAAGTGACTGAACAGGGAGCACTTAATTCTGTACGTTTGATATTTCCTAGCAGGAGGACATTATTCATTTAAAACACTACCACAGCCTGAAATCGTTTCACAATACATAAACACATATGATAAACACTTCAACTTGTTTTAGGTTAATGTAAACTACACAAATTGTAATTACTGAATTAATGTTATTGAGCTTGCATTGTGCTGAAGGCACAATGTGTACTGTGGTGGCAGCAATTTCCTTGAACGCTTAATTAAAGAACAATATAGATCTGCTTGTCAATATAGTTACTGAAAACACTAATTGAGAATCACGTTGCTCTGACAGAACCGGGTAATTTTTGACTATGGCAATGTACTGAAAAGCCACCACATCGAGCTGGATAGTAATTAAGTACCTGGCATCTTCCATCCGTTGCATGAAGCGGCGTCTGCTGGCAATTTCGGCGTTAATCCCGACTATTTTCTCTTGCAATATAGCTACGCCGATACTCACGCACTATAACTTTTCACTGATGTTGCAGCACATAGAAATCACTGGATATGGGGTAATAACGAACTATTTACTTTATATAATTAATTACACTCAGGGAATGCAATTTCAACCATAAAATTATTATTGCCTCCAAACTTTACACACTGTAGAGAACTTGGTTTGACTATTACACAAACTGATTTTCAGAATATAAATGTACTGGCAATGGCGTCGGTATAACCACCACTGTTCATAATAATACTCCTGTATGATAACTTCTAGTTCGTTGCTACCGAAGTGAGGTCACCAATGGACCTCATCAGTTATTGAGATCACAATAGGCCGTTGGATGCGGCTACTGGTCCCTTCACACTTCGCCGTTGGCACAAGCAACTCGTCGCAATTAATGCAGCATTGCACCATGCAGTGCCATGTACCCCAGAGCGGGAAACCGTACTGTTTTGCCGCTCACAGCCCATCTCCGTCGAAATACCGCGTCTTACAAGCCCTCGTGTCCATTTAGCTTCTAGCCATACGATAAACGAAGTCCATATCTGTTTTCAGCTCACTTCTAAATGGTCTATTAGCAACGTTACCGTAGCACACACCGGCAGTCACTTTTACGCCACTTAACACTTGTTCTGCCTCAGAGCTACGCCAACTTACTTCTACCGCCAATATTACGCGACAACCTGTACACTGTTCTCATTCTCGGGTATTCCCCACACACCTAAACATTATTTTACATTACGCTAAGTTCTCTATTTACAATTAAACATACCATAGCATTACAATATTCAATTACAGTCATTTTCATATGTTAAAGTAATATTACATGTTTATTTTTACTACACAATACAATATTATTTAGTTTAATTCTTTTGTTATATCGTTGTCAGCGTGCAGCACAAGCCAGACACTGTCTCCCGCATAGCGTTCTTTAATTTAGCTGCCACCTGGCGGAAGCACTTCCACTTTGCCTTCGATTCTGGCCCACAGATGGCATAAGCGTCCACTTTCTCTACCATTGCGTCTTGACTATGCCTGGCCTTCACTAAATGCCACATTGTCACATTACACCATGCTTTTCAAATATCACGGCTAGCATGTTACTGAAGTGCTTTTTCTCGTCGCTTATTTGTATTTTTCTCCATCTATTAATTTCCATGTAAGAGTGGAAACTTGTTGGGTTGTTGACATAACAACCACATAATCGTGTTATTTTTGGTTGCCAGATAGAAGGCTGTATCGGGCCACAGGAGTATCTCCGGCGTGTACGCTGTTTCGGAATTTCTGGTGAATACAGCGAGTCTTTTCCTCACCCATGTCCAGTTGTGGATGTGTCCACTACAGGTGAATCTGTGGAGCAGCGAGTCAGTCAGCCCACACTTAAGGTTCAAAATGGATCAAATGGCTCTGAGCACTATGGCACTTAACATCTATGGTCATCAGTCCCCTAGAACTTAGAACTACTTAAACCTAACTAACCTAAGGACATCACACAACACCCAGTCATCACGAGGCAGAGAAAATCCCTGACCCCACCGGGAATCGAACCCGGGAACCTGAGCGTGGGAAGCGAGAACGCTACCGCACGACCATGAGCGGCGGACCCACACTTAAGGTGAGCTGGAACGATGGAAATGACGAAATTAACGTTTTTTTTGTTTTTTATTATAAAATTACTTGGAGTTTCCTGAATAAAACAAATCAAGTTTCACTCTTCTTAGTGAATTCTAAGTGTGTTTTTCATCCCTGCAAATTTGACACGCTGCGCAAACGGTTGTAGCGACTTGGTGTGTCACCTCTGACAGCGCCGCTCGCTGGCTGCAAGCAGGGTATCTTTGCGGAATTAGATAGTGTTTTGTTTTCCAACGTTTGCTTCACAACATTCACTATGTTCGTCCTTGGTATTGCCTTTATATCTACAATGTTTTGAGAGAATAGCAATATCAATTACTTTGCACCTGTCTCCACTGGCAGGTGTCACAACTCCATTTAGAGATTTATGACCTCTACGTTTCCACGATCCATTGTATTATGGTATTATGGGTGTGCAATTAGGAAAATACAAGAAGCATTGAGCATATGAGGAGAGCAGTATGGGCATTATTTTTTCATAATGCACCAACAAATGAGCACCCACAACATGCACTGTGCCCCACAGGTAAACGGTGTAAGTACCAATCAGGAAAAGAATATGCCCATAAAAACAGTTTGCCAAATGCTGTAATTAAGCCCATATTCAGAGATTTGTCACAGCCAAGTTTACGGGTAAAGTGTTTACATGGGAAAACACAAAATCCAAATGAAAGTGTAAATAATTTAATTTGAATTAGGATTCCCAAAAGAGTGTTTGTACAGATAAAACATTGTATTTTGGAGTGTATGATGCAGTGGCAACATACAGTGAAGGAAACATTATCAAATGTGATATGCTGTAACGTTTAGGTTTCCAACCAGGACACAACAGCATTTCCACAATGCGCCTAATTGATGAAGAAAGACTAAGAGGTGCAGGAAGAAGACTCAAAAGCCTACAACATGCAGCAAAAGGGAAGGAAAGACCAGTGAAAATGAAACTAACACTGGAAAAAGAAGAGGATGCCATCATAACAGGGGGCAGGACTCTATTGAAAAACTTTGGAAGCCATATCCCGTAAGTTTAAAATTTTCGTCTTTGAGGAACATTTTCTCAAAAACTGCTAACAATTTTGTAAATCAATGAAATTTATACACAGTATTGTTTACTTCTTTTCCTTTATTTTTATAACAAATTGTAAAAAATATTGTATAATTCAAGTGTTATAGAAGAAAAAGTGCAAAATTTTAGAGAAAAAATAAGCATCTGTTTAAAAAAATTGTAAAACAAACACCAATAAATGTTTCTTAACATGGCATTATAACTTTGTAGAGAAATATTCACTGAACATGTAGTCCAAATTTCAGAGCAATATGTTTAATGGTTTTAGAAAAAGTGTTTCTTCTATTTGTTAAAATTAACACGGAGGAGATGGATCGTTCTGGCTCCCTGTAAGGCATCTGTATGTGTTACTGACGCCGAAGCGATGAAGCTTCTCGTTGGTCGGTATGAGTTCGTTGACCACTCGGTACCACGCGGACGAGACTTCTGATGTATGGATCTTCAGGTGCAGGGTGCTCCAAACCGTTGTCAGCTGACATTTGCGTGCTTATGAGTGATGTTGTTAGGCTTGTCCGTCTTTTGCCGATATCGAATTATTTTCGTTGTACTTAAAGAAGCGGTTCTCATGGTACTGTCCTCTAAGTAGCTCATCTCAAGATAGAACATGTGAATATGTTTGAGATGGAAGTTGATGATATTCTGGATATTAAATGGCGGGTACGTTCTTTTAGGTCTAAGTATGGCGAAAAGCTTAGCTGTGATAGTGTTTGGATTCTTATTTATTATACTTTTAATTCTTTTGAGATACAATGGAGTGGCTTTCCTATTTAAATCAATTAATTCGAGACCCCCTGTCAATCGTTATTAGGTGATAGTAGCATACGAGGTGTGGCTAGAAAAAAACCGGACTAGTACTGGTGAAACAATAAAACGAATGCAATAAGGCTGAAAGTCGCGTGGCCTGACACGTGACTCTCGCTCCGCCTACTGCTCGAGTTTCATCTGCCTCCTGCACTCAGTCTGCCCGTGGCGTCTGTTTTAAGTAGTTGACGTTTTGTCTGTGCGTCGGAAAATGTTGAGTGTACAGAAAGAACAGCGTGTTAACATCAAATTTTGTTTCAAACTAGGAAAATCTGCAAGTGAAACGTTTGTAATGTTACAACAAGTGTACGGCGATGATTGTTTATCGCAAACACAAGTGTTTGAGTGGTTTAAACGATTTAAAGATGGCCGCGAAGACACCAGTGATGACACTCGCACTGGCAGACCATTGTCAGCAAAAACTGATGCAAACATTGAAAAAATCGGTAAACTTGTTCGACAAGATCGCCGTTTAACAATCAGAGCAGTGTCTGAGTTAACAGGAGTTGACAAGGAAAGTGTTAGGCAGATTCTTCATGAAAGTTTCAACATGGTCAAAGTGTGTTCAAAAATGGTTCCAAAGTGTCTCACAATTGAACAGAAGGAACGCCGAAGAATTATTTGTTCTGACATCCTGGAAAACATGACAAAATGTTATTACTTGCGATGAATCGTGGTTTTTTACTTACGATCCCGAAACTAAACGCCAATCGATACATTGTAAAACTACTGGTTCTCCACGACAAAAAAAAGCACGAATGTCAAAATCGAAATTCAAGGCAATGATGATTGTTTTTTTTTTTTTGACATCAAAGGGATTGTGCACATTGATTGGGTACCAGAGGGACAAACAGTGAATCAGCATTACTACATTAGCGTCCTGGCTACCCTACGTGAGCGAGTACGGAAAAACGGAACGATTTGTGGAGAAAAAAGTCATGGATCCTTCACCGAGACAATGCCCCAGCTCACAGTGCGTTGTCAGTGAAGACGTTTTTGGCAAAACACAACATTCCCATCTTAGATCATCCACCCTACTCACCTGATTTGGCCCCCTGTGACTTTTTTCTTTTCCCTAAAGTCAAGTCAGCTTTGAAAGGAACTAGATTTGAGACTGTTGAAGCAGTAAAAGAAAAAGCGACGGAAGTAATGTATGGACTTACCGAAAATGATCTGCAGCATTGCTATGAACACTGGAAAATTCGTATGGAGCGATGTAGAGGCCGAGGAGGAGAGTACATTGAAGGAGATAACATGAAATTGTAAATAAATGTAAATAAATGTTTTTTCCAGCATCAGTCCGGTTTTTTTCTAGCCGCACCTCGTAAGTTAGTTTGAAGATATGCCCTCTCCATACATATCTGGCTGCAAGCTGCATTGCCTTCCTCGTTTGCATCTTGGAAATGGGAAAGACCTGAGCCACATAGTATGCTTTGGAGAAATGATAGGTGTTAACATTTCTTACTGCTTCAATTATATTCACTGATCACCAGCAAGCTTCTAAAGTGGTGCCATGCATTTTGTTGATGGTCGCTCTCCAGTTCCTTGTCGCCATTTTTAATGGACACCTGTCGAGTATAAGGCCTAGAGTTTTGTGTTGGTCTACTGTTTCGGCCCATGGTATGGCTAAGGCGGCAAAACCTCTAATGTTCATTAATTTACATTTCGCGATGTTGATTTTCACTCCTGAAGCAGCGGTGTGTTTGTCTAGTTCTCCTTTCAGGATTTCTGTTTCCGTGTCTCGTCGAATGACTACTCCCACGTCATCAGAGTAAGCTCTTACAATGAAAGGTACACCGGACATTGAAAGGCCAAATAGTTCATCATTTATTCCCCTGAGCAGTGGCTCCAATGACAGGACAAACAACATGGATAGGGGACTGCCCTGTGGAAAGCCTCTCTCAATGTTTATTGTGTGTGTCAGCTGTCCATTGATGGTTATTCGTGCTGTTAGTCCTGTGACCATATGGCGGGCGACCTCATAAACCTCTCCTCAAAGCCAATTTGTTCCATAATGTGCTCCAGATGTCGGTAGCTGTCAAGATCAAAGGCTTTATGGAAATCAATGAAGAGTAATGCACATTTCAAATTAGTTACTGAGACTTCTGAAATGATGTCTCTGTATTCTGAACCCGACGTCATGACTGTCCGGCCAGGAAAGCAGGACTGATGTCTGTTGACGATTTTGCGGATTAGTGGAGACAGTCGACTGTTTATTGCCCTGTCAACGGTTTTATAGTCAAAATTTGATGAAGTAATCGGCCTGAAATTGTCGATGCGTTGCTGTCCCCTGGTCTTCGGCACTAAAACAATGTTCCCTTCTTTAAAATTCCTTGGGATGGTCCCTTCTTTTATTACCTCATTTAAAACTGTAGTAAAAGTAGACCCTATGATGTTCCAAAATTTATAATAAAATTACTTCGTTAATCCGTCTGGTGCTGGACTTTTATGGGCAAGGGATTTGCTAATCAGCTCTAAAACTTCATCTTCAGTAAAATCGGCTAAAAGTTCATTATTGTCGGCAGGAGTAAAAGCACTGGGTAATGTTCTGAAAATTTCAGCTAGTGAATCCTCGTCAACACGTTCTGCAGAATATAAGTTCCCATAATGTTGTTGCAGTTCGTGGACGATGTCAGTTTGACTGGAGGGTACTCTGCCATTGCTTGTCAGCACCTCATCAATGAAGGTCCTCCTACGATTTGACTTACGTTTAAGAGGTGATGCCGCGCGGGTTTAGGCGAGCGGTCTATGGCGCTGCAGTCACGGACTGTACGGCTGGAGGTTCGAGTCCTCCCTCGTGCATAGTTGTCTGTGTTTGTCCTTAGGATAATTTAGGTTTATAAGCTTAGGGACTGATAACCTTAGCAGTTAAGTCCTATAAGATTTCACACACATTTGAACATTTTGAATGAGATGATACAAGGATGATATTCCATCTTCCAGCACAGGATGAGTTTTAAACTTTATCTTGAGTCCTTCTAGTTGGTTACGTTTGATACCAATGATTTTAGCTCTGATGTTTTTTATTCGTGACAGAGGCGCGTTTATATCATGAGAGTTATCATACAGTTCCCTTAAAACAGAATAATAAAATTCAGTAGTCTTCCTACTGTCTCCTGGTTTCTGTCTCCTATAAAACATTACACACTGGCGTGGTTTTCGTTTTGCAATATTAATCCACCAGTCCACTTTGGATGAATGCCTATGGAATGAGCGTAGGCAAGCATCCCACGTTGCCCTGACTTCATCTTCCAGCTCCCTCTCTCGTAAAAAGCGATACGTTTAGCATCCACAGGTCTCTGTACAATTTCGTTGGTTGTTTGTCAAAATTGATGGTTATGCGAACTGCGCAGTGATCGGAAAAGCAGCCGGAATAACATCAGCCGCAAGAATTCGGTCACAGAGGATGTCAGTGATGTACACTCGGGCAAGGCGACTGCACAAAGTGGAGGTGAGAAACGCGTATCGCACTAGGGTGGGAAATTTTAGTTCCCAACCGTCTTTGAGCCTAAGATCACAAGATCATGTAATTCCCTGCAGTAGCTGAAGTTTCTCATGCAGGACACAATTGAAATCGCTGCCTAAAATGAAGTAGTGCCAGTTTTTTCGAAGAAGATAAATAATATCTTCCTTGAAATATTTGGCACGTTCGACTTTGTTAGTGCTGCCGGAAGGTGCGTATAAATTTACCACAGTCACTTCATATATTGCACAGCTGATACCACTGCCGGATTCTAACAGCACAATGTCTTTAACTGGAATGCCTTCCTATATAAAAATAGCTGTTCCTGTACTGGTCTTCTACAGCTACTTTTTCTATGGTTTTAAAGCCATATACGGGGTGAGTCACCTAACGTTACTGCTGGATATATTTCGTAAACCACATCAAATACTGACGAACCGATTCCACAGACCGAACGTGAGGAGAGGGGCTAGTGTAATTGTTTAATACAAACCATACAAAAATTCACGGAAGTATGTTTTTTAACACAAACCTACGTTTTTTTAAAATGGAACCACGTTAGTTTTGTTAGCACATCTGAACATATAAACAAATACGTAATCAGTGACGTTTGTTAACACTGTAAAGTGTTAATTACATCCGGAGATATTGTAACCTAAAGTTGACGCTTGAAACATTGCCCTCATTTCATTGCAGGGGCCCAAACAGCTGCAACATACATCGCGTTTCTACAGAATGATCTGCCAACGTTGCTCGAAAATGTCCCACTGGAAACGCGTCGACGTATGTGGTATCAGCATGATGGTGCACCTGCACATTCCGCAATTAACACTAGACTGACCCTTGACAGGATGTTCGACGGGCATTTCATAGGACGTGGAGGACGCATAAATTGGCCAGCCCGTTCTCCCGATCTTACACCTCTGGACTTCTTTCTGTGGGGTACGTTAAAGGAGAATGTGTACTGTGATGTGCCTACAACCCCAGAGCATATGAAACAACGTATTGTGGCAGCCTGCGGCGACATTACAGCAGATGTACTGCGGCGTGTACGACATTCATTACGCCAGAGATTGCAATTGTGTGCAGCAAATGATGGCCACCACATTGAACATCTATTGGCCTGACATGTCGGGACACACGCTATTCCACTCCGTAATTGAAAACGGAAACCACGTGTGTACGTGTACCTCACCCCTCATGGTAATGTACATTTGCGTCAGTGAAAAAGACCAATAAAAAGGTGTTAGCATGTGGACGTAATGTGCTGTTCCAGTCTCTTCTGTACTTAAGGACCATCACCGTTCCCTTTGGATCCCTACGTAATTCGGTGCTCTCCGATACACACGATCGAACAGCGGAGGAGTGGTACTCAAGCGTCAACTTTAGGTTACAATATCTGCGGATGTAATTAACATTTTACAATGCAACAAACGGCTCTGATTACGTATTTGTTTATATGTTCAGATGTGCTAACAAAACTAACGGGGTTCCATTTAAAAAAACGTAGGTTTGTGTTAAAAAACATACTTCCGTGCATTTTTTTTATGCTTTGTAGTAACCAATTACACTAGCCCCTCTCCTCACGTTCGGTCTGTGGATTCGATTGGTCAGTATTTGATGTGGTTTACGAAATATATCCAGCGGTAATGTTAGGTGACTCACCCTGTATATGAAGACCCGTAAAAACAACTTCTTGTAAAAATACGATGTCGGCGTCAGATTCGTAGAGGAATTGCTGTAAAGCCGCGATTTTCAAATCTGTTTTAATCCTGTTAACATTCAGTGACATTACCTTGTACGTTTCTTATGTGTACTTGACTATCTTTCCTCCATGAGTTAAACTTCTGTGCCCACGCACCAGTCCATTATCGGTTCGGCCTGTCCGCTTACTTCCTGACTGTCATTGGCTTCAGCAGCAATGCCCGTATTTTTGTTCTTTTTTCGAGTAACGTTTACATTGGGCTGTACTTTGGTTCTACGCCTCCGACTGGTGCTGGATCCTTCTGCAGAGGGCGAGGGCGCGGGGGTCGCGGCGGATGTCGGAGTCCATCTCACCAGCCGCTACGTCCCTTGCCTGCGCTTCAACCGACTTGCTCTGCGGTGGCTCACTACTTCCTCCAACACTCTCACTGTACGTGTGTTTATCAATACTCACTTCCCCGGCCTATTTATTATGGAAGCTGTGTAGATGCCGGCCGGTATGTTTACTTTCACTCTCCACCGACTCACTACTACACGCTGTTTGTTTACGTCCTGGCTCTACTTGTTGTGGTTGCTGTGCGGGTAGGGAACTTTCTTCCCGTTGCTGCGGTTCAGGCGCAGCAGGCGTGTTGTTTACCACCGGAACTTGGACTGATTCGGTGTTAATGTTTATGTCGGTAGTCGGTAGTCAGACGCAACATTACTGGCATTATACAATGAAGGCTTTCACGACCGGATGGTACTGTTGTTGATAATTCTTCCTGGTTATATGGCCGTGGTCCACGGAATTCTTCTATTCCTAACGTTTCGTCCAATACTACGTTGGACATCCTCAGAGTCCTGGTCCTGTTGAGTCCTGCCGACTGACGAGTCGGGCTTTTTTTTTTTTTTTTTTTTTTACTTTATTGTTATTTGGACACCTGAGCAAGCAGGTAGGCTGGCAGCAGCACAATACGCTGCTCTTCAGCCGAAGAGAGTACAAGAAAATAAACAGAGAAGAGACATCACTTAGAAAAACGGCGGGAAAAAACAGTAGACTCACGAACAGAAAAACACAAGAAGCCGTTCACACTCGATGACAATCCACACTACGAACTGTTGACACGACGCACAAACACTGAAGAAGACAATGGCACTGGTGAACAATGGAGTGTGACGACGAAACTGAACACTAAACACGACGGCACACACGATACACTGATGGCGATGACCTCCGGCGCGCGAATGTTCACTCAGCGTGTACGAGTCCGGGGACCTGCCAAGAGTGGAGGTGGAGGAGGAGGATGGGGACATGGGAGAGGGGAGAGCAGAGATGCCATGGGCAAAGGAGAGAGGGGGAGGGAGGAAGGGGGAGGGGAAGCCCGGAGGAGAGGGTAGGAGGGAGGGGGGAAAGAGAAGTGAAGGGAAAGGGGGGAGGGAGGGTGCCTAAAGGAAAGGACACAGGAGGTGGGGGGGAGGATCAAAGTTGATAGGGGGGGTAGATGCAGGGGAGGAGGACATCATCAGGGAGGGGGAGCTGGCGGAAGCCACCTTGGGAGAGGGTAAGGAGGGTGGAGAGATGGAGACCAGGTGGGATATGGGAATACAGGCGCGGCAGTGGGCGGGGGTGGGAGAGGAGTGGGGACACGAGCGGGTGAGGAGGATCAAGTTTACGGGAGGTGTACAGGATCCGTATCCTTTCAAGGAAAAGGAGGAGGTGGGGGAAGGGGATGAGATCATACAGGATCCGCGTGGGGGAGGGGAGACGGATGTGATAGGCAAGGCGGAGAGCATGGCGTTCAAGGATTTGGAGGGATTTATAAAAGGTAGGGGGCGCAGAGATCCAGGCTGGATGGGCGTAACAAAGTATAGGGCGGATGAGGGATTTATAGGTGTGGAGGATGGTGGAGGCGTCCAAACCCCACGTACGGCCAGAAAGGAGCTTGAGGAGACGGAGGCGGGAACGTGCCTTGGCTTGGATTGTCCGGAGATGGGGAGTCCAGGAGAGGCGACGGTCGAGGGTGACGCCAAGGTACTGAAGGGTGGGAGTGAGGGCGATAGGACGGCCATAGACGGTGAGATAGAAATCAAGGAGGCGGAAGGAAGGGGTGGTTTTGCCTACAATGATCGCCTGGGTTTTGGAGGGATTGACCTTAAGCAACCACTGGTTGCACCAAGCAGTGAAGCGGTCAAGATGGGATTGGAGAAGGCGTTGGGAGCGTTGCAGGGTGGGGGCAAGGGCAAGGAAGGCAGTGTCATCGGCAAACTGGAGAAGGTGGACGGGGGGTGACGGCGGCGGCATGTCCGCCGTGTACAAAAGGTACAGAAGGGGGGAGAGGACGGAGCCTTGGGGCACACCGGCGGAGGGGAAAAAGGTGTAGGAATCTGTGTTATGGATGGTGACATAGGAAGGACGGCGGGAGAGAAAGGAACCGGACGTAGTTAATGGGAAGGGCAAAGGTTTGGAGCTTGAAGAGGAGACCGGAATGCCAGACGTGGTCATAAGCGCGTTCGAGGTCAAGGGAGAGGAAGATTGCGGAGCGACGGGAATTAAGCTGTTCGGAAAGGAGATGAGTGAGGTGAAGGAGAAGATCGTCAGAAGAGAAGGACGGCCGAAAGCCACACTGGGTGACGGGAAGGAGGCGGTGCTGGCGGAGATGCTGGTGGATGCGGCGGGTGAGGATAGATTCCAGGACCTTGCTGAAGACCGAGGTAAGGCTGATAGGACGGTAAGAGGAGACGGCGGACGGCGGTTTGCCAGGTTTAAGGAACATGAGGATACGGGAGGTTTTCCACAGGTCGGGGTAGTAACCGGTGGACAGGACTACATTGTAGAGCCTGGCCAGGGTGGAGAGGAAAGAGACAGGAGCTTCACGAAGGTGACGGTAGGTGGCACGATCGTGACCAGGAGCGGTGTTGCGTTTTGTGCGGAGTGTATCAATGAGATCCTGTGTAGTGATAGTGGCATTGAGTTCCGTGTGTGTAATGTTGTCCAAGTACTGGAAACCAGGAGCGAGGGGAGGGACAGAGGTGTCAGTTCGATCGCGGATATCCGGGAAGAGGGAGTAATCGAACTGGGGATCATCGGGTATGGAGAAAACATCGGAGAGGTAGGAGGCAAAGTGATTGGCCTTACTAAGGGCGTCAGGGAAGGGGTGATCATCGTGGAGAAGAGGATAGTAGGGGGAGGGTTTAGTTCCGGTAAGGCGACGGAAGGCCGACCAGAACTTGGACGAGTTGATTGGTAGGGTTGCATTTAAACGGGTGCATGTCTGTCGCCAGTCCCGGCGTTTCTTAGCCGCGAGCAAATTACTAACGTGTCGCTGGAGTTGCCGGTGGCGTCGTAGTGTGTCCGGGTCACGCGTGCGGAGGAAGGCACGGTAGAGACGACGGGATTCACGGAGGACGAGAACGGCCTGTGGGGGTAAGGTAGGACGGTGGGGGTGGATGGCGACAGTAGGAACGTGGGCCTCCACGGCCTCAGACAAGGTCTGCTGGAGAAAGGAGGCGGCATGGGTGACATCGTCAGGGTAGTGGTAGGTGAGAGGGCGGCTATCGACCTGGGTGGAAAGGGTATCCCGGTAGGCATTCCAGTCGGCGCGGGAATAGTCGTGGACATACTTAGGGGGAGGATCAGTACGAGGGTCGGGGCGAGGGCGACGACCGTCTGAAACGGTGAGGAGACGAGTCGGGCGTCGGAGAGCGGCCTAAATACCGAGGAAAGTGGGCGTGGTCTAGCTTGCACGTAGTAGCAGGGAGAAAACTAGTCAAAGATAAAATGTAACTATCGATAATAGTCCGTCATAGATAAAACTCACTTATCGATTCTGTAACGCCACTGTCCATATCTCGCTTAATTTCAAGGCCTCTTTTTTTCTATTAAAATTATCTTCATGTTTAAAAATTTCAAAAGCCTCTCTATACAGTCGTGGATGGAGAAAATTGAAGATCTAACCTTGGCTCCTGACGACATTTTGGTCAGTTTTGATATTGTATCTCTCTTTACTATGATTCCGGTCAATGAAGTTATGGTTTACATAACGGAAGTTTTCCCTGAAGATTTGACCGCTCTGTTTAGACACTGTCTCACATCTAGTCAGTTTCAGTGGGATGAGTTTTATGAGCAAGTGGATGGTGTTGCCATGGGTAACCCGTTGAGCTCTGCGATTGCTAATTTTTACATGGAGAAATCTGAACAATTGGCGTTGAATAAAGCAAATAAGAAACCATGTTGTTGATATCGTTATGTAGACGACACATTCGTGGTTTGGACACACGGTAAAAAATCCTTAGACGAATTTTTTGATTATCTTAATAGCATAAACCCTAAAATTCAGTTTACTATTGAAGTGGAAAAAGACCAGGCTATTTCGTTTCTCGATGCGTTAGTCATGAGACAGACCGATGGCAGTCTAAAACATAAAGTATTTTGGAAGAGCACACATACTGATAGATACTTACATAAGAACTCCAATCATTACCCACAACAAAAAAGAGGTGCAATCAAAAGTTTAGTGGACAGGGCAAAACGGATTTGTACGCCGGAACATCTGGATACGGAACTGAATCATCTGAAACAGGCCTTCGAAAAGAATGGGTACTCAAACAAAGAAATTAATAGAGTTTTAAAACCTAATTGCAGCAGGTCAAAGGACAGGGATGGTACACAACAATGGAAGAACACGGTGTCTTTACCTTTCATTAGTAAGGTGTCGCCGAGTTAACAGAAGGTGTTTTGCTGAAACATAAAGTGAAAACGGTATTCAAACCTACCAGAAAAATAGGAAGCACTTCATTCTGTTAAAGATAGAAGGCCACCATTATCATCTAGCTGTGCGTATAAAATACCGTGTACCTGTGGCAAGGTCTATATTGGTACTACGAAAAGAAGTGTGAATACGAGGGTAAAGGAGCATAAAAGTCTTTGCAGACTGGGTAAAATAGATAAATCGGTCATAGCGGAACATGCACTTCAGTCCGGTGACCAAGTAGTTAAGTTTTCTGAAACTACAGTTTTAAGTGCTACCTCGAACTATTATCCACGACTGTATAGGGAGGCTATTGAAATTTTTAAACATGAAGATAATTTTAATAGAAAAGAAGAGGCCTTCAAATTAAGCGAGATATGGACAGTGGCGTTACAGAATCGATAAGTGAGTTTTATCTATGATGGACTATTATCGATAGTTACATTTTATCTTTGACTAGTTTTCTCTCTGGTACTACGTGCAAGCTAGACCACGCCCACTTTCCTTGCTATTTAGGCCGCTCTCCGACGCCCGACTCGTCATCTCCGGCGGTACTCCCCAAGGATACCGCCCTTCGATTGTGCCATTCCAGCACTAGAAGTGCTAGGTTTTTCATGTGCCAGCCAGCCAGCCAGCCAGTCAGCCGAGCAGCAGCAGCAGCCCTCCAGCAGCAGCGGTCCAGCCAGCCAGCCAGCCAGCCCTCAGGCAGCAGCAGCGGCATTCCTGCCTCCCCCCCCCCCCCCCCGGTCGTCGAGTCAGCGCCAGCGCCAGCAGCGTGGGACCCTGGTCTTCGTCTTCCTCAGTCTCCGTCTTCGTCTTCATCCGTCTTCGTCTTCGTCTTCGTCTGGCCCCAGTTTTTGTCCTTTCTTTTTCGTTCTCTGCGTTTTTGTTTCTCCCTGTCGTCATGTCAGCCCCCACCACCACTACCACCTCTACCACTACAGCCATAGTTTATACTTCCCCCTCCGCCGCCACCACCACCTTAACATGGTGTGCCCAGTCACACCCCCCTCTTTCCATCCAGCCTCTTCTCACTCTCCCTTCGCCCTCACTCTTTATCGCCCCCTCTCCAGCTTCTTCCTCCCGCTCCTCTCCCTCTGATCCTTTCCCCCAACTCCCCCAGCCTCTCACTGCAGCTCCACCAAGGGTGATGGCCTGTCGGGCCACTGCCCATGCTCAACTCTCACCATCGCCTTTGCCATCACCGCCGCCACCGTCGCCGTCGCCTTCACCGTCACCATCTCCGGCGCCAACTGCTGCGTCCATGCCGGGACCTGTCCCTTCCCACCACCTCCCTATAGCTCCCATCCCTCATATCACCACCCGCCCTTCTGTCGCCGTTAAACGCCCTGGTGGCACCACCACCTCCTCTGCTCCCAAAAATGGCCTCGCCCCATCCTCCTTCCCCCCCCCCCCGAGGCTGCCATGGATGTCTCTCCACCTGGCCCTGCTCCCTCCGCCTCCTCCTCCTCCTCCCCCCCTCTTTATACAAATACCTCCTCTACCACCCCGATCCCTCCCTTCTCGAGGCCCACAATCTCTCCCTCCTCCTCTGCCAACACTTCCCTGGTGCCCCCATCTCTCTCCTCACTCCCAGATGGGATTCCGTTCTCATCTTCTCCCCCAGCCCAACCCTCCATACTTACATCCACTCCCGCCTCCCCATCACCTGTTTTGGCTCCAACACCTCCCTCACCCCTGCTCCTTCTCCATCTCCTACCCGCCAACCCCAACCTCCACGTCACCCGCCGACCCTCACTGCTGTGATCACTCGGCTCAGTCCGTCGATCACAGAGGAGGAGGTGTTGGCAGAGCTCAAGGCGCATCCCACGCTGGAGGAACGGCCGGTCCGCCGCATTTTCAACTCGGCCGGCCCCACCTGCCTTATGCAGGTTTTCTCCTCGCCCCCTCCATTGAACGTCTCCTGATGGAGGGTGCCCTCCTCTTCAACCAGCGCTATAAGGTCGACCCCTCCCGTTCTCCCCTCAATCCCTGCGCTGCCAGAGGTGTCTGCGCTATAACGCACACCCGACAGCCGAGTGCCGCGAGGCCCCCACCTGCCCGCATTGTAGGCAAGCACACTTCCTCTGGCAGTGCCCTAACCTTCAATCCCCTCCCTCCTGCAATACCTGCAATCTCCCCCATCCCACCTACTCCCAAAAGTGTAAAGCCTGACCCCCTCCGACCACTCCTGAACTCACCGTCCCTGTCCATCCTCTGGACGCCCCCACCCCTCCTGGCAATTCCCTTCGCCCACCCCCGATCGCTGAGGACATCATCAGATTCCTCACCATCGTCCTTCAGAATGTTCATCCTTTTCAGCGCCCCCACACCCTCCATCAGATATCCCTCGCCGCCCGTTCCATTTTCCAACTCAAAATGTACGCCACCTACTCCAACAACCAGGCCCATTTCAGCTTCTTCCGTATTGACACCCTTGTCTAAATCCCTGTCATGGCACTACAGCACCGTATCCTTTTCAACAATATCTGCTCCCTTCCCGCCAACAAGAACCTCTTCCTGCACACCCTTGCCACCCACCACGTGGATGCCTTCGTCCTCAATGAAACCTTCCTCCAACCCCACCACACCATCCACACTTCGCCCTATCTCCTCCACCGCTCCGATAATCCCCTCCCAATTGCGCGTGGTGGAGTTGCCATTGGTCACCACTGCCAGATCCCCGTCCGGCTCCAACCTCTCCTTCCTGACCCCACCGAACACCTGATCCTTAGTCTCTTCTTCCCCGGCCTTACCATTACCTGCGCCACCATCTATGTCCGCCCTAAAACCCCTATTCCCTTCGACTTCCTCTCCCACATTGACCGTACCTTCTCCTCCTATGTGATCGCCGCCGACCTCAACATCCATAGTCGTTCTGCTGCCCAGTTACGGCGGTGGCATCGGTTCCTCTCCTCCCTTGAAGGCGACCTCATCCCCATCCCCCAGCACACCCGTCCCAAATCCAACTCCACTCCTGATGTTACCCTCTCCTCCCCCAACCTCCTTGGCCGCATAACCGTGGTTGTCCTGGAGCCTATTGGTAGCGACCATCTCCCTGTCCTCCTCACCGTTTCAGACGGTCAAAAATGGTTCAAATGGCTCTGAGCACTATGGGACTTAACATCTATGGTCAACAGTCCCCTAGAACTTAGAACTACTTAAACCTAACTAACCTAAGGACAGCACACAACACCCAGCCATCAGGAGGCAGAGAAAATCCCGGGTCCCGTCGGGAATCGAACCCGGGAACCCGGGCATGGGAAGCGAGAACACTACTGCACGACCACGAGATGCAGGCTTCAGACGGTCGTCACCCCCACCCCGACCCTCATAATGACCCTCCCTCTAAGTATGTCCATGACTATTCCCATGCCAACTGGAATGCCTACCGGGATACCCTCTCCACCCAGATCGATAGCCGCCCCTTCACCTACCACCACCCCGACGATGTCACCCATGCCGCCTCCTTTCTCCAGCAGACCTTGTCTGAGGCCGTGGAGGCCCACGTCCCTACTGTCGCCATCCACCCCCTCCGTCCTATCTTACCCCCACAGGCCGTCCTCCTCCTCCATGAATCCTGCCGTCTCTACCGTGCCTTCATCCGCACGCGTGACCCGGACACACTACGACGCCACCAGCAACTCCAGCGACACATTCGTAATTTGCTCGCGGCTAAGAAACGCCGGGACTGGCGACAGACATACACCCGTTTAAATGCTACCCAACCTATAAACTCGTCCAAGTTCTGGTCAGCCTTCCGTCGCCTTACCGGAACTAAACCCTCCCCCTACTATCCTCTTCTCCATGATGATCAGCCCTTCCCTGACGCCCTTAGTAAGGCCAATCACTTTGCCTCCTACCTCCCCGATGATCCCCAGTTCGATTACTCCCTCTTCCCAGATGTCCGCGATCAAACTGACACCTCTGTCCCTCCCCTCGCTCCTGGTTTCCAGTACTTGGACGACATTGCACACACGGAACTCAATGCCCCTATCACTACACAGGATCTCATTGCTAGACTCCACACAAAACGCAACACCGCTCCTGGTCACGATCGTGTCACCTACTGTCACCTTCGTGAAGCTCCTGTCTCTTTCCTCTCCACCCCTGGCCAGGCTCTACAATGTAGTCCTGTCCACCGGTTACTACCCTGACCTGTGGAAAACCTCCCGTATCTTAATGTTCCTTAAACCTGGCAAACCGCCGTCCGCCGTCTCCTCCTACCGTCCCAGCAGCCTTACCTCGGTCTTCAGCAAGGTCCTGGAATCTATCCTCATCCGACGCATCCACCAGCATCTCCGCCAGCACCGCCTCCTTCCCGTTACCCAGTGTGGCTTTCGGCTGTCCTTCTCTTCTGACGACCTTCTCCTTCACCTTCTCCTTCACCTCACCTTCCGACCAGCTTAATTCCCGTCGCTCCACAATCTTCCTCTCCCTGGACCTCGAACGAGCTTATGACCGCGTATGGCATTCCAGTCTCCTCTTCAAGCTCCAAACCTTCGCCCTTCCCATTAACTACATCCGTCTGTGTGATCGGCTCCTTTCTCTCCCGCCGTCCTTCCTACGTTACCATCCATAACACAGATTCCTACACCTTTTTCCCCTCCACTGGAGTGCCCCAAGGCTCCATCCTCTCCCCCCATCTGCACCTTTTGTACACGGCGGACATGCCGCCGCCGTCAGCCACCGTCCACCTTCTCCAGTTTGCCGATGACACTGCCTTCCTTGCCCTTGCCACCACGCTGCAGCGCTTCCAACACCTTCTCCAATCCCATCTTGACCGGTTCACCGCTTGGTGCAACCAGTGGTTGCTCAATGTCAATCCCTCCAAAACCCAGGCGATCATTGTAGGCAAAACCACCCCTTCCTTCCGCCTCCTTGATTTCTATCTCACCATCTATGGCCGTCCTATCGCCCTCACTCCCACCCTTAAGTACCTAGGCGTCACCCTCGACCGTCGCCTCTCCTGGACTCCCCATCTTCGGACAATCCAAGCCAAGGCACGCTCCCGACTCCCGTCTCCTCAAGCTCCTTTCCGGCCATATGTGGGGTCTGGACCCCTCCACCATTCTCCACACCTATAAATCCCTCATCCGCCCTATCCTTTGTTATGCCCATCCGGCCTGGATCTCCGCCCCCCCCTACCTTTTTATAAATCCCTCCAAATCCTTGAACGCCATGCTCTCCGCCTCGCCTATCACATCCGTCTCCCCTCCCCCACGCGGATCCTGTACGATCTCATCCCCTTCCTCCACCTCCTCCTTTTCCTTGAAAGGATACAGATCCTGTACACCTCCCACAAACTCGATCCTCCTCATCCGCTTGTATCACCCATCCTCTCCCACCCCACCCACTGCCGCGCCTGTATTCCCACGTCCCACCCAATCTCTCCACCCTCCTTACCCTCTCCCAAGATGGCTTCCGCCAGCTCCCCCTCCCTGATGATGTCCTCCTCCCCTGCATCTACCCCTCCTATCAACTTTGATCCTCCGCCCCACTTCCTGTGTCCTTTCCTTTAGGCACCCACCCTCACTTCTCTTTCCTTTTCCCCTGTCCCCTCCCTCCACCCCTCTTCCCCCGGGCTTCCCCTCCCCCTTCCTCCCTCCCCCTATCTCCCATGCCCCTGGCATTTCTGGTCCTCCCTCTCCCACTCCCCTTCCTCCTCCTCGTCTCTTGGCAGGTCCCTGAACTCGCACACGCTCAGTGAACATTCGCGCACTGGAGATCTTCGATCTTCTCGTGTGTGTGCCTTCGTTTGTGTTTAGTGTTTGTTCGCCGTCACGCCACCACTGTTCACGTATGCCGTCGCCATCATCCATGTTATGTGCGCCGTGTCAACTAGTGTTAGTGATGTTTCTCGCCCAGCGTGAACGGCTCCATGTTTTTTGTTTTTTAGTGTCTACATTTTTTGCCCGCCGTTTTGCTTGTATTCTCTGTGCCACCTATATGTACTACTTATTGTCAACTCAAGGCTGAAGAGCGGCGTACTGTGCTGCTGACAGCCAGCCTTTGTATAAGGTGTTTAAAATCACAATAAAGAAAAAAAAAAGCCCGACTCGTCAGTCGGCAGGACTCAACAGGACCAGCCATACCTCTGAGGATGTCCAACGTAGTATTGGACGAAACGTTAGCAATAGAAGTATTCCTTGGACCACGGTCATATAACCTGGAAGAATTATCAACAGCCCGCATCTCGTGGTCGTGTGTAGCGTTCTCGCTTCCCACGCCCGGGTTCCCGGGTTCGATTCCCGGCGGGGTCAGGGATTTTCTCTGCCTCGTGATGGCTAGGTGTTGTGTGCTGTCCTTAGGTTAGTTAGGTTTAAGTAGTTCTAAGTTCTAGGGGACTGATGACCATAGCTGTTGTCCCATAGTGCTCAGAGCCATTTGAACCATTTTTTTGAATTATCAACAACATTACTGGCATTTTTGCTGGTATCCCACTCTTTGTGAGAGGTGTCTTCATTCGGACTATCCTCGTCACATGTTCGCCCCCTTCTGTTAGGTGCCGCCGGGTTAAAAGAAGGTGTAACATTTTTAAAGGGAGCCTGTACCGGTATGTCTTTCTGTGGTAATGGTCGGAATTCCGCAGGGGTCACTACCGTACAGTCTTGAGTACTGACACCAGGTGACGTTGCTACAACATCTGTCACCTGGTTTGTAGTCACTAAATCAGCTAACGTGAGCTTTTTTCCCTGTTGTAAAGAACTTTTTAGGACAAAAACTCTACTTGGACAGTCCTGACGCGTGTGGCCACTTTCGTTACAAATGAAACAGGTCCCCACCTGGTCACTGTACCTGACATGGGCCTTATGACCACAAACAAGTACGTGAGAGGGAATACACTCCTGGAAATGGAAAACAGAACACATTGACACCGGTGTGTCAGACCCACCATACTTGCTCCGGACACTGCGAGAGGGCTGTATAAGCAATGATCACACGCACGGCACAGCGGGCACTCCAGGAACCGCGGTGTTGGCCGTCGAATGGCGCTAGATGCGCAGCATTTGTGCACCGCCGCCGTCAGTGTCAGCCAGTTTGCCGTGGCATACGGAGCTCCATCGCAGTCTTTAACACTGGTAGCATGCCGCGACAGCGTGGACGTGAACCGTATGTGCAGTTGACGGACTTTGAGCGAGGGCTTATAGTGGGCATGCGGGAGGCCGGGTGGACGTACCGCCGAATTGCTCAACACGTGGGGCGTGAGGTCTCCACAGTACATCGATGTTGTCGCCAGTGGTCGGCGGAAGGTGCACGTGCCCGTCGACCTGGGACCGGACCGCAGCGACGCACGGATGCACGCCAAGACCGTAGGATCCTACGCAGTGCCGTAGGGGACCGCACCGCCACTTCCCAGCAAATTAGGGACACTGTTGCTCCTGGGGTATCGCCGAGGACCATTCGCAACCGTCTCCATGAAGCTGGGCTACGGTTCCGCACACCGTTAGGCCGTCTTCCGCTCACGCCCCAACATCGTGCAGCCCGCCTCCAGTGGTGTCGCGACAGGCGTGAATGGAGGGACGAATGGAGACGTGTCGTCTTCAGCGATGAGAGTCGCTTCTGCCTTGGTGCCAATGATGGTCGTATGCGTGTTTGGCGCCGTGCAGGTGAGCGCCACAATCAGGACTGCATACGACCAAGGCACACAGGGCCAACACCCGGCGTCGTGGTGTGGGGAGCTATCTCCTACACTTGCCGTACACCACTGGTGATCGTCGAGGGGACACTGAATAGTGCACGGTACATCCAAACCGTCATCGAACCCATCGTTCTACCATTCCTAGACGTGCTCTAGAAGGTGTAAGTCAACTACCCTGGCCAGCAAGATCTCCGGATCTGTCCCCCATTGAGCATGTTTGGGACTGGATGAAGCGTCGTCTCACGCGGTCTGCACGTCCAGCACGAACGCTGGTCCAACTGAGGCGCCAGGTGGAAATGGCATGGCAAGCCGTTCCACAGGACTACATCCAGCATCTCTACGATCGTCTCCATGGGAGAATAGCAGCCTGCATTGCTGCGAAAGGTGGATATACACTGTACTAGTGCCGACATTGTGCATGCTCTGTTGCCTGTGTCTATGTGCCTGTGGTTCTGTCAGTGTGATCATGTGATGTATCTGACCCCAGGAATTTGTCAATAAAGTTTCCCCTTCCTGGGACAATGAATTCACGGTGTTCTTATTTTAATTTCCAGGAGTGTATTTTCCTTGATTTGCATCTCTACTGAAAGTACACCACTAGCACTGCAAGTTGTGCTGTGGAGACCACCGTTCGTGCCGAATTTGTTTCACGTCTCCATATTTCGACAAGAAGTCTTTAAGAAAACAATTTTCTACTTCAGGTGGCAGGTTATAAACACGAACATTCTTGTAGTCTTTTTCAGCGTTACAAATAGTGACGGTAATCACCGAAGAGTCACGATGTCGGATTTCTTCAGTCCCTCCAAATTGCAACAGAATCTTATCCAGGAGCACAGGATTCAATAGCTTCACGAAAAAACAGTATTGATCTGTATCAAAGTAGGCCGTATGGATTTGATCGGACCTAATTCCAATGACATCAACGATCCAATCGTGGATTTCCAGGGAACTTGGCTGAACATTTCTGGTGGACTTGTCAAATTCAAAACTTAGGCTGCACTTCATGGTAACTTTTCTTTCTATGATAAACGGTTATTAAGCGGTCGAAACTGCCAAAAATAAGACACAAAACACTATATCACGACAACACGAGGACGATGCACCTTGTAACAAGAAAACACAAAGAATTTGAACTATGCAAAAACAGACATAATGTCTTATGGGATAACAGCAATCAGTGATTTTATAATGTTGCTTAAAATCCGTCTTGATTGCAAAAAAATTTTTTTATTATTCATATGACCGGTTTCGGTTCATTCAGAACCATCTTCAGATCTGTAAAAATAATTATACTAATTTACCATTTCACGGAAGCAAATGTTTTTCATCCTATCTAATCAACATCAAATGTACCAGAACGTACCTGATATTTCAGTTACAGGAGTAACCCGTCCAAATCCAGCAACTTTCACATGCTACGTCACATAAAATTGGTTGGCAGAGTGCACGTCATTTATATTAATTATAGCACTATTACCGACAGGTGGCGTCTGGTACATTTGTTACATTCCATTTGTACATACTGTATTCAGTAGATCTTTTTATATTAAAAATATTTGGCTAAAATATGTAGATGTCAAAGTTAAAATCTGTACTTGTCAGGATTAAAAAACAGTAATATTATTAATTTTATACGATCTAAAAACATAGGGCGATTTATATATCTATGGTGCTGGTGTGAACTTATTTTCCCCTACGGTCTACTTCCGTGGTTCCCGGCATTTTGGTGTTGTTCCGCGGTGCGCTCAGTCGTCTGATGTCCATCGCCGCGGGCAAGAGGGCCGCACAGGAGGGCCCCGTCAGCGACGCCAGGCGCTGCACGCGTCTTCCGGCTTCTCCACCATGCACCATCTCTCGTCCCTCGGCCTGGATCTCCACACGCAACCGTTGTCATCTTAGTAGGTCGTCATAAATGTTAAAATAGGCGTTATGATTGAATTCGTTTTGCTCATTGACGATTGAATCTGAATCTTTATTTTTGTGGGTTATATTTCGA
This sequence comes from Schistocerca cancellata, assembly GCF_023864275.1. Lineage (NCBI taxonomy): Eukaryota > Metazoa > Arthropoda > Insecta > Orthoptera > Acrididae > Schistocerca > Schistocerca cancellata. The sequence continues at coordinate 505,333,918 of NC_064634.1, read as the reverse complement.
TCTCTTCCAAAATTTTAAGAAAACGCCCCTTATGAGCTCTATGCAGGATTTCTAAATTGTTTTCAATATTTGTGACTGAGTGCTTTGTTGCAGCCTTATGCGCCCCAAAAGCTGTTTTGTTTTGAGAGTAGGTGTGCTCCCTGAATCTGGTTTCAAAGTTCCTACCAGTCTGTCCTATATATTGTTTACAGCAGTCATTACATTTGATCTTATATACACCTGAATCCTGAAATTTATTCCTACTATTACATATTCTATGAGGTGCACTCTGCCAACCAATTTTATGTGACGTAGCATGTGAAAGTTGCTGGATTTGGACGGGTTACTCCTGTAACTGAAATATCAGGTACGTTCTGGTACATTTGATGTTGATTAGATAGGATGAAAAACATTTGCTTCCGTGAAATGGTAAATTAGTATAATTATTTTTACAGATCTGAAGATGGTTCTGAATGAACCGAAACCGGTCATATGAACAATAAAAATTTTTTTTGCAATCAAGACGGATTTTAAGCAACATTATAGAATTTGAACTAGTTCGCGGCTTGTTTACGCTGCAACGTAGCGGACCCGAGGTACGCGTGTACTCTAGCGCAGCTCAAGCGGAACTGTCAGCACGGTGCTACTCGGCTTCTTCTGCGACGTTGCTCCCTCCTTAAGTGAACGGCGTCTCGGTGTTAGTCTCCTACTCCGGCAACAAGTCATCGGTCCTGCTTACCACGACTCCCGATGACTAATTCTCGCCCTGGCGGTGAACTTTTTAGAACTTGCTATGCTGCTACGCTCTTCGTCACCTTCCCGCTTGTTGCCTATCGCTGGAGCTTCGAATTTAACCTGGGTTGCAGGATCCTTATAGGGCATCATTCTAAGGACATGGACAGTACCTCTGATCTTTTGTCGTCTTGCGTCGGTGTCGAAATCTTCAACTTCATAACTAACATCAGACAACTGTCTTACGACCTTATAAGGTCCAAAGTAGAGCCTGAGGAGATTCTCAGAGAGACCGACCTTCCGAACAGGAGTGAAGATGCAGACGAGGTCACCAGGCTGGTAGACAACAGGGCGGTGGCTCGCGTCATACCTTCGGCGATCGTTTTCCTGAGCCTGCAGCGTGCGGAGTCGAGCTAACTCCCGAGCTTCCTCAGCTTTGGTTAACACCTGTCCGATTTAGTAGTCGTTCACGTCATCAGGATGTAAGGGAAACACAGTGTCACAGTATGAAGGCTTTCACGACCGGATGACATATCTTCTGGTAAACCTTCCGGGATGTAAGGTCGTGGTCCATGAAACTCTTCAGCTCCTAACGTTTCGTCCACAGCTGCGCTGGACATCTTTAGAGGGGTGTTTCTCCTCCGGTGAGTCTTGCCGACTGACGAGTCGGACGTCTGAGAGCGTCTTATATATCGTAGAAAGTGGGCGTGACCAGAGTTACACATCATATGCAGAGATAATCTTTGTCAAAGATAAAACTTAACTATCGATCGTAATCTCGTCACAGATAAAACTGTCTAGGAATTCTGTAGTGCTACTGTCCAAATATCACCAAGTTTCATGGTCTCTTCTTTCCGATTAAAATTATCCCTATGTTTATATATTTCAATTGCTTCTCTACAAAGCCGTGGGTAATAGTTCGTCGTCGTAGATAAAATTTTTGTTTCGGAAAACCTCACTTGATGATTTCCTGACTGAAAAGCGTGTTCTGCTACAGCCGATTTATCTGTTTTTCCTAATCGGCAAAGGCTTCTGTGTTCTTTTAACCGTGTATTTACGCTTCTTTTTGTTGTTCCAATATAAACTTTTCCACATGTACACGGAATTTTATATACGCCACTGGCTGATAGAGGAGCGCGTTTGTCTTTTACAGACCGGAGAACATGACAAATTTTCTTCGTTGGTCTAAAAACAGGTCTAATATCATGTTTACTTAAAATCTTTCCAATCTGATCCGTTACTTTCTTTATGAAAGGGTGAGAGACTGTATTCTTCCATCGTTTTTCGGGCTTGTCCTTATGCTTTTTGTTGTTTGGATGCAGAATTCTGCTTACTTCTTTCTTTGAGTAGCCATTTTTCTCAAAAGCGTGATTCAGATGTTTTAATTCGACGTCTAGATACTCCGGCGTGCAAATCCGTCTAGCTCTGTCAACGAGACTATTAATCACACCTCTCTTTTGTTGTGGATGGTGGTTAGAGTTTTTATGTAAGTATCTGTCTGTGTGCGTTATTTTTCTAAAAATCTGTTGTTTCAATCTTCCATCTGTCTGTCTCATAACTAAAACATCCAAAAACGGTATTTTGTTATCATTTTCTCTCTCCATGGTGAACTGGATTCTTGGATTTATATTATTAAGGTAATCAAAAAATTTGTCTAAGGCTTCTCTACCATGTGGCCAGACCACAAATGTATCGTCTACATACCGATACCAGCGAGATGGTTTCTTATCTGCTTTTTCCAAGGCTGATTGTTCGAATTTCTCCATGTAGAAATTAGCTACTGCAGGACTCAATGGGTTACCCATTGCTACGCCATTAAGTTGCTCATAAAATTCATTATTCCACTGGAACTGACTGGAAGTAAGACAATGTCTGAAAAGAGCAGTCAGATCTTCTGGAAAAATATCTGTTATAAAAACCATAACTTCGTTAACTGGATCATAGTAAATAAAGACACTACATCAAAACTTACTAAAATATCTTCAGGAGTCAGAATTAAACCTTCAATTTTCTCTATGAAATGACGTGAGTCCTTTATATATGAGTCAGTTTTTCCAATATATGGATGTAAACGAGTTGCTAGATATCTTGCTATTTCATACGTAGGAGAATTGATAGCACTAACAATCGGTCTCAGAGGAAGGTCCCTCTTATGTACCTTGGGTAGGCCATAGAGTCTAGGACACATAGCTTCAGTCTTCAATAAAGCTCTTTTTTCTTCTTTTTGAATAGAAGTGGCCGATTTTATCAGATTATTTGTTTTCCGTAGTACGCTGGCTGTAGGATCTTTCTTAAGTTTTTTGTATTGTCCTGACGTTTTATCTGTGACGAGATTACGATCGATAGTTAAGTTTTATCTTTGTCAAAGATTATCTCTGCATATGATGTGTAACTCTGGTCACGCCCACTTTCTACGATATATAAGACGCTCTCAGACGTCCGACTCGTCAGTCGGCAAGACTCACCGGAGGAGAAACACCCCTCTGAAGATGTCCAGCGTAGCTCTGGACGAAACGTTAGGAGCTGGAAAGTTTCATGGACCACGACCTTACATCCCGGAAGGTTTACCAGAAGATAAACACAGTGTCCATCGTCGTAGTCGCCTCACGCCCATGCACCAGGAAAAATGGCGTAAATCCTGTGGTGTCTTGTTCGGCGGTGTTGCAGGCAAACGTCACGGAAGGTAGCACCTCATCCCAGTTGCTCTGCTCAACACTGACGAACATTGGTACCATGTCGGCCAAGGTCTTATTAAGGCATTCAGTAAGCCCGTTAGTTTGCGCATGGTAGGCAGTCGTCATGTGATGAGTAATGTTGCACCGACGGTTATTCTCTGTCACAAGATACGATTGAAAAACTTTCCCTCGATTCGTATTTAACGACCTAGCGGCACCGTATTTTAATACAATGTCTTCCACGATGAATTTGGCTACCTCGGATGCTTCGGCTGTTTTCACGGCCTTTGTAATGGCACAGCGTGTCAGGTAATCAGTGCAAACAATAATCCATCTATTGCTACTAGCAGACGCTGGAAATCGTCCGTGGAGGTCAATCCCAACACGCTGGAAAGCCGTTTCGGCTGGTGGGATTGGTATGAGTCGGCCAGGCGGTTTATGAGTAACTGCCTTTCTCCTCTGGCATTCTCGACAGTGCGACACTTAGTGACGGACACTCCTAAATAAAACTGGCCAGAAAAATCTCTTGCGGATTCTATCGTATGTCTTAATAAATCCTAAATATCCGGCCTCAGGTATGTCATGGAATTTCTGTAGAACATCTAAGTGCATGTGTTTAGGAATCACTGGAAGCCACTTCGTTCCAAACGGATCAAAGTTTTTCTTGCAAAGTAATCCATCAACTACCTTAAATTGTCCTTTCACATCCTCTGATCAATTTAACGCAAGCATAATTTGAGATATCTTGGCGTCCTTCCTCTGCTCAGCACAGAGATCCTGGAGTGCAGTGAGACAGTCACTATCTTCATCAAAGTCTTGACGGTCTTACACAGGATTTCTTGAGAGACAGTCGGCATCCTGGTGTTTTCTTCCACTTTTGTACACTATGGTAATGTCATACTCTTGAAGACGTAGTGCACACCTGACGAGTCGTCCTTTTGGATCCTTAAGACCTGTCAACCAACAAAGTGAATGATGGTCTGTAACAACTGTGAATGGCCTTCCATAGAGATCCTGTCGAAATTTGCACATGGCCCAGATCACAGCAAGACATTCTCTTTCTGTAGTTGAGTAGTTTCTCTCGGGTTCGGCAAATGTCCTATAAGCATAGGCTTATAACCTTCTCATTTCCATCCGAAATCTGCACCAGAACCGAACCGATCCCATACCCACTGGCATCTGTGTGTAGTCCTGTAGGTGCTCTATCATACAGACCAAGTTCAGGCTCCGTCAGTCAGAGCTTTTCGCAGCACATCGAAAGAACCTTCTTGAGCACCACCCCAGATAAATTTAGCATCAACTTTAAACAACTCTTGGAGCTGCCTGGCTTTTCTACAAAAGTCTTTGATAAAACGACGGTAATAAGAAGATGATCCGAGGAAGCTCCTCACATGTCTAATGCTTTTAGGAATAGGGAATTCCGTTATAGATCTCACCTTTTCTGGGTCTGGCCGCACACCTTCGTTTGACACAGGTTGACCAAGAATTTTGATTTCTTTTGCTCCAAACAAACACTTTCTTGGATTACGTTTCAGTCCACCTTGTTGGAGACACTTAAGAACGGCTCTCTGTTTTTTTATATGTTCATCAAATGTCTCTGCGAATACTATAATGTCATCTAAATAACAAAGATACATCGTCCACTTCAGGTGCCTTAGAAGATTATCCATCAATCGTTCAAAAGTTGCTGGTGAATTACACAAGCCAAACGACATTACCTTAAACTCATACAGGCCCTCAGGGGCGATGAATGGAGTTTTCTCACAATCAGCCTCATCTACTTCGATTTGTCAGTATCCCGAGTATATGTCCATAGTTGATAAAAACTTAGATCCCTTCAGACAATCTAGTGTATCGTCAATTCGTGTTACAGGATAAACGTCCTTTTTGGTTATCTTATTAAGCTTCCTGTGATCAACACAAAAGCGCCAACTGCCATTCTTCTTCCTGACGAGGACCACTGGTGACGACCATGGGCTCTGCGAAGGCTGAATGATGTCATTCTTCATCATTTTCTCTACCTCGTCGCGAATTATTCGACGTTCTGTTGCTGACACACGGTATGCTCTCTGGCTTATTGGTTGATGGTCTTCAGTGCTATTCCGGTGCTTCACCGTCGATTCGTCTAATTTGCTCTTCACCTGTGGATTGAAGCATTTAGAGAATTGAAGAATGGCAAGTAGCTTCTTCTGTTTTTCCTTAGTGAGATATGGTGATAGTCGAGCTAGAAGATCATGCCTCGGATGGTAGGGTTATTTTCGCCCACAGACTCGGCATGGGATGTTTCTATGACGCTCAGCTGTTCGGCAATTAACGGCTCAGCGTTTGCTACCCAAATGCGTCTTGGAAGGATCTGCGGTTCTCGGCGACAATTAACTATCCACAGTTCACCGAATATGTTCTTAAATGAGACGACAAATTATTCTTCAGTGGTATGCTTCTCTTACATTCCACTAAAACATCCATGCATGGCATGACACGTGCCAGTTACCTTTCTAGCGCTGACTGCAGCAATGATCACTTCATCCAGCACATAGTCCCCACACATTCGGATGCGCATCTCCCTGTCCACAGTATCTCATCTCGTCTAGGAAAATTTTCGAGCGACCACACTCTATAATTGCCTGAGAAGCTTTCAAAAAGTCCCATCCGAGAATGACGTCATGACTTACACCCTTGTAAGACGATGATTTCTAAGAGCTGTGTATGGCCACTTACAGGGTGTTTCAAAAATGACCGGTATATTTGAAACGGCAATAAAAACTAAACGAGCAGCGATAGAAATACACTGTTTGTTGCAATATGCTTGGGACAACAGTACATTTTCAGGCAGACACACTTTCGAAATTACAGTAGTTACAATTTTCAACAACAGATGGCGCTGCGGTCTGGGAAACTCTATAGTACGATATTTTCCACATATCCACCATGCGTAGCAATAATATGGCGTAGTCTCTGAATGAAATTACCCGAAACCTTTGATAACGTGTCTGGCGGAATGGTTTCACATGCAGATGAGATGTACTGCTTCAGCTGTTCAATTGTTTCTGGATTCTGGCGGTACACCTGGTCTTTCAGGTGTCCCCACAGAAAGAAGTCACAGGGGTTCATGTCTGGCGAATAGGGAGGCCAATCCACGCCGCCTCCTGTATGTTTCGGATAGCACAAAGCAATCACACGATCATCGAAATATTCATTTAGGAAATTAAAGACGTCGGCCGTGCGATGTGGCCGGGCACCATCTTGCATAAACCACGAGGTGTTCGCAGTGTCGTCTAAGGCAGTTTGTACCGCCACAAATGCACGAAGAATGTCCAGATAGCGTGATGCAGTAATCGTTTCGGATCTGAAAAATGGGCCAATGATTCCTTTGGAAGATATCGTTAGCGAATGTCTCTCGTGCAGCAATGGTAGCGGCGCTGAGGGGTTGCCGCATTTGAATTTTGTATGTATAGAGGTGTAAACTCTGGCGCATGAGACGATACGTGGACGTTGGCGTCATTTGGACCGCAGCTGCAACACGGCGAACGGAAACCCGAGGCCGCTGTTGGATCACCTGCTGCACTAGTTGCGCGTTGCCCTCTGTGGTTGCCGTACGCGGTCGCCCTACCTTTCCAGCACGTTCATCCGTCACGTTCTCAGTCCGTTGAAATTTTTCAAACAGATCCTTTATTGTATCGCTTTTCGGTCCTTTGGTTACATTAAACCTCCGTTGAAAACTTCGTCTTGTTGCAACAACACTGTGTTCTAGGCGGTGGAATTCCAACACCAGAAAAATCCTCTGTTCTAAGGAATAAACCATGTTGTCTACAGAACACTGGCACGTAGTGAACAGCACACGCTTACAGCAGAAAGACGACGTACAGAATGGCGCACCCACAGACTGCGTTGTCTTCTATATCTTTCACATCACTTGCAGCGCCATCTATTGTTGAAAATTGTAACTACTGTAATTTCGAAAGTTTGTCCGCCTGAAAATGTACTGTTGTCCCAAGCATATTGCAACAAACGGTGTATTTCTATCGCTGCTCGTTTAGTTTTTTATTGCCATTTCAAATATACCGGTCATTTTTGAAACACCCTGTATATACACACAAATGGCACACCTTGTAAAAATTTTTTTTGTTTATTTATTGACGCAATCACATGTTTATGACACAGTTGAGACGTGCTTCTGTCCGTCTCGTTTAAACACGCGCCCTAGTTACGCCTTGGCTTCCCGCCGGCGCTTTTCCGCGTGGCGGCGCCGTCTGTTCTCCTCGTCTGATGCCACGCCCTCTAGGTCGGTGGAGTGGAGTGACTGAGTGGTGAAGCGTGGCAGTACGCCATCGACTCCGGAAGTGCGCGTTTGTCTTACTGGCGGTGGTTTGTGTGGTGTCGGCCGGCTGATTCCACCGTGAGGTTCTACGGCATAGCGTGTCTGACTTGCAGAAGCCGTTAGCTCCGATTATGCTTGTTCTTGTCGGAAGAGAACTGTTCCGGAGAATATTGGGAGTTGCCGGGGACGGTTGCTCCGGGAATGTTTTGAGCACTGAGGGCGGCAGGTTTTCCTCCGGGACTGAGTATATTTCGCAATTGCCGTTGTGCTTTTGACTTGCTATTGCCTTGTCTTAGGGTGGTGTTTGCGACTTCCTTTATGTTGCTGCCGCCGACATTGTGCGTTTTCCGTCCACCGGTTTAGCTCGCCGGTTCTGAACCTATGAAGGGAAAGGTTGAATGTCAGTTCTGCACTGCGTTGCAGAGTTTGACTTCGAGTGTGTAGGTCGTTCTTGTACTGCTGGGCTGGTTCCTCGGTTAGGCGTCGACGTGAGCGTGAACTGATTGGTTAAAATTTGCAGTAGGCACTCCGGGCATGGTCGATACTGTACAGCCAGGATAGTAGAACGTGTTGAGTCAAAGCTGTGAATGTAAACTGTTGTTCTGTCAAGTCACACTAGAAGACTGTCTAATTAGGTACTGATGTATTGGTGGATATCTGTTGATTCTTGTGACCAATTTGGTAGTCAGTTCCAAGCCTACGTGTTCTATGTATGTGAGATAAAGAAAAGAAATTTGTGAAGTACGTGGCTGTGCACACCTTAAAAGTTGTTGGTGCATGTGTTTATCTCAAAGATTGTTTTAATACCGTATCTTATTATCAGCCCCCTTTTAGACAGAAAATTTTACAGGGTTACAGAATTTTATTTGTATATTTGCCTATATGAACAGTGTCGATTGAGCTGGTGGCTTTTACGCCAGTTTGTGAAATGTGGCAGCTTTACGCTGCGGTTTAATGATTTGTAATTGGAGGGCATCATTTAATTCCTCTTTGGGGCTCGCCTTGTATTTTTCCTGTTTTTTACTACCTGAAGATTGTAAATCATGATATTGGGGCACGATGACTAATTGGTAGCCTTGCAGCTGCTTGTATTTCATACTCAGCAACTGTGGTTAAACTTTTGTAAATTTGCTGGCCATGTTGGTGTGCGATTGTTTGCATTTTAAATTTAGATTTTATGCAAGTTTACCTTTTAGAAGTATACGCATGTATTGTTGTCCCTAGGTTTTAAGCTGGATAGTATCAATTGATTTATTTAAGGTTGCTAAGTTTTAGGGAATTGCTTCGCTGTATGATAGTTCTTAACGCTTAATGTGGATTCTAAATGTACTGTGGCCCTTAAGGCTCGATTACTGATGAATTGGTTGATTTGCCTTCTATTTTTGAGAACTTGCCTAACCTTAACGATCGGCCAGCCCTTGATTCTGAGCTGTTTATTAAGTACTTTGATGAATTGGCCCTTCAGGCCCCCCTTTTGGAAGCTCTACAGCCCTTAAGGCTTTGAAATCCAGTTTTAATACTTAACCTCCCTTGTTAGTGTACTGGGGCCCTTAAGGCCGGCTTACTGATAAATTCCTGGCCATTACTTACTTATTGCAGAATTTGTTTGACTGGGGCCCTTAAGGTCGAGTTGTTAATAAGCACTTGTTATTTTCCAGTTGATATTATTAAGATTTTCTTATCTTGTTAATTTGGCCCTTCAGGCCCCTTACTTGCAAGTTGCACCGCCCTTCAGGCCTGTTTATTGTTTCACACTGCCTTGCCTAAACTGTTGGAAAATCTGCTCTTTAACTAAAGTCTAGTTAACTATTTTGGTGGCCCTTCTGGCTCAAACCTTCTGTTCATTCGTTTATATTTGAGTATTTTCTTTGTCTGTGGTATTGGCCTTTTATATCTTAAATTTTGAAGTGAAGTGAATTTTGGTTTGCAAATTTACTAGCCCTTCAGGTTGAACACGTTATATGTATTCTTGCTAAATTGGCCCTTCAGGCTTTCTTTGCGATTGCATCCCTTAAGGCATACGCAGTACTATGTTGCGTGGTACAATGTTAAATTGTTGATGAACTAATTTCTTAACGTTTGATTCTCCCTATATTCAATATCTTGGCAGATTGTATATTGTATTTTAGCTAGTTTTAATAAATGCATTAGAAGTAAGGTGTTGTGTTACTTCTACCAGCATTTGGCCCTGCTTCCTCGCCCGATCCTAGTGGCTCCTTACTTCCTTGATTGTTAGAATTTTTGCCCGTTAACCACTATTGTCGGTTTCAACAGTCATAACCGGTTAGGGCCATGCAATGACCATCTACAGATTCTAAAGGTGGCATACACTGAACAAAGGTTCATGCGTTGTCAACACACATAGTCTCCACACACTCGGATGCGCATCTTCCTGCAGGTTTTACGTATTTCCCATTAGCCATCTTCAGCACAGGTGTTTTGTTGTCGACGAATACGGTTTTCTGCAACTGGCGGAGAATTTTTCTCTTCGGCAGCCTCAACTCCAAGGAAGGTCGCACCCTTTAGTTTTCGAGGTTGCGGCGGCTAGGTAATCGGCTGGAGCTTCTAAACGGCGATGGAGACCTTGATCGGCGTGTTGGGGAGCGTCCTCTCCAGCGGCTAGCTTGCGGCGATGGTGACCTACGTCGTCCTGCACCCACATCTTCTTGTTCATCTTCATCGTCCCGGAGTTCGCGTCGGCTAAGATCGGTCTGCTGTCTTGTGGCGCGGGCGTCATCAAATATCCGCCGCCTTTCTCGACAATAGCGCACCACATGTCCCGGTCGTCCGTAGTGGAAACATACTGGTTGGTCTTCCTTGGTGCCCAAACAGGTTCCTCATGCGGCATTCTAAGAACGTAACTACACCTGGGTCTCGACTTTTTACTGTTTTAAAGAAAAATGAAGGAGATTTGGTTCAATGTCTGTTCCACTTCCTCACTTATGATCTCTTGAAGCGTCTCGGTTTTTTTGCTCGCCGTGCAATCGAAGTGTCTTTTGAACTTCCTCTGTCACTATCTGAAAAAAAACCTTGTGAAATCAGTTGCTTCCTCCATCACAGACATCAATACGACGTTTGGAAGCCTTTCGAACTTCTTGCGTGTAAGCTGTACTGGCACCATTTCATGAAGTCGTATGCTGTCGAAACCTCCTTCAGGAGTAGGGCTTGATACGTGTCCTCAGCAACACCCTTCATGAGATGTGCAACCTCATCTTCCTCCTTCATTCTGGGATCCACTATTTTACACAGCTCCAAGACGTCTTGAATGTAGGATGCTGTAGTTTCTCCTGGACGCTGTGCCCTACACTTTAATTTAACTTCAGCCTTGCACTTCTGTCGCTGTGTGTCACCGAAATACTTGCGCAGATCCGCCTGAAATACTTCCCAGCGTGTGAAATTCTCCTCGTTGTTCTCATACCATTGCTTGGCAGTGCTCTCCAAGTAGAAAAATACCTTAGCCAAACACACGGTGTCATCCAGTTTGTTAAATTTCGCTATACGCTCATATACACTCCTGGAAATTGAAATAAGAACACCGTGAATTCATTGTCCCAGGAAGGGGAAACTTTATTGACAGATTCCTGGCGTCAGATACATCACATGATCACACTGACAGAACCACAGGCACATAGACACAGGCAACAGAGCATGCACAATGTCGGCACTAGTACAGTGTATATCCACCTTTCGCAGCAATGCAGGCTGCTATTCTCCCATGGAGACGATCGTAGAGATGCTGGATGTAGTCCTGTGGAACGGCTTGCCATGCCATTTCCACCTGGCGCCTCAGTTGGACCAGCGTTCGTGCTGGACGTGCAGACCGCGTGAGACGACGCTTCATCCAGTCCCAAACATGCTCAATGGGGGACAGATCCGGAGATCTTGCTGGCCAGGGTAGTTGACTTACACCTTCTAGAGCACGTTGGGTGGCACGGGATACATGCGGACGTGCATTGTCCTGTTGGAACAGCAAGTTCCCTTGCCGGTCTAGGAACGGTTTGGATGTACCGTGCACTATTCAGTGTCCCCTCGACGATCACCAGTGGTGTACGGCCAGTGTAGGAGATCGCTCCCCACACCATGATGCCGGGTGTTGGCCCTGTGTGCCTCGGTCGTATGCAGTCCTGATTGTGGCGCTCACCTGCACGGCGCCAAACACGCATACGACCATCATTGGCACCAAGGCAGAAGCGACTCTCATCGCTGAAGACGACACGTCTCCATTCGTGCCTCCATTCACGCCTGTCGCGACACCACTGGAGGCGGGCTGCACGATGTTGGGGCGTGAGCGGAAGACGGCCTAACGGTGTGCGGGACCGTAGCCCAGCTTCATGGAGACGGTTGCGAATGGTCCTCGCCGATATCCCAGGAGCAACAGTGTCCCTAATTTGCTGGGAAGTGGCGGTGCGGTCCCCTACGGCACTGCGTAGGATCCTACGGTCTTGGCGTGCATCCGTGCGTCGCTGCGGTCCGGTCCCAGGTCGACGGGCACGTGCACCTTCCGCCGACCACTGGCGACTACATCGATGTACTGTGGAGACCTCACGCCCCACGTGTTGAGCAATTCGGCGGTACGTCCACCCGGCCTCCCGCATGCCCACTATACGCCCTCGCTCAAAGTCCGTCAACTGCACATACGGTTCACGTCCACGCTGTCGCGGCATGCTACCAGTGTTAAAGACTGCGATGGAGCTCCGTATGCCACGGCAAACTGGCTGACACTGACGGCGGCGGTGCACAAATGCTGCGCAGCTAGCGCCATTCGACGGCAAACACCGCGGTTCCTGGTGTGTCCGCTGTGCCGTGCGTGTGATCATTGCTTGTACAGCCCTCTCGCAGTGTCCGGAGCAAGTATGGTGGGTCTGACACACCGGTGTCAATGTGTTCTTTTTTCCATTTCCAGGAGTGTACCTTCGGCCACTTGTTTGGATCGCGGTAGGATGTCTCATGTGGTGGCGCACAGTTGCTGTCATCGTATCGTCCTCTTCTTCTTCTGCCTCCCATAGATTGCGACCTGTTGAATATGGCTCGAACTCGGGTTTCTCGGCACGTAAACGGCGGCTCTGTCGTCGGTAATGTGCGCTATCACATGTCCAATGCCCGGCGCCTCCACCAGAATAATGTCACGTAGAAGAAGGTGTAATTAGATGAAAGACGAACACTAACTTCACTTAACGAAGGTTTATCCAGCACTTGCACATACAAGAGCCAGAACACATACAGTATATATACAGCTACATAACAATCCAGTACAATGATTCTTTACATTTGTGGATACTTCTAGAATGTACTCGAAACGAATATAGAAATTAAGATTGTACAGTCCAGGTAAGTTTTGAACTCACGACCCCCCATACAACAGTTTAGTAATCACAACCACTACACCGCGGTGCTACTCAGCTTCTTCTGCGACAGTATTATATTGCAGTGCCTGTGATATTCCGAATTACGATGTAACGTTCTTTTGGGCATGTAAGCTTCACCGAAGGAACTGTAATATCTTATTTATTTGCCTACGCTGGGCAAGCGACTTTCAAGTAAAATGTCTCCCTTCTATGGGAATATATACATACAGGTTGTAGACACAATGTTGCGCACATATGGAAGTTTGTGTGTAGTCATGAGTCATGCTCGGATAGCCAAATGGTAAGGCGATCACTCATGACAAGTGGGGAATCCGGGCTCGAGTGCTAGCACAAACTTTCACTGCCATCACTCTATTATACAGTTGATGGTTGTCCATATTTGCAGCTGAGAATACATTTCATGCCTCCATTCCATGTCCGCACCCTTGATGCTCTCACGATGAAGTAAATTCTCACTTCTTATACTTCCTCCTTGCTACTTTCAGAATTTCAAAGAGAGTATTTCAATCGACATTGTGAAAAGCATCTTCAATATCTAAAAATGCTATAAATGTAGGTTTTCCTTTCTTTAACAATGTTCTAAAATGAGGCATAGGGTCAAGTATTGCCTTGTGTGTTGCAAAATTTCCCCTGTACCCAAGCTGATCTCTCCTACAACGATGAACGACCTGTCACCGGAAGTAAAATGACTTTGATCTTGAGGGTGCTGCATCTTTTTTCCGGCAGTGTATATATTCCTCCCACCTTTCAGCTTTCCCTTTGCTTAGTACTGCTTTTTCATCTGAGCTCTAGATATTCGGTACTGATTTGTCATCTGAGCTCTAGATATTCTTATAGCTGCTTCAGTATTGCTTTGTCATCTGAACTCTGGATATTCTTATAGCTGCTTCTCTTTTCTCCAAAGATTTTTTAAATGTTTGTATAGGCAACATTTGTCGTTTCCCTAATTATGTGTGTTTCTATATCCTTACATTTCACGCCCACCTATTCCTGCTTTGCCACTTTGCACTTCCTGTCAGTCTCGTCTTTAGACAACTATATGAAATGTATTTATAGGGGTACAGAAGTGATATTTTCTGACATAGAGAATTCTGACGGTGAAAAATGTTGGTAAACTGCTACACCTAAGAGCAGTGGCAAATGAGGAAGATCTGGTTTTAAAGAAGGACGTCATGGGATAACAAATGCACACAGGGGAAAAGGTAGAGATTGTTTTTCCTTTAGTTTACATGTCATTAACAGTTATTTGAAGCTGGAGCTGATACGGAGGTCATTCCAAAGTCGGGTTCCTGGTACTTGGAGTGACTACAAGAAAGCAGCTGAATGGTGGAGATGGACAGAAAGGATTCTGCTCCGATGAAAGCGTTTCTGCTGAATCGTTCAGACAGGAGCGTCAGAATGGAGAGGAAGTGCGACCGACAGCACTCTGTCATTATATTTATTTGTTTGACAAAACGGTATAGGAGCGTATGGAAATTTGTATGTAATAACGTTTCTACACTCCTGGAAATGGAAAAAAGAACACATTGACACCGGTGTGTCAGACCCACCATACTTGCTCCGGACACTGCGAGAGGGCTGTACAAGCAATGATCACACGCACGGCACAGCGGACACACCAGGAACCGCGGTGTTTGCCGTCGAATGGCGCTAGCTGCGCAGCATTTGTGCACCGCCGCCGTCAGTGTCAGCCAGTTTGCCGTGGCATACGGAGCTCCATCGCAGTCTTTAACACTGGTAGCATGCCGCGACAGCGTGGACGTGAACCGTATGTGCAGTTGACGGACTTTGAGCGAGGGCTTATAGTGGGCATGCGGGAGGCCGGGTGGACGTACCGCCGAATTGCTCAACACGTGGGGCGTGAGGTCTCCACAGTACATCGATGTTGTCGCCAGTGGTCGGCGGAAGGTGCACGTGCCCGTTGACCTGGGACCGGACCGCAGCGACGCACGGATGCACGCCAAGACCGTAGGATCCTACGCAGTGCCGTAGGGGACCGCACCGCCACTTCCCAGCAAATTAGGGACATTGTTGCTCCTGGGGTATCGGCGAGGACCATTCGCAACCGTCTCCATGAAGCTGGGCTACGGTCCCGCACACCGTTAGGCCGTCTTCCGCTCACGCCCCAACATCGTGCAGCCCGCCTCCAGTGGTGTCGCGACAGGCGTCAATGGAGGGACGAATGGAGACGTGTCGTCTTCAGCGATGAGAGTCGCTTCTGCCTTGGTGCCAATGATGGTCGTATGCGTGTTTGGCGCCGTGCAGGTGAGCGCCACAATCAGGACTGCATACGACCGAGGCACACAGGGCCAACACCCGGCATCATGGTGTGGGGAGCGATCTCCTACACTGGCCGTACACCACTGGTGATCGTCGAGGGGACACTGAATAGTGCACGGTACATCCAAACCGTCATCGAACCCATCGTTCTACCATTCCTAGACCGGCAAGGGAACTTGCTGTTCCAACAGGACAATGCACGTCCGCATGTATCCCGTGCCACCCAACGTGCTCTAGAAGGTGTAAGTCAACTACCCTGGCCAGCAAGATCTCCGGATCTGTCCCTCATTGAGCATGTTTGGGACTGGATGAAGCGTCGTCTCACGCGGTCTGCACGTCCAGCACGAACGCTGGTCCAACTGAGGCGCCAGGTGGAAATGGCATGGCAAGCCGTTCCACAGGACTACATCCAGCATCTCTACGATCGTCTTCATGGGAGAATAGCAGCCTGCAATGCTGCGGAAGGTGGATATACACTGTACTAGTGCCGACATTGTGCATGCTCTGTTGCCTGTGTCTATGTGCCTGTGGTTCTGTCAGTGTGATCATGTGATGTATCTGACCCCAGGAATGTGTCAATAAAGTTTCCCCTTCCTGGGACAATGAATTCACAGTGTTCTTATTTCAATTTCCAGGAGTGTATTTCTATGTTTTTAAGAGGTGTAAGTCACTGTAATTATTTATTTACACTTTTATTTCCCCTAGTAAGGTTGGGGCCTTCAGGCTCTCTCTTACTTCAAGCCATACATGTTTTGTGTGTTAACATTACTTTGTAAATAATACATAATGATAATCATCATCATTTTCTTTGGGCCTTTGTCCCACTCCAACGTGGGGCCGGCCTTGTTACTATGGAATTTGTTGAAGTTAGTGTCAGAGGGTGACCAGATGCCCTTCCTGTCACCACCCTGGAGTCTCCAGGACGTAAGTAGTGTACTCGCGAGTAGTGTAACTGAGGCAGGAAATGGGGACCAGCCCGGTATACACCTAGTGGGATGTGGAATACCGCTAGAAACCACATCCAGGCTGGCCAGCACACCAGCCCTCGCAGTTAATAAAACAAAACGGGTCTGAGCACTTTGGGACTTAACATCTATGTTCATCAGTCCCCTAGAACTTAGAACTACTTAAACCTAACTAACCTAAGTACATCACACAACACCCAGTCATCACGAGGCAGAGAAAATCCCTGATCCCGCCGGGAATCGAACCCGGGAACCCGGGCGTGAGAAGCAAGAACGCTTCCGCACGACCACGAGCTGCGGACCGCTGTTAATCCACTGGGCGGATTCGATCCGGGGCCGGTGCGCCTACCCGAGTCCAGGAAGCAGCGCGTTAGCGCCCTTGGCTAACCTCGCTGGTAATGCATAACGATAATACTAATAGTATTGTAACGAATGTGTGAAATTTAAGAAATATCTGTTTGATTAACATTGCAGTGAAATGAAAATTAGATGGAACGATAGCTAAAGGAATGAGGAGGTTCTCTGTCGAATCGGCGAAAAAGAAACATATTGAGAACACCCCTTAGTTGAGGGGACATGATGACAGGAGATCAGGGAATAACTACGACGCTACCTGAGGGAGCTGTGCAAGCTAAAAACAGTAGGGGGAGACTGAATGGTTCAAATGGCCCTAAGCACTATGGGACTTGTGTTGGCAGAAGAGCCAACACCGTATAGCTAGAGGAGGCCGAAATGCACGCTATAATCTCACGCAGGATGGCGTGAGGTCTGGAACAGTTAAAGGAGATGAGTCTACTAAATAATGTACGTAGTTGATATAATACTTAACTTTAATCCCTAATTGGAGTACATCGGTCTGATGGTTCATGCTTCATTAGATACATAGCAAAGGATAAATGGCGCCTTGCTGGGTCGTAGCAAATGACGTAGCTGAAGGCTATGCTAACTATCGTCTCGGCAAATGAGAGCGTATTTGTCAGTGTAGCTTCGCTAGCAAAGTCGGCTGTACAACTGGGCCGAGTGCTAGGAAGTCTCTCTAGACCTGCCGTGTGGCGGCGCTCGGTCTGCCATCACTGACAGTGGCGACTCGCGGGTCCGACGTATACTAACGGACCGCGGCCGATTTAAAGGCTACCACCTAGCAAGTGTGGTGTCTGGCGGTGACACCACACTTAACATCTGAGGTCATCAGTCCCCTAGACTTAGAACTACTTGAACCTAACTAACCAATGGACATCACACACATCTCTGCCCGAGGCAGGATTCGAATCTGCGACCGTAGCAGCAGCGCGGTTCCAGACTGAAGCGCCTAGAACCGCTCGGTCACAGCGGCCGACGGGGAGATTGTGATTGGAATATTTGCAACAAATAATTGGTGGTGTTGGCGCAAGAGCTACACTGGGATGAAGAGGTTGCCACAGGAGAGGAATTCGTAGCGTACCAGTCAGATGACTCCAAAGAAAGCCTGCCCTGGTACGTGTCCACCCTGTAACCTTACACGCACCGATATGGAGCCGGGGGCTAGCTGATTTCGAGGTCTGTCCAGCTACCCTCCCCCCCCCCCCCCCACCCATTGACGTACGCAGTTTGTTCTCGCTGAAGCTGAGAGATATGACGTAAATCGTGGCCGTCGTCTTCTGTCGTTAATTAAGCCTCATTAAGTTGTAGATGTTGGCACGTCAGCTACATTTGTGTCACGGCCACTCCAGTTAAAATTCCGCGCCACGATGAGCTTAATTACGAGCCCGCATACATCGGAATGACCTCACCTGTGGCAAGAATAGCAAGACTCGACGATCGCAGTTCGTAAGATGCGGCAAGTGTCCTCTAGGACGGCGTGTGACACGCACGCACTCACGCGTCCTCGCGTGCAAGCGAGAACCGCACTTCCCACGAGCTGCCGAGAGAACGGCGTCGTAGGACGAAGTGTTCGGAACTGCTTCCTGCTGATCAGAGAGGGGTTGCCTGCAGTGGTTCCGGGAACAGACAGTCCCCTCCGTCATTTGCGCCCTACCCTCGACTCCTCTGACAGACACAAACCAATGACACGCCCCAGAGAAAGCGTTGCTGTTATGGCCCATTGAGTCGTCTCCGACTCCTAGTGACATGACGAATCAGGCGAGGTACTGGCAGAACTAAAGCTGTGAGGACGGAGCGTGAGTCGGGTAGCTCAGTTGGTAGAGCACTTGCCCGCGAAAGGCAAAGGTCCCGAGTTCGAGTCTCGGTCTGGCACACAGTGTTAATCTGCCAGGAAGTTTCATGACGAATGATGTCCTCACCATACACTCATGCTTGTTCTTTTGATCCTCAGTTGTGATGTTACGTCTATTTATTTATTCCTTTAATTGTCAAATCTAAATTCGTGTTTTAGATAGACCATATTTTGTAGCCCAGAAAAAAATATCCTTCAGCACAGAGGTTCAGTAACCAGTCTATATACTCCCCGCTTCCGTCTAAGCTCGCTTCTCCTCAGTATATAAACCATTGGATTAGAAATTAATTTAAAAAATATAGTAGTAGGTTCTCTTCTTACCGAGACGAGAGAGAAATTTTTTTTAGCAGAATAGCGGTGATTAACTTCTTTGATTTTAAATGACGATTGATGACTCCACACATTTTCCTTACAGCGAGAGAAAGTCTATGAAGTTTCAAAAATTTACATACAAAAATCTTCTACCACTTAAAATGTAATGAAATTCTTTCAAAATTCATCTCATTGTGCTTAACGTAAATACACTGAAGCGGTAAAAAAAACTGGTTACTGCTGCTACAATGGGAGATTATCAAGATTTAACTAAGTTTGAACTTAATGTTATAGTCGGCGCACGAGCGATGGGACACAGCATCTCCGAGGTAGCGGTGAAGTGGCAATTTTCCCGTACGACCATTTCACGAGTGCGCCATGCATATCAGGAATCTAGTAAAACATCAAATCTCCGACATCGCTGCGGCCGGAAAAAGATCCTGCAAGAACGGGAGCAACGACGAATGAAAAGAATGATTCAACGTGACAGAAGTGTAACCCTTCCGAAAATCGCTGCAGATTTCAATCCTGGACCACCAATAAGAGTCAGCGTGCGAACTATTCGACGAAACATCATCGATATGAGTTTTCGGAGCCGAAAGCCCACTCGTGTACACTTGATGACTGCACGACACAAATCTTTACGCCTCGCCATGGCCCATCAACACCGACATTGAACTGTTGATGACTACAAACATGTTGTCTGGTCGGACGAGTCTCGATTCAAATTATATCGAACTGGTAGACGTGTATGGGTATGGAGACAACATCATGAATCCATGGACCCTGATTGTTAGCAGGGGACTGTTCAAGCTGGTGGAAGCTGTGTAATGATGTGGGGCGCGTGCAGTTGGAGTGATATGCGACATCTGATACGTCTAGATACGACTCTGACAGGTGACACGTACGTAAGGACGCTGTCTGATCACCTACATCCATTCATGTCCATTGTGCATTCCGACGGACGTGGGCAATTCTAGCAGGACACGGCGACACCCCACATGTCCAGAATTTCTACAGAATTGCTCGAGGAACATTCGTCTGAGTTTAAACACTTCCGCTGTCCACCAAACTCTTCAGACAGGAACATTCTTGAGGGTATCTGGGGTGCCTTGCAGAGTGCTGTTCAGAAGAGATCTCCACAGTGCATAAACGAGAACACCTTCACAAAGTGTCTGTCATAAAAAGAATGAACTTCTATGACATGTACTGAAAGAGCGTCATAAAATTATCACCAAAAACAGTCATTACATGTCCAGGCACTATTATCTGAAACCACACTGTCAAATTTACTAATGTAATGAAGTCAAAGTTGAATATCATTCGCTGTCAGCTAATGTGGTGTACTCTATGGTTGAATCCAGAAAAGCATTGTAGGCAGTAAACAAGAACGACGCAAAATGAGAAAGGTATATCTTTGGATTGCCCTTTTAAAATTATCAATATGCAATGTTAACAAATGCGCTGATTTCAAGAAATTTAACAATTGTACGGCGGGACTGTTATACATCATGTACTATACTGCATAGGAAATATAATCATGCATTAATGCAACTTATTCTGATGTAAAAGAAAATAACGTAACCATCTATCGAAGTGTATTATGAAGTGAACACGACAGAGTCTACAAATGCTTGCTATAAAACATTGCATACTGTAATGTAACAGTATGAATGTACTGTAAAGCAACTGTGTACATACTTACAAGGAAGAGGAGGAAGGGAGGAGGAGGAAAGGTAAGGGGATAAGAAGTAAAGAAATTAAAGGCAATATAAGAAAACTGAATAGGAACATAAAACACATAACTAAGATGTAAAGGAAATGGGGGGGGGGGCTTTGTGGGAAAGGGGGGGCGGGGCAAGTAAAGAAATGAAATTAAATAAGAAAATGGGAAAGGGAAGGGACTTGACTTGCAAGAGTCAAGCAATGTAGTTTTATAACTTCATAAGAGAAAGGTATTGGTTAAAAAATAATTGAATTATTTAATAAATGTAGCAATCCAGTCGTATCATACTACAGCCAGCACTAATGCCAGGTAATAAAATAACTTAAGTCAAACCAGAAAAACATACAACTGTTGTTAAAAAAATAACAAATGGAAGAGACTGCGAAGAATGGAAATGTGATAAATACAACAATCTCTTCAAGTCACACAGGACCTATAGAATTTTGGTATGAAAGAACCTAGTGTCAAAGGTAGGAGATATTGGAATAAGATGGGGGTCTCAGGTAAACTAGAGAAAGGAGGGAGAAGAAACAACATACGAACAATATGTCATTATAAATTGATAAAGGAGGGAAGAGAGTGCAGCTTAACGCAAGTCAGACCAGGAAAATATGCAATAGATTTAAAGTCATAGCAATGGAAAATTGTCTCCCAGAGAATGTAATGGAAGTAAACAGAACTATCTCTTCATATCATACTATGGCTAATATTACAACAAAGCAGTAAAATGATTTAAGTTAAACCAGAGAAAAGAACCATATAGATCTAGTTCATGTGATGACATGAGCTGTTGATAATGTTCTGTGGACGATCTAGAAAATAGAGCAATCCATTTGTATTGTACTATGGCTAATACTGAAGCAAGGCAATAAAATAAATAAAATCAAAGAAGAAAAATCTGCAAGAGATGTTAAGTAATAACAAACGGAATAAATAAATCATCCTCTTCAGGTCATACTGTTGCTAATAACACAGGTATGTAATAACTTAAGTCATACCAGGGAGAAGTACAATATAGATACAATTCATGTGACAACATGAGTAATCGATAATACTATGGGGAAGATTACTAAATGTGGTAACTACATATTTAGATGTAATACGCAACATCACATATCATCTGATAAAAGAGAAGCAAAATGTAGAGCATATACGTTTGTGTGGAATAATATATAATAATGTGTGAATGTGCAATACACATGAAAATGTGGCATTTATTAAATATATGAATATCTCCTAAAATAGTAATCTAGTGACAAAGGCACAAAAAGGGAGGAGAGAAGTGGGGTAGGAGCCTTTAAATAATATTATAATCATAGGTGAATATATGCTCATAAAATACATAAGTGCAATCATAATGTATCTTTCAGTAGTGATCAATCCAAGGATTGGTTTGCAACAGCTACAATGGCAGCTTGTCTCCATTCTGTGCGTCTTTCAGCTTTTCTCTTCATTTCTTTATAGGTGTTACATCCCACATCTTTCACGATTTGATCCATGTACCTTAGTCGTGGTCTTCCTCTTGGTCTTTTTCCCTCGACATATCCCTCTATGATTGTGTTCAGGAGTCCTTTATGTCTTAATATATGGCCTGTAAATTGCACTCTTCTTTTAACAATGAAACTCCAGAAGCTTCTCTTCTCACCTGCTCTTTCCAGAACCACTTCGTTTGTGTCATAATGTATATTAGAAGCTGTTTGCTACAAAAAGATTAAGATAAAACACACCTTGAGATAATGCAGTTGTGAACTGTGTGTAATCCGCTTACATGTAAGGCAACGTCCAGACTGACTGATCGACTAACTGACTGACTGACTCATCAGCGCCCAGCCCAAACCGCTAAGGATAGAAACTTGGAATTTGGAGAGGGTGTGCAGCCATCGTTTAAGAGGCAACTTTTTAAATTCCTACCCTAAGTGGGTGAAATAGGAGATGAAGATTTCCTTTAAAAATGTCGCTATTAATACGATTTTGTAGCTAGACTAACGAAATTTGGTATTTGGTTTCTCAGGCAGAAATAAAGAAACACCAGTTTCAGGTTGGTTGGTTGGTTGGTTGTTTGGGGAAGGAGACCAGACAGCGAAGTCATCGGTCTCATCGGATGGGGGAAGGATGGGGAAGGAAGTCGGCCGTGCCCTTTCAGAGGAACCATTCCGGCATTTGCCTGGAGCGATTTAGGGAAATCACGGAAAACCTAAATCAGGATGGCCGGACGCGGGATTGAACCGTCGTCCTCCAGAATACGAGTCCAGTGTCTAACCACTGCGCCACCTCGCTCGGTCCCAGTTTCAGCAATTTTGGAAATTTAAACCTATGGGGCCGAAAGCTTTTTCTCAAAATACATCATTATTAAATAAATACTAAAGAATTTTTAAAGTTATGTCTATGAACGTTGGTATTTGACTTCTTGGCTGTAAATAAAAATCTACATCGTTCAGTATTTTTGGTAAATGAACCCCTTAAGAGCTAAAACAGGGGATAAGATTTTTTATGAAAATATTTTGTTATGAAAGCATTTGCAAAACTAAATCTATGAAAGTTTGTATTTGACTTCTCAGTTAGAAATAAAAGTAGTATTGCAGTGTTTTCGGAACTTCAGCCCATATGGGGACGAAATGGGTGATGAAAATTGTTATGGAAATATTCCACTGGACATGCATTTTTGAAGATAATCTAAGAAAATTAGCATTTCGCTTCTTCTTTGGAAATAAAACGTAAGCATTTCACGGTTCTAGGAAATTAAACCACAATTGTTGTGAAACAGTTATGAAAACATTTTTAAAGCTAAAGACTTGAAAATGGGTGTTTGTCTTGTCGGTTAGACATGGAAAAATATGTTTTTCACTGTTTTTGGAAACTGAACCACTAACAGGGTGAAATAGGGTCAGCCTGATTCACTCAGTCATCATCACCCAGACCAAACCACTAAGTATAGAAATTTGGAGAGGGTGTAGATCTTATATTGCAGATATTGCTTAAGAAGGGATTGTCCGAAATTCCGCTCCTAACGAGGTGAGATAGGGGATGAAAGGCTTTTTGAAAGTACATCGCTTTTAAGGGGATTTTGAATCTAGAACTACGAAACCTGGTATTTGATTTCTCAGTCAGAAATTAAAAAATGCGTCTTTCAACATTTTTGGAAGTTGATCCACTAAGGGGGTAAAATAGTGGGTGAAAGATTTTTGAAAATAAATAATTAGAAAAGAGCTACAGAAGGATTTTAAGGCTACATAAATGACAATTGGTATTTCACTTTCCGTTCAGAAATAAAAAAAATAGCTGTTTCACTGTTTCGTGAAATTCAACCCCCAAGGGAATGAAACAGGGGATGAAAATTCTTAAGAAAATATTTCGTTACATTAAAACATTTTAAAGCTAATTTACTAGAATTGGTATTTCACTTCTCAGTTAGATATAAAGAAATATTTGTTAGCGGATGAAATCCTTGATTAACAAAACCTTTGGTTACTAGAATCGCTTTTTCGTCAGAAACACAGTTCCAAAAGACGACGTTTATACGGCCTTAATTAGTGTGTAAAGCTCAGAAGGTGTTATAATTTTTGAACGACGTAAAAGCGCTACTAAATAAAAACAAAACAAAAAGGGATCTCTGCAAGCCACACAGTCTACTTGGGTGAAGCATTGGACGCTAAACTAGTATATACACACATCCGGAACTCGTACAGAAAATTGGAATAGAGATCGACATAAACAACATTTCCGCCCTTTTTACTGCTCATGAAAACCACACATTGCATGTTGTACCACCACAGAATGCCACCAAGACGAATGCCTCGCGATTATGTTGCCAATATCGTGGTACTATCGGTCGGAGGGTGGCATTCGCGTATCGTACAGCCGTTACGGCGCCTTTCATGACCGCCAGTTCCGTACCAAGCCCCACATAATGCTACCCCAAAACAGCAGGGAACCTCCACCTTGCTGCACTCTCTGGACAGTGTATCTTAGGTTTTCAGCCCGACAAGGTTGACTCCAAACAAGTCTCCGACGATTGTCTGGTTGAAGGAATATGCGACACTCATCGGTGAAGAGAACGTGTTGCCAAATCTGAACGGTCCATTCGGTATGTTGTTGGGCCCATCTGTACAGCGCTGCACGGTGTCGTGGTTGCAAAGATGGACCTCGCAGAGGACGTCAGGAGTGAAGTTGCGCATCACTCAGCCAACTGCGCATAGTTTGAGTCGTGACACGACGTCCTGTGGCTGCACGAAAAGCATTATTCAACATGGTGGCGTTGATGTCAGGGTTCCTCCGAGCCATAATAATCCGTAGGCAGCGGTCATCCACTGCAGTAGTCGCCCTTGGGCGACCTGACCGAGGCATGTCATCGACAGTTCCTGTCTCTCTGTATCTCCTCATCGCTTTGGTTCACTCCAAGACGCCTGAAAACTTATCTTGTTGAGTGCCCTTCCTGGTACTAACAATGCGGACACAATCGAACCGCGGTGTTGACCATCTAGGCATGGTTGAACTACAGACAACACAAGCCGTTGTACCTCCTTCCTGGTGGAAAGACTGGAACTGATCGACTGTCGGATCCCGTCCAATAGGCGCTGCTCATGAATCGTTGTTTACGTCTTTAGACGGGTTTAGTGACATCTCTGAAAAGTCAAAGGGATTGTGTCTGTGATACAATATTCACAGTCAACGTCTGTTTTCAGTAGTTCTGCGAACCGGAGTGATGCAAAACGTTTTTTGATGTGTGTATATAAAAGGCAATGCCCCGACTGACTGACTCATAGACTCATCATCGCCTAGCCCAAACCACACAGCATAGGAATTCGAAATTTGCAAAGAGTTTTGGCCTGGTACTGCAGTTGTCGTTTAAGGAAGGACTTTTCGAAATCCCATTCCTAAGGGGGTGAAAAAGGGGATGAAATGGTTTTTGAAAATATGACGTTATTGAAGCAGTTTTGAAACTAAACATACCAAAACAGTCATTTAGTTACTGTCAGTAATAAAGAAATGCTTGTTTCACAACTTTTTGAAATTTAACCCCCTACACAGGTTAAATAATGCTTGAGAATCTTTTTTAAAGTAACTTGAGAGGTGGCATGCCACTCTCTCCGTTTAACAACACTGTCAGTCAGATTAATATTCGTATTTTAGGTCATGATATCGGTGTTCCCCAGTACTACATTAGCATGCGTGGTTTATAACTTTTTTACATGAGGAAATTGTGAACAGAATGTTCATATAACAGCATGTGTGTCCAAAAGCCCGTACTGGAAGCGACATGGTGGCATGACACCTCTCAAGTTACTTTAAAAAAGATTCTCAAGCATTATTTAACCTCTGTAGGGGGTTAAATTTTTGTGGAGATGGTGGGAAGGTCATAAAACTCCGAGCAGTCTCATGTTATAAGCTGGTATGATACAGACGGAATAGCTAGTGAACATGTTTAGTGGGGGCAAGGAAATTGCCAGGATATTTTAGCGAGCGGCAAAAGCACATTTTATGGGCACGACTGTCTGGGAACCATAATTTCCTTCTTTCAGAAATTGGAAATGGTCAGCCTGGAAAGATTAGATCTCTCCATCAATGAGGGACTGTGGTCGCTCCTAGGTAGACATTTATTTATGGTTAAGGCAAGCAACAACTTCAAAACTACTAAACTAATTTTAGAAGTACATATATGAAAATTGGTATTTCACTTCTCAGTTACAAATAAAAGAATATTTTGAAACTCAACCCCTAAAGGGCTGAAATAGGGAATGAAATATTTTACGAAAAATTTTGTTTTTAAAGCTAAATCTACCAAAATTTAAATTTGGCTTCTCAGTTAGAAATAAAAAAGTATGTGTTTCACTGTGTTTGTAAATTAAACCCCTATGTGGATGAAATAGAAGGCAAAAGTTTTCATGGTAATATTTCGTTATGCTAAATCTAAGAAAAATTATTTTACTTCACTATCAAATATTAAAAAAATCCTACTTAACTGTTTTTTTGAAATTAATCCCTTACTGTGGTGGAACAAGAGGGGAAATGTTTTGCGAAAATATTTCATTGTGATAGGATTTTTAAAGGTACGTGTTTGACAGTTAGTGTTATTAGTTAGAAATGAAAATAATATGTGTCACTGCATTTGGAAATTCACTCACTCAGGTGAATAGATAGGGCCACACTAATTCACTGACTCATCATGACCCAGTTCAAACCACTAAGAACAGAAACTTGAAATTTGGAAGATGTTTTGTGTTGTAACTGCGACCGGGACGGTTGCGGGGTTGAAATGATGGAAAGCGCGGAGGGACCCACGAACAACAACACAATGGGAGAGGACGGACACGACCAACCAAGGACAGAACGAACAACCACAAGATCGAACAACGGAGTGACAAGGAAATCTAACAAACATGTCCACTTGTACACAGAACAAGTAAGTAAGCTGTCCAACGAGAGGTGATGAGTCAACAGACGTACGCGAGATTAGACTGGCCGGCTGAGCTTTTTTTTTTTTACTTTATTGTAATTTTAATACCTGAACAATCAGGTAGGCTCTCAGCGCCACACTACGCCGCTCTTCAGCCATAGTGTTGACAATAGTACAAGAATGGAGAATTATAATGAACATAGAGACGGGCAAAAGATAAAGTCACATAGACACAAAAAACACGGAGCCGTTCACACGCGACAATAACAACACTGAAAACATGTTGACACGGCGCACAGAACACTGATGAATCCGACGGCACAAGTGAACGTAGTAGTGGGACGGCAGACACTAAAAACACAAAACGACGTCACACACACGAGACACAGATGGCGATGATCTCCGGCGCGCGAATGTTCACTATGCGTGTGCGAGTCCGGGGACCTGCCAAGAGAGGAGGAGGAGGAAGGGGAGTGGGAGAGCGAGAGGGGAGAGCAGAGATGCCATGGGCAGGGGAGATAGGGGGGAGGGAGGAAGGGGGAGGGGATGCCCGGGGGAAGAGGGGTGGAGGGACGGGACGGGGGAAAAGGAAAGAGAAGGGAAGAGAAGAGAAGGGAGGGAGGGTGCCGAAAGGAAAGGACACCGGAAGTGGGGGGTGGGGCAGGGTCAAAGTTGATAGGAGGGGTAGATGGAGGGGACAAGGACATCATCAGGGAGGGGTAGCTGGCGGAAGCCACCTTGGGAGAGGGTGAGGAGGGTGGAGAGATGGAGACCGGGTGGGACGTGAGAATACAGTCGCGGCAGCGGGTGGGGGTGGGAGAGGATCGGGGACACGAGCGGGTGAGGAGGATCAAGTTTACGGGAGGTGTACAGGATCCGTATCCTTTCAAGGAAAAGGAGGAGGTGGGGGAAGGGGATGAGATCATACAGGATCCACGTGGGGGAGGGGAGACGGATGCGATAGGCAAGGCGGAAAACATGGCGTTCAAGGATTTGGAGGGATTTATAAAAGGTAGGGGGGGCGGAGATCCAGGCTGGATGGGCGTAACAAAGGATAGAGCGGATGAGGGATTTATAGGTGTGGAGGATTGTGGAGGGGTCCAGACCCCACGTATGGCCGGAAAGGAGCTTGAGGAGATGGAGGCTGGAATGTGCCTTGGCTTGGATTGTCCAGAGATGGGGAGTCCAGGAAAGGCGACGGTTGAGGGTGACGCCAAGGTACTTAAGGGTGGGAGTGAGGGCGATAGGACGGCCATAGACGGTGAGATAGAAATCAAGGAGGCGGAAGGAGGGGGTGGTTTTGCCTACAATGATCGCCTGGGTTTTGGAGGGATTGACCGTGAGCAACCACTGGTTGCACCAAGCGGTGAACCGGTCAAGATGGGATTGGAGAAGGTGTTGGGAGCGTTGCAGGGTGGGGGCAAGGGCAAGGAAGGTGGTGTCATCGGCAAACTGGAGAAGGTGGATGGGGGGTAACAGTGGCGTCATGTCCGCCGTGTACAAAAGGTACAGAAGGGGGGAGAGAACGGAGCCTTGGGGCACACCGGCGGAGGGGAAAAAGGTGTAGGAATCTTTGTTATGGATGGTGACATAGGAAGGACGGCGGGAGAGAAAGTAACCGATCAGACGGACGAGGTCAATGGGAAGGGCGAAGGTTTGGAGCTTGAAGAGGAGACCGGAATGCCATACGCGGTCATAAGCGCGTTCGAGGTCCAGGGAGAGGAAGATTGCGGAGCGACGGGAATTACGCTGGTCGGAAAGGAGATGAGTGAGGTGAAGGAGAAGATCGTCGGAAGAGAAGGACGGCCGAAAGCCACACTGGGTAACAGGAAGGAGGCGGTGCTGGCGGAGATGCTGGTGGATGCGTCGGGTGAGGATAGATTCCAGGACCTTGCTGAAGACCGAGGTAAGGTTGATGGGACGCTAGGAGGAGACGGCGGACGGCGGTTTGCCAGGTTTAAGGCACATGAGGATACGGGAGGTTTTCCACAGGTCGGGGTAGTAACCAGTGGACAGGACTACATTGTACAGCCTTGCCAGGGTGGAGACAAAAGAGACAGGAGCTTCACGAAGGTGACGGTAGGTG
Organism: Schistocerca cancellata; assembly: GCF_023864275.1. NCBI lineage: Eukaryota > Metazoa > Arthropoda > Insecta > Orthoptera > Acrididae > Schistocerca > Schistocerca cancellata. Next base: position 505,304,873 of record NC_064634.1, on the reverse strand, counting down.
ACACGATCGTGACCAGGAGCAGTGTCGCGTTTGGTGCGGAGTGTAGCAATGAGATCCTGTGTAGTGATAGGAGTATTGAGTTCCGTGTGTGCAAAGTTGTCCAAGTAATGGAAACCAGGAGCGAGGGGAGGGACAGAGGTGTCAGTTCGATCGCGGATATCCGGGAAGAGGGAGTAATCAAACTGGGGATATCGGGGATGGAAAACACATCGGACAGGTAGGAGGCAAAGTGATTGGCCTTACTAAGGGCGTCAGGGAAGGGGCCGGCTGAGCGAGAGGCAGGTGCTTAAGTACGCTATCGGGGGCGCCGCTATTGGCCGCTGGGACCACGTGTTCCACTGTGGCGCCACCACACTAAAAGCGGGCCAGGAAGCGCGCGCCGCCACAGCTTACGGCGGGATGGTGGAGAGACCTCTAGGGGTCTTCGACGTCCATGACATCTGGCGCGGATTCAAATTCCGCGGCGCTCGGTACCAGATTTTGATATTGTACCACAGGCATCATTTAAGAAAAGATTGTTCGAAGTTCCACTCCTAAGGGGATGAAATAGTGGATAAAAGCCTTTCTGAAAATATGTCACTATCAAGGCAAATTTGGTATTGGGTTTCCCAGTCCGAAATAAAACATGCGCGTTCCAGCCTTTTTGGAAACTCATAAGGGAGTAAAATAGTAGGTGAAAACTTCTTTGAAAGTAAATTGTTTTTAAAGAACTACTAAAGCGTTTTTAAAGCTATATAAATGAAAATAGGTATCTGATTTATCAGCAGGAAATTTAAAAAATACATGTTTCAGTGTTTTTCAATGAAAGCGTTTTGAAAGCTAAATTTATGGAAATCTGTATTTGGCTTCTCTATTAGAAATAAAGAGACATGACTCACAGGTTTTGGAAATTCAGCATCTAGGGGGATGAAATAAGGGATGAAAATTTTGAAGAAAATATTTCTTAATATTAGTGAATTATTAGGTCTAAATTTATGAAAACTGGTAATTCACTTCTTGGTAAGATATAAAGAAATATATATTAGAGGATGAAAGTTTCTACATAAATATCAGCACAAGAAAGCAGAAGGGATGATTAAGAGAAACCTTGGACTCTAGCTGCCAGAATCGCTTTTTCGACAGTACAGTTAATCTCTGATCTTAACTAGCGTAGAAAGTTCAGAATGTGTTGCAATTTATAAACAACATAAAAGTTCGATTGACGAAAAAGAAAAAAAAATCTGTGCAGATCATACAGTACGTAAGAGCGAAGTAGTAGGCACTAAGCTATTATAATATAAAAGCAGAATAAGATAAAACACAAAACAAAATTTCCAAAGTAAAAATGGGAAATGTAAATAGATGGAAAGTCGTTCAAATGGTTCAAATAGCTCTGAGCACTATGGGACTTAACATCTGAGGTCATCAGTCCCATAGAACTTAGAACTACTTAAACCTAACTAACCTACGGTCATAGCAAACATCCATGCTCGAGGCAGGATTCGAACCTGCGACCGTAGCAGTCGCGCGGTTCCGGACTGAAGCACCTAGAACAGCTCGGCCACCGCGACCGGCGAAATTCGTAACAGTGGGATGTGAATATAAAATAGAAACTTAAATAAATACAGTAATTCCTTCATTATAAATCTCTATTTCCTCACTTATATTCATCTTTTTCTTCCCTTTTGGTAAAGTAAGTGAAATATCAATAGTCTTCTTAATCTCTTTAGTCTTATGGTTGCTCTCTCTTGAGGAGAGATAGAAAGCAAATTTATCCCTATTCTGCCAATGCTATTTAACCCTTTGAACAGGTACACTTCTCAAAGAGCTGTCAGTGTAAAAACAGTGAAATTTTTATTGAATGTGTATAACATACATAGCTGCATTTACAAGTAAAATGAACAAAACACCTCTTATGTATTTGAAGGAAAAAAATGTTTTGTTCTTCCACTAAAAAAATTTCACTTTTTTAAAACATTAATTTCTATAAAATTGTCTGTTGGATTGCCAGTTATCAGTTTACTTCTAACAGGTTATTAACATTATGACTACAAATTGACCAAACGTCAAATTTTTAATACAATTAGTTTAAAAAATAATGGACCTGAAAGCAAAAAAATGCAGTTTGAGAAAAATCTATTTAAAGTTTAGTATTGGAATTTCAGCAGAGTTATTGCTGAGAATTACTTAGGCTTATATTGTCGTACGCGGCTCTGAGCATCACCTGAATCACACTCGTCTCCTCTTCTTGTCTTGGTCCCTTTCCTTTCTATCTTCTTTTGTGCATTTTGAATTAGCAATTTCTGATTTCCGAATTCTCTCTTCATCTGTTTGCATCAAGGATTTTACTACATTTCCAATAGATTTTATGCCCAATGTTTCCAAAACATCCAGTTTTCTTGTTACACGACCACTGAAGGATAAAGTAGCATCATTAATACCAAGTCAGAGGGTTGTGGTCTGAACAAATACAGTATTTGGTAACTGGGTCCAGATGACAGAATTCACACATTAATTTAAATTTTCCATTTCCAAATGAAGACGTTTCCTCAACAAGTATCTTTACAAGTATAGATTTAATTTCACTTGCTGCAGGGAAGTGGCACTTCTCCTGTACTTGCAGCAAGTGTCAGGATCATTCAGGCAAAGACAGTACTGAGGATTTTCATTTGTAGAAAGCTTATGTAAAAGATAGCCCATTCCGGATTTTCATGTTTTCTTAATTCCCATAATAATTCTGAAATCTATCTATTTCAACATTGGACAGGCGAGCTTCGCCACCTACCTTGCTGCCATCTTCCAGTTATTATTTTTGCTTTTCTTTTAATAATCTTCTCCACCTCGACTCCATTCTCTTCTGTACATGCCCAGTGCATTCTCATTTAGAAACAGGATCATGAAATAACGTACAAGATAAAAGATACTTGGGCATTGTCTCTGCATTGTACAAAAAAGAAGGTGTGGTATTTAAATGCCAGATCACACAGAGCGTCAGGAAAGCCATCATAGCTCACGAAAAAATTGTCGTATTCATATGAAACGAAAACTGTTTTGCAGGATATAGCGAGCATTTCAAATACTCTCTAACGTACTCGCCCTGAAATTCCAGACAGAATAATATCTGTTATACATGAGCTAAGATATGTCAATGAGGAAGAGGCAACCTCTACTTTAGATCAAACAAACTGACTGAAACTAAATACCTGAAACTAATACCTGAAACTAATACCTGAAACTAAATACCTGAACTAAATACTTTTATTATAATAATCACCATACACAGTGACTTCAGGTTGCATATTTGGTGATGAAGGAAAAATTAATATGACAAAACCTTAATGAACCTAACTTCAAGCAAGATAAACGCGTGAAAATTTACCAAAACAAATCTTACACCTGCGTAATCTCGAGAGAAAAACAAATAGTAATGTAACTTCAAGTACACTGAACATACGAAAATGTGCCCAAAAAATATTGCACCGACACTGTTATAAAATCACACAACTGACTGTACAGTGACTACTCTATCGTAGCTCAACAATATCGTCTATCTGCCGAATACCTTCCTCGAATTTAAGCCCCAAGAACACATGTGCAGTACGTGGCTGACATGCACGCGAGGGAACGAGAAGAACTACAAAAATCAACTCCAGTCTAAAACAAATCTGAAGTGAACACACTCCAGTGACACACACTCTTACCTTTGAGCCATGCGGTACTTACCTCGTGCAGACTGCGGCGACAAGGGCGGCTGCGGTCGGCTGTGGTGTGCGTCGGCAGCAGCTGCGTCTACGCCGTGTGAACCTGTTGACCTGACAGTTCTACTCTGGCCGTGACTGGACGTACAGTTGTAAGTTGCCCTAAGCTTTCGTGAGGCAAAACCTACGTTTCTCCCTGGCTAAATCAGCTGGCTGTATCCACTCGTTAAGGCTGAGTGACGTGTGCACCGCTGTGCTTAAATATTCTGCAGAACTTAACTACCACAGGTCGCAGCTCATAATCTTCAATCTGGAGATGTTACGAGATACCAGAGTCTTGTAAAAACACATAGGTGTTCACAACAAGATGTCTCTTCCGGAGCCACGTTCGCTTCCCACGCCCGGGTTCCCGGGTTCGATTCCCGGCGGGGTCAGGAATTTTCTCTGCCTCGTGATGGCTGGGTGTTGTGTGCTGTCCTTAGGTTAGTTAGGTTTAAGTAGTTCTAAGTTCTAGGGGACTGATGACCGTAGATGTTAAGTCCCATAGTGCTCAGAGCCATTTGAACCATTTGAACCGGAGCCACGATAGAGCAGGATGCACTTCGTCCAGCACGCGACCCGTCTAGAAAGACGTGCTCCCTGAATTATAATTGACTATATTGTTGAGTCTTCCCTCACCGCAGCGTGGGTTCACTTCCTAACACAACCTGTGTCGGCCAATGAATGCTGTTACTGTAACTTTCTTTGCCCAGTGGGATTTAAGAAACGAACAGCGATGTCAATTAATTTCATCTGGTCCAATGAGCGTTCGCCCTTATCTCGTCTCGTAATAAGCTCCGCCCAAACAGGGGCTGTCTACATGAACATCATGCACCGTCCTCACCAGTATCAAGTGAGTTTTGAATGTTTACCAAAATGCTGGTGACTCACACCGTTGTCTCCTGCTGAGTTTGTGAGTGCTTTCTTAAGTTGAAAGGTTTTTGGAGAGCACTTGCGGGTCTCACGTCCTATACATGTGACTGTCTCATGAGTCATTCCACAACAAGTGCCCTAGGGTTCCCTACAAGACCATCTCAGATTCTGTTAAAAATTTGTTTGTGTATATACATATGTATGTGTTGGGTCACTGTGCTCAATTCTTTCAGTGGTTCCAGAGCTAAAACCACATTGGAGGACCCATACCAAATCATAAAGTGCACAGTGTGAAGAATTTGGTCAACTTTGTTATAGCTTTGTGCATCTGTTGTGACATATATCCCCTTGAATTTTTGTAAACTAGTATAACTTTTAGTGCTGAAAGCAGCTACAGCACTCAAATTTGTCAGAAACTAGTATCCCTTATGCTACTTGGTCTGAAAGTGCTTGTAAAATTTTTCGCGAAAGATTCATACTTTAAGCGTCTTTTACTATAAGGGAAAAGCAGCTATGACTTCTATTTTTCATTTGCTAGTCAACAACCAGGTGCTCACTATACTACACCAGTATTAGCATTTATGAGTGTATAGTTCTGACTTTATTGACCCTTGTCTCAAGTGTCAAATTGAAAATTGAAAAATTACATCATTTTTCAGGACCAAGTTTTAATACGGGTACCATCTCTGATCTTATTTTAACTGACACCATTGGAAAGAGCTCATGTTTTGCCACAAGGAACATAAAAAGTAGAATGGTAATTTTCCATATAGATTTTTTAAACTAGCTTCAAAGATAGCTTTTGCGCATACCGCGTGCTTGGCAGAATAACTTTACTGAACTGCATACAAAAATGAGCAAATAAACAAAACTGATGTGAACATAACAAAGCAATAAGTTCACAAAATGAACCAAGCATCATAAATTTGTTGCCAGAGTTCTTGAAACCATTTTCATGGCTCTAAAATTCTCTTCAATGCTCTTCAGCGTGTCTGATGGGTAAGGGTATGTTGGCACTCGGAGCTGGCAAAATGCCGATTATCTGCTGCTCTGGGTTCCAGCTGGTATCCTTCCTTAGGGGCCAAGGGAAAGAATTAGTCGGACCATGAGGATGCATGAAAGTGACTAAGGCATCTCGTTCTTCGAATGATGAGTCACAGATGTTTCCAATCCAACATTTGTTGTCATAAATGCAGGCTATGTAACGCCCTGATTCACTTCTGTCAATTGCAACACTCGAGAAGTATGCTGACTGATCAACACTTGCAATAAATGACACTGTGCCATTGGAAACTCTGCTAATTTGCAGTGCTCTTCTTTGGTCCCTGCATCCGTGAGACCATTTTCAAATCTCCTTTTTTGCAAAGGTCTTGCAGCATCAATTTCTTCCTTTGTGATAAAAAGGAATTTGATTCCGTGAACTTGTTCGTCGCAAAATCTGAATAGATCACTTGGTGTTAGAATTTGATCTGAAGTTGGCCGTTGGAGACTTGCTCTTGCTGCTAATCGCTTTGTGTTGCCCCTAATACCATTACATATTCACTTTCCACGGCTTTTGGCGAAGAAGTTACATTCTGGACTGATACTAAAGTCATTGTAGTGGTGACATAGATTATTGGGCAGCTGATCCATCGCTGAAATAGCTGATGTGCTTCAGCTCTGGAAAGTGACTTCACAGGTGATCAATCAGCTTGGAGCAGAAAACATGAACTGCAACTGTATGATGCCGCAAGCAGGCACTGATAATGCACAACCTAAGAGACTGGATCTTTTCAGTCAAAGCCTTGTAATGAATAACAAAGAGATGTACTGTGGCCTGACTATTTCCCCAATGGAAGCCCTGTACAATAAATGAATAATGTTTTGCAAAATCTATCAGAACCACCAGCTTTCCATATTCGAGATTTTCTTTGCTATGTAATGATGGGGTGAGAGGTTTATAATTTTGGTCACAGTGTTTTGGATAAATTCTTCGATCCTTGACTGCTTTGTCTCCAGGGTATCTCGGTCAGTGTGCATCCATTCCTTGTATTCAATTGATTCATCAATGTCGTTCTCTTCAAATGTATCTTGTACAAATGTTTCCAAGACTTTTAATCCAGGGCATTGGTCACATCGTCGGAGCATGCAATCTTTTGAATGCATATTCCAAACCTTTTTGGCTAACAAACTCTTGTAGTCATCCTTCAATGAAGTCGCTGCTAGCATCAACATTACTTTTAATCCAGGGCATTGGTCACATCGTCGGAGCATGCAATCTTTTGGCTAACAAACTCTTGTAGTCATTCGAGTCGCTGCTAGCATCAACATGTCATTTTGAAGAGCTGTACAAACACAAACTGAGTGTGTTGCAGCTGAACCAACTGTGATGTACCACTCTGGCCAGAGCACAGAAAATTTGGAAAAGCAAACTTTCCGTAAATTTTGTCTGCAATATTCTTTCAAGCAGCAGACGTTTCTGTATATGAACTTTCTGGCCAGCTGGTGTCCTTAAGACAACAAAGTCCTTTTTCCAGGGCAGATTCGGCTCACTTCATCAATGTCATTGAATTTTGCTACATTTTACTTAATACACTCCTGGAAATGGAAAAAAGAACACATTGACACCGGTGTGTTAGACCCACCATACTTGCTCCGGACACTGCGAGAGGGCTGTACAAGCAATGATCACACGCACGGCACAGCGGACACACCAGGAACCGCGGTGTTGGCCGTCGAATGGCGCTAGCTGCGCAGCATTTGTGCACCGCCGCCGTCAGTGTCAGCCAGTTTGCCGTGGCATACGGAGCTCCATCGCAGTCTTTAACACTGGTAGCATGCCGCGACAGCGTGGACGTGAACCGTATGTGCAGTTGACGGACTTTGAGCGAGGGCGTATAGTGGGCATGCGGGAGGCCGGGTGGACGTACCGCCGAATTGCTCAACACGTGGGGCGTGAGGTCTCCACAGTACATCGATATTGTCGCCAGTGGTCGGCGGAAGGTGCACGTGCTGTCGACCTGGGACCGGACCGCAGCGACGCACGGATGCACGCCAAGACCGTAGGATCCTATGCAGTGCCGTAGGGGACCGCACCGCCACTTCCCAGCAAATTAGGGACACTGTTGCTCCTGGGGTATCGGCGAGGACCATTCGCAACCGTCTCCATGAAGCTGGGCTACGGTCCCGCACACCGCTAGGCCGTCTTCCGCTCACGCCCCAACATCGTGCAGCCCGCCTCCAGTAGTGTCGCGACAGGCGTGAATGGAGGGACGAATGGAGACGTGTCGTCTTCAGCGATGAGAGTCGCTTCTGCCTTGGTGCCAATGATGGTCGTATGCGTGTTTGGCGCCGTGCAGGTGAGCGCCACAATCAGGACTGCATACGACCGAGGCACACAGGGCCAACACCCGGCATCATGGTGTGGGGAGCGATCTCCTACACTGGCCGTACACCACTGGTGATCGTCGAGAGGACACTGAATAGTGCACGGTACATCCAAACCGTCATCGAACCCATCGTTCTACCATTCCTAGACCGTCAAGGGAACCTGCTGTTCCCACAGGACAATGCACGTCCGCATGTATCCCGTGCCACCCAACGTGCTCTAGAAGGTGTAAGTCAACTACCCTGGCCAGCAAGATCTCCGGATCTGTCCCCCATTGAGCATGTTTGGGACTGGATGAAGCGTCGTCTCACGCGGTCTGCACGTCCAGCACGAACGCTGGTCCAACTGAGGCGCCAGGTGGAAATGGCATGGCAAGCTGTTCCACAGGACTACATCCAGCATCTCTACGATCGTCTCCATGGGAGAATAGCAGCCTGCATTGCTGCGAAAGGTGGATATACACTGTACTAGTGCCGACATTGTGCATGCTCTGTTGCCTGTGTCTATGTGCCTGTGGTTCTGTCAGTGTGATCATGTGATGTATCTGACCCCAGGGATGTGTCAATAAAGTTTCCCCTTCCTGGGACAATGAATTCACGGTGTTCTTATTTCAATTTCCAGGAGTGTATCTTCTTGCAGAGCCTTTCCTCGCTTTGGATCTGATTTCGCTAATACGCCTTTCTCTTCCTTCAGCTTTCTGGTATCTTTCACCATTCGCTCAGATACATTGAATCCTTCCATCTTTTTTTAATGCTCCAGCTGCTACGGGTTAAAGTTAACATCTAAATTTCCCCGGAAGCTGAGGACACCTCCAGCTTTCATTGATGATCACTTTGTACGAAGTGCAGTCGTGGCATTTTTGACCTGGTTGTGGTTCTATGACATCTACATCTACATCTACATCTATACTCCGCGAGCCACCTTACGGTGTGTGGCGGAGGGTACTTATTGTACCACTATCTGATCCCCCCTTCCCTGTTCCATTCACGAATTGTGCGTGGGAAGAACGACTGCTTGTAAGTCTCCGTATTTGCTCTAATTTTTCGGATCTTTTCGTTGTGATCATTACGCGAGATATATGTGGGCGGTCGCAATATGTTGCCCATCTCTTCCCGGAATGTGCTCTCTCGTAATTTCGATAATAAACCTCTCCGTATTGCGTAACGCCTTTCTTGAAGTGTCCGCCACTGGAGCTTGTTCAGCATCTCCGTAACGCTCTCGCGCTGACTAAATGTCCCCATGACGAATCGCGCTGCTTTTCGCTGGATCATGTCTATCTCTTCTATTAATCCAACCTGGCAAGGGTCCCATACTGATGAGCAATACTCAAGAATCGGACGAACAAGCGTTTTGTAAGCTACTTCTTTCGTCGATGAGTCACATTTTCTTAGAATTCTTCCTATGAATCTCAACCTGGCGCCTGCTTTTCCCACTATTTGTTTTATGTGATCATTCCACTTCAGATCGCTCCGGATAGTAACTCCTAAGTATTTTACGGTCGTTACCGCTTCCAATGATTTACCACCTATGACATAATCGTACTGGAATGGATTTCTGCCCCTATGTATGCGCATTATATTACATTTATCTACGTTTAGGGAAAGCTGCCAGCTGTCGCACCATGCATTAATCCTCTGCAGGTCTTCCTGGAGTACGTACGAGTCTTCTGATGTTGCTACTTTCTTGTAGACAACCGTGTCATCTGCAAATAGCCTCACGGAGCTACCGATGTTGTCAACTAAGTCATTTATGTATATTGTAAACAATAAAGGTCCTATCACGCTTCCTTGCGGTACTCCCGAAATTACCTCTACATCTGCAGATTTTGAACCGTTAAGAATGACATGTTGAGTTCTTTCTTCTAGGAAATCCTGAATCCAATCACAGACCTGGTCCGATATTCCGTAAGCTCGTATTTTTTTCATTAAACGTAAGTGCGGAACCGTATCAAATGCCTTCCTGAAGTCCAGGAATACGGCATCAATCTGCTCGCCAGTGTCTACGGCACTGTGAATTTCTTGGGCAAATAGGGCGAGCTGAGTTTCACATGATCTCTGTTTGCGGAATCCATGTTGGTTATGATGAAGGAGATTTGTATTATCTAAGAACGTCATAATACGAGAACACAAAACATGTTCCATTATTCTACAACAGATTGACGTAAGCGAAATAGGCCTATAATTATTCGCATCTGATTTATGACCCTTCTTGAAAATGGGAACGACCTGCGCTTTCTTCCAGTCGCTAGGTACTTTACGTTCTTCCAGCGATCTACGATAAATTGCTGATAGAAAGGGGGCAAGTTCTTTAGCATAATCACTGTAGAATCTTAAGGGTATCTCGTCTGGTCCGGATGCTTTTCCGCTACTAAGTGATAGCAGTTGTTTTTCAATTCCGATATCGTTTATTTCAATATTTTCCATTTTGGCGTCCGTGCGACGGCTGAAGTCAGGGACCGTGTTACGATTTTCCGCAGTGAAACAGTTTCGGAACACTGAATTCAGTATTTCTGCCTTTCTTCGGTCGTCCTCTGTTTCGGTGCCATCGTGGTCAACGAGTGACTGAATAGGGGATTTAGATCCGCTTACCGATTTTACATATGACCAAAACTTTTTAGGGTTCTTGTTTAGATTGTTTGCCAATGTTTTATGTTCGAATTCGTTGAATGCCTCTCTCATTGCTCTCTTTACGCTCTTTTTCGCTTCGTTCAGCTTTTCCTTATCAGCTATGATTCGACTACTCTTAAACCTATGATGAAGCTTTCTTTGTTTCCGTAGTACCTTTCGTACATGATTGTTATACCACGGTGGATCTTTCCCCTCGCTTTGGACCTTAGTCGGTACGAACTTATCTAAGGCGTACTGGACATCTGCATTAAGCCCGCCAATTTCGGCAATTTTGGTAGCCACAACCATTTGAATTTGTCTTATATTTCGTTTTGCACATCTACTAGAATCCCAGTTTGAAACGCACTGAAATTTTAGTGGTGACACACCAACTGCTGTCAAGCTAGAGTTCAAGCTGTCTGAAGCAACTATAGCAGCATCTTCATCAGCCTCCGATGATGACAATGGCTTGGCCTTTTTTCCATCGATGTCAACTCTACAAGCAGGGAAAAGCTTTTGTCCTGGCTTAAAATCAACTTTTGCAATTATTTTCAACAAGTCGGCTGTTGCAACATCAATAGGACGCCGACCTTTGTTGAACACATGATTCTTCTTTGAAATGGATTGTAGCATGATTTCTGCAGATATTGAAACCTGCTCAACAGTTCTGCTCCATGATGTAAACATATTTTGGTATCACAATCAAGCTGAAATCCAACTCGTCAAATCAGCAAATTCCGATCCTCCTCAGAGAGGTCACTAATTGACTTCAGAAGGCGTTTGCCCTTGGTATAGTTAAATTGCACACAGACTTGCTGATTTGTACAAATCGTGCACTGCTCTAGGTCCTTATTTCGATTGTTTGAAGCCATAACAAGTTGTAACTTCAGCAGTTCAACAATGGATTGAAGGAATCAAGCAAGCTGTAGGGTAAACATTCACAGGTAATAACCACAAGTGATACAATGATTGAGAATCTGCATACAACCATGAATGATACCCTAATCAAAATACATATTATGTAGAGTATACAATGAGAATACTGGAGAATATTCCAGAACATTACAGAAAATTCCGGAAGTTTCTAGTGCCTAGTTATAAAACTGTTGTACCTGCACATAATTTTCTGCAATCAATGCCTTGTTTTATAAAACAGTTATACCTGCATATCAAATATTCAGAAATTTCCGAAACACACGCCTGTTATAAAACAGTCATACCAACATATCGAATTTCCAGAAGTTTCTGGAGTCCATGACATGTGTTATAAAACAGGAATATCTGCATCTCAATTAACAGAAATTTCTGGACCCTGTGTCCTGTGTTAGAGAACAGTCACACCTGCATATCTAATTTACAGAAGTTTCTGAAACAGTTGTACCTGCACATCAGAGGAAGAAAAGTATCATTCTTCAAATAATTAGTACTAACAAATCACATCACAAGTGCCTTGACATTTTCCAGCACAGCTGCCAACATGGTGATACATTTGGTAAGCATACTACGGTCTGGAACCGAGCGACCGCTACGGTCACAGGTTCGAATCCTGCCTCGGGCATGGATGTGTGTGATGTCCTTAGGTTAGTTAGGGTTAATTATTTCTAAGTTCTAGGCGACTGATGACCTCAGAAGTTAAGTCGCATAGTGCTCAGAGCCATTTTAGCCATCAATATTCAAAGAAGTGAGATACGGAAGTACTAAGGAATGACAAGATACGCCTGACATTACCTAAGGATATGGATACAGCAATATGGAATAGTTGAAGTGGAATGGACATCTCTGAAAAGGGCCATTACAGAAGTTGGGAAGGAAAACAATGATACAAAGAAGGTAACTCCGAAGAAACCTTGGGTAACAGAAGAAATACTTAAGTTGCTTGATAAAAGGAGGAAGTACATAAACATTCCGGGAAACTCAGGAATACATAAATAGAATTCGATGAGGAATGCAATAAATAGGAAGTGCAGGGAAGCTAAGACGAAATGACTGCAGGAAAAATGTGAAGACATCGAAAAAGAAATGGTTGTCGGAAGGACAGAATCAGCATACAGGAAAATCAAAACAACCTTCTGTGACATTAAAAGCAAGGGTGGTAACTTTAAGAGTGTAACGGAAATTCCACTGTTAAATACAGACGAGATAGGGATAGAGAAGTTAAATTTAAAGGATTATAGATCAGCATCTTAATAATGTAGAGTCAACATGGAAAAAGGAGGAGTTGCTACTTGTATAAAAACTGGACACAAAGACAAAAATATTGAAACAAATAGTTCTTGTGTAGATCAAATCCTTGAAGCATGAGCCTGTGCGGTGCTACTGAAATATACTTCTACAGTAATTGTAACAACTTATAGATCCTCTAAATATAACTTTCAGCTATTCATGAACAATCTAGAGGCATTATTGAGCTAGCTGTCAGACAAAAAGAAGTAGTTAGTGGTTTACAGTGATTTTAATTTAGATTTCTTAAAAGATACGGATAGGAAATATAAGCTAGAATCTTTGTTTGATTGTTTCAATCTAGTATCTATTATAAATTTTACAACTCGTGTGCAGCAGCATAGTAGGTCATTTTCATAGGCAGAAACAATTAATGTGTACCCAGTTGTTAATGGGCTATCTGACCATGATGTACAGTTAATGGAAATGACACATATAGCACCTTACAGGCTTCAGGCAGGTTCATACAACGGAGGGAGGCTTCTTGATGCGAACAGGGTACAGAGTTTCAAGAGCAGCCTAGAAGAGGTAGAATGGGATGAAGTATACGCAGAAAATGATACTGATTCCAGATTCAATATTGGAGAGTTGCTTTCCTGAAAAATTATCCAAAAATGCCATTACAAAGTCAAGTAAGCCATGGATTACTAAGGAAATTAAGATATCGTGTAAGAGTAAGAGGGAAACATATGGACAGGCCAGAATAAGTCAGGATCCGACGTTACTTGCTTACTACAAAAGATACTGTAATATTTTAAGGAACGTCATTAAGAAGTCCAGAAGCTTATGTGTTCTGACAGAAATTAATAATACGAATAATAAGATTAAAACTATATGGAATATCCTCAAATGGGAGACAGGGCAGCCTGACAGCCACAGCATACCATAGCAATAAAGCTAAATGATGAGGTTTTGAGTGATAATTCACAAGTTTCAAGTATTTTTAACAATCACTTTCTGAATGTAGAAGCAAAAATAGAGTTAAAGGGTTCAGTTGAAGCACAAAAATATGTTAAATTGTTATTCCCCAGGACTAGCCCTTTAGAAATAGCAATACATCCCCCACTGAAATTAAGGGAATTATAAATACACTGTAAAACAAGAGCTCACGTGGTGTTGATGGAGTCTCCAAGAGAATTTTGAAGTATTGTTCTAATTCTATAAGTGGATAATGATGTATGTAATGCATCTCTGGCACAGGGAATTTTTGCATAAAGATTGAAATACGCAATTGTCAAACCTCTTCATAAGAAAGGGGACAAGAGTGACTTAAATATTTATAGACCAGTCTCAGGGCTGACTTCGTTTTCTAAAATATTCGGAAAATTCATGTATTCAAGAGTAGTCTCACATTTAAGTGAAAATAATTTACTCAGCATGTCACAGTTCGGATTCCAGAAGGGTTACTCGACTAAGAATGCTACCTACACATTTACCCATCAAGTAGTACAAGCCCTAAATAACAAATTATCGCCAGTTGGTTGTTTTTGTGATCTTTCCAAGGCATTTGATTGTGTGGATCATGTCATAGTCTTAGAAAAACTCAGGTTTTATGGAACTGAAGGCTATACAAATAGCTGGTTTGAATCGTACTTAACGAACAGAAAGCAAACAGTTGTGCTGAATAACACAAATAATGTAGGGAGGGTGGTAAATTCTAGTGAATGTGGAGTTACCACAAACAGAGTCCCACAGGGTTCAATTTTGGGTCCTCTGCTGTTCCTTATTCATGTGAATGACCTCTCACTTAATGTTGAGCAAGCATAACTAGTACGTTTTGCAGATGACACGAGTCTTATAATAAATCCCGTTCCAGAAAAAGCAGCTGAAGATATTGTTAAGGATGTCTTTCAAAGAATTATTATGTAGTTCTCAGAAAATGGACTCTCCATTAATTTTGAAAAAACTCACTATATCCAGTCCTGTACACCGAATAGATCCATACCAACAATTGATGTAGCATATGAACAGAGCTCAGTTATCAGGGCAGATTTCTCCAAATTTTTGGGTGTTCACATTGATGACATCTTGAACTGGAAGAAACATATTATTGAGCTTCTCAAACAATTAAGTTCAGATTCTTTCACTCTACGTATAATCGCTAGTCTTGGTAATAAAAAGATCAGCCTCCTAACGTACTTTGCATACTTCCACTGAATAATGTCTTACAGATTAGTTTTCTGGGGCAACTCACCCCTTAAACATAAAGTATTGAGTGCACAAAAGAGAGCAGTGAGAATAAATAGTGACGTTCACCTAAGGACGTCATGTAGGCACCTACTCAAGGCGTCAGGTATTTGAACTGCACCATCAGAGTACATATATTCGCTAATGAAATTCGTTATAAATAATCCATCTCAATTCGGGAAGAACAGTGACGTTCATATGTACAACACTAGAGGGAAAAATGACCTTTCCTATCCGTTATCGAAGCTGTCAGTTGCTCAAAAAGGAGTACATTATTCCGCAACAAAAATCTTCGATCTTTTGTCCAACAATAAAGTGTCTGGCTGGTAGCAGATCAAGTTTTAAATCCAGCTTAAGATCATTTCTTTTGGACAACTCCTTCTATTCCATGGGCGAGTTTCTGTTTCAGAACTGGTACAAAAAAATTGAACATCTAAATGTAGTTGAATTTGTAGAACTAAACATTTCAGTAATATTAATATTAGCACTGTTCATGTGTGTATATATATCTTGTAATATGACTTGTTCCACATCATATCGATAAAATAATCGTAAAAATGATCTCTGAAACCTGACATAACTAAACTAGGATAGGTGGAAAGAATACATTGAAAGCCACTATGAGGTGAAAGATATGTTTGACGTGATAGAAGAAGAAACTGGAGCTGATTTAGAAAAGATAGAGGACCCAGTATTAGAATCAGAATTGAAAAGAGCTGTGGAGGACTTAAGGTCACATAAGGCAGAGTTTCTAAAATCACTGGGGAAGTGGCAACAAAACGACTATTCACGTTGGTGTGTAGAATGTATGAGTCTGGCGACATGGCATCTGACTTCCGGAAAAACATCATCCACACAATTCCGAATACTGCAAGAGCTGACAAGTGCGAGAATTATCGCACAATCAGCTTAACAGATAATGCATCCAAGTTGCTGACAAGAATAATATACAGAAGAATGGAAAAGAAAATTGAGGATGCGCTAGATGAGGATCAATTTGGTTTTAGGAAAAGTAAAGGCACGAGGGAGGCAATTCTGACGTTGCGGTCAATAATGGAAGCAAGAGTAAAGAAAAATCAATACACGTTCATACTATCTGTGACCTGGAAAAAGCGTTCGACAATATAAATTGGTGCAAGATGTTCGAAATTCTGAAAAAAAGTAGGAGTAAGGTTTAGCTAGAGACGGGTCATATACAGTATGTACAACAGCCAAGAGGGAATAATAAGAGAGGTCGACCTAGAACGAAGTGCTCGTATTAAGAAGGGTATAAGACAAGGATGTGGCCTTTCGGCCCTACTGTTCAATCTCTACATCGAGGAAGCAATGGTGGAAACGAAAGGTTCAGGAGTGGAATTAAAATTCGAGGTGAAAGGATATCAATGATACGATTCGCTGATGACATTGGTATCCTAAGCGAAAGTGAAGAAGAACTACATGGTCTGTTGAACGGAATGAACAGTCTAATGATTAACAGTATGGACTGAGAGTAAATCAAAGAAAGATGAAGGTAATGAGAAGCAGTAGAAATGAGAACAACGGGAAACTTAACATCAGGATTGAGGGACACGAAGTAGAAAAAGTTAAGGAGTTCTGCTACCTGGGCAGTAAGATAACCAATGACGGACGGAGCAAGGAGGACATCAAAAGCAGACTCGCTATGGCAAAAGAGGCATTTCTGGCCAAGAGAAGTCTACTGATATCAAATACCGGCCTTAATTTGAGGAATAAATTTCTGAGAATGTACGTCTGAAGTACAGCATTGTATGGTAGTGAAACATGGACTGTGAGAAAACCAGAGCAGACGAGAATCGAAGCATTTGGGACGTGTTGCTATAGACGAATGTTGAAAATTAGGTGGACTGATAAGGTAAGGAATGAGGAGGTTCTACGCAGAATCGGAGAGGAAAGGAATACGTGGAAAACACTGATAAGGAGAAGGGACAGTATGATATGACTTCCGTTCCTACATGAGGGAATGATTTCCATGGTACTAGAGGGAGCTTAGAAGGCAAAAACTGTAGAGGAAGATAGAGATTGGAAAATATACAACAAATAATTAAGGATATAGGTTCCAAGTGCTACTTTGAGAGGCTGGCACAGAAGATTCGATATACAGATTGACCAGTAGGAGTGAAAGGTTACATCCCCGTCGTAAACCCTTTTTAATCTGAGCACTTCGTTCTTTATCGTCCACTCTTATTATTCCCTCTTCGTTCTTGTACATATTGTATATTACCCGAATTTCCCTAAAGCTTGCCCCTGTTTTTCTCAGAATCACGAAAATCTTGCCCCATGTTACAATGTGGAACGCTTTATCCAGGTCGACAAATACTATGAACTTGTCTCGATATTCTTTTTTTGGTTTTGCTTCCATTAATAACCGCAGTGTCAGAATTGCCTATCTGGTGTCTTTATCTATCCTAAAGCCAAATTGATGGTCGTCTAAAACATCCTAAATTTTCTTTTCCATTCTTCTGTATATTATGCTCTACAGCAACTTTGATGCATGAGCTGTTAAGCTGATTGTGCGATAATTTTCTCACTTGTCAGCTCATGCAGTCTTCGAAGTTGTGTAGATGACATTTTCCGAAAGTCAAATGATATGTCATCAGACTCATACATTCTACACACCAACGTGAATAGTCGTTTTGTTGCCACTTGTTGTTGTTGTTGTTGTTGTGGTCTTCAGTGCTGAGACTGGTTTCATGCAGCTCTCCATGCTACTCTATCCCGTGCAAGTTTCTTCATCTCCCAGTACCTACCACAACCTACATCCTTCTGAATCTGCTTAGTGTATTCATCTCTTGGTCAACATCTACGATTTTTACCCTCCACGCTGCCCTCCAAAGCTTAATTTGTGATCCCTTGATGCCTCAGAACATGTCCTGCTAACCGGTCCCTTCTTTTTGTAAGTTGTGCCACAAACTCCTCCCCAATTCTATTCAATACTTCATTATTAGTTATGTGAACTATACATCTAGTCTTAAGCATTCTTCTGTAGCACCACATTTCGAAAGCTTCTATTCTCTTCTTGTCCAAACCATTTATCGTCCATGTTTCACTTCCATACATTGCTACACTCCATACAAATACTTTCAGAAACGACTTCCTGACACTTAAATCTATACTCAATGTTAACAAATTTCACTTCTTCAGAAACGCTTTCCTTGCCATTGCCACTCTACATTTTATATATTCTCTAATTCGACCATCATCAGTTATTTTGCTCCCCAAATAGCAAAACTCCTTTACTACTTTAAGCGTCTCATTTCCTAATCTAATTCCCTCAGCATCACCTGACATAATTCGGCTACACTCCATTATCCTCGTTTTGCTTTTGTTGATATTCATTTTATATCCTCCTTTTAAGACAGTGTCTATTCTGTTCAACTGCTCTTCCAAGTCCTTTGCTGTCTCTGACCGAATTACAATGTGGTCGGCAAACCTCAAAGTTTTTATTACTTCTGCATGGATTTTAATACCTACTCCAAATTTTTCTTTTGTTTCCTTTACTGCTTCCTCAATATACAGATTGAATGACATCGGGGATAGGCAACAACCCTGTCTCACTCCCTTCCCAATCACTGCTTCCCTTTCATGCCCCTCAACTCTTATAACTGCTATCAGGTTTCTGTACAAATTGTAAATAGCCTTTCGCTCGCTGTATTTTACCCCTGCCACCTTTAGAATTTGAAAGAGAGTATTCCAGTGAACATTGTCAAAAGCTTTCTCTAAGTCTACAAACGCTAGGAACGTAGGTTTGCCTTTCCTTAATCTTTCTTCTAAGATAAGTCGTAAGGTCAGTATTGCCTCACGTGTTCCAGTATTTCTACGGAATCCAAACTGATCTTCCCCGAGGTCGGCTTCTACCAGTTTTTCCATTCATCTGTAAAGAATTCGTGTTAGTATTTTGCTGCTGTGACTTATTAAACTGATAGTTCGGTAATTTTCACATCTGTCAACACTTGCTATCTTCGGGATTGGAATTATTATAATCTTCTTGAAGTCTGAGGTTATTTCGCCTGTCTCAGACATCTTGCTCACCAGATGGTAGAGTTTTGTCAGGACTGGCTCTCCCAAGGCCGTTAGTAGTTCCAATGGAATGTTGTCTACTCCCAGGGCCTTGTTTCGACTCAGGTCTTTCAGTGCTCTGTCAAACTCTTCACGCAGTATCGTATCTCCCATTTCATCTTCATCTACATCCTCTTCCATGTCCATAATATTGTCCTCAAGTACATCGCCCTTGTATAGACCCTCTATATGCTCCTTCCACCTTTCTGCTTTCCCTTCTTTGCTTAGAACTGGGTTTCCATCTGAGCTCTTGATATTCATATAAGTGGCTCTCTTTTCTCCAAAGGTTTCTTTAATTTTCCTGTATGCAGTATCTATCTTACCCCTAGTGAGGTAAGCCTCTACATCCTTACATTTGTCCTCTAGCCATCCCTGCTTAGCCATTTTGCACTTCCTGTCGAACTCATTTTTGAGACGTTTGTATTCCTTTTTGCCTGCTTCATTTACTGCATTTTTAAATTTTCTCCTTTCATCAATTAATTTCAATAGTTCTTCTGTTATCCAAGGATTTCTACTAGCCCTCATCTTTTTACCTACTAGGTCCTCTGATGCCTTCACTACTTCATCTCTCAAAGCTACCCATTCTTCTTCTACTGTATTTCTTTCCCCCATTCCTGTCAATTGTTCCATTATGCTCTCCCTGAAACTCTGTACAATCTCTGGTGTAGTCAGTCTATCCGGGCCCCATCTCCTTAAATTCCCATCTTTTTGTAGTTTCTTCAGTTTTAATCTACAGTTCATAACCAATATATTGTGGTCAGAGTCCACATCTGCCCCTGAAAATGTCTTACAATTTAAAACCTGGTTCCTAAATATCTGTCTTACCACTATATAATCTATCTGATACCTTCTAATATCTCCAGGATTCTTCCATGTATACAACCTTCTTTCATGATTCTTGAACCAAGTGTTAGCTATGATTAACTTATGCTCTGTGCAAAACTCTACCAGGCGGCTTCCTCTTCCATTTCTTAGCCCCAATCCATATTCACCTACTATGTTTCCTTCTCTCCATTTTCCTACTCTCGAATTCCAGTCACCCATGACTATTAAATTTTCGACTCCTTTCACTACCTGAATAATTCTTTTATCTCATCGTACATTTCATCAATTTTTTCATCATCTGCTGAGCTAGTTGGCATATAAACTTGTACTACTGTAGTAGGCGTGGGCTTCGTGTCTATCTTGTCCACAATAATGCGTTCACTATGCTGTTTGTAGTAGCTTACCCGCACTCCTATCTTTTTATTCATTATTAAACATACTCCTGCCTTACCCCTATTTTCGCAGTACCAGCACAGCAAGGCCGGTTTGGTTATTGATACAAGGCCAGATCAGTCAATCATCCAGACTGTTGCCCCTGCAACTACAGAAAAGGCTGCTGCCCCTCTTCAGTAACCACAACTTTGTGTGGCCTCTCAACAGATACCCCTCCGTTGTGGTTGCACCTACGGTACGGCCATCTGTATCGCTGATGCCACTTACCCCAACGATTTTAGAAATTCTGATGGAATGTTATTTATTCTTCCGCCTTATTTGATCTTAAGTCCTTCGAAGGTCTTTTAAATTCTGATTCTAATACTGGATCCCCTAAGTCTTCTAAATCGACTGCTGTTTTTTCTTCTGTCACATGAGAGAAATCTTCCCTCTCATAGAGGCCTTCACTGTACTCTTTCCACCCAACGGCTCTCTCCTCTGCATTTAACAGTGGGCTTCCAGTTGTACTCTTAATGTTACCACCCTTGCTTTTAATTTCACCCAAGGTTGTTCTGACTTTCCTATATGCTGAGTCAGACCTTCCAATAATCATTTCTATTTTTTGATTTCTTCACATTTTTCATGCAGCCATTTCGTCCTAGCTTTCCTGCATTCCCTGTTTGTTTCAGTTCTCAGAGACTTGTATTTCTGTATTACCGAATTTCCCTGAACATTTTTGTACTTCCTTCTTTCATCGATCAACTGTTATCAACGGTTTCTTAGCATTTACCTATGTTTTTCTTTCTAACCTCTGTGATTGTCTTTTCAGAGACGTCCATTCCTTTTCAACTGTACTGCCTACTGAGCTATTCCGTATTGCTGAATGTATAGCCTTAGAGAATGTCAAGCGAATCTCGTCATTCCTTAGAACTTCCATATCCCACTTCTTTGCGTATTGATTCTTCCTGACTATTCTCTTAAACTTCAGCCTACTCGTCATTGCTACTTCATTGTGATCTGAGTCTATATGTGCTCCTGGATACGCCTTACAACGCAGTATCTGAGTTCTGAATCTCTGTCTGACCATGATGTAATCCACCCGAAACTTTCCAGCCGACCTTTTCCTAATCTACCTCTTCATCTTGTGATTCTTGAACAGAGTATTCGCTATTAAGAGCTGAAATTTGTTAAAGAACTCGATTAGTCTCTCCCCTTTGTCATTCCTTGTCCCAAGCCCATATTCTCCTGTAACATTTCCTTCTACTCCTTCCCCTACAACTGAATTCCAGTCCCCCATGGCTATTAGATGTTCATCTCCCTTTATGTACTGTATTGCCCTTTCTATGCCCTGATATACTTTCTTTATCTCTTCAACTACAGCTTGCGACATTGGCATGTATACCTGAACTATCGTTGTCGGTGTTGGTTTGCTGTCAGTTCTGATAAGAACAACCCGGTCACTGAACTGTTCACAGTAACACATCCTCTGCCCTACCTTCCTATTCATAACGAATCCTACTCCTGCTATACCAATTTCTGCTGCTTTTGATGTTACCCTATACTCATCTGACCAGAAAACCTTGTCTTCCTTCCATTTCACTTAGTCGACTCCTACTACATCTAGATTGAATATCTGCATTTCCCTTTTCAGATTTCCTAGCTTCCGTACCATGTCCAAGCTTTTAACATTCCACACCCCGACTCGTTGAACGCTATCTTTCGTTGGTTATTCAATCTGTTTCTCATGGTCACCTCCCCCTTGGTAACCCCTCCCGGAGATCCGAATGGGGGATTATTCTGGAAATTTTCTCCAATATACAGAACAGTATGACAATTTTTCATTTGCAGTCCTCATGTCCTGTTGTTACACGTTATGCTATTTTAATTCAGTGGTTTACACTGCCTTCTGCATCCTCATACCGTTCATCAATGGAGATTCTTCCATCTTTCGAGTGTCTTGAAACTCTGTCCGCCCCTCTGCCCTCTTTGAGACGGCTGTTGGCAGAATGAGGGTGACTTCTTAGGCAGGAAGTCTGAGCCGTCAATGCTGATTATTAATCAACATACAAGGGGTGTTGGATTTCGAATCAGGAACCGAGGACTTATTTTTACTAGTCAAAGACGCTACCCCTAGTCTGCCACATGATTCTGGCATACACATTCTATCTAATTTTTTACGCTCGATTATTTATACAACTAACTGTGGATCTGATGGGAATATTAACTTTCTGTATCTTAAGCTCTGCTCTTAATCTAAAAGCACGAGGATTCATAAGAAAACATTCTCTAACCCCTGATATTTCATTTTAGTTTTTAACTGATGATTAAATTTTCAAGTCAGATCTTTGTTAATTTTTAAACTTACAGAAGTCTGATCATTTTACATGTATGTAACTCAATTTCAATAATTTTTTAAATTCTAAAAAAATTTTGTATATATTTCAAGGCGTTCTGTTTTCTTTAACATGTGAGTGTGTGTGTGTGTTTGTTTGTTTGTGTGTGTATACACATACACACACACACTCACAGACACTCATCCACACAAACAGAACACCTTGAATGACTAGAAACAGGATGTTCATATTCACACATAATGTACATTAGTATGCTTTGCAGAATTGATTAGCATTTTAGTCGCCTCGGTTCAGCATGTGTCCTGTTGGCTAGTTGACACAGGGTCTGCCATAGGTCCTGATTACTTGTTCCATGCGTGATGGCATCGACATGTGTAAAGTACAAATGACATCCTGTGGTATAGCCATTCATGCTGCATTCACATGATTCCAAAGTTCATCTGTGGTTGACATTGGGTCACAGCGCTGGGCGCATCGTTTCAGCAAATCTCACACATTTGCGATTGGAGACAACTATGGTGATCTGACAGGCCAGGGGAAAAGTCTGATATCCTGTGACATCAAGAAGGCCAGTGAGCATGCAGAAACATGTGGTCGTGCATTGTCTTGCTCAGAAATGACATTTGGGCTTTTGTATAGAAATGGTACGACTAGTGGTTGCAGATCGTCATTCACACAGGTCTCCTGGAGATGCACCTGCTGTGATTTGTGGTTGTACCCAATGGCACCTCACACCAAAAGGTCTTGAAATGGCGGGTTATGTCCAGTGTGAATGCAGTCACTGTGATGCCGCACCCCCTGTCTCTGGCAAACCAAATACGCATCCATCATTTTCAAACAAACAGAGTCTGAATTCGTCCGAAAATACTAACTTATGACATTCCTGTCCCCAGTGACGTCGTTCCATACACCATTGCTGTCCAGCATGTTTCTGCGCATTCGTCAAGGGAAGGCAGAGAAGTTAACGACACACACGTAACCCACGCCATAATAAACAGTGACAAGCTGCCACCCCTGATAGTGTACGATGTGTTACACTGTTTGTTCCACTACTGCGCCAGAACTGAGGAGGACACAGATAAAGTGTCGATCTTCACAGGGGTTGGTCTGGGTGGTGCGACACGGCCCATCTCGCCGTGCTCTACAGCCTTTCTTGAACCATTCTGCAACACTTGTTGCACTGCCGAAACACGCCGTCCCACAAGAGAAGCAGTTTGTCAACAGGATGCATCACATCCTCTCGTGCCACTGATTTGACTGTATGGTTCGCCATAAGTCTCCGAGGCATCCTGCGCCTCTGTACAAGTCACACTGATCCATTCATACCTTCTGTTTATAGCAACAACGAGAGCCACAGGCACATTTTACTGGTAGGTGATCTTGCACCACGATATCAATATTAACCTTGAATCCGCAGGCCAACATGGTTCAAATGCTAATCATTTTCTGCAGAACATACTAATATACATGTCCTGTGAACATGAACGCCCTTCGAGTGCTGTTGGTCAGTTATTGGCAGCTTAGTGTGACCAAAGGGCAAAATCAAGATTACACAATATAATAATTTACATAGTCAGTTGCCAGAAGTTTCATTTAAACACTTCAGAATGTGTTCTAAATGGCAACCATCACATACACTATTCACTATATGTTTCTAGAAAATTCTGGCGCACACGACGAAGTACAGCTGGCATCGACATGCACCTCATCAGAAGCTTTGAGTATCCTAGTGAAGAGTGATTCTTCGTCAAGAACTGTTGCCATGCTCCCACAAAAGAAAAAGAGCCATCAGATTATGGGAGCAATTTGGCCATACAATTGGACATGTCATACTGATACAACGAGTCAGAAATGTCGCACTGAGTACGTCGTGTGCTTGTACAGAATAGCGTGCAGGTGCTCGATGTTGGAGTGTCCACGGCTGGCGAGGCACAATAAGTGATGATTTTGGTGGTAAGTTCCTATGGAACCAAACTGCTCAGGTCATTGGACCCTAGGCTTACATACTACTTAATCTAACTTAAACTAACTTACGCCAAGGGCAAGACACACACCCATGCCCGACGGAGGACTCGAACCTCTGACGGGGTTAGCCGCGCGAACCGTGGCAACGCGCCTCAGACAAGACGGTTACTCCGCGAGGCCTAAGTAGTGATAATTGCAATAAACTGTGCACGATCATTGCTGAACTGAAGGCATGTATGTGTCCTTGTTCTTCCTGACATTTCAAAGCTTTCACAGGCTGAGGAATACATCCAAAACGGGAAGTCATATTCCAAAGGAGCTGTATTTCGACTGCTATATTGGCTCCTCCAACTTTTTAAATCACCCTGTAAATCCATACTCTCCAAAACCATTATAAATTATGCGGCACAGACTATTTCTTATAGGTTAAAGCATTTGTGCTGTCTTTCTTTGTATACGTCCGGTATCCCTTATTAGACCTTTCAGGTATGTGTTCCACAAATATTCTAGGATGGACGAAAAGGGAGTTTAACAAGCAGACTACTTTGTATACTGAATTGATTTTCCCAGTATCCTACCTGAGAGGCGGGACACACGTTCAAGGATACTTCAACTCGACAAAGCAATAACTATCAATCAATCAGTTGTAATTCCCAACAGAATTTATTTAACAATTACCTGAAAATAGTAAATTGCTGTTATTCGTCCGCAGCTCGTGGTCGTGCGGTAGCGTCCTCGCTTCCCGCGCCCGAGTTCGATTCCCGGCGGGGTCAGGGATTTTCTCTGCCTCGTGATGATTGGGAGTTGTGTGATGTCCTTAGGTTAGTTAGGTTTAAGTAGTTATAAGTTCTAGGGGACTGATGACCATGGATGTTAAGTCCCATAGTGCTCAGAGCCATTTGAACCATTTTTTGCTGTTATTCCAAAATACATAATTGCTCTAGAATCGGAAACATTACTAAACAGATAATAATTTTAAAACCCCCTTTACATAAATGGTAAGAATCATACAAGAATAAATGGTTTGCTGTGAAAAACTCCCACAGAAGCACAACACCTTTTAAGACATAAAAGCAGAAAGAACTCACAATTTCTTATTTGAATAAGATATTAAAAACCCAGTACAATGAAAGGCATCTTTCAGGTATTACAAAATGTCAGTGACAAGTGATGACACATCAAAGGTGCACTGAAACTGCAACTCAGTTCGAGCCTGAATGAAAGCTGAAAAGAACGGCGAAGAAGGAAGGACAGACACCTCGGCGTCACCTGCAACAAATAATAGAATACTCAACAAATTAACCAAAGAACTGGAGTCTACTGATAACCACAGCGATTGCGCTATCGGTTACAATTCGAACTGGTCGCCGCCAAGGCGTCGTCCCACAGTTAAACGACCGGCTACAACGGACGACTCGCATCGCTGATCATACCACCGAAACAACAACATAAAACCACACAGCAACCAGAGCAACAAAATTCTTAAAACATTAGAAAAATTTCAAAACAAGAATACAGTTACTCTTTTCAGCCAAATAAAATCTTTCGTGATCACTGTCTACAACAACAGTTCCCACTTCCTTGGCACAGGAACCACGACGCATAGACATTCGCCATGAGAACACAGCAGAATATGTAGAAACCAGAACACATAGTCTGTCTTATCATTCGAAATAATAATTACTTGCAAGAAGAAAAACAATATCAAAAATCTCTTAATTTTACAAAAGAATGCCACTATAGGTGGATTACACTTAATAGCCAAGATAGAATTGGCAGAAAATCAAACTTCTGATTGTTTCGGAGTGCACAGGCACCCAGTTAGATATACACTCCTTGCCAGTGTCTCAAGTGCGTCCAAAACAGGCAAACCACTGTTCAATAAGTTGTGC
Source organism: Schistocerca cancellata (assembly GCF_023864275.1). Lineage (NCBI taxonomy): Eukaryota > Metazoa > Arthropoda > Insecta > Orthoptera > Acrididae > Schistocerca > Schistocerca cancellata. The sequence goes on along the minus strand of NC_064634.1, from coordinate 505,278,422 downwards.
ACCAGTGGTCAACACGAAACAGATAACATGGGTGTCCTGGGAGAGCCGCTAACTGCAAACAGCACGAAACTAACATACGTATATACAGTAGGACTTTAAGAACCTGAATAATTCCCGCCGTTTGAGTCTGTAGCGTACCCGGTTGCAGGCTGATACACTCCAAAGCCACTTTCACATGTTCACATCGTCTAGCAGCACAGACGAGACCACCGCCCTCTCGCTAGACGCAGTACACACTCGCCGACCGCACGCACGTCTCCGACCTTAGGCCGGTATTACACTATCAAATTTCTTTGTCCAATATCTTTGTCAAAGATATTTGATGGTGTAATAGGGAACTTTGTCAAATGTTGTCCATTATTTGATCAAATCTAGGGCCTCGCTGTAGATTTGATCAAAGAAGTCGCTTGTCTTCTGTTCACTGCAATGTGACATGTTACCACATGGAGCGCTAGCATCGCTGCAGCATTCTGTCGTCTGTAGTGTTTTTATAAACATTGTTGGTAAATAGAATTTGTGTGTGCCGACAACTACAAAATTAATAGAGATGTATGAAGCTGGTGTGCTTTACAACGTGAGGCCTGCTGAATAAAAAATAGATTAAGAAGATTGGAGACCTGACCTGACCTGACCTAACCTAACCTAACCCTCTCCTGTAGCAAGGAATCAATCGTTGTGTTACAGTGAGCCTGTCTTCTGCAGATGTAGCAGTCCTTAAGTGAATATTGTGCTTTGTGATATGAGGATACGCTTCATTGAGGACATACAGAAATGTATGCTCATCCATTCTTAAGTAATTGATGTACAACTTTACGTACTCCACTGTAAGGTTACGTAACAAGTTTTGTTGAATGCTTTTATCATGTTGTCGTTAAACCCACAGCTTCACCCAGGTATGTTTCCTGTTTTTCCCCCACTTCTCTTCCGCATGTGCACACAGTGCATTTGTGGTACGTGCAACTGCTGCGGTTAATAAGTTGTTCTTGTCAGCCATCTTGAACTTTGACGAAAAATATGATGACAGTGTAATACTAGCGCTACATCAAAGATCTTTGTCAAATATATTTGACAGAATATTTGATCACATCTTTGATCAAATCTTTGACAAAAAAATTTGATAGTGTAATACCGGCCTAAGCCCCACTGCCCACGTGACAGAATGAGGCAGAGCGACAGCCGACATGCAGGCAGCGCCAAACAACCGACCTAAAACCGGCGCTCCCCCCACAACGACGTGCGATGAAATAGCCGAAAAGCGGACAAAGAGGAAAACCGCGGCCACGCGATGCAGAGTCGATTGCAGAGGTCTTATTACAGAGAAGCGTCTGGCGCCAACGGAGCCACGTATCACTACCAATCAACCTTCACTTCGTAGTCCCACAATCTGCCACACGCAGGGGTTGGCTCATTACAGTTGTGAGTCACTGATATTGTGGTCGTAAGATACCACGTTTCTTCGCTGTACGACCTGCTGCACTTCACATTTTTGGACATTTAAAGCAAGTTGCCAATCTTTGTTCCATGTTGGATCCTACCAATGTCTGACTTGGTATTCAATATTCTTCAAAACGTCGAATGACTCTGCTGTGGGTTTGCTTTGTTGTGGCCCATTACCTGTCAGCATGTCAAGAGTCAGCACTGTCTTTGCGTTGGAAGGACAACGCCATTTCTTCAAGACTGCATGGAAATCCACTACTTCCGTGTGCATTGTCTTTTACTGCTCAGACTTTGAGAAAAGAAATGGCAGTTTTACTCTGATGAATGATCAGGACTGTCTTTATTGACTGTGAGAAAATTTTAGCTGTTGACCAACATTGTATTAATAAGTGTGTGCATTTGATATCTTTGTGATTGTAATTATGAAAAATTTTTTCAAATCTGTATTGGCCAGTGCCCAACACCATTTGTAAAATTTTTTGTGGGAAGCATGGGGGCTATGTAAGTAGGCTGTTTATGTTTTCTTTATGTAAGTAGGCTGTTTATGTTTTCTTTATGTAAGTTTGCTGTTTATGTTTTCTTATTGGCAACGTTACGTAGCGCTCTGTATGAAAATCACTGGCTGTGCTGTGTGCAGTCTGTGGCTAGTTTGCATTGTTGTCTGCCATTGTAGAGGGGCAGCTGGATGTTAACAGCGCGTAGCGTTGCGCAGTTAGAGGTGAGCCGCCAGCAGTGGTGGATGTGGGGAGAGAGATGGCGGAGTTTTGATAATTTGTAATACTGGATGTCAATTATGAATATTAAGGTAAATACATTGTTTGTTCTCTATTAATATCTTTCATTTGCTAACTATCCCTATCAGTAGTTAGTGCCTTCCGTAGTTTGAATCTTTTATTTAGCTGGCAGTAGTGGCGCTCACTGTATTGCAGTAGTTCGAGTAACGAAGATTTTTGTGAGGTAAGTGATTTCTGAAAGGTATAGTTTAATGTTACTCAGGGCCATTCTTTTGCAGGGATCTTTGATGGTCAGATTGCGTTGCGCTAAAAATATTGTGTGTCAGTTAAAGCACAGTCACGTATAATTTTTCAAAGGGGACGTTTCAACGTGACACTGTCGAGATGGCGGTTCGCCTGTCTTATGGGAACGTTGAGACCGGCGTCGCCGACCGCAGTGGCCGAGCGGTTCTACGCGCTTCAGTCTGGAACCGCGGGACCGCCACGGTCGCAGGTTCGAATCCTGCCTCGGGCATGGATGTGTGTGATGTCCTTAGGTTAGTTAGGTTTAAGTAGTTCTAAGTTCTAGAGGACTGATGACCAGAGATGTCCCATAGTGCTCAGAGCCATATGAACCATTTGAAGACCGGCGTCCCCCTCGGTGCTTTACGTGAGGAACGCTGAGTGTCGGCTCCAGACTTCACCCTCTCACTTTTCTCATCATTAGACGTGGGAACACACCAGGGCCTATATACACGTGAGTTTATGTCACCTACATTTAACAGATATTCGTATGAAGTAACTTTCAGACGTCGCGTTGTAAAGAGCTCAAGAAAGAAATCCCTTTCCGCTTATGCGCGTGAAATACCGCTCCGAGCCTTCCAGCCAACAAACCATACTACAGTTTTTGTTGTCCTTTTGGTCACTTACGAGGTTGAGAGTAGGCGCAAAATGACTTACGCGAATACAGCCAAGTGAAGTTGTCGTCAACTGCAAAGATATTTCGACAGGTGAACACCCCGTCGTTTTCAAGTCAAAACTGCAGCAAGCAGCCGCTGTGCAAGTGAATTCAAAACCTCGATTTGGAGAGCAATTCCGGAAAGACAGCACTTGCGCACACATTGTAAAGCACTAGCGCCAACACACAAAAAAAATTACTAAACAACAGGTGATGTATTACTACTCCTGTCCCTTGGTTTTTTTAGAGGGGGATAGCAGGTAGCATTATCTTTGTCCCTCTGTTTTTTGATAATGGAGAGAGCAAGATCCCAATTACAATTTAAGCAAGAACCTCCATCTCTCTTCACTTAAAACTTCCGGGCTGATAGGCTGTGGTCGAAGTAAAAAACTCTCCCCTGACGTTTCGTCTCCGACTGAAGGAGACATCCTCGGAGGTAAAGCGGCGAACTACGAAGAGAACGCGAGGAAGCGCTGATTATATAGGCAGTACAGAGGGCGCCACTGTCGATCACGTGGCGTCGGCTATGTGATTGTCTCTGGTAATGCCAACAACCTCGATTGAAAGTTATCGATCGTCACGCTTGCGGTGCAACGCTTACATCCAAATTTTATCTAGTTAACACTGTCTTTCCTGTTAAAATTATTACAGTGTTTATCAATCTCGATAGCCTCTCTATACATTCTCGATTGAAAGTAATCGGTCGTCACGCTTGCGGTGCACCTTCGTCTTTCCTGTTAAAATTATTACGCTATTTAACAATCTCGATAGCCTCTCTATACATGCGTACATAATAATGCGAGGTTTTTGATATGACGCTTGTCTCGCTTGTAAAGTTCTCTGGCAGCACGCATCCAAACTGAAAGTTAAAGGAATATTTCGATGTATAATGCTCACTGTAACAAATAATTTAGATGTATTTCTGTTAACTAAATTTCAAAGGGACACTTAATTTTGTGTGGAAAATTATATTTACGAATTTTGCTATTATAAATGATTATTCAAAGAGTGTGAAATACTATCTGTGGCGGAGGATGTGAAAACCGCCACAGAAGAAACGATATGTAACGAGTAATGACAAAGACTGTACAAGAATTATTTAAGATATAAATAGGCAATATATTGTAATACAATCGCTTGTCTTCTGCACGGACTGAATGGGAGAGGAACCCGTGACGTTGCATTAGGCTCTTACGTAGTCTTCATTTGTCATAAGTCGATGATCGACGCCATTTGTAGCTGGGATTGTAAAAGGTGTGTAAAGATTTTAATTGTTTCTGTTAAAATATATTTATCTATCGTTTGTCACAATTACTGCAAATATTTGACAACTACATCGACAGCGATGAGATATGGAAGTTAAGTACTCGACACATTGTTACAAAATCAATCAGATACATAACCTAAAAATTGTGTATTCTGATAGCGCTACATAAATGCAAATCGCTTGAAAATGGCAATGCAACAGAAATAAGCTTATCGTCTAACTGCACAACTCTTGAATAAAGCTTCAAAAACTAGTAGCATTATGTGCATAAAACGTCTTTACAATAAATTTAAATGTTAACAATTCTTTTCTGAAAGCTTATTCCTGGAGTGTAGCCTTATACTGAAGTAAATCTTGGACATAAGCCGGTTCTGGGCGCTGCAGTCTGGAGCCGAGCGCCCGCTACGGTCGCAGGTTCGAATCCTGCCTCGGGCATGGATGTGTGTGCTGTCCTTAGGTTAGTTAGGTTTAATTAGTTCTAAGTTCTAGGCGACTGATGACCTCAGAAGTTAAGTCGCATAGTGCTCAGAGCCATTTGAACCATTTGGACATAAGCAGTTCAGAGAAGAAGAGAATAGAAACTTTTGAAGTGTGGTGTTACGAAAGAATGATGAAGACTACGTCTATATCTCGGATTATGCACGAGGTTGGAACTGTGCCTATATTGGGATAAATGAAATATATGGTACGACCCGAATGAAAGAAGGGATCGATGTATGGAGCACATCCTGAGGCATCAAGGAATAGTCAGTTTGCTAACTGAGCGATGAATGTCTGGAAAAGTGGGGGGGGGGGGGTGGTAAAGATTGTACAGACAGATCAACACTCGAATAAAGAAGGAGGGGCAAATCGGACGTAGGTTGCAGTAGTTACGGAGAGAAGAATAAACTTGCAGGGAGAGGTACATCAAACCAGCCTTCGGACCGCGGAACCCAACAATAACTACACCACTGAAACCAACACTCTCAGTTACAGAACACCGATCGTTTGCAACCCAAACGATTTTTCGGAATAGATTGCTTGAAGAGTGTTGCATGGTTTACGAGAGAGCAAGTTATGTGATGCCTCAGAGGTAACTGTGGCAGTGGCCTGTTGGGAAGAATGAGGAGTTACGTCGGAGCGGCCTCGCCTGCGACCTCTGGCTGCTGTTATGCCAGTCCCGTCCCACTGACCCACTTTCTAGCCGGGCGGGGGCGTTTTGACTCGCACGCCACAGTCTCCGCGGGCGGGAACTGACCACTCGCTGCTGTCACGGCCGCGCACGTCGCAAACGTAGTCACGTGAGCCTAACGATCCTCACATGAAACACGTTGACGTGCCCAGGACTGGCTTACGTACCGTTTGTGCCACCGGAGGTGGGTGAGCGAGTCAGCCAGTCTGCGAGAAATGCAAAACTTACAGGGTGTTTCAAAAATGACCGGTATATTTGAAACGGCAATAAAAACTAAACGAGCAGCGATAGAAATACACCGTTTGTTGCAATATGCTTGGGACAACAGTACATTTTCAGGCAGACAAACTTTCGAAATTACAGTAGTTACAATTTTCAACAACAGATGGCGCTGCGGTCTGGGAAACTCTATAGTACGATATTTTCCACATATCCACCATGCGTAGCAATAATATGGCGTAGTCTCTGAATGAAATTACCCGAAAACTTTGACAACGTGTCTGGTGGAATGGCTTCACATGCAGATGAGATGTACTGCTTCAGCTGTTCAATTGTTTCTGGATTCTGGCGGTACACCTGGTCTTTCAAATGTCCCCACAGAAAGAAGTCGCAGGGGTTCATGTCTGGCGATTAGGGAGGCCAATCCACGCCGCCTCCTGTATGTTTCGGATAGCCCAAAGCAATCACACGATCATCGAAATATTCATTCAGGAAATTAAAGACGTCGGCCGTGCGATGTGGCCGGGCACCATCTTGCATAAACCACAAGGTGTTCGCAGTGTCGTCTAAGGCAGTTTGTACCGCCACAAATTCACGAAGAATGTCCAGATAGCGTGATGCAGTAATCGTTTCGGATCTGAAAAATGGGCCAATGATTCCTTTGGAAGAAATGGCGGCCCAGACCAGTACTTTTTGAGGATGCAGGGACGATGGGACTGCAACATGGGGCTTTTCGGTTCCCCATATGCGCCAGTTCTGTTTATTGACGAAGCCGTCCAGGTAAAAATAAGCTTCGTCAGTAAACCAAATGCTGCCCACATGCATATCGCCGTCATCAATCCTGTGCACTATATCGTTAGCGAATGTCTCTCGTGCAGCAATGGTAGCGGCGCTGAGGGGTTGCCGCGTTTGAATTTTGTACGGATAGAGGTGTAAACTGTGGCGCATGAGACGATACGTGGACGTTGGCGTCATTTGGACCGCAGCTGCAACACGGCGAACGGAAACCCGAGGCCGCTGTCGGATCACCTGCTGCACTAGCTGCGCGTTGCCCTCTGTGGTTGCCATACGCGGTCGCCCTACCTTTCCAGCACATTCGTCCGTCACGTTCCCAGTCCGTTGAAATTTTTCAAACAGATCCTTTATTGTATCGCTTTTCGGTCCTTTGGTTACATTAAATCTCCGTCGATAACTTCGTCTTGTTGCAACAACACTGTGTTCTAGGCGGTGGAATTCCAACACCAGAAAAATCCTCTGTTCTAAGGAATAAACCATGTTGTCTACAGCACACTTGCACGTTGTGAACAGCACACGCTTACAGCAGAAAGACGACGTACAGAATGGCGCACCCACAGACTGCGTTGTCTTCTATAACGTTCACATCACTTGCAGTGCCATCTGTTGTTGAAAATTGTAACTACTGTAATTTCGAAAGTTTGTCCGCCTGAAAATGTACTGTTGTCCCAAGCATATTGCAACAAACGGTGTATTTCTATCGCTGCTCGTTTAGTTTTTATTGCCGTTTCAAATATACCGGTCATTTTTGAAACACCCTGTATGTATGGCTACTCGCTAACCGAGTCCTTACACAGACCCGTCATCCTGTGGAAAAGTATACGAGGTATACGAATACACAAATCTAAATCTACAGCTGAACCATTAGTTCCTGTTGAGGATGTAAGTGACTATTTCGCTACGTCCACATCTTACTTGACTAAAGCAGAAGGGTGCAAGCCATTGACATCCTTAACGTATCGGCGGTTGGTACAAAAGAAAAAAAAAAAAATGTTCTGGAGCTAGTTAGTTAACCTAACGAAGCCAGTAAGCCTGTTGCGCGTATTTGTTCACTAGTCGCAGAACATGACAATATAACATTGCAAATGATCGATTTCCTCGTCGATACTCTACTTCCTAAAATACCGAACATTTTCAACCATTCTCTGGCCTCCAGCACTTTCGCAACATTCTGGAAGCAGTGACGCGTAAAACCACTACCCAAGAAGGAATCTGCCAAACAACCTTCCGACTACAGGCCCATTTGCATTTAACCAGCATTATCCAAGATTCGAGAATACTTAGTGCACGAACAGCTAACCAGTTAACAAATAAGTTACGGGAATGAAGTCTGGCGACGTCGTTGACATCCGCTGGTATTTCGACAGGTGACCAAACTGCTGCAAGTAAATTCTGCGCAAGTTTACATAGAAGTTCCGAAAAATAAGACACACGCACACACACACACACACACACACACACACATACACACACACACACATACACACACACACACACAAACAACACTGTAAACACTATAACCATCACACTACCAACGACAACCGATGCTGTAAATTATCAATAGTGAAAATCACTAAACGACTGGTGATGTAATATTAAATCTGTCCTTCTATTGTTTGACAAGGGAAACAGAAAGTTCCTCACAGAATTTAAGCAAAAATCTCCATCTCTATTTACAAGGTTCCTTACTAATTTAATCTCAACTGCATCCATAGGAACACTATCCCAATAGCTGGACGTCCATGCCAGAATCCCTTGTTATTATATTCCATAGGATTACCGGTGCCAAGACATCGTTCTGGAGTAGCTGTTGTTAGCGCCTGTCACACTTCTGCTCAGTACACAGGTTCGCCACGGTTCTGATAAGCTGGCCGGTATATAAACACACCACACCTGCACGGAGTACGATAGCGTGTAACGGAAATGTGACTTTGATGACCCAGATGAAGTGCTAAATGAAAAACATGAAATATTGTGTTTCTGAAGCAGCCCACTTCGTCAATTATTCTGGAACCGTGAATTTTAAGTATTTTATGTGCGCCAGTTTTGCTCTCACTGTTGCGTGAGACTTCGTGATTAAAAAATAAAACAACAATCAGGTTCTATATAGTTTCTGGAATCATTAGTTATCTCAGTTAGATAGCTGTAATGGCGGCTAAACGGATTACATCCAGACTGGCCTTATTATAGTTATGAACCAAACTCAGCGAAATTTCCAGACTGCGGGCGGTTGAAATCAATTGTTACTGATTTCTCTGTATTAGGCTAACTGCAGTTTAATTAAATTTACACCAGAGGGCTTTTACTTTTCTTTATAAAGCATCTTCCGTGGTTATTCTGCCAACTGGAGATATATGTTTGCACATTTTTTCGTTGTTTTCAGTTAAAAACAGCATTTTTGTTTACAAAGTAGGTGCGCACTTTACTTACGCTGTTTCTGCCTCTCGTTTACGTATTCTCCAGACCACAGCTTGAAGAAGTTCATGTCAAAAGACTTCGTTTCACATATACACTTGGCAGTTTTTGCTTTTGGAGATGGAATTGAAGTTAGTATGTTCTCACGTATCACAGTACTGCAGTGTTTATAGTCAGACAGACAGACAGACACACACACACACACACACACACACACACACACACACACACACACACACACACACACACACATATCTCCCAGCTTCTCTCCTTTCTCTCTATCTCTCCACTCCTTTCCCCCGACCCCCAATGCCCTGTCACAGATGAATTACACTCCTGGAAATGGAAAAAAGAACACATTGACACCGGTGTGTCAGACCCACCATACTTGCTCCGGACACTGCGAGAGGGCTGTACAAGTAATGATCACACGCACGGCACAGCGGACACACCAGGAACCGCGGTGTTGGCCGTCGAATGGCGTTAGCTGCGCAGCATTTGTGCACCGCCGCCGTCAGTGTCAGCCAGTTTGCCGTGGCATACGGAGCTCCATCGCAGTCTTTAACACTGGTAGCATGCCGCGACAGCGTGGACGTGAACCGTATGTGCAGTTGACGGACTTTGAGCGAGGGAGTATAGTGGGCACGCGGGAGGCCGGGTGGAAGTACCGCCGAATTGCTCAACACGTGGGGCGTGAGGTCTCCACAGTACATCGATGTTGTCGCCAGTGGTCGGCGGAAGGTGCACGTGCCCGTCGACCTGGGACCGGACCGCAGCGACGCACGGATGCACGCCAAGACCGTAGGATCCTACGCAGTGCCGTAGGGGACCGCACCGCCACTTCCCAGCAAATTAGGGACACTGTTGCTCCTGGGGTATCGGCGAGGACCATTCGCAACCGTCTCCATGAAGCTGGGCTACGGTCCCGCACACCGTTAGGCCGTCTTCCGCTCACGCCCCAACATCGTGCAGCCCGCCTCCAGTGGTGTCGTGACAGGCGTGAATGGAGGGACGAATGGAGACGTGTCGTCTTCAGCGATGAGAGTCGCTTCTGCCTTGGTGCCAATGATGGTCGTATGCGTGTTTGGCGCCGTGCAGGTGAGCGCCACAATCAGGAATGCATACGACCGAGGCACACAGGGCCAACACCCGGCATCATGGTGTGGGGAGCGATCTCCTACACAGGCCGTACACCACTGGTGATCGTCGAGGGGACACTGAATAGTGCACGGTACATCCAAACCGTCATCGAACCCATCGTTCTACCATTCCTAGACCGGCAAGGGAACTTGCTGTTCCAACAGGACAATGCACGTCCGCATGTATCCCGTGCCACCCAACGTGCTCTAGAAGGTGTAAGTCAACTACCCTGGCCAGCAAGATCTCCGGATCTGTCCCCCACTGAGCATGTTTGGGACTGTCGTCTCACGCGGTCTGCACGTCCAGCACGAACGCTGGTCCAACTGAGGCGCCAGGTGGAAATGGCATGGCAAGCCGTTCCACAAGACTACATCCAGCATCTCTACGATCGTCTCCATGGGAGAATAGCAGCCTGCATTGCTGCGAAAGGTGGATATACACTGTACTAGTGCCGACATTGTGCATGCTCTGTTGCCTGTGTCTATGTGCCTGTGGTTCTGTCAGTGTGATTATGTGATGTATCTGACCCCCGGAATGTGTCAATAAAGTTTCCCCTTCCTGGGACAATGAATTCACGGTGTTCTTATTTCAATTTCCAGGAGTGTATATATATTTTCATAGATTGGCAATGCTCATAACTTACAAACAAACGAACAGACGTAAACAACAGTTCAATCTCCAGAAGTGACGTGAAATCTAAATAACGCAAATGCAAAGTAAGATAAAGTATAGAAAGACAAAAACTGCTAAATGAATATTTGAAACGAGGTCTTTCGATATCAGCAACTGATAACAAAGGGGGAAGGAGTAGTGGTTTATAGAATATGTAAACAAGAGCAGAAACAGAGGAAGCAAAGTGCACATCAACAGGACTGAAAATACAAATGCAGTCTGTAAGAATGTGTTAGCGTCATTTCTTTCAATACAAAAATATAAAAAAAGTATTTTCTTTAGAACTCAAAAAGAAGCTCGTGGAGTCAGTAACACTCCCTATACTTGACTATGCTGATGCTATTCTCCAAGGGCTTTCGTACGAAAGTGCACGGAGGCCGGAATTTGCGAAGAGTGTTTGTGTGCGATTCATCTATGGCGTACGCCATTTTCACTATGACACGTCTGTCTGGGGACAATTATCGTGGGTGCATACCGGTAAGCTTAGAGATTATCATAGTGTGTCTCTTCTCTATCGTCTCTTCAATCATTGCACTCCCTGTTGTTTAACTTCAACTCTTACACTACCATCTGAACAGCACATCAGAAATACTGGTTCTCAACAAAGTAAAATCGTCTATTTACCATCATAGGAATAATGACATGTTTTCTAAATAATTTTCTGTATCAGGAACACGATATTGGAACAATTTTCCGCATAAAGTCGGAGAAATTATACTCCTTCCAAACTTCAAAAAGCCAGTTAATGGCCCAGCTCCCATGTACTAGTCTTCAGCTCCGTCTCGTCAGTCCCTCCTCTCCCACAACTACTCCCTCCGCCATGTTGGCCGAGCTCTTTATTTCAATTCTCTTCTTTCCTAACAGGCACTGTGACTGTCATTTCAGTCTTCTTCTGTTTCATTATCCATAAAAATTCTAGAATATTAAACTTGTATTCGAATGTGCTATAGTAATCTATGTCATTCTTAATAATATTTATTATTATTATTATTATTATTATTATTATTATTATTATTATTATTAGTGTCAATTGTTACTGTTTTAATACTACTACTATTATCATTACTATTATTCGTAGTAATGTTTTTGTAGTATCTGTGGCATGTGTTGTTAATTTTCATATCTGGGAGAGGCCTTAAGGTCGCAATCTGGTCAGGCTAAATAAGGAATAAATAAACAAAGATTACGTTTCCCTAGAATAGCGAAACGTTTTCTTAAGCAATGACGGTTGTTTCGATCCATTCCAATAAATTACGTAACGATATTGTGAACCCAGATATGAAGACAAAAAGTGTGTAGGAAACTAATTTTGTTTACAACTACACCACTGGCCATTAAAATTGCTACACCAAGAAGAAATGCAGATGATAAACGGGTATTCATTGGACAAATATATTACACTAGAACTGACATGTGATTACATTTTTACGCAATTTGGGTGTATAGATCCTGAGAAATCAGTACCCAAAACAACCATCTCTGGCCATAATAACGGCCTTGATACGACTGGGCACTGAGTCAAACAGAGCTTGGATGGCGTGTACAGGTACAGCTGCCCATGCAGCTTCAACACTATACTACAGTTCATTAAGAGCCATGCGGATAAGATGCCTGTCATCTCGACTACTATTATGACGCGCCAGTTGCTCGGCCACCATTGACCAGACGTTTTCAATTGGTGAGAGATCTGGAGAATGTGCTGGCCAGGGCAGCAGTCGAACATTTTCTGTATCCAGAAAGGCCCGCACGTGACCTGCAACATACGGTCGTGCATTATCCTGCTGAAACGTAGGGTTTCGCAGGGATCGAATGAAGGGTAGAGCCACGGCTCGTACCACATCTGAAATGTAACGTCCACTGTTCAAAGTGCCTTCAATACGAACAAGAGGCGACCGAGACGTGTAACCAATGGCACCCCGTAGTATCACGCCGGGTGATACGCCAGTATGGCGATGACGAATACACGCTTCCAATGTGCGTTAGGCGCGATGTCGCCAAACACAGATGCGACCATCACGATGCTGTAAACAGAACCTGGATTCATCCAAAAAAATGACGCTATGCCATTCGTTCACCCAGGTTCGTCGTTGAGTACACCATCGCAGGCGCTCCTGTCTGTGATGCAGCGTCAAGGGTAACCGCTGCCATGGTCTCCGAACTGATAGTGCATGCTGCTGCAAACGTCGTCGAACTGTTTGTGCAGATGGTTGTTGTCTTGCAAACGTCCCCATCTGTTGAGTCAGGGATCGAGACGTGGCTGCACGATCAGTTTCAGCCATGCGGATAAGATGCCTGTCATCTCGACTGCTAGTGATACGAGGCCGTTGGGATCCAGCACGGCGTTCCGTATTACCCTCCTGAACTCACCGACTCCATATTCTGCTAACAGTCATTGGATTTGGACCAACGCGAGAAGCAATGTCGCGATACGATAAACCGCAATCGCCATAGGCTGCAATCCGACCTTTATCAAAGTCGGAAACGTGATGGTACGCATTTCTCCTCCTTACACGAGGCATCACAACGTTTCATCAGGCAACGCCGGTCAACTGCTGTTTGGAAACTTTCCTCATGTCAGCACGTTGTAGGTGTAGCCACAACCTTGTGTGAATGCTCTGAAAAGCTAATCATTTGCTTACCACAGCATCTTCTTCCTGTCGGTTAAATTTCGCGTCTGTAGCACGCCATCTTCGTGGTGTAGCAATTTTAATGGCCAGTAGTGTACATGCGTACGACTGTGCCCTAGTCGGCCAGCTGTCGCTCGTAGCTTAACATCATGTCCAAGAACATCGAGAGTGAGTTTTCCATTCTTCCTGTTGGTTATCTCGGTACAGCCAGACTCGTTCTCCTCACCTCGGCTAATGCCATGTACTGCGGGCTCTGCTGCACTCAGCAGTCGTAAAATTTATTTAATCAACTTTGCAGTCGGGTGCCCTTGCCTTATCCCTATCCGAGTGAACTGTCTGTAAACTTTTGTCCTGGGTGTGATAATGTTTTGACTGCGTATCGTATGTTCTGAGGCGGAAATTGAGGACCAGCCCAGCACTCGTCTAAATGAGCGTGGGAAACCGCCCTCAGGCAGGCCGGTACACCAGACACGGTCGTTAATCCATCACGCGGACTCGACACGGCTCAGCCTACCTGACCATCTCGCAAGCGAGCTCGCTACGCGCTACGCTATTCGAGCACGGGCTTGGCACATAGTATCATCCCCAATATCTGGGCAATATTTGGGCCTGATATCGGTCCCATGCTGACCACATGCTTCTGCCTACCACACCCGTTGTAGCCATTGGGAGAGGATGACACGGCGGTCAGTCGGGCCCCTCTAGGTCCGAAACGCGGAATTTTTACATCGGTTCGAACGTTATTTTTCTCGCAAGGCCTATCACATACTACAGTAACTCTCAAACGTATCATTTCTCAGATACTCGTCCTGACGGGGACCACTACGCTGGCTCAAGGGCGTTTGATTTTCCCACGGAGGCTAGCTATGAAAGTTCGGACTGGAAACCAATGGCAGTGGCTCATTTCTTTCGTCAGACTGACCGACTGATAAGGCTGAATGTTTAAATAATTTCGTAGAGCGGTCTCGCCCACGTGAAATCGGGGCTGTGGCACAGTTGGTGTTGTAAAGTGTTCGACTTATGAAACGTGTCTGGTTTCGCCTCGACTCATTTCGTCGAAAAGTTGACACGACGCTATCCTTTGTTATCCAGCGAAGCACGCATCCTGACATGCTGGTTTCAATGTCTGGCATGGCTCCTTGTGCTGCTTGGACGAGTGGCAGGTTTCGCAAAAGGCGGCCAATGAGACAGCTTGCCATGAGAATTCGTTCTAAACTCGCAGTGGTGTGTGCGCAGCTTTCGGATACCAGACTCGGTCATGAGTTACACACCTTTTGCTCTGGTCTTGTTTCTGCACGGCCGCCTGGACGCAAGTTGCTGTTCCACGTCATGCTGCTGCAAACCTGTCAGTGAGATCGCGACACGCTATTGGCAGATCCATTGATGTAGGACGAGTTTTGTTTCTGCCATCATCTTATTATTACTCGGCATGTTAATATGGTTTCTTCATTTTTGTCGCATGTGGACCAGAGTATCTATACATGTTACTGCTAGACACTGCTAGACATTGTTGTTCAATAACAAACCAGTTCGATTCTTCGATGTCATTATTTTTGTGTGTCGTGCAACTCTTTCAGCCGCCCCCCCCCCCCCCCCGACCTCCACCAAATAATGCTTGGAATAGAGATTTGTAACAAAAATATTCGTAGGACGGTATATTAACGGGTAAGAAATTTTCATTTTTTTATTTCTCATAAAAACTTAGGACTATAATTGTAAGGGACAGGACCATATTATATATTTAAATCACTTCATACAATCAATCACTTCATACAATCGTAACTATAGACCTATATCTCTAACGTCGATCAGTTGTAGAATTTTGGAACACGTATTGTGTTCGAGTATAATGACTTTCCTCGAGACTAGAAATCTACTCTGTAGGAATGAGCATGGGTTTGGAAAAAGACGGTCATGTGAAACCCAGCTCGCGCTATTCGTCCACGAAACTCAGAGGGCCATAGACACGGGTTCCCAGATAGATGCCGTGTTTATTGACTTCCGCAAGGCGTTCGATACAGTTCCCCACAGTCGTTTAATGAACAAAGTAAGAGCATATGGACTATCAGACCAATTGTGTGATTGGATTGAGGAGTTCCTAGATAACAGGACGCAACATGTCATTCTCAATGGAGAGAAGACTTCCGAAATAAGAGTGATTTCAGGTGTGCCGCAGGGGACTGTCATAGGACCGTTGCTATTCACAATATACGTAAATGAGCTTGTGGATGACATCGGAAGTTCGCTGAGGCTTTTTGCAGATGATGCTGTGGTGTATCGAGAGGTTGTAACAATGGAAAATTGTACTGAAATGCAGGAGGATCTGCAGCGAATTGACGCATGGTGCAGGGAATGGCAATTGAATCTCAGTGTAGACAAGTGTAATGTGCTGCGAATACACAGAAAGATAGATCCTTTATAATTTAGCTACAAAATAGCAGGTCAGCAACTGGAAGCAGTTAATACCATAAATTATCTAGGAGTACGCATTAGGAGTGATTTAAAATGGAATGATCATATAATGTTGATCGTCGGTAAAGCAGATGCCAGACTGAGATTAATTGGAAGAATCCTAAGGAAATGCAATCAGAAAACAAAGGAAGTAGGTTACAGTACGCTTGTTCGCCCACTGCTTGAATACTGCTCAGCAGTGTGGGATCCGTACCAGATAGGGTTGATAGAAAATATAGAGAAGATCCAACGGAGAGCAGCGCGCTTCGTTACAGGATCATTTAGTAATCGCGAAAGCGTTACGGAGATGATAGATAAACTCCAGTGGAAGACTCTGCAGGAGAGACGCTCAGTAGCTCGGTACGGGATTTTGTTGAAGTTTCGAGAACATACCTTCACCGAAGAGTCAAGCAGTATATTGCTCCCTCCTACGTATATCCCGCGAAGAGACCATGAGGATAAAATCAGAGAGATTAGAGCCCACACAGAGGCATACCGACAATCCTTCTTTCCACGAACAATACGAGACTGGAATAGAAGGGAAAACCGATAGAGGTACTGAAGGTACCCTCCGCCACACACCGTCAGGTGGCTTGCGGAGTATGGATGTAGATGTAGATGTAGATGTAACGATAAACGCAATGAATCTTTTTGACATACAAGATAATTACTACACTTCACAGGTCTTTCTGTTCTCGTCTTGCAATTATTTTGCCTGCAGGAGCGATCGGCGTGAAAATCGTCAACAGTAGGCCAGTAACGATATCTGTCTAGCTCGTTCTGATCTCATGGTGTACTTCTGCTATACAGCGTGGTCCATTGATAGTGATCGGACCAAATATCTCACGAAATAAGCGTCAAACGAAAAAACTACAAAGAACGAAACTTGTCTAGCTTGAAGGGGTAAGCAAGATGGTTGGCCCGCTAGATGGCGCTGCTATAGGTCAAACGAATATCAACTCCGTTTTTTTAAATAGGAGCCCCCATTTTTTATTACATATTCGTGTAGTACGAAAAGAAATATGAATGTTTTAGTTGGACAACTTTTTTCGCTTTGTGATAGATGGCGCTGTAATAGTCACAAACGTATAAGTACGTGGTATCACGTAACATTCTGCCAGTGCGGACGGTATTTGCTTCACGATACATTACCCGTGTTAAAATGGACCGTTTACCAATTGCGGAAAAGGTCGATATCGTGTTGATGTATGGCTATTGTGATCAAAATGCCCAACGGGCGTGTGCTACGTAGGCTGCTCGGTATGCTGGACGACATCATCCAAGTGTCCGGACCGTTCGCCGGATAGTTACGTTATTTAAGAAACAGGATGTGAAACATCAACCACGACCTGCAACAAATAATGATGCCCAAGTAGGTGTTTTAACTGCTGTCGCGGCTAATCCGCACATCAGTAGCAGACAAATTATGCGAGAAACGGGCATCTCAAAAACGTCGGTGTTGATAATGCTACATCAACATCGATTGCACACGTACCATATTTCTATGCACCAGGTATTGCATGGCGACGACTTTGAACGTCGTGTATAGTTATGCCACTGGGCACAAGAGAAATTACGAGACGATGACAGATTTAGCGACGAAGCGTCATTCACCAACAGCGGGCCGGCCGAGGTTCGAATCCTGCCTCGGGCATGGATGTGTGTGATGTCCTCAGGTTAGTTAGGTTTAAGTAGTTCTAAGTTCTAGGGGACTGATGACCTCAGAAGTTAAGTCCCATAGTTCTCAGACCCGTTTTTTAAACCAACAGTGGTAACGTAAACCGGCATAATATGCACCATTCGACAACGCAAAATCCACGATGGCTGCGACAAGTGGAACATCAGCGACCTTGGCGGGTTAATGTATGGTGCGGCATTATAGGAGGAAGGATAATTGGCCACCATTTTATCGATGGCAATCTAAATGGTGCAATGTATGCTGATTTCCTACGTAATGTTGTACCGATGTTACTACAAGATGTTTCACTGCATGACAGAATGGCGATGTTCTTCCAACATGGTGGATGTCCGGCACATAGCTCGCGTGCGAATGAAGCGGTATTGAACAGCATATTTCATGACAGGTGGATTGGTCGTAGAAGCACCATACCATAATAGCCCCTCACGTTCATCGAATGTGACGTCCACGGATTTCTTTCTGTGGGGTAAGCTGAAGGATATTTGCTACCGCGATCCACCGACAACGCCTGACAACATACGTCAGCGCATTGTCAATGCATGTGCGAACATTACGGAAGGCGAACTACTCGCTGTTGAGAGGAATGACGTTACATGTATTGCCAAATGTATTGAGGTAGACGGACTTCATTTTGAGCATTTATTGCATTAATGTGGTATTTACAGTTGATCACGCTGTAACAGCATGCGTTCTCAGAAATGATAAGTTCACAAAGATACATGTATCACATTGCAACAACCGAAATAAAATGTTAAAACGTACCTACGTTCTGTATTTTAAAAAACCTACCTGTTACGAACTGTTCGTCTAAAATTGTGAGCCATATGTTTGTGACTATTACAGCGCCATCTATCAGAAAGCGAAAAAAGTGGTTCAACTAAAACATTCATAATTCTTTACGTACTACGCGAATATGTAATAAAAATGCTATTTTAAAAAACGCAGTTGATGTCCGTTTGACCTATGGCAGCGCTGTCTAGCGGAACAACCACAGCGCCATCTGGTTTCCCCCTTCAAGCTAGACAAGTTTCGTTCTTTGTAGTTTTTCGTTTGACGCTCATTTCGTGAGATATTTGGCCCGGTTACGATCAATGGACCACCCTGTCTATACAGGATGAAAGCGGTATGAGTGCAGTTGTTACCACTGCTCACTGAGGACGCTGAACAACATTACATCAGTATTTATGTCATTTATGGACTAATAATTGTAGCTGTTACAAGTCATACATCTTTACGTTGGTTAGAGTCTGCAAGCACATGTGGCAAGACCAAACCATTAATGCTGATTTTCCACTGCGCAGCAGCCCGGGTGTTGAAGTGTAGTTGCGTGGAAGCAAGACGGTTAGTCCCTACAGACAGGCATGGTTCACTTTCTGCTGCAGTTACGGCCATGTAGAAAAAAACATCAGGTCGTAAAGACTGTTCCATACAGAGAAAAAGCAGCCGACACGCTGCTGTAGCCAATATTTTGTCAAAAGGGGGGGATCGGACCGCTTTGTTAAACAGGACCTTAAATAGACTAATGTTTCTCATTTTATTATGAAAACACATTTATTAATTTCTTTATTAAGCCTATGCACATCATTTGCTTTTGGGAGGCCTCCGTACTCATAGTATATTGTCTACAGAAATAAGCAAATAAAGCTTTTCTTAAAAAGTATAACAGATATTCTCAACAGTACATATACATACTCAAATGCGCAGTTACATGTTTCTTCGTTTCATTGCGTGAAAAATTCACTCCGTTGCCAAACTAATTGAAGGTATTCACTAAAAAAACATAGGTCATTTTTCTAATAATATAGTTATAGAAGTTAAAATCTTCTGGGTTATTAGGCCGAGTCATGTTTCTTCTAAAATGTTCGATGTTTCGACCCCTAGTGTTTCGAACACTAGCAGTAGTGGACACCAAAAGATCCTGAGGAAGATCCCAGCAGAGGGGTCGAAACGTCGAACATTTTAAAAGAAACATGACGCGACCTAATAACCCAGAAGATTTTAACTTCAGTGACAACGGCCACGAAAGCCTGCAGACTTACATCATATAATTATAGATGACAATAGATAGTGCTATCGAAAGTTTGATTCTCTATCATCGGCATTATTGAGTGTTGATTGTGCATGTCACTTTTCCGTCATAAGATTGAAAATAGATGCGATCAAAAAGTTTCCGTTCGAAGGCCGTACGGTCCAGAATTAGTATGCCAAGGAGGCGAAATCGCCGTGAGCATTGAGGAAATCATCCCACCGAGGCCGCAAGTTGAAGATACCCGTCTGGTAAAACACAGTGTGTTCCTGCGTGAACAAGTACGTTAACTGTTGCACGTTCTCGTCCGGCAGGAATCTTCGACGTTTCAAGGTCTTTTTTAAGGGCCGAAATCGTGATAATCGCATGGGGAGAGATCAGGACTATAAGGTGGGTGCCCGAGTCTCTCCCTCTTAAGTTGGCGTAACTTCTGCGTTACGACACTTGCGATGTGTGGATGTGATTTATCATGAAGAAGCAGCGTCCCGTGTCAAACGATTCCACAACGGAAGTTTCCGAGAGATATGCTGCCCGACACACAGTCTTTATTCTCCGATGGATATCTACTGGTGTTTGCCCTTCGGGAGCCAAGAAAAGAATAACAGCAAGTTGGTCTTTTATGGACGCATTTGGTGATAAAGTCGACATAGTTCACGTTTCCGCATTTACGACACAATCGTCGGAAAGGCTTACATACCTGCATCCTTGTTGCGCTACGTTCTATATACGCTACAGTAAAGCCCAAAAACTGAAACTTTTTGTTCATCCCTTAAATCTTTCAGTTTCACTACACGGCAGCCACGTCGTGTGTAATTTCATTTAATTGATAGGGCGAGTCCGGACCCACTCGACCTCCCTTTGGTTTCATACTCGCTTACGAAAGTACATACACTGTGATCAAAAGTATCCGGTCACCTAGCTGAACATGACTTACAAGTTCGTGGCGTCGTCCATAGGTAATGCTGGAATTCAGTATGGTGTTGGCCCACGCTCGACCTTGATGACAGCTTCCACTCTCACAGACATACGTTCAAACAGGTACTGGAAGGTTTCTTGGGGAATGGCAGCCCATTCTTCACGGAGTGCTGTACTGAGGAGAGGTATCGATGTCGGTCGGTGAGGCCCTCCATAACATCCCAAACGTATCCTATAGAATTCAGGTTAGGACTATGCGCAGGCCAGACCATTACAGGGATGTTATTGTGCTGTAACCTCTCCGCTACAGGCCGTGCATTATGAACAGGTGCTCGATCGTGTTGAGAGATGCAATCGCCATCCCCGAATTGCTCTTCAACAGTGGGAAGCATGTAGGTGCTTAAAATATCAATGTCGGCCTGTGCTGTGATAGCGCCACCCAAAACAATAAGGGGTGTAAGCCCCCTCTATGAAAAACACGATCACACTTTAACACCACCGCCCCCGAATTTTACTATTGGCACTACACACGTTGGCAGATAATGTTCACTATCATTCGTCATACCTACACACTCCAACCGGGTCGCCACATTGTGTACCGCGATTCGTCACTCCACACAACCTATTTCCACCGTTCAGTCGTAAAATGTTTACGCTCCTTACATCAAGCTGGGCGTCGTCTGGAATTTACCAGCGAGATGTATGGCTTATGAACAGCCGCTCGACCATAAAATCCAAGTTTTCTCACCTCCCACCTAACTGTCATAGTACTTGCAGTGGATCCTGATGCAGTTTAGATTCCTGTGTGATGGTCTGGATAGATGTCTACCTATTCCACATTACCATCCTCTTCAACTGTCGGCGGTCTCTATCAGTCAACAGACGAGGTCGGCCTGTATGCATTTGTGCTGTACTCGTACGTGTCCCTTCACGTTCCCACTTGACTATTACATTGGAAGCAGTGGACCTAGGGATGTTTAACAGTGCGGAAATCTCTCGTACAGACGTATAACACAAGACACACCCAATCACCTGACCACGTTCGAGGTCCGTGAGTTCCGCGGACCGCCCCATTCTGCTCTGTCATGATGTCTAATGACTACTGATGTCGCTGTTATGGAGTACCTGGCAGCACAATGAACCTAATATGAGAAACGTATGTTTTTGGGGGTGTCAGGATACTTTTGATCACATACTGTATTAAGGTACCACGTATAAAAATATCTGCTATTATACCCGTTAGAACCCGTATATTCTGTTTGCTTCCTCCTCGTCAGACTCAGTTACATGCGTTGCGCCGGATGATGAACAAAGCAGCCTTCTGCAGTCAAGTGTCAGAAACCGACTGAAGTCCTTCACTATGGACTCACCTACGATTTCCTCATCAGTAAATATTAAAAATTAAGAAACGCTAAAGCACAGTGACAATGCCTAAAGCTTATGGTAATATGACATATTGTAAGTAGGCTGTTTATGTTTTCTTTATGTAAGTAGGTTGTTTATATTTTCTTATTGGCAACATTACGTAGCGCTTTATATGAAAATCACTGGCTGTGCTGTGTGCAGCCTGTGGCTAGTTTGCATTGTTGTCTACCATTGTAGCGTTGGGCAGCGGCAGCTGGATGTGAACAGCGCGTAGCGTTGCGCAGTTGGAGGTGAGCTGCCAGCAGTGGTGGATGTGGGGAGTCGGTAGATGCAACTGAGTCAATTTTGGCTTGCAGGGTGTCGTGATTTTCATGAACAATAGTTTGCAGTTCTTTTATGGCTGCTTCGTGATTCTGTAATGCATTTTCATGACGCGAAAAAATAGGTTGGAAATGCTCACAAATTTGTGTTTTTACGTCATTACAGACTTTTTGACATTTTGATTCGATTTTATGTAACTCAGTAGTTAAATCTTCACGTGTTTGTTCAAGTGTGGTATCTAACTTTTGAAGATTTTGTTCCATTGTGTCTAACTTTCTAAGATTTTGTTCCACTGTGTCTAAATTTTGAAGCTTTTGCTGTGTTTGTCTCTGGTTCTGTTCCATTGTGTCTAACTTCTGGAGATTTTGTCCCATTTGTTTCTGATTTTGTTCAAGCGTTGTGTCTAACTTTTGTAGCCTTTGTCCCATTTGTTGCATTAACTGTAATAACAATGCACTGGTGTCTGAAACATGTTCCTCAGTACATGTTTCAGACACCAGTGCATTGTTATTACAGTTAATGCAACAAATGGGACAAAGGCTACAAAAGTTAGACACAACGCTTGAACAAAATCAGAAACAAATGGGACAAAATCTCCAGAAGTTAGACACGATGGAACAGAACCAGAGACAAACACAGCAAAAGCTTCAAAAGTTAGACACAGTGGAACAAAATCTTAGAAAGTTAGACACAAAAGTTGTATTTTGTACCTTTGTTATTGCATTTTTATGTTATAAAATTGTAACTGACACCAGTTCATCTAATTAAGTAACTTGTACGTTACATTTCACTGCACACGTTTCTGTTGGTTTATTTTTATTCTGTTGTAAAGCCTGTACTACAAATGTTATCTGTATTGTTATGTTTTTAATGATGTATTTTGTACCTTTGTAATTGTATTCTCATGTTATAATATTGTAATTGACGCCAGTTCATCAAATTAAGTAACTTGTAAGCATTCATTTCACTGCGCACATTTCTGTTGGTCATAGTATATGGACAATATGTGAGACGTTGGGGCTCTTAGTGTTTACATGTGTGTTGATAATTCAGCAAGGGACTGGATAACAGCATTGCTGGTTCTAAGGACAATTCCAAAAACTTTGTGAGTGCACAAGTGGTGCACAAGTGGACTTGCGTAGCATTGCGCAGTTGGAGGTGAGCTGCCAGCAGTGGTGGATGTGGGGAGAGAAATGGCGGAGATCTGAAATTTGTAGGACTGGATGGCATGAACTGCTATATATATTATGACTATTAAGGTAAATACATTGTTTGTTCTCCATTAGAATCTTTGATTTGCTAACTATCCCTATCAGTAGTTAGTGCCTTCCGTAGTTTGAATCTTTTATTTAGCTGGCAGTAGTGGTGCTCGCTGTATTGCAGTAGTTCGAGTAATGAAGATTTTTGTGAGGTACGTGATTTCTGAAAGGTGTAGTTTAATGTTACTCAGGGCCATTCTTTTGCAGGGATCTTTGATAGTCAGATTGCGTTGCGCTAAAAATATTGTGTGTCGCTTGAGTGAATGTTTGAGTACGTTCAGTTTTGCTCAGCTGTTTGAAAAGCAAATAGTGTAAGAGGTTTATCAGCACAGTCGTGTATAATTGTTCTAAGGGGACGTTTCAATATCTAATCTGAAACCACTCTGAATCCTAACATCGTACATCAACTAAACTGAGCATACGCCGGTAACATAGTCCCAACACGAGCATTTGTGCGTGTGGAAGTTATCTTCATTGTAGCTGTGAAACTATTTAAAATTTTTTGGCGGATTGATTTGTAATTACTTTCACCGACCTTTCAGAAACTCTAACACATTTTGAAAATGTCAAAATACAGTACATAATGCCCTTTTAAGAGTTTCCTCAATGTAGATGCAACCGACTCGGCATCTTGAATATTTCCGAAGCTTTGTACACAGTAACTCGCGTCTGTAATAAGATGTCGATATGGTTCGAGTTATATATGAACCAGTGGTTCCTACAAAATCGTTTCATACAGGACTCAACAACGTATTACAATAATACGACACTTTTGGGCTATGTAAGATGCGGACGTCGGCTTCAAGTTTGTGACGTAATGACAGCTCCGTTATTTTTTTATATCCATGCTAATGGATCACTATTTTGTAGAATCCATAGTGTTTTGGCGGGGAGTGGAACAGCGAGGCGGCATGAGAAGAAATGGGCACTGAGAGTGACCACTGGTGTTCACATCTGCTGGCTGTTGAATTACAGAGTAACTGGTCATATTACAGTCTCTTCTGTGCTCCATTTGTTTAAATAGTACTTTAGATTAAATTTTTTAGTGATTTTTAATTCCTTAAACCAGTCGATATCTCTTTGTGATTCCGACCGCTTTGTTACGTGTTGCAGTTTAGAACAGGTTCTTTCAGTGCTTGTTCTTCGATAGATTTGCTTAAATTTTGTTTGCAAGTGGTACACGTCATTGTTAACATAGCTCATGCTTTTAAGTAAGACCTCAGATGGTTTATTTTTCGATATAAGTTGTTTCAGTAGTTTTCTCTAGCATTTCTGATAATTTGCACTGTGATTTTCTTTGTGACTGCATGCACATGATAGCAGGCAGTGTTTCATAGAATTCATGCTGTTAAATAGATCCCCGCAATGTTTTCTTCTTACCTCAAATTTATTAAATCCTTGTTTAATATTATTCCTGTCAATTTGCGTGTGTAATTTCTTAGTGCTTATAGAGATTTGTGTGTCAAGTCACATACGTGGTGCTAGGTACACCTTTGAATGCCGCAGCTTTTCGGGTTCGGGCTTACTGCGCACCTTTTCCTTTTCCGTCTTGTCTCAAAGGAGCTTTCCATATTTTTCCTAGTGCAATAAAATCCGTCACTTTTTCGCAAATACATTAGACGATTGGTTATGCAAATACTTCCATTAGCCAGGAATTCCTGACGAACTGATTAATTTGAATTACTGTAAAAAGTAGAATGTTTTCTTGTGTTTAATGAGTGTAGGGTTTGAGAACCTTAATTCAGTGAATACGACTAATGACCGCTTTACTCATGCGAGTAAATAATGAGACGATTTCACCTCCGCTCATTTATTTAAAGCTTAACGATAAGGCTTCACTTTCTTAATTGATCCTAATGAATGAATTGAATACGCATAGGAGCAGAGCTGGTATTCTTGTACCAAGGCCTCTAATAAAAAATTTCTTTGTAGTTATTTACGTAAATAGCGATCGAGCGAACTCCTTTTCTTTGGGTTCTTGCGTGAATGGCGACACATTTGCTTTAACCAACGACCTCATAAAATAGAATTTGTCGATCTAGAAAAGCGTTAGATAATATAAAATTATGCAACATTTTCGAAATTCTGAGAAGAATAGGAGTAGGGCCTAAGCTACATGTAAAACGGGTGTAACATATGTAGAGGAACCAAGAGGGAACAGTAAGTATGAACGGCTAAGAACGAAGCGCTCGGATTGAAAACGGCGCAAGACAGGGATGCGATCTTTCGTCTCTACTGCTGAATCTATACTTCGAAGAAGGAATTATGAAAAAAAAAACGAAAGATTGAAGAGTGCGACTAAACTTGACTACGACAGCATATCAACGATAAGATTCGCTGATGACGTTGCTGTCCTCGATGAAAATGGAGATGGATTACTGGATGTGTTGAATGGAATGAAGTCTGCCTAGAACAAACTACAGATTGAGAGTAAACCGAGGAAAAAGAAAAGTAACGAGGAGTATCAGAAATGAAAATAGCGAGAAACTTAACATCAAAATTGGTGACCACGAAGTAGACGAGATTAAGGAATTGGAAGCGAAACAAGACATGAGGACGAAGCAAGGGTGGCATAAAATACAGACCAGCGCAACCAAACTGGCACTCATGGTCTGTTATCAAACATCGACCTTAATGTGAGAAAAAAATTTCTCATACTGTATGTTTGATGAACAGCATTGTATGATAGTCAATCGCGAACAGTGGGAGACCCGGGAAATTAGAGAAGCGAAGCGTTAGAGATCTCGTGGTATAGAAAGATGTTGAAAGTTAATTGAACTGATAAGTATGAGGAGTTCGTTGCAGAATTGTGGAAGAATGAAAAGTATGTAAAACACTGCCAAGAAGAAGGGACAAGCCGCTGGGACATTTGTTAAAACTTCAGGGAATAATTTCCACGATGCTACAGGGAGCTATAGGGGGCAAAAACTATAGGAGAAGGCAGAGAGTTGAATATATCCAGCAACAGGGTACATGTGCTGCTCTGAGATGATAATTTCTGGCCGTCGCCATGGAGAAAGTGGAAATTTAGAGTGAAATAAACTTACGACTGACCAAGCCAGTGGTCTGCTAAGTTCCAAATTTCAGTTTAAAAATCCTATTGTCTTTTTTACTTCTACCTAGTAATGTTTGACAATACGTAGCTTTTCCAGAAGGGTAATTAGAGTGAAATTTGAATAAGTGCGTGGGTTTTCTAGAAAAGTGTTAGCTCTTTCTGAAGGTCGCGTGTTCCGAGCTGAAAGTGAGAGATTAGTTGAAACTGCTATCTGCAGTGCGGGCATCTGAAGTACATAGCAAGGTAAATGAGTCAGGACTTTTTTCAAATGCCCGCTGTCATTCAATACATACTTTTCTGATACCATTATTTCAACATGTCAATGATATGTTGTCATTGACTCCGAAATTTGCAGTTCCTCACAGACTCTGCCGTTAACTGCTTTCGCTCCATATCTAGCACACTTTGCTCTATAAATTATCTTAATAAAATCTAAACTGAGAAGCGTTGTGTAAGGTAATAGAGATTTCCGCAGAGAGTATTAGTGTATATTTTGTACACAGGGAATAAAAATAACTTACGTAAGCCTACACAAAATATTACAATAGTTAGTGGAGATAAAAAAGAAACACTTTTTTATGTGACAAAAATATCATGAGTCCACCGTTTTCCCACTGGCGGGTCTGTGAAGGTTTTAACGCTAGTTATGTTCAGAGTGCCGTGTGATGAATAATGTTTTAGAGGTATTGCTTAAAATATTGCCCATTTGCGTTAACACACGACTCTCTAACAAGAGCAACACAACCAGCTATTTTACGAATAAACGGTCAACCAGTTTTCCTGGAGATTCTATCGGTGTCTCGTACAACAAATCCTTCATCTTCGCCCACGAAAGGAAATACACAGGAGTCAGCTCGGTACAGTGAGCTGGTTACGGTACTGGGCCACGCCTCCCGATACACGTAAGTGGGGAAATCACTGTCTACAAGTTTACCGGCATCAACAGCGAAGTGCTGTGCTGCCGCCTCATGGTGGAACCGTGATCTTTGCTGTCTACTAGTGGGACATTCTCCAACATTTCCGGTAGTACTTCATGGAGTGGCCGAGCGGTTCTAGGCGCTACAGTCTGGAGCCGCGCGAGCGCTGCGGTCGCAGGTTCGAATCCTGCCTCGGGCATGGCTGTTTGTGATGTCCTTAGATTAGTTAGGTTTAAGTAGTTCTAAGTTCTAGGGGACTGATGACCACAGCAGTTAAGTCCCATAGTGCTGAGAGCCATTTGAACTTCATGGTGAAAGACGTGGTAATTTCCTTACGTTGAGGAAACAATCATTCCTCACTTCTTAACCAAACTCGATTTTCAGACTGCGGCAGATAAAGCCTCATTTTCAAACACAATCTCCAAAACAACTCAGTCTCGCACAGAATCCAAACCTAAATATAAAATGATTCCATACACAGGCCCTCTATCATACTACGTAGCAAACTTCTTAAAAAAAGATCATCTCTATTAGCAATAAATTGTAATGAAAATAATCCCCAATACAGTTTTTTCTGCTGTACTCCCCAGTAAATCACGGATTTATAAGCTCGGACGTGATCCATGGCCAAAGCTCTACTTTAGTGGACGAATTGAAGTTTTGAGATACAGTACGAAAGAAGAACTTGATGCACGCAAATACAATAATGCTATTTGCCTGGCCATATCCTCAAGTGAATAGGCTAATACTCTTTTCGTACAAAAATTTCAGATCGGATAAGGGGCGTTCAAAAATAAACGAGAAGGAGGCATAATTACAGAAGCCAGTACCTGCATGTTAGAAGTGTTGATAATGGCTATTGATACACTTGTCCCACTGTGACACAAGGCGGTGAAAATTCCCGGGGCTGCGATGTTAACCAGTTCCGTACGTACAGCTGGACGTCGTCGTCCGAGGTGAATCGTTTGCCCCTCAGAGCCTTCTTCAGGGGACCAGAAACACCTCCTTCTGATTCACTTCCTGCAGCACAGGACAACAGTGAATGCCCAGTGTTACTCGCAAACCTTGACCAACCTTCGCCAAGCGATCAAATCAAAATGACCAATCAGTCTCACCCGTGGGGTCATTCCGCTCCACGACAATGCAAATCCTCATACGGCCAACACAGTCGCGGTACTCCTGCAGAAATTCAAATGCGAGGTTCTCGGCCGCCCTCCATACAGTCCGGACCTTTCTTCCTGTGATTACGCCATTTTTGGTCCCCTAAAAAAAGCTCTGAGCGGCAAAGGATTCACCTCGGACGACGACGTCCAGCTGTACGTGCAGAACTTGTTAACATTGCAGCCCAGGGAATTTTATGAGACAGCCATTCACAGGCTTGCGTCACAGTGGGACAAGTGTCTCAACAGCCAGGGTCAATACTTCTAACATACAGGTACTGGTTTCTGTAATTATGCCTCCGGCTCGTTTCTTTTTGAACGCCCCTTATACCATCCATACTTCACCATAGTCGAAGTTTCTCCATTTATCTGCAGGTGAAGTTATTAATCTTATAGTAATGTATATCTTTACAACATTCAGTTGATTTTATGGGACTAACATTTGTAACTCACTTTTTACATAACTGTTCAAATGGCGCAAGTGGTTTTACATCCTACCTTCACCTCACTTATTACAACATTTTGAAGTAAGTTAATCATGTTGTAAGTCCATAAATGACAATATATTTGTCCTTGTCCAGTGACTACGTTTAATATTAAAATTGTTGTTGTTGTTGTGCCCTTCAATTCTATTCAATACCTCCTCATTAGTTTTGTACACGATAGAGAATTATATTGAATAATGTTTATTCGAAAAACTACATCTCAAATAAATGGAAACTGGTCCTGCGATATTCAGTTAAAGTACGGACAACTTATCAAGTGAATCAAGTTTCGTTGGGAGCGTTACGAGAACGACAGCAAATTTCCCAAACTGGTCATGAGTGACACGCAAAAATTATGTCCATTTTGTAATCACACTAGAAGAAATATTCACCAGTTCAAAACAGTACAAAGTTCAACACGATGATTTACAAATTAACACACGTAATACAAAGAATAGTAACTGATACTCTGCCTACCTTCAGTCCCGGAATACAAATTGAAGAAGCTCGAGTCCTACTCTGGTGCACATTCAGACCTCTCAATATATATAATCTGTTCAGAAGTTAGAGTATTATAGCGGGTGTTCACCACCCAGAATCAGTCACGTGCACGACCAAATATCACTCTTTGTCACAGGTAGGTCTGCCTCCTTCAGACTCAAACGTAAAGATGCCCCCAATCGCTGCCTCGTGCTCTTCACTCGGAAAAGCCCCAGTCTCCACTTGATTTCTGTAGAGTTCCGCTATTGTCTACTTTTCCAATAACTGAAGGTCACCAAACAAAAGTATCTCGTTCTTAAGTTCTACAGAAATGATTTGCCTCAACATCACCAATTTCCAGAGTAAACAAATGTATTAGAACAATATTTAACATATTTATTAACCTTTGGTCATACTCAGACCATTCACAGTGAATATAAATAAAGGTTAATAACCGAATATTCTTGGGCTAGTACACAGATTGCTGTTAATGATTATTTGAACAGTTATTTAGGTTGCTTGTCAGGAGGGTCCTTTGGCACTCTTTTACAAAGGTGGTGTCAACTAACACGTCTGTCTGACCATTTCTTAGATTACCATGATTTTGTATTATTAGTTGTAGTTAATATTTAAATAAAGTTACTGGCAAAATAGTAAACTGTTCATTAAATAAATACATAAGTATGACAAAATACCAGGTATTCACGCTGTATTCATTTACTGTGTAATTGTGGAGGATACTACTTTGTCGCAGAGATTTACAATAACTGAAAGATATAAAAAAACTAATAAATCAAAAAATAAAATAGATATAGATACATAGCTTTCAACAATGGTAGCTATGGTGCAATATTGTCATACGTGATATGATATGTTAAAACCACATGAAGCATTTACGAGTTGATAATTCAGAGGTTCATTGTGGAAATGTGTATTCACTTTGAAACATTAAATTCTGTAGTTTTGAAAATACTGTAATATTTTTGTGTCAACTGGATGCGCCTCATTTTTGTGAGATCGCAAATGTATTCAGATTTGCTTTGCTACTTGACTGTAAACTATTAAGGTACTCAAGAGAGTTGGAAGAAGCCATCTTTCAGCATGTCTCACACACTACCACTTTGCTGCAAGAAGGCTATGCGAGCGACAGTCGTCGAAGTTCCCAGCTCTGGGATTTACCCATTCCCGGCGACGCTGCACCTTGCTCAGAGCCCTGGACACGCCAGCGGCCCACCCTTACAACAAATTCACTTCCCCTCATATCACCTCCAGAGGGCCAAATCGCTTGCCTACGTATGCCGAACGTTAGATGCTGAAGTTGCTAAGACTACTTGGGGCTTCCTGGGCGTTAGCCTTGTCAGTGGTACATGAGGAATTTCCTCCTCAATTGACAAACCGAGAAGCCTTTTCTGCACATCGCAGGTGGGGCAGTATGGCTCAGAACGGGTAACCATTGCAGGAGCGTGCTTTGACGCATCCATTGATGCTACGCATCCTTTTGTGTAGTCTGACATCTACACTCCTGGAAATGGAAAAAAGAACACATTGACACCGGTGTGTCAGACCCACCATACTTGCTCCGGACACTGCGAGAGGGCTGTACAAGCTGTGGTGTCACCGCCAGACACCACACTTGCTAGGTGGTAGCTTAAATCGGCCGCGGTCCATTAGTACATGTCGGACCCGCGTGTCGCCACTGTCAGTACTTGCAGACCTAGCGCCACCACATGGCAGGTCTAGAAAGACGGACTAGCATTCGCCCCAGTTGTACGACGACTTTGCTAGCGACTACACTGACGAAGCCTTGCTCTCATTTGCCGAGAGACAGTTAGAATAGCCTTCAGCTAAGTCGATAGCTACGACCTAGCAAGGCGCAGTTAACCATATCTGGAGAGAGTCTTACTTGTATTCACCATAAACGATGTATACCAAAAGGATGGATTAAAGTTAAGTATTCCCAAAGCAACGTACTTTTCTTATTAGCATTCATTGAGCATCCTGTTTCAGACTTCACGATATTCTGGGTGAGATTATAGCGTGCCTATTCGGCCATTCAAAATAACACTGTGTCGGCACTTCTGTCGACACATAACACAAGCAATGATCACACGCACGGCACAGCGGACACACCAGGAACCGCGGTGTTGGCCGTCGAATGGCGCTAGCTGCGCAGCATTTGTGCACCGCCGCCGTCAGTGTCAGCCAGTTTGCCGTGGCATACGGGGCTCCGTCGCAGTCTTTAACACTGGTAGCATGCCGCGACAGCGTGGACGTGAACCGTATGTGCAGTTGACGGACTTTGAGCGAGGGCGTATAGTGGGCATGCGGGAGGCCGGGTGGACGTACCGCCGAATTGCTCAACACGTGGGGCGTGAGGTCTCCACAGTACATCGATGTTGTCGCCAGTGGTCGGCGGAAGGTGCACGTGCCCGTCGACCTGGGACCGGACCGCAGCGACGCACGGATGCACGCCAAGACCGTAGGATCCTACGCAGTGCCGTAGGGGACCGCACCGCCACTTTCCAGCAAATTAGGGACACTGTTGCTCCTGGGGTATCGGCGAGGACCATTCGCAACCGTCTCCATGAAGCTGGGCTACGGTCCCGCACACCGTTAGGCCGTCTTCCGCTCACGCCCCAACATCGTGCAGCCCGCCTCCAGTGGTGTCGCGACAGGCGTGAATGGAGGGACGAATGGAGACGTGTCGTCTTCAGCGATGAGAGTCGCTTCTGCCTTGGTGCCAATGATGGTCGTATGCGTGTTTGGCGCCGTGCAGGTGAGCGCCACAATCAGGACTGCATACGACCGAGGCACACAGGGCCAACACCCGGCATCATGGTGTGGGGAGCGATCTCCTACACTGGCCGTACACCACTGGTGATCGTCGAGAGGACACTGAATAGTGCACGGTACATCCAAACCGTCATCGAACCCATCGTTCTACCATTCCTAGACCGGCAAGGGAACTTGCTGTTCCAACAGGACAATGCACGTCCGCATGTATCCCGTGCCACCAAACGTGCCCTAGAAGGTGTAAGTCAACTACCCTGGCCAGCAAGATCTCCGGATCTGTCCCCCATTGAGCATGTTTGGGACTGGATGAAGCGTCGTCTCACGCGGTCTGCACGTCCAGCACGAACGCTGGTCCAACTGAGGCGCCAGGTGGAAATGGCATGGCAAGCCGTTCCACAGGACTACATCCAGCATCTGTACGATCGTCTCCATGGGAGAATAGCAGCCAGCATTGCTGCGAAAGGTGGATATACACTGTACTAGTGCCGACATTGTGCATGCTCTGTTGCCTGTGTCTATGTGCCTGTGGTTCTGTCAGTGTGATCATGTGATGTATCTGACCCCAGGAATGTGTCAATAAAGTTTCCCCTTCCTGGGACAATGAATTCACGGTGTTCTTATTTCAATTTCCAGGAGTGTAGTCTACATATACATCTACATAGTACTCCACAAGCCACCGTGCGCTGCGTGGCTAAGGTACCCTGTCCCATCACAAATCATTTCGTTTTCTGTTTCACTTGCGAGAATAGCGAGTGAAAAACGACTGTCTTTGTGCCTCCTTACAAGCCCTAATCACTCTAATCTTGTCTTCACGTTCCTGACTCGAAATGTACCTTGGCGGCAGTAGAATCGATCTGTGGTCAACTTCAAACGCCGATCCTCTAAATTTTTTCACTACTACTCCTCAAAAAGATCATCGCCCTCCCTCCAATGATACCCATTTGAGTTCCTGAAATATCTCCGTGATATTTGTGTGTTGTTCGAACCTACCAGTAACAAATCTAGGAGCACACCTCTGATTTCCTTAGATGTCTTCCTTTAATCCTATCCGGTGTAAGACGTGTATATTTCTATTGTCCATGGAATATAGTCGAATTAAGTCGGGTGATGCAGAGGGATTTAGATTAGGAAATGAGACACTTAAAGTAGTAAAGGAGTTTTCCTATGTAGGGAGCAAAATAACTGATGATGGTCAAAGTAGAGAGGACATAAAATGTAGACTGGCAATGGCAAGGAAAGCGTTTCTGAAGAAGAGAAATTTGTTAACATCGAGTATAGATTTAAGTGTCAGGAAGTTGTTTCTGAAAGTATTTGTATGGAGTGTAGCCATGTATTGAAGTGAAACACTGACTATAAATAGTTTAGACAAGAAGAGAATAGAAGCTTTCGAAATGTGGTGCTACAGAAGAATACTGAAGATTAGATGGGTAGATCAATAACTAATGAGGAGGTATTGAATAGAGTTGTGGCACAACTTGACTAGAATGGATCGGTTGGTAGGACATGTTCTGAGGCATCAAAGGATGACCAATTTAGTGTTGGAGGGCAGCGTGGAGGGTAAAAATGGAGAGTTGCATCAAACCAGTCTCAGGACTGAAGAGCATAACAACAACAACATATGTTGACAGTCTCCTGTCAGTGCAGAATTCCCCAACAACTTTAAGATCTTGCGAAACGATACTGTTAGCATCTTCCACCCGCATGGCTTCCACAGCTATGGCGAAGTCGTCGGCATAACCAAATTTATGTACTGTTTCTGACATTTCTGATAGTGTACGTATAGGTTGGAAAGGCACCAAGACCGATCCTTAAATGGACGCCGCCTTTTATTTTTCGGACACTACCTACATTGTCACCAACTATTATTTGGAAATAGACAACCTTTCACAAGGTGTTATATGAACCATTGAGGCCATTAAAACACCGTCGTCTAAAGTCCGTGTTGGAACACTGCTTCGATGTGGCTAGATAGGCTCAGCACTTGGTCTTCACCGCTTCTATTGTGGCGAAAGCCAGCTTGCTGCAATGGCAGATGTTCTTACAGTATCGGCTCAACCCGGTTTAAAATTAGCCTCTTCAACAACTTACAGGTGGTTTTTTAGAGGGAAACCGGGCCGTAGCTTTGTCGTTTGTCCACTAGTTTGCCTGGCTTTAACAGAGCTCTCTTGAACTCAGGTGGTACATGTCAAGTCTGCATAAAAGATGTGCCTCAGCAATTCTCTGGTCCGCCGGCCTCTCTGTTGTAGAAATTCAGGGAGAACATCAAGTCCTGGGGTTCACTGGTTTCATTTTACTGATGGCAATAATTGCTTCAACTGTGTGGGAGCTTCTGCTGACTCATGGAATTATTTCAGATGGTACTTGACGAAAGTGTTACGCTTCTTGACTCCAGGAGCACTCGGTAAGTATGCAATCCGTGGTTGGAAGAGACTGGTATTTTTCACTCAGGTGTACTGGTATATCCAAATTTCCATAGGCGGTTCCGTGCCTTCCTGTCTGATTTGGTGAATTTAATGCCCCAGTGCTTTGCTCCTTCGGACTGCGTTCAGGTTTTGTATGAGTTCATCAGCAAATTCGATCTCCTGCAAGAATAACTGGTACAGTTCCTCCGTCTCCTCATTCCATCCAGAATATTCCTTGCGTATATGTTGTTTTGCAGCTGTTATTATTACCTTTACAAATCTGTAATAGTCGCACTACCTCGCAGGAATCCACCGCATAATTTGGTCAATGTCATTAGAAAATTTTTCCAAATTTGCTTTCCATAAGTTCCACCTGGGTTTCGTCAAGGAACAGATATGAGGGATATTCATCCCAATTTCTAAAAGGATTGGGCGGTGTTGACTGTGACAGAAACTGTATGTGACTATCTTCGGTGAGGTGATGGGATGTGATTAGGAATTCGTGGTTGTAAAGCTCATGTCAGGGTTCGTTTCAGTTTTGTGGGCGGCAAATTTAAAGGCGTGTTTATCATTTGTATCAAAGGCTAGGCAGAGTTTTCTTCAGCCCAGTTGGCGCGATGGCTATTGAAATCCACGGCGTATGTAGTACGTCGGCAGAAGACTCCATACTTTTTTCTTCTACATGAAACTGAGGTGGTAATTTTCAGATTTTGTGATCATATTTAGAAATGCTCGTGAGAGTCATTACACCATTACTGAGGGAAATCTACAATACAGGCCCTCTGAATTTGCGAGTGAGATGAACACCATTGATTTATTGGTTTCTTTTACCTGATTGAGCAGAGTCAGGTAATTATACAGAAAAGGTAGCTCGAAAAGTACGAAGTGAACTTCAAGTAAGCGTGTAGAGCAGTGGTCATCAAACTTCTTTGCTTAAGAACCAATATTGACACTGTAGGGCGGTACGTCGAGCCACACAGACAGAACGTGGTAGATAGTGTAAAGTCGCCACTCGAAGAGAAATTCAGTTTTTACCACCACGTAGTTACTGATAGAAGCTTACCACTTACACATTTTGAACCTACATATTACAAGGTATCACGTCAAATATTTTGAAGGGAAAAGGAAAATAATGTAATGGAATTACACGAATTATTATGAAGACTTAGGTAGTGACTCATGTTTTGTACCTAAGCGGGTACTGTGGCCTGAGCTATCTTAACAATATCTCATGTTTGTGTTTCTCATGTCTGGGCATATTTTCTAGTTGTTCTCACGCCCTAGTATCTGAAACAATATAAAGTGGCTGCAGCAGACCGTTTACAATTGACCTTTCGTCTTGCACCAAATATAACAGAACAGAGACGGTTTTAAATAACGTAACTGCATTAATTCAAATTTGTCACACAGGGACAGAAATTCGGATGATAGTTTTGTTTGTAAAAGGGATTAGATGTCAGTTTTATCTGTTGTATTATGCGTGTTTCATGGAAGCAACTAACTCTTACAAGGATGAACGCCACACTTTGGACATTTTTCACGACGGCAAGTGTGGCTACTTTTCCAGATCGGATTCAATGTAGGCTTTAGTGATCCGTACAAGAAACCATCAAACCGAAGTAAATAACAAGGAACTACATTTCTAAGCCAAAGTACGTTGTTTATACATTGATGTGGAAAAACATTATTACTCTCCGTACAGGTGAGGTAACAAGAATAAATTAAATGACGAATCTTATTTACTAAATAAATAACGGAAGAAGCGTCCTCTGCCAGTCTCACTGACAACATTGGCTACGTGTGTTACAATTCGTCCGACCACTTCCCGGATTGTAGTAGGTCTGTTCAGTGCAAAACATTACGCAGTGGTCCCGTTTCCCTTACTATCAATTGGCAGCATCCATACATTAGTTGTTGTTGTGATTTTCAGTCCTGAGACTGGTTTGATGCAGCTCTCCATGCTACTCTATCCTGCTTCATCTCCCAGTACCTACTGCAGCATACATCATTCTGAACCTGCTTAGTGTATTCATCTCTAGGTCTCCCTCTACGATTTTTACCGTCCACGCTGCCCTCCAATACTAAATTGGTGATCCCTTGATGCCTCAGAACATGTCCTACCAACCGATCCCTTCTTCTAGTCAAGTTGTGCCACAAACTCCTCTTCTCCCCAATTCTATTCAATACCTCCTCATTAGTTATGTGATCTACCCATCTAATCTTCAGCATTCTTCTGTAGCACCACATTTCGAAAGCTTCTATTCTCCTCTTGTCCAAACTATTTATCGTCTATTTTTCGCTTCCATACATGGCTACACTCCATACAAATACGTTCAGAAACGACTTCCTGATACTTAAATCTATACTCGATGGTAACAAATTTCTCTTCTTCAGAAATGCTTTCTTTTGTGTAGATAGTTCCGCGTAGTCAGCGCGTACACAACTTTCCCACTAGAGCGCGCCCCGCTAAGCACAACAGCGCAGGCGAAGCGCTCGTCCGTCTCCGCACTACGAGATGACGCTGCCTTAGAGACGGACCAATTTCTGCTTCCGCCGATCCGCGTATTAATATGTAACGCAGCCAATGAGATTGGTGCTAACGTAAAACCTTTTCTCCTCGCGGATCACACTCGTGCAGTGATACCTGAACGCGCGAGGTATTATAACGAGTGTACAGACCTCCGATCAGCCACTCTGCATTAGTCGGTACGAGTCTGCATTTATCTGCGCCTGTCTGTACCAGTCTACATTAGTGTGTACCAGTCTATAGTCAAGTTTCAGTCTGCACCTAATGAGATTACCATATTCCTGTACATAGCCATGAAGATAAATGAATAGACACTTTCTCAAGTATCAGAGATATGTGATAATAAAATTATCGTACCAAGACCAAAGGAACTTCAGATTGTCAATTGTAAACAGCATCCAGAATCAAGTTACGTAATGTCTACGCTTTTTATTATTTTAATAAATGTGTGTGAAAATTAATCAAGTTTTGTTTAAAGTTGGTCACCGTCAATTTGCTACTCTAAGCGTGCAAGTGGCATTTCTATCGTCAGACCTAACGACAGGAGGTAAACACGCCACGATAAGACCACGAGACATATTGCTGACACTCGCCTACTTCGTTAGAGCGACAGATCAAATAATCTGATGGTGTGTGTACCGAAGGTCTTACAGTACGCACACCACACGTTCCTTGCCATTGCCTCTACTTCGACCATCATCAGTTATTTTGCTCCCCAAATAGCAAAATTCCTTTACTACTTTAAGTGTCTCATTTTCTAATCTAATTCGCTCAGCGTCGCCCGATTTAATTCGACTACATTCCATTATCCTCGTTTTGCTTTTGTTGATGTTCATCTCATAATTGTATTCATCTTATAATTAGTATTTTACATTAATTG
This sequence comes from Schistocerca cancellata, assembly GCF_023864275.1. Classification (NCBI taxonomy): domain Eukaryota; kingdom Metazoa; phylum Arthropoda; class Insecta; order Orthoptera; family Acrididae; genus Schistocerca; species Schistocerca cancellata. The sequence goes on along the minus strand of NC_064634.1, from coordinate 505,240,273 downwards.
ATAACAGTAATTGAAAATCGAGACACGATCACAAATGTTTTGAATTACATTTTTCTTGGACAAATTGGATTATATTACAACATGTAACATGCAACATTGCATATTACTTGCTACAAAAATGTACCACATATTATGATGTCCGTCTCCGCAATGCGCATTCCCGGACATGCGTTACTTTGTGGAGTAAAGCTTTGTGTCGTGCAGTCATCAAGGGTACACAAGTGGGCCTTCTGCTCCGAAAGCCCATATCGATGATGTTTCGTTAAATAGTTCGCACGCTGACACTTGTTGAGGACCCAACATTGAAATCTGCAGCAATTTCCGGAAGGGTTGCACTTCTGTCACGCTGAACGATTCTCTTCAGTCGTCGTTGGTCCCATGTCGGAGATTTGATGTTTTACCGGAATTTTGATACTCACGGTAGACTTGCGAATGGTGGGACGGGAAAATCGCTACCTCGGTGACCCTGTGTCCCATCGCTCGTGCGCCGACTATAACACCACGTTCAAACTGACTTAAATCTTGATAACCTGCCATCGTAGCAGCAGCAGCCGATCTAACAACTGCGCCAGACAACTGTTGTTTTACATAGACCTTGCCGGCCGCAGCACCGTATTCTGCCTGTTTGAATACGCAAGCCTAAACCAGTTTCCTTGGCGCTTCAGTGTATATACTCCAGAGGGTACTGTGTTCAGCTCTTTATGTTGAATTTCAACACCATGACCTTCGCGAAGTTCGTTGCTTCACACTAGTCTAAAAATGTTAATGTTTTTGCTTTTTAATTGTCCTTTTGGAGCGTTGTCTCGCCTGTGTGCGTTAGTCAAACGTAATATTTCATTATATGATCTCATCTCTTTCATCAAATACTAACCAACGTGTCCATTGAAACTCTGTTTGCAACGTAGATGGTGACCTTTTTTAGGCATGAAATCACATAACAAAGTTGTTATGTGAGTTCATGTAACTTTTAACATTATGATGAAGACAGTCTTATAACTATCGAAACCTGGTTAATGTGTCTCTTTTTTAAAATGGTATCCAACCGGTTGTGTGACTATTATATACGGCTGATATCGACTAAATCCATCTGTCGTATCTAATACGATAGCGCTGTTACGCTTGATGAAATCGGAGGTAGAGTATCCTTCTTCGTCATCATCCTCTCTTCTTCTATAACTGTTTAATATTTTCTGTCATGGTCTAAACGTTTCAGAAACAGTTATGATGCAGCTATCCCAGTTTCAAGACTCGCAGTTTGCGACGAATAGCTATTTGCGCGTCTATGATCTTGTATTTTGTCAATACTCTGTCGCATACTGGTCACACATCGAAATGAACACATACACTCTGACGGTGATGGGTTGTTTACCTTATTAAGTCTTACAGCTAAGATTCACCTCGATGGAATCTTTCAATCGCATGCCACATCGGGGTTTCTTACATCTCAGTTTTCATAACTATTCTCTTAATAAACCCATGTAGTTCCATTAATCGTGCATTGACACTTTCATCGTGTTTTTGAGTTATTCCCTCTACATATGTATAGCGTTGCTGGATTCCGTCACTCAGTTCTTCTACTTTGGTGCTGCATTAATAATGCTTTCCAGGTCCGATAATCTTGTCTTGACTGCTTGCTCACTTCGCCGTATTCTATCATTCAGCTGAGTTTCACCTTCTTCACCTCTCGCAGCTGCTGCCTTGGTAATCCTTTCCAATTCTATCAACCTTCTGGCGGCGTAGAGGCGCCGCTGTAACTCCCACTATGAGGAAGCTATATATTCCTTTAGTAGGTTGTCAGGTAGGACACGGCAACAACTCTTTAGCAGATATACCCAGGTTTGCTCATTTTTTTAGGTACATTACGTCGGGGCAGCACGAAACTTAGAAGATCTCTAGACTTTAAACTCAGTCGGAATGGCGTTCAAGCCAATAGACAGCATTACGCACCTGGGAATCCGATCTACAGCTATACATTTTGGCGCAGGGTATACACAGGAATTTATACACTGCTCCTCTTGGCACATTGTAACATTATTTTTGCTCAAATATTTTACAAATCTATAGTACGGTGCTCCTACATACGGCTGGCAACGAGAAAATCGTTCCGTAGCGGTCGTTATTGGACTGCATGTATCATCTAAATCTTCAACACTCGAATATTTTAAGATATATTCGGGCGCCATGAAGTTAGTTCTAAAATGGGCTCGCTGTACAAAGGTTAGCATTTGAATATCAGTCGGGTTATGGGAAGGATCATACTCGTCCCCCATCTTATTCTTCGTGTAACCCACCTTGCTGCTCATCTATTCCTGCTTGTACCATGAATATTGAAGTTTTGAACTACTTCACATTTACTCGTTTAGATCCACACGCAGTATCGTTACGTGTGCTTGGAAACAGCATTGAACAAAGGTGGAGATACAGTATAGGTTCAAGATACCAAGTACGATAAATCGCGAAGTCTGAGGGACGCAGTTGCTGCTTCACCAATGCAGCTGATGGTACGTATGTGTTCTCACCCAAAACGCTCAGGGGTGCATTGTTTTGCTGGAACAAAAACAGACCGTAAGTATATATTCGAATATATATTTGTTAATAAAAATAGTGATAATTGTATTAGGTGATTATTACCAGTCTCATCCCTCTTATGCCAACGGTCTTGCCACAGTGGCAACACCGGTTCCTGTCATATCGAAGTGAAGCGCTGTTCGGCTGGGCTAGCACGTGGATGGGTGACCATCCGGTCTGCCGAGCGCTGTTGGCAAGTGGGGTGCTCTCAGCCCTCGTGAGGCAAACTGAGGAGTTACTTGAGAGGTAGCGGTCCATGTCTCGGAAACTGACATACGGCCGGGAGAGCGGTGCGCCGACCACATGGCCATCCACATCCGCTTCCAGTGACGTCTATGGGCTCAGGATGACAGGGTGGCAGGTCGGTACCGTTGGGCCTCGATGTCCTGTTCGGGAGGAGTTTTTTTTGTTTTTATTCCTCTTATGCGTGGGGGCACTGGCTGCGCACACCTGACAGTGCTGGTGTTTCATCAACCTCTCACTATGAAGTTTAGACCTCAAGTGACTGTAGGGCTCGGGCTGCTGGAATCTTACTACTGTGAAGGAAGGGAGGAGAAAACTCGATTGATATTGGCCCATTGGGTTTTTTCGCCATTTTATTGTGCTCCCATTTGCTGAGAGAACTTACCACCATTTTTATGTCACGTGACACAATTGCCTGGGGTCCCTTGATCAATTGCCGGTGGTTGCCTGATCGAGAGGGAGTGGGGGCAGCCTTGAGTATAAATCGCCCAAGCGGGTAACCTGACGCCGCATGCGTAACTCGATACCCATCTTATCGCTCATACAGGGTGTTTCAAAAATGACCGGTATATTTGAAACGGCAATAAAAAATAAACGAGCAGCGATAGAAATACACCGTTTGTTGCAATATGCTTGGGACAACAGTACCTTTTCAGGCAGACAAACTTTCGAAATTACAGTACTTACAATTTTCAACAACAGATAGCGCTGCGGTCTGGGAAACTCTATAGTACGATATTTTCCACATATCCACCATGCGTAGCAATAATATG